>NC_086318.1:28691459-29310209 GCF_036172605.1 Pelobates fuscus | reverse complement strand
ATTCTTGAAATGTCAAATAAAGATTCATAACTCTTAGGGTCTGTATTTGTTATTATAGAGTAGAAGTGCCATTCTTCTTCCCTTTGCACCGATACTGATATTATGCCTGGTGATCTATTAAACTTCAGAGACGTTGATCCGTTGGGTTTAAAAGTTATCTGGGCTTGAAGCTTTGATAATAGATCTCGTTCTAGAAGCTGAACTGGACACTTCAGCATATATAGGAACTGGTGCTTAACAAAATGGCCTCCTAGAATACAAGTATGACTCCTGAGAATTGGTCAGCACCAGTGTCATTCATGAAAGAGCTCCTCTTTCCCTCTATTGATACATCGACCATAGGCTGCACTCGGCTAAAGGGGGATGGAGCCCAGTCGGTATCAATAGTCTTCCATGACAGTGTCAGCCAGACCGGCAAAATCTCTATCTTCTCTATCCCTTAATCTCTGGGTAGGGGAATAGTATCTACTTCCCTGAACACCTCCTCTGTTACTACTGTCATTCCCTCCAAGACTTTCTCTATAGCCACCTCTGTAACCATCTCGTAACCTTCTCTCTTGTCTTATCTATAACTTGCTTTATACTCCCTCTGTGGGCAGTCACTTTTCCATTATCCTTCCTCTCTACAATACACACAGTGATTCCTACTTCCTCCCTTACTCAGCCTATTCTCAACTCCTCTATTCACCTCCCTTCCCTGTCTCTCTACACTTATGATAGCTACAGCTAGCATATCTGCCTTCATCCTCATTTTACGTTCTTCCTCTTCCTTTGTTTCAATCTCCCTGTTCATATACACCTGACTTGCAATTTCCATTAACTGTGATATGGACATTCCTACAAATCCCTTTAACTTTAGCAATTTTCTTTTGATATCACCTTGGGTCTGGCTGACAAATGCTGAGTTGTTCATTCGAGAGTTCTCAGGGGCCTCTGGATTAAAAGGAGTATATAATCTATATGACTCCAGCAATCTCTCATAGAAAGCACTAGGTGACTCGTCGGCTTTCGTAAAGGAATTATGAGTCTTCCAATTAAACAGATCAGTCATGGTAAAAGGGACATAAACAAATACAGGGTCTGCCAACTGTAATTGACCATTAATATCAATGTGTGGTGGACCAGGGGTAAGCTGCAGTGGCATTTGTAAATGTCAAAGTTGGAGGGCACCGGTCATTTGTCAGGTTAGGGTGGGACTTAGATAGGGTTGTTTTAGTCATAGGTTCCGGTCGGGGAGTGGTGAGGTAGGTGGAAATGGATAAATTAATTTTACTGGTTAGTAACTCGGTTAACAAAATGTTTCGGACAGGGCTAGGAGGAGCCTGACCAGTAACCAAAAATGGTAAAAGTGTATTCCAGCGTCCTATACCATTGACCATTTCATCCAGTTGTATTTCAAAACTAATTTACTGTTACTAAAGGCACACAAGGCTCAGTAATTATAGTGTTATGTCAGTGGTTATGGTGTTTTCAGTGATTATGGTATTGTCAGTGGTTATGGTGTTTTCAGTGGTTATGGTGTTATCAGTGGTTATGGTGTTTTCAGTGATTATGGTATTGTCAGTGGTTATGGTGTTTTCAGTGGTTATGGTATTATCAATGGTTATGTTGTTTTCAGTGGTTATGATGTTTTCAGTGGTTATGGTGTTGTGTAATTGCTGAGAATTATCTGATTCAGTGGACTCAGTTAGTGTTATTAAGAATTCTCCTCACAATTTTGACTGCTAATAATAAAACTGAACAATAATAAAAAAACACTAAAATACCCTTCCACCAAAAAGGGCCTCAGGGTACAAAGAACAAGTTGGGGGGGGGGAGGTAGGTAGACATACAGGTGGACATACCAGCTGCACCAGTTCTTGCTAAAGAATTTAGTTGAGGGATGGTCAGATGGGTCAGATTCCATTGGGGATGGATAAACCAGTTTTGGTAACCATCTAGTAACACAAACTGTTTTAAACAGTCAAAATATGGAAACTGGTCATAGAATTCAAGCATAATAGATACAGCCACATGTACACGCTGCACTAGATTTAAATCAAGACAGATTACCACAGAGGCCATTCTCTACTACATAAGGTAGTCAGGTGATTTGGAGCCAATTTAACCCCAAAATCACACACATTATATCCCTTTTTAAAGTTATTTAGCATACATTCTAAGGGATCAACAATCTTTGAATTCCGGCGCACCCATACTTAGCAACGGAGCGTCTAATTCAAAGAAACACAACAAACACACCTCCAACAGTCACACTTGTTTCCTTGGCAACAGCACCATGTGGCACAGTTACTAGGTCAAACTCATACAACAAAACATACAGGGAATTCCCGTACACACACAGCTGTTACACCAGTCACTAAATAACTAATACTGTGCCCTTTGGCGAAACTATACAGTAACCCACGCTATAATTCCCTATATCTGAATTACCCGTCTGTAACATACCCCAGTAACATCGTCTTTACAAACAGTAGTTATAGTACGGTTAGCATTGGTTAGAGTACAATTTAAAGTCACAGTTCAGTTAGTAGTGGTTATGCTGTTAAACATACAACATAGACGACAGTTATTATTAGTTATTTACAATATCAGTAGTTATTATACATGGTTATGGTACCGTGCTCTATAATACAGTTACACACTATTCACACTCTCGCTAGACGGCAGAGCTCACGCTATCTAGCAAGATATACACTCTACTACAACAATCTTTAACACATTTACAATTCCCAACTAATCTATTGGTGGACTACCTAAAACTATTTACATCCGTTTTGGTTAGCCACACTGCCCAAGCACCACATATAGCGAACTAGAGGGCGGAATTTACAACAGAACCCTCTTAGTCTATATACTCTATCAAAAATCTAGTGGGTTCTAAATTTACACGCCTTCCCACTTAGCCAAGATAGGTTGAGATCTAGCGGACCGAATTTACACAGACGCCGCTTAGTCTCCCGGTCCCTCCGACCTAGAGAACGTAATATACACCCTAGAACGCTAGTCTAGACAAGACACCGGTGTCCGGCTTGGGCTATTTACACAGAACCCAGCCTGACTCCAAACCAAAATTAAATGGGCTGACTACAGGGCGTTTGTCAGGATCCCGCGGGCGGCTGCGAGGGGAGTAATACAGCCTACCCACAATACATGGTTACTACACCTGGGTAAAAGATTAGCTCGTCCATGTCCAGGTGCCTCAACAAGGCTGTGTGGGGTACTGATAGGCTGCCTTGGTGGGTTGCTGAGTGCCAGCGCTACCACGGGAGTAGCCTGGTTGGAGCCATGCTGAAAAGAAGAGTTGGTAGGCTCCTCTCTCGGGATCTGGGCTGCTGCTGGAGGGGGAGACCGACTGTCTCCCCTTTGGTTACATAGTCCTGCTGCTGGAGGGGGAGACCGACTGTCTCCCCTTTGGCTAAACAGCCCTGCTGCTGGTGGACAGGACCGACTGTCCCTACCCCTAGTGGTGCATGTGCAGAGACCACGGTCCCATCTGCACTGTTGTGGAGCTTACTGTCTGCCCTTGGTGGGTTAAGCTGCTGCTGGGGAGAGGGGGTAACAAGCTCCTCTCCCATACATACTTTCAGCTGCTGGGGAGAGGGGGTAACAAGCTCCTCTCCCATACATACTTTCAGCCGCTGGGGAGAGAGACTAACTGTCTCCTCTCCTAATGACACACACTGCTGCTGGGGAGGAAGGACGACACCTTCAGCTCCCTGTAACACACACTGCCGCTGGGGAGGAAGGACTGCACCTTCGGCTCCCTGAGACTCACTGGACTGCTGGGGAGAGGGACCAACTGTCTCCTCTCCTAAGGACACACACTGCCGCTTGGGAGGAAGGACTGCACCTTCGGCTCCCTGAGACTCACTGGACTGCTGGGAAGAGGGACCAACTGTCTCCTCTCCTAAGGACACACACTGCCGCTGGGGAGGAAGGACGGCACCTTCAGCTCCCTGGGATACATACTGCCGCTGGGGATCTGGGCCGACTGCCCAGCATCCCTGTAGGGCCGGTAGAGAGACCTCGGTCCCATCTCCACCTGCCAGCTGGGTGTCTTCCCAGGACAAGTCAATAAGATCTTCCATCTCTGGTGCTGGTTGGGACATATGTGGTACAGTACCAAGGTCCCCTGATAACAGGCTTGGTTGCTGGGGAGGAAGAACAAAACTCAATGCTTCCGGTGGCATATAGTCAATAAGCCCCATCATGTCAGAGACAGGCGGCGTTATACATTGGAATAGGCAAACATAATCCTGTTCTAGTTCCCACTCCCGGTTGGCAAGAAAAGATAGATCTGGCTGAATGGCATCGATCTCCGTAAGGTCCCAGTTGTCTGCCCGCTCAGCTCGGATGGACCAGAAGCGAGCAATGTCGGTGTCTCCTAACCAGAGACTAGTTTCAATAGTATCCCACAACAAACCAGGGCCATCGTAGTCTTCCCCCTCAATACACTTGTACTCGATCAGCCATGGGTAGAGGTGGTAAGCATGCCACCGCAGGGCCCGATAGGAATCATCCAGCCACACCTCAGTCTCAACTAGCGTCTCCAGTTCGCTTACCCATTCCTCTGAGGGCTGGTTTCCCAATAATGGCATCCGCAGCTCTAGTTGTTCTGCTTGGCGCTGGTTAGTGGTCAGGATTTCCTCGAACCGGAAGGGTCGAATTTCGTCGATGTCCTCCTTCCAGAGATCGGTACGAAGCGCCACCCTCCACTCTGTCTCTTTTTCCTCTGGGATAGGATACTCCATACTGCGCATCACATCCTGTAGTCGCTGCTGGAGCCTGGCATCAAAGGGAGATACTGCACGGCCTTCCATCTCTGAAGTAGTGCTGGTTTTCCCAAGGCTAGGAAGCCATCCCACCGCTGCCACCAATGTAACGGATCACCTGGCACCCCGACTGGGTACCTCCGTTGATGGATGCTCCTAGCGCTTCTTGAGGATTCCAAGCACTCTAGCCGACAACACAACCACCGCAGGACGAACCTCTCTTCCTTCCAGAGCGAAGCAGGAACGAGCTCTTAAAAGAGCTTAGGAGTGATTATAGCAAGGGAATATGCAGAGCATAGCAATCCCTTGTAGCAGATTCCCCCAATAAGAGACAGGACTCTAAATTGAGGGTGAAGTAGAACTGACAAAATCTTTATTTTACTTGGGACATTTGGTCATTACATTAACATTGCTGTGAAAACTCAATAAAATTACAAACAGTCAAATCATAGCAGGCAACATTCAGTGACTTATTATAACATAATTACATATTTATAAATAGGTGGGGAAGACCATAATTAACACAAATGTCTCTCCTGCATGCAGAATTAGCGATATGCAAATCTACCCGAATATGCAAATTACCACTCTTGCTATTCAGGTAGTGCATATTACTGTTGCTACCAACAGAGGGCACTACACAAGCTCCATAGCCAAATCCACCTAAGGGGTAGCAATCCTCAGCAGTACAGGAGAGCAGGCAATACATCTCAGGGGCCATAGTCACATGGCAGGAGGCTGGCAATCAGTCTTCTCCAATGCCCAGTGGCAAGGCTGGTACCGCCACACAGACCTTGCATTGGTTTTTGAAAAAAGAGAAGCAGATAAACTACCCCCACATCGGGAGTATGACTGTGCCATAAACCTGTTACCGGGTACTATGCCTCCTAGGGGTAAGGTCTACCCTCTTTCTGAGAAAGAAAACCAGATCATGGAGGAGTACATACGGGAATCCTTAAGTAAAGGTTTTATTAGAAGGTCCTCTTCTCCTGCTGGTGCTGGTTTCTTTTTTGTGGCAAAGAAGGAGGGCGACTTGAGGCCATGTATAGACTACAGGGGTCTGAACAACATAACGATTAAAAACGCCTACCCTATCCCCCTCATCACTGAGTTGTTTGATCGTGTGAAAGGTTCTAAGTACTTCACCAAATTAGACCTCAGGGGGGCTTATAACCTCGTCCGTATAAAGGAGAATGACGAGTGGAAAACAGCGTTTAATACGCGCAGTGGGCATTACGAATATCTGGTCATGCCTTTTGGACTGTGTAATGCCCCTGCTGTGTTTCAGGACCTCATAAATGATGTCCTTAGGGATCTTTTGCATGTCTGTGCCGTGGTGTACCTTGACGACATACTTGTGTATTCCCCTGATTTGAAGTCACACCATAATCATGTTAGGATGGTGCTCAAGAAATTATTACAGAACGGACTCTACTGTAAGTTAGAAAAATGTTTGTTCGATCAAACCTCGGTGCAATTCCTTGGTTATATAATTACTGAACAGGGTTTCAGTATGGATCCTGCTAAATTGGAAGCCATACTGTCCTGGCCACTTCCCCAAGAACTTAAGGCTATCCAGCGTTTTATAGGATTTGCCAACTATTATAGGAAATTTATAAAGAACTTTTCACCCCTTATCTCTCCTATAACGAAGCTGACTAAAAAAGGTCTACACCCTAGGGTTTGGACTCCCGAAGCCCTTAAGGCCTTCGAAACTCTCAAGAAGGCATTTGCCTCTGCTCCAGTACTGCACCACCCTAATCCTTCTCTTCCCTTTGTTATGGAAGTAGACGCTTCTGAATCAGGTGTGGGAGCAGTACTGTCACAGAGGTTATCGCATAACGAACCCCTCCATCCCTGTTGTTTCTTTTCAAAAAGGTTGTCCGCTTCAGAAAAGAATTACGATGTTGGGAACAGGGAACTATTAGCTATTGTGTTAGCTTTTAAGGAATGGAGGTACTTATTAGAGGGTTCTAGACACAAAATCATGGTTATTACTGATCATAAAAACCTCTCCTATATAGCTGACGCTAGAAGGTTATCTGCCCGGCAGGCTAGATGGTCTCTATTTCTTTCACGTTTTCAATACGTTATTACCTATAGACCTGGTTGCCGTAATGCCAAAGCTGACGCTATCTCCCGACAGCATGAACCTTTAGAATTTGTTAACCTGACTCCTGTACCTATTGTTCCTGCGTCTCAGATAATAGCTGCTACCCGTTTGGTTGTTTCATCTCCTTTTCTTGATAATATTAAGACATACCAAACCCAAGCACCCCCTGAGACGCCGGCTGGTAGACTATATGTTAAAACAAAGGACAGAAAAAAGCTGTTAACTTTATTTCACACCGCCAAATCTGCTGGTCATCCGGGGGTAGCCAAAACCTATAAGGGCCTCCTTCAACAGTTCTGGTGGCCTTCGCTTAAGCAGGACGTAGTAGATTTTGTACAGGCTTGCCGGGTCTGTACGCAGTGTAAGTCCCCTAATGTGAGACCCCAGGGTCTACTCTTGCCTCTGTCTATACCAAAGAAACCATGGACCCAGTTATCCATGGATTTCATTGTAGACCTTCCTCTTTCTGATGGTCAGACGGTGATTTTGACTGTGACGGATAGGTTCTCTAAAATGGCGCACTTCATTCCGCTTAGAAAGCTTCCTTCTGCGAGTCAGTTGGCTCAGGTGTTTGCCAAAGAAGTGTTCCGCTTGCATGGGGTTCCTCAGGATATCGTGTCTGACAGGGGTCCTCAATTTGTCTTTCGGTTTTGGAGGGGCTTTTGTGCTGACATGGGGGTCTCCTTGTCGTTCACTTCCTCCTATCACCCGCAATCTAATGATGCAGCCGAACGTGCTAACCAGTCTGTGGAATTGTATTTGCGCTGCTTCACTAATGCGCACCAGGACGACTGGTCTCACCTCCTTCCGTGGGCTGAGTTTGCCAGGAATACGGTGTCTCACTCGTCTACTGGCTTAAGTCCTTTTGAGGTTGCTTATGGGTTTCCCCCGACAAGGGAATGCCCGCCTTGGACCAGCACCTCGCCTCTTTGCGGAAGATGTGGGATCAGGTCCATGTTGCGCTGTCTCGTTCAGCTGCTGCTCAGAAGAGGTTTGCTGATCGCCGTAGGGTTGCGGCCCCTTCTTGTATTCCGGGCGATAGGGTATGGTTGTCCTCCAGGAACCTCCGTCTCAAGGTTCCCTCGATGAAATTTGCTCCCAGATTTCTGGGTCCCTACAAGGTGTTGCGTAGGGTTAACCCCGTTTCCTACTCCCTTGACCTGCCTCCTTCCATGCGTATTCCGAACACGTTTCACGTCTCTCTTTTGAAACCCTTGCTGTGTAACCGGTTCTCTCGTCCCCTCGGGCGGCCCGTTTCCCCTCGCGCGGTCTCCAGTGACGTATACGAGGTGGCTGCCCTTCTCGACTCACGTGTTTCTAGGGGTCGGTTACAGTATCTGGTGGATTGGAAGGGGTACGGCCCTGAGGAGCGGTCTTGGGTTTCGAGCTCTGATTTGCACGCTCCCTCTTTGGTCCGCTCCTTTCATGCCCGGTTTCCTTTGAAGCCGTCTGCTTCCCGCCCTCCGGGTGGTCTTCGAGGGGGGGGTAATGTCAGGATCCCGCGGGCGGCTGCGAGGGGAGGCTGCAGTCCGCTCGCGGCACTCACCTTCCAGCCGTCCGCGGTCCCCTTCCTGCCATGTGTTCGGCGGGCGGCATCCTCCCAGCCACGGGTGCCGCCCGCGTCTTCTTCCGGGTCCCCCGGCGGCAGCATGCATGACGCACGCTGGGAGACCGGCCAATTTGTTACACGCCGGGGTCAGTCACCTGACCCGGCGTTAAAGGCACAGTGCCTCAATCACAGTGGGAGGTTTAGATATCTCCCACGTGTGATTGTTAATTCTGATTGGAAATTAGCCAATCAGAATTAACCTTCTGGTTTAAATACTTACCTTTCCTGTTCCTCCCTGCCCTGTTGTGGTCTTTGCTTTATAGTATTGATTCTGAACGTGTGATTTCTGGTTACGTACTCTCTGGCTTGTTATACTGACTTTGTGACTTTCTCCTACCCTTTGACCTCGGCTTGTTTCTCGTTATTCTGTTTTCTGGTTCCTCTTACTCGGCTTGTCTCCTGACTATTCTGTGTGTGCTTAGCCCGGCCACTCTAAGGACCGGTACTGCACACTTTCTGTGTGTGTGTCTGTGTGTGTGTTAGCGTGTTGGGTTCCCCGAATCGTGACAGCGTTTAATTGAGATGCGCCTTCGCTCCTTCCCTCTACTGAGGGGGCAGATTCCATACACAAATCCACCGTCTAAAACAGTAGTCGTCTTACCTCCTCGTTCCTGAACCTGGGTTTACACTCATCGACGGGGGCACCCCAGCACTTACTACGTAGAGGCCGATGATCTCCTGGACAACAGACCAGTGGCGCCGAGACGAAAGGAGGTCCACGCAGAAGTTCAGGTGTGCAGCCGTAGGGAGCGTGGGCAAAGATAGACTGTCTCACGCCTCTGCTTCTTAGCCACCGTTAACTACGAGCTTCCCGGCCAATTGCACCAAATGATACCGGAGAAACTGATGGAAGCCAAGCACAGAGAAGTGGACACAGGTTTCTTCAGGAAGGAAGAGATTCTTTATTCGATTCACCGACCGGGGCTCAGAGGGACTAATGTCACCAAAGTACAACAAGATCTGAGCCCAGAAATGACTGTGTAAATGCATAATATAGACATATATAGTCTATAGTCTATATAGTCCTCCTATAGTTAACTCTACCCACATATACTCTTTACCCAATCAGCTGAACAAAGCCTAACTTCCCTTACATGTTAGACCACATGGCTCACCCAGAACAATGGAGGAGGGGAAGTGTTTTCAGTTTCTGCATTCCTGCACTTGCTCAGTACACTGTTGATTGTATCTTAGCTACGTGTAACTGACTAACTGATACACCAACATTTACACATATGCCACGTGGAAATCTCGGCCTACTAAATTTAATTTCTACCGAGCTTCCACCACAATAGTGTGTGTGTGTATCTAGGTGATGTAGTGTTTGTAGGGGTTGTAGAGAGTGTGTGTTTTGGGGTGTAGTATGTGTTTGTTTACAATGAATCTAGTGTGTTTATAAGGGATCCAGAGTGTGTATTTTAGGAATGTAGTGTGTGTGTGTAGATGGCGCAGTGTTTGTGTATACAGGAGTCTAGTGTGTGTTTGAAGGACCCAGAATGTGTAGGAGATCTAGTGAGTGTGTGTGTGTATAAGGATTCAGAGTGTATAAAGGGATCTAGTGTGCGTATATGATCCAAAGTTGGGTAAGGGATCTAGTGTGTGTCTGGAACGTAATGTGTTTAGGAGTGCAGTATGTGTGTGAGTGGTGCTGTAGTGTGAGTGTGTATATATATATATATGTATATATATATATATAAATATGTTCGGAAGTATTGTGTGTGTGTGTGTGTTTGGTGCAGTGGGTGTCTGTGAGGGATGTAGTGTGTATGTGAAGGGTGCAGTATGTGTGTGCGATGGATGCTGTGTTTGAGGGGTGCTGTGTGTGATGTGTGTGGGCTGAGTGTGCTATGTGTGAGAGTGATGTGTGTGAGAATGCTGAGTGTGCTATGTGTGAGAGTGCTGTGTGTGATGGGTGCGAGAGTGCTGTGTGTGATAGGAACGAGAGTGCTGTGTGTGTGTGTGTGATGGGTGTGAGAGTGCTGTGTGTGATGGGTGTGAGAGTACTGTGTGTGATGGGTGTGAGAGTGCTGTGTGTGATGGGTGTGATGGGTGCTGTGTCTGATGGATGTGAGAGTGCTGTGTGTGATGGGTGTGAGAGTGCTGTGTGTGATGGGTGTGAAAGTGCTGTGTGTAATGGGTGTGAAAAATGCTGTGTGTAATGGGTGTGAAATTGCTGTGTGTGATGGGTGTGAAAGTGCTGTGTGTAATGGGTGTGAACGTGCTGTGTGTGATGGGTGTGAGAGTGCTGTGTGTGAGAGTGCTGTGTGTGAGAGTGCTGTGTGTGATGGGTGCTGTGTCTGATTGGTGTGAGAGTGCTGTGTGTGATGGTGTGAAAGTGCTGTGTGTGATGGGTGTGAGAGTGCTGTGTGTGATGGGTGTGAGAGTGCTGTGTGTGATGGGTGCTGTGTGTGATGGGTGTGAGAGTGCTGTGTGTGATGGGTGTGAGAGTACTGTGTGTGATGGGTGCTGTGTGTGATGGGTGTGAGAGTGCTGTGTGTGATGGGCGTGAGAGTGCTGTGGGTGAGTATTAGAAGGAATTGTGTGTGTGTTTTGGGGGATAAAAAAATGTCAATAAGTAAAAAAAAGTAATCCCCCCTCCCTTCTTACCTTTAGCCTGGGAGGGGGGGACCGGCACGCTGGTGAGTGGGAGGGGGGACCGGCATGGTGGTATCTTGGAGGGGAGGACCGGTGCTCGCACACCATCCCTGGTGGTCCAGTGGGTGAGTGAACTCTAGCCTGTGAGGCTAGAGTTCACTCTCGCGAGATCCGGTCGTTGCCATGGCAACGCTCCGGATCTCGCGAGAGGAACCCGGCGGAGCTGCAAGATAGAGCTCCGCCGGGTCCTCTCCCTCCCCAGCCGCAATGTCTATTTAAATTGGCCGGTGAGGGAGATCTCTGATCTCCTCACCGGCCCGCCATGGCAAACAGCGGGGCCGGCGCTCGGATAGTGCTGGCCCTGCATAGACCGGCAGGGGAGATCCTGGGACCTTCCCCTGCCGGCCTCGGCCCATGGCCACCGCGGCCCACCGGGCATTTGCCCAGTGTGCCCGATGGCCAGTCTGGGCCTGCTTCCCTCTATATACCGTGTAAACATGGCTCCCTCTATATACAGAGTAACATGGCTTCCCTCTATATACAGAGTAACATGGCTCCCTCTATATACAGAGTAACATGGCTTCCCTCTATATACCGTGTAAACATGGCTCCTCTCTATATACAGAGTAACATGGCTCCCCTCTATACAGGGGCATACATGGAGCATTTGGCACCCGGGGCGGATCCTTTATTTGGCACCCCCCTCCCCAACTTTGAAATGTAAAAAACAACTGCATATTTTTTTTTAAATGCATGTGTATGCAGTGTGTGTATAGTGTGTGCAGTGTGTGTATAGAGTGTGCAGTGTGTGCATAGAGTATGCAGTGTGTGTATAGTGTGTGTGTATAGTGTGTATGCAGTGTGTGTAGTGCATGTAGTGGGTGCAGTGTGTGTATAGTGTGTGCATATTGTGTGTAGAGTGTGTGCAGTGTGTATGCAGTGTGTGTAGAGTGTGTATAGTGTATGCAGTGTGTATAGTGTGTGCAGTGTGTGTATAGAGTGTGCAGTGTGTGTATAGAATGTGCAGTGTGTGCATAGTGGCATAGGGAATGCAGTGTGTGTATAGTGTGTGCATAGTGTATGCAGTGTGTGTATAGTGTGTGTGTATAGTGTCTGTGTGTAGTGCATGTAGTGTGTATAGTGTGTGGAGTGTGTGTGTGTATAGTGTGTGCATAGTGTATGCAGTGTCTGTATAGTGTCTGTGTGTAGTGCATGTAGTGTGTGTATAGTGTGTGTATAGTGTGTGCATAGTGTATGCAGTGTGTGCATAGTGTGTGCAGTGTGTGTATAGTGTGTACAGTGTGTGTATATTGTGTGTATAGTGTGTATAGTGTGTGCAGTGTGTGTATAGTGTGTATGCAGTCTGTGTATAGTGTGTATGCAGTGTGTGTATAGTGTGTATGCAGTGTGTGTATAGTGTGTGCAGTGTGTATAGTGTGTATATAGTGTGTATGCAGTGTGTGTATATTGTGTATGCAGTGTGTGTATAGGGTGTATGAAGCATGTGTGTATAGTGTGTGCAGTGTGTGTATAGTGTATGCAGTGTGTATGCAGTGTGTGTAGAGTGTGTATAGTATATGCAGTGTGTGTAGAGTGTGTGTATATTGTGTGCAGTATGTGTATAGAGTGTGCAGTGTGTGCATAGTGTATGCAGTGTGTGTGTAGTTTGTGTGTATAGTGTGTATGTAGTGTGTGCAGTGTGTGTGTGTGTGTGTGTGTAGTGTGTATGCAGTGTGTGCATAGTGTGTACAGTGTGTGTATAGTGTGCAGTGTGTGTATAGTGTGCAGTGTGTGTATAGTGTATGCAGTGTGTGTATAGGGTGTGCAGTGTGTGTATAGTGTATGCAGTGTGTGCAGTGTGTATGCAGTGTGTGTAGAGTGTGCATAGTGTGTGCAGTGTGTGTATAGTGTGTGTTACGACACTCACCGCCAGGGGAACAGAGCCGCCGTTTAGTAGATACTCCCCTTTCTCCAGAAATGCAGTTTTAGTCCAACCGATCGTAAAACTCCCGAACGGAGCATACGAATGCGGCAACTCCCGATCAGCAATCCATCCGAAATCATTCCACAGCTAGAAATAAACGAAAACGCTGTCCCAATAGTAAATCCCTCCACAAACGAGACAAAGCTCCGTCTTGAAGGTCAAACAGGAATGTGTTTAATGGGGGCTTCCTGCCCGGTATTTATGCGGGTCTTCACAAGGTGGACACTCCCCTAGGGGACCTTGTGGAAGACTGTAAAATATATTGGACAGTAGCCAATCGCAGTGGCTTCAATACAAGCCTTTCCCATTTTACCCATAAATCATTCTTCTCTATCCTGGAGATAATTAATGAGAAACCTAATTATCTCCAAGGATAGAGACCATCGCCATCTTACCGAATAGCGCTCAGGTCCGATGTACATAGTTCAATCGCCATGGAGTCAAAGTCTCTCACGAGTCCAACGGTATACGAATGACTCCATGGGACGGCTACCTGGGTAAAGTCCATACGAATTATAGAAACTCCCGAACTGACCGGTGTTCGTACGCCTCAACGAAATAGAAGGTGGGCTGCAGCCTCAAGCGGTGTTAGGCAGATAAAGTATCCGTTTTTAGTTCCATAGGTTTTTCACCGAACACCGCAGATTCTCCTCGTGTCCAAAATGGCCGCCGCCTCGTGGTCGGCATACGAACGACGACCACCCGTACGAATGGAATGGAGAGGTGTCTGCGGTTAACCGCAACGTTCTAATTGTGGTCAAGGTGTTAACAAGCAGCACACTCCTCTCCTGGGTGGCCGTTTGTTCGGTAGTTTCAATCGGTACTAGGGAAAACAGACGAACAAGGGCATACGGACAGGAAATCCATGAAATCAAGGCAAACAGACGAACCAACAATATAAGTCTATACAGATGGGTTCGTCACAGTGTGCAGTGTGTGGGGGCCCTAAATGAAAATCTCCCCCTCCCCCATCAAAGGTAACTAGGGGTCCCCAAGCCCCTAGTCACACACCCAAATAAAAAAGCCCCTACCTACCCCCCTCACCCTAAAAAATAGTGAGGGGGGAATAAAATTACTACCCTGTAAAGTAAAATTCAACTTACTATTCAACGTCTTCTTTTTTCTAAAATCTTCATTTTTCAGCCCCAAAAAAGGCCAAATAAAAAGCCATCATACCCGTCGAACTTAAAAATGAAATAAAAAACCAGAGCGCAAAAATAAATAAATAATCCATCTTCACCCATGGAGGGCTCCGCGCAGACTAGGCTATTAACATATACCTTATTGTTACAATTTTTACTTGAAAAGCATGAGGAATGCTGTTGGGGTACCACATGCTCATTTGTTATACCTCCATGCACTACAAAAATAAAGAATTTAATAAATAAATAAAAATAAATAAATAAAAAAATACAAAAAATACAAAAAAAAATACAAAAAAAATGTATGCAGCTTCCAAATGAATCTAAAATGGATGCTGGGAGGGAGGTGGGAGGGTCTGCTAGGGAGGGTGTGCTGCTAATTGGCTGGAATGTGTCTGCTGACCGTGAGGCATAGGGTCAAAGTTTACTCAATGACGAATAGGAGGCGGATCGAACTGCTCATGTGTTCGCCCGCGGTGGCGATCGCGAACACGCTATGTTCGCCAGGAACTATTCGCCAGCGAACCGTTCGGTACATCACTACCCAGGACGTGATAACCCACCCCAGCACTCCCAACGTAGGGAGGCTGGGGGATTGAATTAAAAAAAAATATATATGTGAGTGTGTTTGTGTGTGTGTGTGTCTGTTAGTGAGTGTGTCAGTGTGTATGCATGTCTGTTAGTGAGTGTGTATGCATGTCAGTTAGTGTGTATTCATGTCTGTTAGTGTGTGTGTGTCTGTTAGTGAGTGTTTATGTGTGTCTGTTAGTGAGTGTGTATGCATGTCTGTTAGTGAGAGTGTATGTGTGTCTGTTAGTTAGTGTTACTGTATGTGTCTATTAGTGACTGTATGTGTCTATTAGTGACTGTATGTGTCTGTTAGTGAGTGTGTGTATGTTGTCAGTTAGTGTGTCTGTCAATGAGCGTGTATGTGTATTTAGAGGGGGAGTGGATGTGGGATGGGGGCGAGGGGAGGGTGTCTGAGTTTTGTCATTCCTAGGGCACAAAACCAGGATACACCACTGACTGTCTTATGTTCTCCCAAAGTGGATTTACATGTTTTGTATGGTACCCATGGCTTGGCCAGACAGCTGGATGGCTCTTGCACAGTCTCTTCTGTGTTTATATGGGCAGGGAAGCCCCCACAAATTAATGTTAACCATCTAGCGTTTAAGGTTAAGCATTGAGGCTTAGTTGTACCCAGGGGCGTATTTGCCGCGAGGCAAACAAGGCATTTGCCTTGGGCGGCATTTTCCAGGGGGCAGCAAAAAAAGCCGCCCCCAAACGCCCAGGGCAAATGCCTTGTTAGCCTTGCGGCTAACAGACATCCTGGGCTGGTGGCTGCTGGGCTGGTTGCTGGGCGGGCGGGCGGCTGGCGAGGGAGCACTTCCTCTGAGCTGTCTGCTCAGCTCCCTCGCGCGCCGCAGAGTGAGGCTGGGAGCCGGAATATGACGTCATATTCCGGCTCCGCCTCCCAGCCTCACTCTGCGGCGTGCGAGGGAGCTGAGCAGACAGCTCAGAGGAAGTGCTCCCTCGCCAGCCGCCCGCCCAGCAACCAGCCCAGCAGCCCGACCGGCAGCCCCACTAGACCCCAGGGAGAGGGAGAACCCCCCCAGCATTCCCAAAGGTAAGGAGGCTGGGGGGGTAAATTAAAAAAAAAATGAGTTAATGTGAGTGAGTGTGTCTGTTAGTGTGTGTCTGTTAGTGAGTGTGTCTGTTAATGTGTGTGTGTGAGTGTGTCTGACTGTGTGTGTCTGTTAGTGTGTGTGAGTGTGTCTGTTAGTGTGTGTGAGTGTGTCTGTTAGTGTGTGTGTGTGTGTCTGTTAGTGAGTGTGAGAGTGTGTGTGAGTGTGTCTGACTGTGTGTGTGTGTCTGTTAGTGTGTGTGAGTGTGTCTGTTAGTGTGTGTCTGTTAGTGTGTGTCTGTTAGTGTGTGTCTGTTAGTGTGTCTGTTAGTGTGTGTCTGTTAGTGAGTGTGAGTGTGTCTGTTTGTCTGTTAGAGTGTGTGTGTGTGAGAGTGTGTCTGTTAGAGTGTGTGTGTGTGTCTGACTGTGTGTGTCTGTTAGTGTGTGTATGTCAGTGTGTGTGAGTGTGTCTGTTAGTGAGTGTGTGAGTGTGTCTGTTAGCAGCTAACAGACACACTCACACACTCACTAACAGACACTCACACACACTGACATACACACACTAACAGACACACTCACTAACAGACACACTCACTAACAGACACACTCACTAACAGACACACTCACACACAGACACACTCATACACTCACACACACACACTGACAGATACGCATCCATTAGCTAACAGTTAGCTAATGGATGCGTATCTGTCAGTGTGTGTGTATTTAGAAGGCGGTGGAAGGGTTGGGTGGGGGTGGCGGGGGGGGGGGTGGGGGTGAGGGGGGCGCCTGAGTTTTGTCCTGCCTAGGGCAGCACAAAACCAGGATACACCCCTGGTTGTACCCCTTTTAAAAGATAACCAAAGAGCCTGCAACTTATCACACACTCTCATCACTCAACTAGACAATGCCAAATAACAAATATGGTATAAAATGAAACAGTCCCTAATCCAGACGGACTGTAATGGAACACCGTAAACCCCATGAACCGCCGCAGCTTGGTTGGGATCTCGCTGCCTTCCATCCACCCTGAACCAAAGACCAGGAACCAGCTTCCAGTGGGTAGACTTATCCTAGTCCAGACAGCGTAGCAGGAACGGCTCTTATAAGAGCTAGTGATTATATTCTGGGGAGTATTGTGATATTGTAATCCCCAGAGTGTATGTAGTTCTCCAATCCCCCAAACATGAGCCAAGACTTCATGAAGGGGTAAATAAATCTCAGTTTAATGGGAGCCACACTTGGCCTTATATGACAATCCCCATGCAAGGGGTACGCCCACATGGACCTGATGGTAGACTGATTTGCAAATTCAGACCAATAGCAATAAGGTTACAAGGCACGACACTCCCACACACAGCACACAATTGGCTCAGTAACTGTATTAATTCCAATCCAATTATCTCCAAGCACAGAAAAAAACATATATTTTTTTAACCCCTTAAGGACCAAACTTCTTGAATAAAAGGGAATCATGACATGTCACACATGTCATGTGTCCTTAAGGGGTTAAATATGCCAAAAATACCCTAAAAATACATAAAACCCCACAAATTTCCTGGAAGCCTTATTTTTGACCGACCGTGCACATGGTTCCATGCCCAAAACAGTTCCAGAGAATTAGTGCTAATGGTCGGTCTCTATGTCTGGAGTACAAAAGTACATAACTCACATGAACAGAACCTTTTCAAAGTATTTTAGCCAGGTCTATTGCAGGGGGCATAGTAACAGGGTAAGAGGCTGGCCAGCAGGCTTCTCCAAGAACCTGTGACAAGGTTCAGTTTGTCACAACAATATCATAATGTATTAGGAGAAATGTAAAAAAGAACTATTCATTCAAAACAAAATAATTACTTGTCTTCCTATAATCTATTTATCTTATAACATAGACGATTTAAATATACAAAACTGGATTAGATGTGGTCTTTTGAAAATAAGTAATTTAATGAACAATAATAACTTGAAAGATTTTCACTCATTGCATGCTGAATATAACTTAGTAAAGAAGTTACTAGTAACTATCTTAGAATAAAGGGATTTTTTGCGTAATCATTTAGCTATTGGAAATCAAACTAATTATCTTGGAAAAGCTATTGAAAAAAACAACCCCAATAAAGATAGTAGCTGGTTGTCTAGAACTAGGCTAGTAGGGATCCTGATACATCTATCACACCCATCATTAATAAGTGGGATACAGATTTAAATATTCAAATTAGTTGCAATGAAAAGAGGTATTCTTGGAGCTTGGTATATAAAAACAATAATTGTCTCAATCTACTGAAGTGCCATTACAACTTTAAATAGGTGGTATTTAGTTCCATGTAGATTGCCTAAACAATTTCCAGATCAGGAACATATCTGTTGGAGATGTAGGGACCAAAGAGGTGAATTTTACATATCTGGTGTTACCTGTTACCACTTTAAATCATGCTAACATTAACGTTTTATCTTATCTATAGCAACAAGCATGTCCGTTACACACTTTGATCTTATTACTTCTCATACACACCCAAAATGTTTGTACTTAATACCTCTCTCCTGTCATAATCTAAGAATGTGCAGTTTCCTCTCTTGCCATATTATTGTTCCAAAATATATAACTGTAACGGCACCCCCAGGCATAAAATGAGTTAAAAGCCGTTTAGGAGATTTTCCCTTCCAGATATACAGGTAGCTACCAAAGACACCAATCACCGGAACAGGAAACCATAAGAATGCTGTAAACAGCCAAACTGGAACCATACGAATGCTCCAAACAGTCTAATAGGAAAAACCATACAAAAGGTTTCCACTCCAAGCAGTTGAACTGGAAAAGCATAGAATAAATCCCCCCAAGAACGAGACAAGGCTTCGTGTTGAGTGTCAAAACAGGAACAGACTGAGCTGTGTCTTTATTGGCCTTATATACACATTTTACAGACAAAGTGTCAGGGTACCTGTAGTCTCTACCTCAGAGGAGGTGAGAGACTTAGACGTTTATCCTCCCAGAGGGGAAGTTTCTTCCGTTCCTCGCGTTTCCCTTCGCCATTTACAAGCCGACCGCGAGGGATCCACTTCCTTATATGACGCGACGCTCAATAGTCGACGTCATGACGCCAACCCGGGACGACCTGTCAGTCAACTCCCGAGCACTAATCAGGACTCGTCGGGGGCGTGATTACCCTCTAGAACCAGGTATAAAGTAAGGCTTTCGGCATCTGCTCATTGCCCTGTCGTGGTTCTAGCCTGTCTAGTCACTCAGTGCTCTTGTATTCTAGTTGTCTCTTTGGTTCTGACCCGGCTTGTTTGTACTACTCTGTTTATCTCTGTTACCCCTTGACTCGGCTTGTCTCTCGCTTACCTGTTCTCTCGTTCCCTCGACCTCGGCTTGTTCCTAGACTATTCTCTGCTTACTCCTTACGTTAAGTCCGGCCATTCTAAGGTCCGGTATACATACCTACCACCTGTTTGTACTCTGCGTGTTGGATCCCTGTCCCGATCCTGACATTACGACAGGGCCAATGGATCCTGCAGGTACAAACACTCAGGTTGGTCCTTCTGATTCTAGGTTCGACGCCATGGATCACAGAATGGACCAGATGGCTCTAGCACTACAGGCATTACTATCTCGTTCTAGTAATCAACCAGAAGAGATGCGTAATACTTCTATCTCCCCTGTGAGTTCAGGTCTAGAGGTAGCCACTGTAGGTGCTTCTTCCCGTATTACTCCACCTGTACGTTATGGTGGTTCTCCAGAGAAGTGTTGTGGTTTCTTAAACCAAATAGGTATCCATTTCGAATTACAACCCCGCTCCTATCCTACAGATAGGGCGAAGGTTGGATTTATTATCACATTACTTATTGAGAGAGCTCTGAGATGGGCCAATCCATTGTGGGAAAATGATAATCCGTTAGTATATAATTATAATGCCTTTGTAGCTGCTTTCAGAAGAACTTTTGACCCTCCAGGTAGAAAGGTCAATGCAGCTAGATTACTTTTGCGCCTTAGACAAGATAACCGAACACTTGTGGATTATGCACTAGAGTACAGGTCCTTGGCGGCAGAAGTTAAGTGGAATGAACAGGCATATATAGATGTATTTTTAAACGGGTTATCAGACGTAATCCTTGACGAGGTTGCTACTAGAGAGCTTCCTGAAAATTTGGAGGATTTAATTTCTTTTATTTCTCGCATTGATGAACGTTTAAGAGAGAGGCAGAACACTCGAGAGAGAGACCGTAGACCTTCCTTTAAACTAGCTCCTTCATTTCAAAGTTCTGAATCCACAATCTCACTTTTTCCAGAACCTATGCAGATAGGCAATACTCGCCTCTCAGAAGAGGAGAGACAGTACAGGAGAAGGGAGGGGTTGTGTATGTACTGTGGAGTTAGAGGTCATTTACGCCTAAATTGTCCTAATCGCTCGGGAAACGCTCGCACCTAAGTTTCTCTAGAGGACAGGCCTTGGGTGTTTCTATTTTGTCCTCTAATCATAATTATAAAGATCACAGGCTTCTGCTACCCGTTTCTTTAACTTGGGAGAGTGGAGTACTAGAAACTATGGCATTGATAGATTCCGGAGCTGCTGAGAACTTTATCGACCAAGTTTTTGTTACCAAACACACTATCCCATCCCAGTTAAGGGAAACACCCTTGGCCGTTGAGGTCATAGATGGTAGACCTTTAGTTGAGCCTGTTATTTTTCGTGAAACCATACCCGTTAAATTAACTGTTGGTATCTTACACAAGGAGGATCTATCTTTATTGCTCATTTCGTCTCCTTCTGTTCCCATAGTCCTGGGGTATCCTTGGTTAAAGAAACATAACCCTATTATTGATTGGGAACTAGGGGAGATAGTCTCATGGGGTCAGAGTTGTCAGGACAGGTGTTTACGGACAGTGTCACCACTTTGCACAGTTAACACACCGATTGATTCTACCTACTCTACAGAGGTACAAATACCGCCCCTGTACCTGGATTTAAAGGCAGTATTTGACAAAAAGAATGCTGATACTTTACCTCCACACAGGTCTTTTGATTGTAAGATTAATCTACTACCTGGTACTATGCCTCCCAGGGGTAATGTATATCCTTTGTCTACTAAAGAGAACTTAGTCTTAGAGGAGTATATTCGTGAGAACCTTGAAAAATGATTCATTAGGAGAACCTCCTCTCCTGCCGGGGCTGGGTTTTTTTTGTTAAGAAGAAGGATGGTACTCTAAGACCTTGCATTGATTATCGAGGTTTGAACAAAATAACCATTAGAAATGCCTACCCTATTCCTTTGATTACAGAGCTCTTTGATCGTCTAAAAGGCTCCAAAATTTTCACCAAGTTAGATCTCAGAGGGGCGTATAACTTGGTGAGAATTCAGCAGGGACATGAGTGGAGGACGGCGTTCAATACCCGTTATGGGCACTATGAATACACAGTAATGCCTTTTGGTCTCTGTAATGCACCGGCAGTATTTCAAGACCTGATCAATGAAGTTCTTAGGGAGTTTCAACATGACTGCGTTATTGTATATCTGGATGATATACTTATACACTCTAGAGAGATTGAGACTCACCACAGACAGGTCAGAAGGGTATTGCGCAAGCTTCTTCAACATGGCTTGTACTGCAAATTGGAGAAATGCAGCTTTGACCAATCCCAGATAAACTTTCTTGGTTATGTGATTTCTGGGGAAGGGTTTAAGATGGACCCGGATAAGCTCCAGTCCATTTTAGATTGGCCTTTATCCAAGGGACTCAAGGCCATTCAGAGGTTTATCGGATTCTCCAATTATTATAGGCGCTTCATTAAGGGATATTCTTCAATTATAGCCCCTATTACCAATATGACCAGACAGGGGGCTGACACTAAGAACTGGTCTACTGAAGCCCTTCTTGCCTTCAAAACACTCAAGGAACTCTTTGCTTCCGCACCAATTTTAGTTCACCCCAATACGACTCTGCCTTTCCTACTCGAGGTAGACGCCTCAGAGACAGGTATAGGTGCTATCCTGTCCCAAAGGTTAGGTGTGGATAAGCCCTTGCATCCGTGTGGTTTTTTTTCTAAGAAACTATCAGGTCCTGAGAGCAGATATGACATTGGTGACAGGGAACTACTAGCAGTTATCATGGCTTTGAAGGAGTGGAGACATTTATTGGAGGGCACCTTACATCCTGTTACTATTTTGACAGACCACAAGAACTTGTCCTATATTGGGGAAGCCAAGCGCTTGTCCTCCAGGCAAGCTCGTTGGTCTTTATTCCTCACGCATTTCAATTACGTGCTCACTTATAGACCTGGTTCTAAGAATTCTAAAGCCGATGCTTTGTCTCGCCAATATGAACCTTCTGCGATATCTGAGCCGGTTTTGTCTTCTATAGTACCCAGGTGCAATATTATCGCCAACACGAGTCTCAAGATTCACTCTCCGTTGCTTGATCAGATCTTGAAGTTGCAGCATCTGGCACCTAGACAGACTCCTGGGGCAAGGCATTTCGTTCCTCCCGAACTCCAACTGGAACTCTTACAGTGTTTTCACAACAGTAAGGCAGCTGGGCATCCGGGTATTCGCAAGACATGTTCCTTGATCTCTAAAGATTTCTGGTGGCCTTCTTTACGGAAGGATATTAGGGATTTCATCGGAGCATGTGAGGTCTGTATGAAGACTAAGCAACCTCATACGTCTCCATGTGGTTTGTTACATCCCTTGAACATTCCAGAGAGACCATGGTCCTGTTTGGCTATGGACTTCATTGTTGATTTGCCTGTCTCTAAAAAACAGACTGTGATCCTCACGGTGGTTGATAGGTTTACTAAGATGGCTCATTTTGTGCCCTTAACTAAACTCCCGACTTCTCCTGAATTGGCGGAGATATTCGCAAGAGAGATTTTTCGCTTACATGGGATACCTTCCGAAATTGTTTCCGATAGAGGTTCCCAATTTGTTTCACGTTTTTGGAGATCCTTCTGTTCCCAACTGGGCATCAAATTGAATTTCTCTTCTGCCTATCACCCTCAGTCTAACGGAGCTGCTGAACGTACCAATCAAAAGATTGAACAATATTTGCGTTGTTTTGTTTCTGAACACCAGGATGATTGGGTCGGTTTGATTCCTTGGGCGGAGTTTGCACACAATAATCTCGTTTGTGATTCTACTCGTTCCAGCCCCTTTTTCATGAATTATGGCTTTCATCCTTCCATTCTTCCCTCGGTCTCTCCTTCCCAAGGGGTACCGTCGGTTGATGTTCATGTTGCCAATCTGAGGAAGTTGTGGGATCAGACTCGACAAATTCTCCTGCATAATTCTATGTTGTTCAAGAAACACGCTGATAAACACAGAAGGGCGGCTCCGGTTTTTGTTCCAGGTGATAGGGTATGGTTGAGTACAAGAAACATTCGTTTAAAGGTGCCTTCTATGAAATTCGCTCCTCGATACATTGGTCCTTACAGGGTTCTGACTAGAATCAACCCAGTTGCGTATCGCCTAGCTCTTCCAGCTGCCTTACGCATCCCTAACTCTTTCATGTTTCCCTACTGAAACCACTAGTCTGTAACAGATTTTCCTCCACTGTATCCTCTCCTCGCTCTGTTCAGGTTGAGGGTCAGGAGGAGTATGAAATCAACTCCATCATCGATTCTCGTATCTCCCGGGGGAAGTTACAATATCTTATTGACTGGAAGGGATATGGTCCTGAGGAGAGGACTTGGGTACCTCAGGAGGATGTACATGCTCCTCGTCTCCGCAGGGCTTTTCACTCCCGTTTTCCATCTCGTCCCGGTTCCTTCCGCCCGGTGGGCGTTTCTGAGAGGGGGGGTACTGTCAGGGTACCTGTAGTCTCTACCTCAGAGGAGGTGAGAGACTTAGACGTTTATTCTCCCAGAGGGGAAGTTTCTTCCGTTCCTCGCGTTTCCCTCGGCCATTTACAAGCCGACCGCGAGGGATCCACTTC
Organism: Pelobates fuscus; assembly: GCF_036172605.1. Taxonomy (NCBI): domain Eukaryota; kingdom Metazoa; phylum Chordata; class Amphibia; order Anura; family Pelobatidae; genus Pelobates; species Pelobates fuscus. Next base: position 29,286,443 of record NC_086318.1, on the reverse strand, counting down.
CTTATATGACGCGACGCTCAATAGTCGACGTCATGACGCCAACCCGGGACGACCTGTCAGTCAACTCCCGAGCACTAATCAGGACTCGTCGGGGGCATGATTACCCTCTAGAACCAGGTATAAAGTAAGGCTTTCGGCATCTGCTCATTGCCCTGTCGTGGTTCTAGCCTGTCTAGTCACTCAGTGCTCTTGTATTCTAGTTGTCTCTTTGGTTCTGACCCGGCTTGTTTGTACTACTCTGTTTATCTCTGTTACCCCTTGACTCGGCTTGTCTCTCGCTTACCTGTTCTCTCGTTCCCTCGACCTCGGCTTGTTCCTAGACTATTCTCTGCTTACTCCTTACGTTAAGTCCGGCCATTCTAAGGTCCGGTATACGTACCTACCACCTGTTTGTACTCTGCGTGTTGGATCCCTGTCCCGATCCTGACACAAAGTCCCACCCACAGGGCTTTGTGGAACATCCAATAAAAACATACAACACAGATAAACACTCCCATTCATTCCAGCAAAATCCTCCCCTCTGCCTGTGATATAATTACTGAACACAATGGGCTAACATAATTATCACAGGCAGGAAAATACACAGTTTTACACAATATTCATAACGTATAAGTATACATCACATTCACATACATTTTCTCTTACATTTTCAGAATCAGCACACTCCAAATACAAACATACTCAAAAATCAGGCAATTCCTTCCATTGGTTTAAAAGTTAGGTCGGAGTCCTTTGTGACCAACTGAAGCATGGCCTTTCTGCCCAAAACCAGTTCCACAGAGTCCTGGAGATAATTGGCTTAACTGGGTGTGGTAAGCCAACTATCTCCAGGTACAGAAAATATCTCTATTCACAACAACAGCAAAAATACACAAAAATACATAACGCCTATCATACTGAACAGAACCCCCACATTCAACCTATCCCCAGATGGCTTGGATCTGAGCGCTCAATATATCCAAACAGCGCTCAGATTCCACAAACACAGTTAAATCGCCATGGGGTTTAAGTTTAGCATGGGCTGATGAGAGGGGGCCATATTCATGAGGCAGGAGGCTGGCAACCAGGCTTCTGCAGTGCCCAGTGGCGAGGTTGGATCGCCACAATAACAATGTAATACTTGTTAATGCTGTTGTGGCAATACAAGCTTGCTTATAATCTTTTGCACGCAAAAAATAAAGAATTTAAAAACCAAAACTGTGTAAATTGTTCATGTTTTTTTCTTTCACTGTTACCTGTGTGTGAGTGCTCGTATGTATATCTGCTTGCTTGGAAATTTGTGTGAAAACATGACAATCTGTATGAAGACGTGATAGTGTGTCTGTAGGGTATGTTTCTGTGCGCCTGTGTGTTAGTACAATTGTTTGTATGTTTAGAGTGTTTAAATGAATCTGTCTGTACGTATTGATACAGGAACAGCTTTTAGGCATCTTGAGTATTAAATATTTTACTACAAAATCCACTCCACTTGCTCCACCATACTGCTACAAATTCTGCATAAAAAGGTTGTTTTTTTCTATTTATAGAAAATTATACTTAAATAACAAATAGTTACAATATGTCAGACATCAAACACATTCACAAACAAACAAACTCAAAAACATCTTAAAGGGACATTCCAGACGCCAAAAGCATTTAATTTTTTTTTATGCTTTATGTGTGAAGAGTGTCCTCTGTTTATTTTAGAGTGAAGATTTCAATAGAATTGGCACAGACAACAGGTCCTGTTACTTTCTGGTTGAACATTATGTCCACACAGCAAACGTGTTATCAAAACTGCGAGAAGACCTTTTCAGAAGAAGTTCTTCCAGCAGCATCCATAGAAGCAGCTTGAAACTCGGAGTATTTTTTCAGTTGCTGCAACAAAGTTGCCATGATTTGCCTTGATTGGAATATTATGGGATGTTTATAGGCTTTCATTAAAAAAAAGATTCAAATTGAGGTCACATTATATTTCATGCATTTTGTTTGCACCCCCCTCCCCCCAAAAAAAATAAATAAATACTGAAAACATATATATACATTCTTTTTTAGGCTATATCATAATTTACCATCTCAGAACAAGTAGAAAGAAAATGTTTCTTTTAAAAAATATATTGGGAAAGTCCTAAAACGTTGTGTTTGCCTTTTCTGTCAAATAATTGCAGATAAGGTCACAACAATTTTTTTGCAGGTCATATACGTTTTATCAACTTCTTTAAGGCTGCGACTTTTCTGTGGAACTCCCTACCCTTCTCCGACTTTCACCCAGTCTACGTTCCTTTAAAAAATCATTGAAAACTCACTTCTTCAGGAAAGCGTATCAATTACATTAGCAGGTTTTCATTCCCACATTCTGACTCTTCTCCTGTAACTGTAAAAAATAACCTACTAAGCCCTCAGCGAATACTTTTCTAGCAACCTTCTTTGCTACCTCTACTTTTACCCTTTACTCTCTCTAACATGTAAGCCCTCAACCCCTCTGCTCCTGTGCGTCCAACTCGTCTGGTTACAATTATGTGTCTGTCATCCATTCTACAGCACTATTGAATTTGCTGGCTATATTTGCTATATCTATATAAATAATAAAATAATAATAAAATAATATATAATATCTATCAAAGATATATTCATATCAGAGATCAATATGGCTGACATTAATAAGACTTTTGTCAGTTAACAATAACTGTCATTCTTGCTTCTTGCGCAATGTATTAGGCAAAATCCATCATGGTACTCCACGCAGGAAACGTTTTGGCAATTGCCATCTTGGAACTCTCCACTTTCTTCACATTTCGCACATTCCTTCAACATTTTACAATCTGGTTGACATTTATATGTCTGTTAACCATTGCCTGCTCTTAGCAGGGGCAATAGGTGTAGTACAACTGGCCCTACTTTTCAGCCAGCCCCAGCATGCCCAGACTGACTGCTGGGTTAATCAGGCAAATGGCTGGCAGGCCGCTATGGCCATGACCTGAAGCTGACAGGAGAGATCAAACAATTTACCCTACTATTTAAGTGCTGACTTTGTTGTGTTTATTCTCAAGCTGGTGGGGAGATTAAATATCTAATTCCTTGGCTGAGGGCACCTTACTGAACGAGAGGAGTGGGATGACCCAGGAGACTTTAGCATGTATGTCTGCCAGGTGCTGAGTATTCTTGTAGCGGAATGCATTCAGCCTGTCCTGTACTATTCCTATGTAACTGTGTTCAGTATGTGATTTGTATAGTAATTTTCACATTGCCAGTGTATTTCTATGTGTTAAACGTATGTTGTTTGGTAGTTTCCATCCGTACACTATACGAAGGGAAATTACCGAACTGGCGGACCACCCCAGAGAAAAGTGTTGCAGCTATTAAGGTTCGCACTTTCTCTGACCGCAGGTTAACAGGCTTGTTATGTATGTATCTGGGTGGTCGCCATTCGTATGCGTACACGTGGCGGCGGCCATCTTACGCATACGAATCTCAGCGGTGTTTGGTCGTCGAGAGTGTGGCGAAGCCAACCTCGCCACTGTGAACTGGAGGAGCCTGGTTGCCCGCTGCTGCCTTTAGATTATGGACCGGCAGCTAAAGGGTTAATTTTGCTGTGCAGGAGGATTTATTTCTCCCTCTCTGCACAGCCGTTCGGTAGATTCTATCTACCGAACAAACAGCTGTTTATCAGCTTCCCCAAAGCCGTGGGAAGCCGTGCGGCGCTGTTAATTGGCCACCCAGAAGCTGGAGTGTGCCCTCCATTTACCTCCCTGAAGCTGCGGTTAACCGCAGCTTAATTGATTGTTACTGGGTGGTCGCGGTTACACTTAGCCGCCACACGATGGCGCTGTTCTGGAGCTTCCCGGGCAGCCAACGCTTGCCTGCCCAGCTTTCATGCACCAAACCCGGACACTGTTACGTGCAGGCACCACTGAACCTCCAGCCCCTGGTTCTAATTCGTATGGATTTGGTGAATGCATGTAAATTCGGTAGATTATTTTATGTGAATGTTTTAACCCAGATAGCCATGCCATGGAGCCTGTTCATATAATTAAAGACTTTAGCTCCATGGCAATTAAACTGTATTCGGGTGGTCTGATTGACATTCACCTAATAATGTGCACTCAGACCTGAGCTATCTGGGGATATGTTACATGTCTGTGTTTTATGTATAAAATGTGTCTTTATGTATTTTAAAGTGATAGTCTGTTTTGTGTCCCCACGTGTGTAATGGAGTTTTGCCTTTGTCCTGGGAGATAATTGAATTACTTCTCCAATTATCTCCAGGACACAGAGGAGGAAGCCAGGATGCATTGTGGGAAAGTATTGTGGCTGTATGTACTAAAGTGATACATGTCTGTCTGCTGTTTCAGTCTCCCATTTGGTCCCTTAGGGGAGTGTCCACCAAGTGGGAGACCTGCATAAATACTGGGCAGGTAGCCCTCAGTAAAACAGATTCTGCTTGACCCTCAAACCGATGTGTCGTCTCGTTTTTGGGGGAATTGAATTGTATGCTGACTGCCAGGAGTGTAAGCAGATTGTATGCTTTTCCTGTTCGGCTGATTCCAGGGTTCGTGTGTTTCCAGTTCGTGAGTTTCCAGAATTCGTACAGTTACCAGTTCGGGAGATTGGTGCTTGCAGTAGCTGCTGGTCTAGGAAAAAGGGGATTATCGCCTAAAAGATTTTTATCCCCTTTTGAGCAAAACGGTCCATTACAGAGTGCCTGGAACTCAAATCGGCCACACAATTACCCGAACACCGCTGAGACCTCCAGAGTTCCATAACTCCCGAACGGGAAGGTTAATCAGAACCCCGTTCGGTAGTTCTAAAGTACCGAACGAGGGGATTCGTATAAAGGGAAAGTTAACCATGGATGGCAGTATTTTCTATGTAATTCACCTCCCGAACAAAGACCGACCGCAGGGCCAAAATGTATGGAACCCTTTTCGGATACCACCTCGTGTGCGGAGGTCAAATTACAACCTCCACCTAACTCCCGAACCCCTGGTCCGATCTGGGTGAATTTTGGATATGTTAGTCACCCAGATCAGGGCTACCAGGGGATACCATTTAAATAACTGTACCAGGCTGTTTTGGGGTACATCCAGAATAGGGGTAAAAGTGTACCAGTTATAAGTGGATTATGTGTCACACTGAGGGGAGGAGAGGTATGGGAGGTAACTACTGTACTATTGGCCATTATGTTAATTACTGTAAATCCCTCCCTTGCAAGGGAGAACCCTTTATAAGAAAGTGTGTGATTAAAAGATTTCAGTTCTGCTCCTGAAACTGTGTGTCGTCCAGTTATTGGGATTGCTGTTGGGATATTGCTGTGTTACTTTGCCTGCTGGAAACTCTGCTTGTGGATTTACAATTGCCTTGTTCCTGAGCCTCACTGGGATCGTAAGTGGAGAATAGCTGTGGGATATCAGTTCTCCGCTACAATTCTTTTCACAAGCTCGGCAGTTTAGAGTGTTGCCACAGTATAGCAACACTCTAAAACAACACAATGCCAGAGCTCATGAGAACAGTGTACTTATCCTGCACCTGGAAGAGTTGAAGACTAGATTCACTAAATACAACTGGACCACCATGGTTTTTAATGCCTCACTTCCCGGGCCAAAGGTAAGGAGAAGGGAGGGACAATTAAAGTTCATGTAAAAATAGTAAAACAAAAAATATACTTAAAGTGGGAAGAAAAATGATATAAACCCTTTAGAAATGACTGCACTTGCGTAAAAACTTTTTTAAATCTTACATAGTCATCCAACTTACAATAATCAACAAACACAATCTCTTTTAACTAGAAACACACATTATTGTATTGTTCTTGTACATATTGAATATATCATTCTAATATTCACACCATAGGTGGTAAAAAGTATGTAAAGCCCTAGGCCAGGAGTAGGCAACCTTCGGTACTTCAGATGCTGTGGACTAAATTTACCATAATGCTCTTACAGCCATAATGCTGGAAAAACATTATGGCAGATATAGTCTGAAGTGCTGAAGGTTGCCTACCCCTGCCCCAAACTAATACTTCAACAAAATCTAATTAGAGTTGGGAATTGGCAAGCCTGGTGTCCAATTAATGAAACTAAATTTAAGCTGTGGGTCAGAGGTCCATTGGCTTATAAAAAGCATGCAAACACTTTGCTATTCACAAAAATCATCTGTTGATGTGTACCATATCTCACAAAACAGTACTCTCAGAAGACATGCAATCAAGAATTGTACCATATAAAGGAAAAGGTTACAACTTACAACATTATCTGTAAGAGCGTAGGTATTTATATATCCACACATTTTCTAGATATGTACTGTAGATACTTTCCCTAGAAGTGTCCCTTTGGTCAAAATTATGCACAAAATTTATACAGTTGGTTTTTAAAATCTCAGATATTCAGTTACAGTAATCAGCAAACCAGGGCTAGCCCATCCATAGGCCTCAGTGAAACCACTTTGTCAGAGGTGGCTTGTTGTCACTCCTGTACATTTTAACCAGCTTGCTGTGAGGTCCAGTAAGTTTGTACTGTGAAGAGGTGGCCCAGCTTAATCAGCTTCTCTCAACTCACGAGTCACGAGAGTGTTGCCATTGCAACCCACAGCAACACTCTCAAGGCACAAAAGGAGAGAAGCTGATTATGCTGGAGGGGAATATTAGCTTCCCGTGACAGTAGAAGCATGCTATGTCACCGGGTAAGAGGTAGGGAGGGGGGAAATAAGCTTAAGTATAAATAAATTAATAAAACTCCACTCCAAATCCCCTCTGCAACCCCACAAACACACACACACACTGATCCTAAATAACAAAGTAAACCCACTACAGAATGGCTTAAATAAAGAAAATCCACCTTATGGTGTGGCTGAATCAAAGCCCAACCCTTAACCTCATAGAAATGCCATGGAATAACCCAAAAAGAGAGCTGTTCACATGAGGTATCTTAAGAATTTGGCTGAGCTGAAGCACATCTGTAAAGGAGAGTGGTCCAAAATTAAAAAAATTTAATGTTGTGCAGGTCTAATCCACAGCTACCAGTTATGTTTTGTTGAGGTTACTGCTGAAAAAAGACAACTAGGTTTTAAACTAGGTTTTAAATCAAAATGTTCACTCACTTTTTCAACAGTACTGTGAATGAGTAATGGGTTGTGTTCAGTAAAGATTAGTAAAGATTGATGGTGTGTTGTTAGCATAAGTACATTGTTTTTGCCTACATTTGTAACTGATGAAGATGATAATTTATGACCAATTCATGCAGACTGCAACTAATTCCTAAGATTTTACATACTTTTTTGTCACTACATATGTATTTGTTCCCATATCACCCCCACACACAATACAGGCCCACATACATACTGCACCCCTACTAGATCCGCCACAGACACACATACTGCACCACCCACACACACTACATTCTGGATCCTATTGCAAGAGCTCTTCAGCAGGACTCTGCACATTGGCTTCCCCAAAGCAATGTTTCGGCCCACAAAGGGGCCTTTGTCAAGCATCTCCTTCAATAAATATGCTCACTGGATTTGACTTGAGTGCCTGAACCATCCCACTTTTCTGCAAATCGAATTGTGAGGATTGACCAACCTCAGGCCAGGTTGCACCATGGGATCCAGGAGAGTGCGGTATCCGTTTTGGTAATTATATTGCTTTCATGTGCTGTCTATCTCGAAGTTAAGCTACTACAATTTTTATTTCTTTTTAACCGTAATTTGTCAGTTACACTTCCAATATTTAGCTTTGTTTGATATAATTCGTTTTCTTTTACTACCAAAGTGGCTTGTTTAAACTTAGTCAGCTTGTCTAAACATTAACATATAGTAATATTGTGCTAACATTCCTCTTTGTAGACTGTCCTTGTGCTGTCACATTATTGCTTATATTCATCTTGCCATGACTGTACTATTGCAATACATGTTAAACAGATGTCACAATAAAAACAAAGATTGACAAAAAAAAAAGTTCGAATTTTTATCTGGGAATTTGTTGTCCAGTTTCCTACAAAGGACACATTAAGGGCTTGTCCTAGTTCATAACATGGACAGATCGAGACTGGTGCAAATGAAAGACACATTACCATTTTTCAGTCATTGGCATTGATTTAATTATTTTGGATAAACTTTTTAAATGATCACAAGACAAAAACAATGTTCTGCAAACTTGTGTAGTTGTGCATTATTCCCATTATATGTCATAGAATAGTTCAGTTCAAACTTTTAACATATAACATATTCCAACTTCCATAATATTTGCCATTGCTAGTTTCCAGAAATATTGCATTGATGGACCATTTATCTCCATATTTCTAAAATACAATTAGATGGGTATTTGAATTTTCACTTTTCCAGCTTGGTCTCCAGAAATCTTCTAAATCAGTTCACTACAAGAAAGAGCAATACATTAGATGAGGAATTGTGTTACAAAAAAGAGCTGGGATAGCCAAAAGGTAAAATGTAAATGATCTAAAGCTGGCAAAGCATCATGGGAAAATCAGTTCTTAAGGAGATCTTATGGCGTCTACCAGTTCAGAAACATTCTGGAACACAATAGAGGCCTGATATATATTGCTTCTACAATATCAACATCATGAGCTATAGTAGTATCATTTCAAGGTTTTTGAGAAATTACAATAAATAATTAGGACAAATGTTTCCAGAACTATGACGTTTAGTCATTTTCTCTTACTATATGCTTTAACCATAATGTATCTTTTATATTACATGATTATGCTAGGTTTAGGAATAGAGTTTCTTTAATCTTTGGGCTGCACTGGGACATATATGTCCAGGTCTGTTCACAGTCCTAAAGGCTCTTTCCAGCTACCACCATTTGAATTAAGCTATCTCGCAAAGAAACTGGAGATATACAGTCACACTGTTTCCTTGTTTTTAGCTCCATTCCTGCTATTTCATTGTTGTGGGAGGGCTGAATTAAAATGGTGGCAGCTGCAGATACTAGTTTCAGTCTGATCAAAGACCAGAATCCCAGTGTCTGTTGACCTATGCATTTTGGAGGGTAATGCACAGATGACATCACCATGCAGTACAAGGCTGATCCACATAATGAAATGAACAATATAAAAACTAAAGATGTGTACATGAGGAAAAAATTGTTTTGTTTCAATCCGTTTATTTTTTAAGTTCAGTCCATTTGAAACTCGGAAAATATTGATTGGGGTGAACCAAAATTCAAAGGGGAAAGTCCCAGCATTACAAATGTTGATCTTTCGGCAGTTTAGAAGATAAGTTCCTAAATTAGTACCCTCTTGTAGGGTTGCCATATTTAAGGATACCAAATTAGGACACTGTTTAGCAGATAGCTCCCTTATTTGTTATAATATTATAATCCTACTTAAGAACAGCAACTTAGGGAGTTATCTACTAAGCTGCAGAAAGATCAATGTTTAGTACATGGCTTGTACTATCCTTATCTAAACAAGTGGATCCAAAATTTGTGGCAGAGATTAGGAAATCCAAATGGCTGAATCTGTGGGATTAATGCTGAAATTCGATTTATTCCAAAATGAATTACACAGGTCTTATACAGATGTTATAATAAAAATCAAGGGAAGTTAGCCTCCTTAATTGCAAACTGTGTCAAAAAGATTTAAAAATGGAAAAAAATCTCTAACCAAATGGTATATTCCCTTTACTTTATAATTTAGAGCCGTCTACCACCACCCATGGGTGGAAGCTGGGGGAAAACTAGATCCTCCCCTCTTAATATTATTATTAGGGCCCCCATCTGCCATCAATAGGTGGGGTCTGGGGAAAACATTAGATCCTTGCTCTTTATTATCATTATTAGGATCTCCATGTGCCTCCAATGTTTGGGGAACAGGGGTATACACTAGGTCCTTTTTTTTTTTTTTTAAATACTTTATTTTTGCATCCTGTTGGACAAAGAGGAATGATAACATTGCATGGGCTTACGCAGAAGCCACAAAATATATATATATGTATAGGAATAACATCCATGAAAACTGTACATAAACTTCAAAAAATTTCACATGAGGCTTGATGTCGTCACTGTCTCTGTCCACCAGGGGATTTTTTCTTTTTAGAGATCCGCATCATATCGTGGTGATGATACCATTTGAAGAAAGAAACAACCGTGGAACTTAAAATATTATATATAACCTCATGCATCGTAACCTGATAGGGTTGCCTCATCCCGTAATATAAGGGGTTTACCCTGGCGCGACACTAGGTCCTTTAATAATATATTTTAGGGCTCCCACCCACAAACAATTATCTGTCTACCTCCCATTATTTGTTTTAAAGTCCCTCTCCTGATGCCCATGGATGGGGGATGGAAGGGGACTTTGTACCCCCCCCCCCCCTGTTATTTAACAAGCCCTATCCATCTTTACCCAGTCACTAGACACATCTGGGCCTGAATTCAGATCTAAATTCAGATCAAATTTCAGCTGTCTGGTGGTTTCTGGTTTGGCTTAAATCCGGACCTACTTCAGACCTGTAAGGGGCATTAACAGCAAAATCTCCACATTGTTGAATAGCATAAATGTCTGATTGTTCTGCTAATTTGCCAATAATTCTTCCTTGGGGAGAATTATATTCACTGCATAGATTAAAGTTATTTTTTCACCACACCGATATTGACAAAATAGAAACAATATACTTGTAGATACATGTCAAAAGACATATTGTAAAACACCCATAGTGAATAAGCTCCTATAAACCTGAAATAAATTGATTAATTGATTGTAATGAAGACTGTGTTGCTATTACATATATTTTACTTACCAAAATGATATTTTACTTTGAATCCAGATGCAGCTCCTTTGCTATCAGTGTGAAAAAGTATTATCACTATGTTTTGTGTAGATACCATTGGACGAGGTAAAGCAAACCCACAGAATTTGCCCATAACTCGGCCACTTATGGAAGGTCCATCAATTATAGTGATGTAGTCACAGATGCATGAGCAGGTAAATTTGCAATATACTAATTCCATGGTATCGAATTCCAGAGACACCTAGAAGATGAAGACAAACTCAAGGTTACAAGAGAATATTTCTCAAATTATCTTTGATTTGAGTAAAATTTAACATGAACTCCTAACCTTTCAACCTATGTATAGATGGACTGCGTGGGTCTTATGTCTATTGTTATAACTCCATAAAAGCACAGGTTAGATTCGCTGGTAATGTAAAATGATCATTGTTTATTAAACCTCCACTAATCTTACACAAGCTTAATCTTTATTTCAGTGTCTGATGTGTATGTGCAGATTGTGAAGATGTCATTCAACCCCTCAAAAAAGCATTATGGTGGTCTGTCAAAGTATACCTGCCACAGATGCCCTTTTCCCAATAAAATAACGCCAATAATCCCAAAGGTGTAATGTTGCCGGTATTGCATAACCCCCCACACATGAGCCAAGACTTATTGCTGGGAGAAGTCTGTTTTATTCAGGGGCACACATGACGTTTTATGCAATAACCCTAACATGGGGTTTCTTATACAAAAATGCAGGGAAATCCCTTCCATTATCCTCTGTGCCTGAGAGATAATTATCAGAATACACATTAATAATTACATTATCTCTCAGGGACAGAAAAATCTAACAATTCCTAACCACCCTCAAAGTACCCCCAAATACATGGAAACCCCACAACAGTCATATCACTGGATCTGGGTGAACAACCTATCCAAAAATCACCCATATCCGTTCAGTAGTTTTAGATCACCATCGCGGGGAAGTTTTGACCAGTCTGCCACGAGGTTGAAACCCAAAATAGTTCCAAGGGAGTTGTGGCAAGAGCCAGTCTCCATTTGTGAGGTTTTGTACAAAAAACACATAAGTTATACGAAAACAGATCAGCGTAGAATGCTCCCCTTGTTCGGTAGTACGTATCTCCCGAACGCCATTTGTGTAGGTGTAGAGTAACTTGAACGGGCAGTCGGTCCATGGTGATCGGTGGGAGTGGGAGTGCCTGGCTGAAAATAGTTCCAGGCATTCGACGACCAAGTCCCCTGCCTGCGTTTGTGAGAAAAGATGTCTGCCATCCATTGTCCTGACCACGTGCGTACGCTTACACGAAATGGCCGCCCAGTGGAGCATTCTATTAATTAGTTCTGTTGCGATTTTCGTACAGGATACTCAACGTTCCATGTTCTAATGGGTTTCTGGGTTGGTCCTTGTTTGGGAACTTAACAAATAAAAAAAAAAAACTAAAGAAAAATAAACATGAATCCATTTCCGCGAAAGGAGGCGAAAGTGATGGGGCTATTCCTTCACAAGCAAGTACATATATCACAGGTCTACTATGCTTAGATCAAACAGGAGGAAAGGGGGCCTACTAGATTACTGTTATGTATCAGATGTGGTAAGTTTTTTTAGTGATTTAACTGTTAAAGCTATAGCCAGATCTATGATAACACATTCTGCTAGCTGTTAGGAAATCAACACTCCCAAAAATAACAAGCACAGGCATCTGCATCAAGTTAAGTAAGTTTATTGCCCCACACTGTATTTCACAATTTTTCAGTATTTCTTGGACATTAAATACAAAGTAGTGTCTGATGCTATAAATGAAGATAGCATCGCAGGGATAGATTTTAGCAGTTATTTAAAACCAACTGTGCCAGTAAATTCAACTTTTCATAACATTATGAGCAAGATATACCAGGATCCAGGAGCAAGCTCTGCTCAAAAGTTACAGTATAAACTGACTAGTATTGTATAGAGAATATTCCTGCCTTACTGGGGTAAATATACTTATGTGGCACATCTTCTATTACATAATAAGATCTACCCCTCTGTCTCCCTCCCTGCTTACGTTTGGCTCTGCACTTCTACTTTCCTTTATTTGGCATTCGCCCCACCCCCATTTAATTTATATTCATGTCATGATATATTATTATTATTTATATAGCGCCGACCAATTGAAGATTATATTAGCTTTAGTGTTAATAATCCAAATAACGAACATAAAGGTTAACATCCCACAAACTGGGTTGCCCAATTCAATAGGCGTGTCCAATCATGCTGAAAGATAGTATAAAACGTTTTAGTCTATGGAATGGGTTGTAGGAAGTATATACCCTGATTGTCCTGAACTATAAATTATTAATGAAAAAATACATTACGATCTAAAAACCATAACATAACTAACTGTGCATAGCAATGTCCCACCCAACACACATCAAACCCCAAACGGAAAGCGTGAAGCAGAACAATCGAATCATAGTATCATGTAAACGTTACAAGGCACATATAGAATTAAACAATACAGGGAGTTCTGGCATAGGAAATGCACCCTAAGTCATTGCATGACTCGGTAGTGTAGGTGGCCTGGAATTAGGCCTAGATGGAGGAGAATAGGAGCCCTATCATCATTGTGTTATGGGCAAATGCAAATATTACAAGTTTTAGAATAAAATGTTGTATTTCTTAAACCGGGTACTTTGTCTTTAAGAGATATTGCAAATTGAGAAGGTGTTAGAAATGGAACATATTGTTTTTCATAGATGTTTCTTTAAGCAATAACCTCAGTGCATAATATGTTTGTGCCATTTTGTCCCAGACAAATTACAATAACAATAATGCATAAACAAGCTTCAAGGCTATACTACGACTCTTTCAGTACACAATATACTTTATTAACCTCAAGTTAATAGAACTTCCCCAAATCTGGGAATCTCCCACGACTGTGCACTTACGTCTTAGTATAAACAACAGATAAGCTATTCAGACTTTAAGATGCCATCTTGAACTAAGTCAGGAAAATTTCCATGACGTATGCCAAATTAAGGGAGGTCCTAAAATTAATAAAGTAAAAGAAGTGTTACTTTTTCATATATGAACTACAGTGACCCTAAAATGGAGACACCTAAGGTATAAATAGGTGTACTTTTAAATGTTAAGAAACAGAGGAGAGACTTTTAGACAGATGCTGCTCCATCTTAAAATGACAGAGAGGCTGATATGATGACATATTCAGAAGGGTATGTTAACCTATTAATGATATTTGCAAGCATTTAATTTCATCTTATAAACTCTGCTATAATGGATTTTATATGTCTATATTTATATTTTTATATAATAAATATCTAAAAAGACAAAACTATTGCTTCCAAGACAATCCTAATTTTATATTGTATTCTCAATTATTTATATATTTTAAATAGAGGATCTCTTACACTAACTATAAAATTATGGCTAAGATATCTGTATGGTTAGCCCTAGTAAGTTCTATGCTTTAAGACATTATAGTGGTAAATAAGGGAATCAGCCGCAGTTACAATTGGCGACCACGAAGGGACTTGTACTTGGAAGCTTTAACTATAAAATAATAAACTTGAAAAGAAGGGAGGGGGAAAAAAGAAGGGGAGAAGGGTCTGTTCCTAAATTTGAAATTAACAAATGGTTAAAAGTCCTTTATTAATAGAAAATGGGACATCAAAACAAAGCTATCCCAGAGATGACTTGCTGACTGGAAAACAAAGTCAGTGTTGGCAGTCAAAACCGAGAATCTAAACATAACAAATAAAGAAAAATAAGGGTGATGCAGACATAAAACATAATAATGTTTGACCGGGTAGGTAAAGCATCACAGTCGCGATGTGTCTAAACAATCGTAATACCAGGGAGTAAAAGAATCAGAAATACTCCCAGGAGGCTTGTCTAAAGAAGCAAAATTCTAAAGCCAGAGTCGGCGCATATAAAATTGAAGCCGATTGTTTGTGTAAATACACAAGTGATTAGAACGCAAAATTCCCCTAAGTGAAAAAATCACCAACTCTACAAGAATATACCCTGCGCTACTAGTGATATGATGTAGTACGATACAATGTTAAATAGGTACAAAGTGGCTAAAACACCACAGAGACTGTAAAAACGTCCCAGAGACTATAGTAAAGAAACAAGTATCAAATAGTAGCGATAAAACTACCCCAAAAAAACTGGGAAAACGTATTGACTCGAGTATAAGACTAGGGTAGGAATTGCAGCAGCTCACTGGTACTGATAATGAATGCAGTGTGAGTGTATGAATGCAGTGTGTGTATGAGTGCAGCGTGTGTGTATGAGTGCAGCGTGTGTGTATGAGTGCAGCGTGTGTATGAGTGCAGCGTGTGTGTATTAATGCAGCGTGTGTGTATGAATGCAGCGTGTATGAGTGCAGCGTGTATGAGTGCAGTGTGTGTGTGTATGAGTGCAGTGTGTGTGTATGAGTGGTGTGTGTGTGTGTTGCAGAGCCCTGGTGGGGGGTGGGCAATTTTTTTTAATTTTATTTTTATAAATTTTTTTATTATTATTATTTATTATTATTATTTTATTTAATGTAATTATTATTATTATTTTATTACTATTTATTATTTAATTTAATTATTATTACATTTTATTATTATTTATTATTTAATTTAATTATTATTATTTTTTATTATTACTATATATTTTTTTTGTCCCCCCTCCCTGCTTGATACATGGCAGGGAGGGGGGCTCTCCTTCCCTGGTGGTCCAGCATTGGCAGTTCAGTGGGGGGGAGAGGGGGGCTGGCAGAGCTGTAACTTACCTGTCCTGCAGCTCCTGTCAGCTCTCTCCTCCTCCGCGCCGTCCGTTCAGCTCTTCTGTCAGCTCACACTGTAGACCTCCAGGGAATCACTGGGAGACCCCAGACCTCCAGGAAATCGCTGGGAGGCTGGGCACTCTGGAAACTACCTCCACAGACACAGCGGCGAACATCAGCTCCATGCAAGAAGAGATACGGAACCTGCAGAGCACAACGGAGGGCTATGAACGGCGGTTCGCAGCAATGGAGGATGAACGCAGAGCGGCTAACCTAAAGGTGCGGGGAATTCCCGATGATATGCCAGCGGAATAATTGCCGCACTTTGTGCGAAGACTTCTAGCAGCACTGCTACCGCAAAAACAAGCTAAAGCTGTAAGCCTGGATGGAGTCTTTCGGGTTCCCAAACCGGCCAAAGCCCCGATAACATCCTCCAGGGACACTATACTCCGCTTTCAGCGAAGGGAAGATAGAACAGCAATTATGGCGGCAGCAAAAAACCAAGCCCCGTACCCCTTCGAATCCTTGTCTCTCACCTTTTTCGCGGACTTATCCAGCAGCACCCTGGCCTGGAGGAGGTCATTTAAGCCATTTACCACACTCTTACAACAACGAGGCACGACATACAGATGGCACCTCAACCGCTCCCTGCTGATAACACATGGCGGGAACACACACAAGGTCTACGATCTCCGGGGAGCAGAGTAATTACTACCTACACTGGGACTACCACCAGAGGCTATGCGCCCTACAGCTCACTCCGGAGCCACCAAATCGCAGAACAAATGGGATCCGGACAAAGTACAACCTTTCGTCCCGCGACGACCCAGACACGGCTCCCAGGCTGCCGATCCAACATGAAAGCTACCAAGGGCAAAAACACTCACGCCAACTTTATGACTGGGACTATCTAACCAAACCAAGTCAGAGTTAATTTCTTAAGACTCCACAGTTATTATTGCAGTTTATATGTTTTGCTTATTCTAACGATTTTACTGTTGCAACCTACCACTACTGATATCTTAAACCCTCACTATAGCTACACCAGCGGCTGCAGCCAGCCATATCCATGACACACAAGCCCACTTCTGCCACCCACTGGGTCAAACACTTATCCCCCTCCCTTCAGCGGATACGAGACGACATAGATCCCCTAGCGGTAATCAGACGGGCACTCTCTACACCCAGCAACTAGACCCCTCCCACGCTACACCACCACCTACACAGCAATAGCGGGGTAGGCATATCACATCACGGCATTACACACCACCCCATCAAGCTTAATACCTCCTGGGACAGTTAACGGATCTCCCAGAGAGGTACACCTCACTTTAGGGCACTGACATCTTCCACGCAAACCGAATCACTCGGCGTGCCATATAGCAGAGAACAAATAGTTCTGATACAGCCATTGTCACTCGCAAATTCTTTGGCACACAATACCCACCTTCTCAAACGCACTACCAACCTGCCTCACCAAGCGTACCTGTTTCTCTCTTTCCCTCAATCTGACTGTTACTAGTCTGTCTGTTATATTGAACTAAGTATGCAAGGTTTGCATGTTCTCACTGATGGGAATCCGACAGGTATGACAAAGGTGCTAAAGATCCTTTGACAAATAGTCAGAGCAATAGCGATAAACAAATGTATTCATATTCATCACCAGGCACGCATAGTTAAAATTGAAATTTGAAACCGTTTCAAGAATGTACTTAGCTTGTTTTAACAACTTTTATCAACTTTTATATAAAAATTGGGCGTTTTCGCAGAATGCTACACAACTATTAACGAATAATTGTTATCCAATTTTTGGCGAATGCTGTTGTGGCATTGTTGTGCACAATTCCTGCACATAATTACTTTCCTTACTCCACCAATTTTAAAATGGAAAGCTTACTTAAATAAGTGGTACTATCCCACTGTAATATATATAGACTAGGCAATAAGAGCATTTACATGCTGAGCCAGAAACGGATTTAAAAAAAATAAAATAAAAAGTAGGTTTTAAAAAGTCCACATTCAACCACACATAAAGGGTGAAATAATTGCTTCTTTAAAAGCGATATGCTGCCACAATTATGTATATAAAAACAGATTAGGGCACAGCGTAGAAATAAAAATACAGTTTCAAATCTCATATATGGGGATTCAGTTCCACCACATATCGGTGTATCTTACACTAATTTCAGTGGTAGATAGTGCTAATGCTGAAAGAGGCTAATTTTAATAATAATAATAATAATAATAATAATAATAATAATAATAATAATAATTTAATATGTTGTAAGAGCATTGTGAATATATATACAGCAAAATTAATTTGATATTGCAAAGCTTGCAATACTCTAAACAGATATTAAAATGAAAGAAAAAAGAAAAATAATAATGCATAAATAATAATGCAGAAAAAATGCAGTGTCAATTAAAGTGATAATACTCTGATATATTATATCACATTGCATATCACATATCTGCTATATGAAAAGTATAATTAAGGTAACTTTACTGCCCAAAGCCCCCTCACATCTATTTTATAGAATCTATACTTTTCTGTGGTCACCTCCAAAGAAGCCTCTGAAACTGGGGGGCTGAGAGGGGTGCTCATCCTAAAAGGAATCAGATTTCACACTTAAAAAAAAATAGATACTATAATTAATGGTATAAAATAAACACATAATGTGTTAATTACAAAGGTGGATAGACTTTGTGAATATCTGAAACATAACTGAAAATTATTGCTAAAATGCCATATGCAGCTGCAGTCTGGCCTACAAACAAATATATTAAACATAAGTATAAGAGCATAGTAGCTGATTACCCAGATGAATAATTGAATCATACTAGTTAAAGATCATATGATTACAATAACAACTGCAATAATGAATAATGTTTAAACTTTAGAAGAAAATGTGAAATGTTTTTATTAAATCAGAAACTACTCAATATTCGTTTAAGTTTGCAGAGTGGTATAATTAATATAATCTAATTAATATAAGTGAAGAACTTCAACAGTTAAAATTTAACTGAAAGACAGGCAGAAACTTTACTTCACTTATCACAAACCTATATTTACAATGATAAACATATTCAGTCTTCCAGAGCTAAGGCCAGTCAATGGAAAGTCAAAAAGTATTATGGATTAACCCGTCCAGGTGATATACATGATGATTTTGGAAATTGATCATTTAGGTCAGCTATTGCAAACTGGTGAAAAGATGTCAAAGATATAAATTCAACATCCATACCACTCTATGTATATATATTAACCCCTTAACGCCGTTACGACGTTCTATGCCGTCACGCTTTAAGTGGGCTTTAAAGCCGTTGTGACAGCATAGAACGCCGTAACGGCTTTGAGCCCTGGAGCGCCCGGGATACTTACCTTCCCGGCGCTCCGCTTCGGGAGGACTGCCTCACAGCCCAGGCAGCCCCCCACGGCAATTCAGGCCCCCGGGGGCCATATGATCGCTGTCAAAGAGCGATCACATGGCCCCCTATAGCTGGCTGTGGATCTGCCAGCAGGGGGACTGTCTAAAATATCAGACAGTCCCCCTGCTGGTGGGATCTGTAAAAAAAAAAAAAAAAAAAAAAAAACATGTGTAAAATTTAAATAATTATATTTATATATATATATATATAATATATGTATATATATTATATATATAATATATATGTATATTATATATATTTAACGTCATACATAGTGTATTTTAATACTAATTTAAGTACATATATTAGTATTAAAATACACTTAGAATGACGTTACATATATATAATATACATATATTATATATATATAATAGATATATACACATATATTATATATATAAATACGTATAATTACAATAATAAATAAATAAAATAATAAAATTAATAAATAAAATATTGAAACAAAATTTAATATAAATTATATATACATATGTAATTTCATTCTAAGTGTATTTTGTTATTAATATATATACATATTGGTAACAAAATACACTTAGAATGACATTCTATATATATCTATCTATATATAAAATGCAAATAACCGCAAATATATATATATATATATATTTATATATATATATATATATATAGATAAATACATTTAATTACATAAAAGATTACATTAGTATACACGTAGAATTTAAATACCTATAACTGCATATATATTAAAATTCTACGTGTATATTTAAGTAATCTTTTAACATAATTAGGTGATTTGATTAATTAAAATTTGATTGACATACCTGACAACACAGAGAGAAAGTGCAGAGAATTTAATTCGCAAGTACTATATTTGACCCTGTAACTCTCCAAGACAACATAAAACCTGTACATGGGCGGTACTGTTTTACTCGGGAGACTTCGCTGAACTCACATATTAGTGTTTCAAATTGGTAAATTGTATTACAACGATGATATTTTAAGTAAAAGTGACGTTTTTTGCATTTTTGTTGTAATATGTTTTACTGTTTTAAAACACTAATATTTGTGTTTAGTGAAGTCTCCCGAGAATAACAGTACCCCCCATGTACAGGTTTCATGGTGTTTTGAAAAGTCACATATAAGGCTTGCATTTCATTTTTTTGACATTGCAATTTGCCAGATTGGTTATGTTGCCTTTGAGAGCGTATGGTAGCCCAGGAATGAGAATTACCCCCATGATGGCATACCATTTGCAAAAGTAGACAACCCAAGGTATTGCAAGTGGGGTATTTCCAGTCTTTCTTAGTAGCCACTAAGTCACAAACACTGGCCAAATATTTGTTTTTTGCTTTTTTAACACAAAAATAAATATGAACGCTAACTTTGTGTTTGTGACTAAGTGGCTACTAAAAAAGACTAAACATATCCCACTTTCAATACCTTTGGTTGTCTACTTTTTCAAATGGTATGCCATTATGGGGGTAATTCTCATTGCTGGGCTACCACACCATCTCAAAGGTAACATTACCAATCTGGCAAATTTCTATTTGAAAATGGAACGTTCTATATTTAACCGTGTAACTTTCCAAAACACCTTAAAACCTGTTAATGGGGGATACTGTTGTACTCGTGAGACATCGCTGATTACAAATATGTGCATTTTTGTGCAGTAAAACCTAACAGTATTATGACATTCACAGCTAAAATGTCAGACGGAAATACAAATTTAAAAAAAAAAATCATATTTTCTCACATTTTTTTTAAATTTTATTCATAATGAATTATGTTCCATATATGAATAGTTAATGATAAATTAAAGCCCTGTTTCTCCTGAACAAAATGATATATAATAAGTGTGGGTGCATATAATTTGAAAGAGGGGAACTACGGGTGAACAGACATATAGCGCAAATTCCAGTTTTTGTTTACGTTTTGTTTTGATCATAACGTGCACTATTGACTCCGTCCTGAAGGGGCTGGGTCCTGTGTAAATAGCCCAAGCCGGACACCGGTGTCTTGTCTAGACTAGCGTTCTAGGGTGTATATTACGTTCGCTAGGTCGGAGGGACCGGGAGACTAAGCGGCGCCTGTGTAAATTCGGTTCGCTAGATCTCAACCTATCTTGGCTAAGTGGGAAGGCGTGTAAATTTGGAACCCAGTAGACTTTTGATAGAGTAGATAGACTAAGAGGGTACTGTTGTAATTTCTGCCCTCTAGTTCGCTATATGTGGTGATTGGGCAGCATGGCTAACCAAAACGGATGTAAATAGTTTTAGGTAGTCCATCGAGGTACTGGCCAATAGATTAGTTGGGAATTGAAGATTATGCTAGCGCTAGTGTACTTATAATCTTAATTTTAATAATGACAGGAGGCGAGTATTTTGCTTAACTCTCTTTACTAAAACTCCATAGCAGTAAAGAAAGTGAATAAACGTTTTAACCAATCAAAATGCAAATAGGGAGTATATTATTTCAGTCAACAGGCTCCTCCCCCTCTTTCGGAAGCGAACATCGGAACAGGGAAGAAAATAGTCATAAAGTCTGTAACGAACATCCGTAATGGAATCCAACGGGAATGATGAACTTCTTGGGTTGATTATGAAGAACAAACAGGCACCAACCGGAGAACTTCCGATGCTTGGTCGTTATATGATGAGAAATATCGTTATGGTCATGCCGTAGATGTTCCAACTTCTTTCACACTTAAACTGAAAAGAGAATATGAGAAAGGTTAGGCACCGGTCTTGAAACTGTTTGTAGTCATGACAGTGATCCATCGGATTACATTGGAATAATTTAATTTGTATATTCAGTGTATAGACTACTAGTAGTTAAATAGGCTAATGACAACAGTGACTACCTTATGAACATAAGATTCAAGGAGTTATGAAGAAAAACAGAAGAATGAAGAAATGTAGAGAAGTATGATTAGAGTATGAATAGAGTAGTTCCCCTCCTCCCGAGTGGGAAAGGTGGGAAAATACTCGCCTCCTGTCATTATTAAAATTAAGATTATAAGTACACTAGTGCTAGCATAATCTTCAATTTTATCACATGACAGGAGGCTTCATATTTTGCATTTTTAACGCTGTAGAATCAGAGACATGGCAGCACTGGAATTCGGACGGAAATAGAAGGTGCGGAATGTAGATTCCCTAGACCAATCAGCGGAGCGTAGGATATCCGTTAAGGAGGCACCCGCCATGAAGGCTGAGGATGCTGCTGCTCCGCGTACTGAGTGGGCTCCGAATGTAGTGTCCACACCGGCTAGCGATAGTAACCATCGAACCCATCTTGCTAGGGTGGTGGAAGTGATGGGGACATGTGGTCTGACGTATGATACTAGGAGTTGACCTGATGGTGTAGACCGAAGAGGTAGGGTGGTTTCCACGTACTGTTGTAGTGTGGAGACAACGCAGAGTTGCGGTTCTGTAGGGAAGAAAGGATAAAACACAGATGTGGAGTCCGTCTTAGTGCGGCGAGATATCCGGAATGTAACTCCTTCTGGAGAGATTGAGAACGCGTCTATGTCCAGTGCTCGTATGTCTGACACTCTGCGGAAGGAGACCAGGCAGAGCAAGACTGTGAGTTTTGCTGATAATTGACGGAGGGAGAGTCTGTCGTTAGCTGGCCAGTCTTTCAGGAATCGGAGGATTACGTCGACGTCCCAGAATTGAGAGTATTTGGGCCCTGGGGGACGTTGTAATCGAATGCCTCTCAGGAGTCGGCATACAAGTGGTTCTTTGCCAACTGGAATCCCTTGTATGGGGACGTGGGCCGCTGAAATAGCTGAGCGAATTACATTAAGTGATCTGTAAGAACGTCCTAATGAGAAAAGGTGAGATAGGAAGTTCAAAATGGCTGAAACAGGGGCCGTAAATGGATCGAAGTTCCGTTCCAGACACCAAGTGGACCAGGAATTCCAGGCGGATAGATAGCATCTTCTGGTTCCGGGTGCCCATGAGTCCCATAGCAGTTCTTTAGCAGCCTGCGATAGTTCGCTGACTTGCCAGGAGCCCCTGAAAGCGTCCAAACCACCAGATGGAGATGGTTGTCTAGGATTAGTGGATGAGGGTTGCCTTTTGGATCTGTTAGAATGTATTGATGATGAGGTAGTAGAAGGGGATCGTGGCATGATAGAGCTAGGAGATCTGGGAACCATGGTTGTCCCCTCCATAGTGGAGTGATGAGTACTAGTGAGGTTTGCTGATTCTTCAGATAGTGTATGGTCCTCGCTATCATGGCGAAGGGAGGGAAGGCGTAGGCTCCTGTGATCGGCCAAGGTTGTAGGAATGCATCCACTGCTGCGCTCTCCGGGTCCGGGAGCCAGCTGAAGTATAATTTCGTTTGTCTGTTGTTGCGGGACGCAAACAGGTCCAAGTGGAGTGGACCTAGGCGTTCCGCAATGCAGCTGAAGATTTGTGGATCTAGTTTCCAGTCGCTGGTGTCCCGCCAGTGGCGTGAGAACCAATCCGCCGTGAGGTTTGTCTCTCCTGGGAGGTGTTCCGCCGTGAGGGAGATGTTGCGGGGTAGGCAAAAGTCGAAAATTTATTTTGTAATTTCTGATAGGAGACGTGAGCGGGCTCCTCCTAGGCGGTTGATGTAACGGACTGCGGAAATGTTGTCCATCCGGAGTAGGATGCAACAGTCCGACTTGTCCTTTGCTAGGCTTCGGATCGCGAAAGACCCGGCTAGGAGTTCTAGGCAGTTTATATGTAAGTTGAGGTCTTGGGATGTCCAAGCACCTCCTGTCGATATATTTTCACTCGTCGCTCCCCATCCCCAGAGGCTGGCGTCTGATTCTAATATCATGTCGGGAGCTTTCCCGAAGATGGCTCGGCCGTTCCATGCTTCCATGCTGTCCAGCCACCATCTGAGTTCGTCTCTGACTTCCTCTGTCATCGGGACCGGCTGATCGTATGAGGGGTTTTCCCTGAGAAAGGAAGCTTTGAGGCGTTGCATTGCCCTGTAGTGAAGTGGACCTGGAAATATAGCTTGAATGGAGGCCGAGAGAAGCCCTACGATGCGTGCGAGGGTGCGGAGTGGAATGGTGTGGGAGCGGATGGCCCTGCGTAATTCCTTGCGAATGGCTGAGATTTTTGCCGTCGGTAGCCGTAGAGTGCTGGAGGTGGAATCTATCTCGAATCCCAGAAATTGAACTGTTTGTGATGGGGAGATAGCTGATTTTTGAAAGTTCACTGTGAAGCCCAGGGATGATAGGAGATCCGTGGTGTAGCGTGTGTGTTGTATCAGTCTGAGTCTGTCTGAGCAGAACAGAAGGAGGTCGTCCAGGTATATAATGCAACGAATGCCTTGAGCTCGAAGATGTGCGACCACGGGTTTCAGCAGTTTGGTGAAACACCAAGGGGCCGAACTGAGGCCGAAGGGGAGGCACGTGAATTGCCAGGGACGGCCTTGCCAATGGAAACGAAGGTATTGTCTGCAGAATTGATGGACGGGTACTGATAGATACGCGTCCTTGAGATCCAGTCTCGTGAACCAATCCTTGTCTTGTAGGAGGTCTCTTAACAGATGTATGCCTTCCATCTTGAAATGGTTGTAAGTGACGTATTGGTTGAGTTGTCGTAGGTTTATGACTGGTCGTAGATCGCCCGTTTTCTTCTTGACTAAGAAGATGTTGCTGAAGAAACCTCGAGGTTCGGACGCGGGTTCTATCGCGCCTTTTGAGTATAGGGTTTGTAGTTCTTCGTTGATGAGAGATTTGTCTGTTCTTGAGCAGTTGATGGGACGTGGTATTTCCGTCTGTCGGGGTTGGTCTACGAAGTCTATGACGTAGCCTCGTACTGTCTGTAGGATCCATGCGTCCGTGGATATTGAAGTCCATTCCTGGAAGAAAAGAGATATGCGACCTGCTGTATGCATTGGAAGGGAAACATGAGTGAATTGGTTGCTTACCTGCGGAGAAACGTGCTCTGCCTCGAGTGCGTGGTCCGCGACCTCTGTCTGCGCCTCGTGTGTAGGAAGATGGTCGGTATCCCATCTCTGGGTAAAAGGGCTGTGGTCTTGTAGCTCTGGGGCCTGAGGGCCAGAGGCGGCTGGCAGCACGGCCCCTTTGGCGGCCAGCCCGTCCAAAAACACCCCTAGAGGGGTTTTGTCTAAAGACTCTTCTCATTGATGATTGAGCCTTGTTCAGGGATGTGTAGACGTTAACATGTCTGCTTAATTCTTTGAGAAATTGTTCTCCGAAAAGCTTGCCCTGTGCCATAGGACCTAACTCCTTGGTGCCCAACTCCACCAATTTCCCGTCAATGCGGAGAAGTGCTGCTTTGCGTCGCTCAGATGATAAGGCGACATTGGCATTACCCACAAAACAAAAGCACCTTTGTGCCCATTCCCGCACGTCATGCGCCCATTCGCGCACCATAGTAGGGTCAAATTGATCGGCTTTGGCTAGAGCGTCATCAGCCAAGTACATAATTCTGGATAGTGGTCCCACCGAGTCCGAGGCCTTTTCGTGGGTCACGGCCACCTCGTGACATAAAAGTTGTCATCACTTGGTCAAATTCTGGCGTGTCCGCCACGTGGTCGGGTAGAAAAGGCCTTGGGCATTCTGACCTCAAACGGTTGCGGACCGTTTTGTCCATGGGCTTTCGTAGCCAGAGGTGCATAAACCTCGCTAGGTGGTCAGGAGGTGTCCAATCGCTTGAGCGAGGGTGTCTAATTTTTCTTGGGTCAAAAAGTTTTTGTCCCAGTGGGTCAAGGATGGTGTCTTCATCCTCTTGCGGGTTATCCGCATTATCTTGGTCTTGGGGTTCTCCCATGAATGTGTGTTGCGGAAAAAATGATTGGGATCCGGAGTCTGAACCCCAACCACCTTCATTAGAGTCTGAGTCGTCCGCTTGCCATTCATCTAAAATGGCCATGGGTTTAGTTTGGGACTGTTCTTCATCCGAAGAGTAGTCGTGTTGGGGATTCGTGATGGTGGCAGAAATGGGTTTAGCGCGTTTAGCGGGGTTTTTACTTTTATGTGAGTGGTCTTTTTCGCCTTTCCACTGGCGTTTGCCCGTGAGAGTTTCAGGGCTTTTGTGAGATTCTTGTGCATCAGAATCGGAGTCATGGCGGGATGGGTGGGCTTTAGATGGTTTCCTCTTGTCGGAGCCAGAGGCCATCATCTTGGAGAGGACTTTCTCCATTGAGGCAGAAACGGCCTCGTTCACCATATTTTGGAGATCTGTGGTTTGAGAGGTCTCCATGGTGTCTGGGTATATGATTGGCACAGGGCGTGGTAGAGGTCAGTCTGCTGTATTTTAGTCGATATAGACTGTAGTAATATCGCTATGCAATACCCCAGCAGGGTGCAATAACGTAAATTTTGTATAGTAGTACAATCGGGACCCCAGCAGGGTTATTAGAATAAATAATAATAATAATAAAACCGAGTACCCCAGCAGGGTCTAGACGGTATAGTAACTGGTCAGATGTAAGCCAGATAACCCCAGCAGGGTTGTAATAAAATGATACCCCAGCAGGGTATGAGTAGTGGTATGTTGGAGATTAAGCTCCAGCAGGATAGTAATCCGATTTATATAATCACCCCAGCAGGGTGTATAATGTCCAATGTAACCACTAGGCCCCAGCAGGGCAAATAGACCACTTGTTGGGATTTTAAATGTATTCTGGGCCTCACCCAGTATGACAGAGGTGGCCACAAAGCGACCTCCTTAGCAGCACAATATATAGGGCAGCACCCCAGTCAGGCGCAGGTTAATACCTGATGTGCCTTTAAACAGCTTGAGTGACTGACCTCTTGTAGCAGACTGTAGGAAGGCTTGCAGTGTCCGTTGAACTTGCCGTTCTGAGGTTTCGCGGCAATTTGCTGCGGTCCTAAAATGGCGGCCGTAATCTCGCGAGACGCGGGATTAAAAATGGCCGCCGCGAGAAGGAAGCCGCGGCTGAAATAGGGCCGCGGAAAACGCGGCGGAAAATAGCCTCCGAGCGGCGGCAAGGTGGGGAAAAAAGAAGGATGCAGGGAAAAACCCAAGCAGAAAGGAGAGAGGTAAACTACCACTAGGGTGAAGTAACCCCGGTGGTACTAAACATAGGATAGATAGTAGGATAAAAACGGTTTAGAGACTACAGAAAATAGCAGAACTATATAGATAATGAAAAAGTTAGATAATAAAATAGTATATATGAGGAAAAAAGGTAAATAAAACATTCACATGAGGTAAAATAAGGAAGAGCCAAAAACTCTGACCTGTCTGCGATGGAGCAGTAAAGAAAGAGGGGGAGGAGCCTGTTGACTGAAATAATATACTCCCTATTTGCATTTTGATTGGTTAAAACGTTTATTCACTTTCTTTACTGCTATGGAGTTTTAGTAAAGAGAGTTAAGCAAAATATGAAGCCTCCTGTCATGTGATAAAATTGTAAATGTGTTAAAGATTGTTGTAGTAGAGTGTATATCTTGCTAGATAGCGTGAGCTCTGCCGTCTAGCGAGAGTGTGAATAGTGTGTAACTGTATTATAGCGCACGGTACCATAACCATGTATAATAACCACTGATACTGTAAATAACTACTAATAACTGTCGTCTATGTTGTATGTTTAATACCATAACCACTACTAATTGAACTGTGACTTTAAATTGTACTCTAACCAATGCTAACCGTACTATAACTACTGTTTGTAAAGACGATGTTACTGGGGTGTGTTATAGACGGGTAATTCAGATACTGAGAATTATAGCGTGGGTGATTGTATAGTTTCGCTAAAGGGCACAGTATTAGTTACTTAGTGACTGGTGTAACAGCTGTGTGTGTACCGGAATTCCCTGTGTGTTTTGTTGTGTGCGTTCGGCCTAGTAACTGTACCACGTGGTGCTGTTGCCAAGGGGAACGGGTGTGACCGTTGGAAGTGTGTTTGGTTTGTTTCTGTTGGAGACGACGCTTCATTGTTAAGTATGGGTGCGTCAGATTCAACGGTTATGGATCCCTTAGGATGTATGTTAAAAAACTTTAAAAAGGGATACAATGTGTATGATTTGGGGGTAAAGATGTCCCCAACACGCCTGACTACTTTATGTAGTAGGGAATGGCCTACTTTGGTGGCTGCATGGCCACCACGTGGCAGTTTGGATCCTAATCTGGTGCAGCGTGTACACGTGGCTGTATCAGGTAGGCCTGAACTTTACGGCCAGTTTCCGTATATTGACTGTTGGAAGCAGGCCGTAAATGACTTGCCAAAATGGATCCGGGTATGCCACGAGGAACAATGTCGCCTCATGGTGGCCAGAACTCGCTTGTCTACTAAGGCCGTAATTACGCCCATTTTGGACACGCCCCCTGAGTCTGAGATACCCATGCCGCCCCCTTACTCCTCCTCCACAGGAAGAGGAAGAGGAGGTGCTGTTGGTAATGCTACTCCCCTTGCCCCGTTGTCCCCACCTACCCCCTCCTCTAGCTCAGAGTCCAGCCCTCTTGTTTTAAACCCTCCCCTTCCGGTACCTACCTCAATTAACCCCACCTATCCGGATTTGACGTCATTCCTAGTTCCTGGTCAGGCTCCTCCCAGCCCGGCCCGGAATATTTTACTTACTGACCTCCCCTTCAGTAAAGAAAAAGTGACCCCTTCCCCTCGTCTCACTACCCCTCGACCGGAACCCGTAACCGACATCCCTCAACGAAGCCCCATACTAACCCGACAACTGACCGGTACCCTCCAACCCCGACATTATCAGATGCCTCTCCGACTGACACCTGGCCCAATACATATTAACGGTGATGGCCAGTTACAAAACGCTGATCCCGTCTTTGTTTATGTTCCCTTCACTACAACTGATCTATTTAACTGGAAGACCCATAACTCCTCATACACCGATAAACCTCATGCCATGACGAATTTGTTTACCTCCATAATCCAGACACATAATCCCACTTAGGCTGATTGCCAGCAATTGCTTATGACATTGTTTAATAACGAGGAAAGGACACGGATAAATCAAGCGGCAATTAAAGCGCTGGAAGAAGTGGCCCGTACTCAAAATCAGGCCAACCCAGCAGCATGGGCCGCAGCCCATTATCCAAATGCTGATCCGGAGTGGAATGTCAATGGCACAGACATGGCCCATTTAAAAGCATACAGGGACGCTATTATTGCTGGCATGAAAGCCGGAGGGAAAAAGGCGATTAATATGTCTAAGACGGCTGAGGTATTGCAGAAATGTGATGAATCGCCCAGTGTCTTTTATGACCGAATTTTGGAGGCATACCGTTTGTATACCCCCTTTAATCCAGAGGCTCCTGAGAATTCCCGGATGGTTAACTCCGCCTTTGTCAGCCAGGCCTACGGAGATATAAAGTGCAAGCTACAGAAGTTAGAAGGGTTTGTAGGGATGTCTATAACCCAACTAATGGAAATAGCAAATAAGGTCTATATGAATAGGGAGACAGAGACGAAAAAGGAGGAAGAGCGAAAGATGCGAAGGAAAGCAGATATGCTAACAGTAGCTATTGCAGGCATAGATAGAAGGGAAAAGGAAGTGTATAGGGGAACGGAGAAAGGCGAGAATAAGTGGAATAGGGAGCCGTTAAGTAGGAACCAATGCGCGTATTGTAGGGAAGAAGGGCATTGGAGAAGTAAGTGTCCACAGAGGGAACAATATGAGAGAGATAGACCAAGGGCAGGATATAGCAGTAATTATAGAGGCAGAGCGAGAGGGAGAGGAGGCCCTGGAGGAAATAGTGGGAATAATAGAGGTAGCGTTAGTGGGGATAGGTATTACCCAGCAGCGCAGAGACCCAGAGAGAGAGAAGATTGGGACTTTGTGGGTTTGGCTGACACTGTCATGGAGGACTATTGATACCGACCGGGCTCCATCCCCCTTGGCCGAGCGGAGCCTATGGTCGCTGTAGCAATAGGGGGAAAAAGGAGTTCTTTCATGATTGACACTGGTGCTGAACACTCGGTGGTGACTGACCTAGTCGCTCCTCCTTCAGGAAGAACTATCACCGTAATAGGAGCAACTGGAAGGAGTGCCGCTAAACCGGTTCTTAAAAGTCGACTCTGTACACTGGGAGGCCACGTAGTAAAACACCAGTTCCTTTATATGCCTGAATGTCCAGTCCAACTGCTAGGACGTGATTTGTTGTCGAAATTACAAGCACAGATAACATTTCTGCCTAACGGAACAACATCTTTGACGTTCAATGGACCTTCAGGTATAATGACAATATCTGTACCAAAGGAAGAAGAGTGGCGACTTTATACAGTGTTGACCAGCCAAAACCCTAAGAGTGATGAATCCTTGTTTAATGTACCAGGAGTATGGGCAGAAAGTAACCCACCAGTACTTGCTCGCAATATCCCACCTATTCGGATTGAACTAAAGCTAGGGGTTTATCCAGTGAGCCTGAGACAATATCATATTCCACAAAAGGCAAAGAAGAACATACAGTCTTATTTGGATAAGTTCATAAGGTATGGTATCCTAAAATTCTGTACTTCCCCCTGGAACACTCCATTGTTGCCTGTTCAAAAGCCCGGTACAGATGAGTATCGTCCTGTGCAGGACTTGAGAGCAGTCAATGATGTGATAGTAAGTATACATCCAGTTGTGCCCAGTCCCTATAACCTGCTTGCTTTAATTTCGGGCGGGGCTACTTATTTCACTGTTTTGGATCTCAAAGATGCCTTCTTTTGCCTACGAATTGCTGCGGAAAGCCAGTGTATCTTTGCATTCCAATGGGAAAATGCTGTAACGGGCTCGAAACGCCAGATGACTTGGACAAGACTGCCCCAAGGGTTTAAAAATTCACCTACCCTATTTGGATCAGCTTTAAGTCAAGACTTACTGGATTTCAAGTCCATCCCAGGAGAGTGTGTACTATTGCAATACGTAGATGATTTGTTGATAGCGGCAGTTACAAGGGAAATATGTCAGCAAGCAACACATGATTTACTGCACATTCTTTGGAAGGCAGGATACAAGGTGTCCAGGAAGAAAGCCCAGTTGTGTCATCCAACTGCCAAGTATCTGGGATTCCATATCTCTGAAGGTCAAAGGATAATGGGGCCAGAGAGAAAAGAAGCTGTATGCCAAATACCAACACCCAAGAATAGAAGACAAGTGCGGGAATTCTTGGGGGCAGAAGGCTTCTGTAGGATATGGATTCCCAGTTATGCGATATTGGCGAAACCTCTCTATGCGGCTATAAAAGGTACAGAACACGATCCCTTCCTGTGGACCTTTGAACAGCAAAAGGCATTTGAAGATGTAAAGAAGGCATTGATGAGCGCCCCAGCATTAAGTCTACCTGATCATACATGTCCATTCTACTTATATGTACATTAGCAAAGAATGCAGTGGCCAGTGGTCTTCCACCTTGTCTAAGAGCCATAGCTGCTGCCGCCCTGCTGGTAGCCGAAGCTGATAAGCTCACTCTGGGTCAGGAACTCTACGTGCGAGTCCCGCACGCAGTACAGACGTTGCTAGACTATAAAGGCAATCACTGGTTTAGCAATAGCCGCATGACTAAGTACCAAGCTATGTTATTGTCAGGGTACCTGCCGTCTCTACCTCTGTGGAGGTGAGACACTTGGACGTTCTTCCTCGCAAAAGGGTTGAATCACTCGTTCCTCGCGGTTCCCTCGGTCGTTTACACGCCGGCCGCGAGGGATCCACTTCCTTTTATGACGCGGCGTTCAGTAGCCGACGTCATGACGACAACCCAACCCAATCTGTCAATCAAGCCCCAAGCACGAATGAGGATTCGTCGGGGGCGTGATTACCTGTTTAGATCAGGGTATAAAAGAGGCCTTTCTACGTTTGTTCATTGCCCTGTCGTGGTTCTAGCTTGTCTAGTCACTCAGTGCTCTTGTATGCTGTTAGTTTCTTTGGTTTTGACCCGGCTTGTCTGTTCTACCTCGTTTACCTCTATTACCCTTTGACTCGGCTTGTCTCTCGTTTACCTGCTCTCTCGTTCCCTCGACCTCGGCTTGTCTCTAGACCATTCTTTACTACTCTTACGTTAGTCCGGCCATTCTAAGGTCCGGTATACG
Source organism: Pelobates fuscus (assembly GCF_036172605.1). Taxonomy (NCBI): domain Eukaryota; kingdom Metazoa; phylum Chordata; class Amphibia; order Anura; family Pelobatidae; genus Pelobates; species Pelobates fuscus. Next base: position 29,254,509 of record NC_086318.1, on the reverse strand, counting down.
TACCCTGTACCTGTTTGTACTCTGCGTGTTGGATCCCTGTCCCGATCCTGACATTACGACAGGGCCATGGATCCTGCAGGTACAAACACTCAGGTTGGTTCTTCCGATTCTAGATTTGATGCCATGGATCACAGAATGGACCAGATGGCTCTAGCGCTGCAAGCTTTATTATCTCGATCTAGTAATCCACCGGAGGAGATGCGAGCTACGTCCATCTCTCCTGTAAGCTCAGGTCTAGAAGTAGCCACTGTAGGTGCTTCTTCCCGTATTACACCTCCTGTACGTTATGGTGGTTCTCCGGAGAAGTGCCGTGGTTTCTTAAACCAAATTGGTATTCATTTTGAATTACAACCTCGCTCTTACCCTACAGATAGGGCAAAGGTTGGATTCATTATCACACTCCTCATTGATAAGGCTCTGAGATGGGCCAATCCTCTGTGGGAGAATGAGAATCCGTTAGTCTATAATTATAATGCCTTTGTCGCTGCTTTTAGAAGAACTTTTGACCCTCCAGGTAGAAAGGTCAATGCAGCTAGATTACTATTGCGCCTTAGACAAGATAACCAAACCCTTGTGGATTATGCACTAGAGTTCAGGTCTTTGGCGGCAGAAGTTAAGTGGAATGAACAGGCCTATATAGACGTATTTGTAAACGGATTATCTGATGTAATCCTAGACGAGGTGGCCACTAGAGAGCTCCCTGAAAATTTGGAGGATTTAATTTCTTTTATTTCTCGTATTGACGAACGTTTAAGAGAGAGACAGAACACTCGTGATAATATTCGTAGACCTTCCTTTAAACTAGCGCCTTTATTTCAAAGTCCTCAAACCACTATCCCAGTTTTTTCTGAACCTATGCAAATAGGCAATACTCGCCTCTCAGAAGAGGAGAGACAGTACAGAAGAAAGGAGGGATTGTGTATGTATTGTGGAGTAAGAGGGCACCTTCGCCTAAATTGTCCTAATCGTCCGGGAAACGCTGGCACCTCAGTTTCTCTAGAGGACAGGCCTTGGGTGTTTCTATTTTGTCCTCTAAACACAATTATAAAGATCACAGGCTTCTACTACCGGTTTCTTTAGCATGGGAGAAGGGAATAATAAAGACTATGGCATTGATAGACTCCGGAGCTGCTGAGAGCTTTATCGACCAAGTTTTTGTCTCTAAACACTCTATCCCATCCCAGCTAAGAGATACTCCCTTGGCCGTTGAGGCCATAGATGGTAGACCATTATCTGAACCTGTGATTTCTCATGAGACTATACCTGTTATTTTGACTGTTGGTATCTTACACGAGGAGGATATATCCCTTATGCTTATCTCTTCCCCTTCTGTTCCTATAGTTCTGGGGTATCCATGGTTAAAGAAACATAACCCTATTATTGATTGGGAGCTAGGGGAGATAACTTCATGGGGTCAGGGTTGCCAGGACAGGTGTTTACAGAAAGTCTCACCACTTTGCGTAGGTAATACACCGGTTAACTCCACCCAGTCTACAGACTCACAAATACCGTCTCTATACATAGATTTAAAGGCAGTCTTTGACAAGAAGAATGCGGATACTTTACCTCCACACAGGTCCTTTGATTGCAAGATTAATCTCCTACCTGGTACTATGCCTCCGAGGGGCAATGTATATCCTTTATCCACTAAGGAGAACTTAGTCTTAGAGGAGTATATCCGTGAGAATCTAGACAACGGATTCATTAGGAGATCATCCTCGCCTGCCGGGGCCGTTTTTTTTTTTTGTGAATAAGAAGGATGGCACGTTAAGGCCTTGCATTGATTACCGAGGCTTGAATAAAATAACTATCAGAAATGCATACCCAATTCCCTTGATTACTGAGCTCTTTGATCGTTTAAAGGGTTCCAAGATTTTCACCAAGTTAGATCTCAGAGGGGCGTATAACTTGGTGAGGATTCAGCAGGGAGACGAGTGGAAAACAGCGTTCAATACTCGATATGGGCACTATGAGTACACGGTAATGCCTTTTGGGCTCTGTAATGCACAGGCAGTATTTCAGGATCTGATCAATGAAGTTCTTAGGGAATTTCAACAGGATTGTGTTATTGTATATTTGGATGATATACTAATACACTCTAGAGAAATTGAGACCCACCACAGACAAGTCAGAAGGGTATTGCGCAAACTCCTACAACATGGATTGTACTGCAAATTGGAGAAATGTAGTTTTGATCAATCTCAGATAAACTTTCTTGGTTACGTGATTTCTGGGGAAGGCTTTAAAATGGATCCGGATAAACTCCAGTCTATTTTAGATTGGCCATTACCTAGGGGTCTCAAGGCCATTCAGAGGTTTATTGGATTCTCCAATTACTATAGGCGCTTCATTAAAGGATACTCTTCCATTATTGCTCCTATTACCAATATGACCAGACAGGGGGCTGACACTAAGACTTGGTCTACTGAAGCTCTCGTTGCCTTCAAGACACTTAATGAACTTTTTGCTTCTGCACCAATTTTGGTTCACCCCGATACGACTTTACCTTTCCTACTCGAGGTAGACGCCTCAGAGACAGGTATAGGTGCCATCTTGTCTCAAAGGTTAGGCGTGGATAAACCATTACATCCATGTGGGTTTTTCTCCAAGAAACTATCTGGGACTGAAAGCAGATATGATATTGGTGACAGGGAACTACTAGCTGTTATCATGGCCTTAAAGGAGTGGAGACATTTATTGTAGGGGACCTTGCATCCTGTTACTATTCTGACGGATCACAAGAACTTATCTTATATTGGGGAGGCCAAGCGCTTATCCGCCAGACAAGCTCATTGGTCCTTGTTCCTCACCCATTTCAATTACGTGCTCACTTATAGACCTGGTTCTAAGAACTCTAAGGCCGATGCTTTGTCTCGCCAACATGAACCTTCTACTATATCTGAGACGGTTTTCTCTTCTATAGTTCCCAAATGCAATATTATCGCCAACACTAGCCTCAGGATTCATTCTCCGTTGCTTGCCGAGATTATGAAGCTACAACATCTGGCTCCTAGACAGAGTCCTGAGTCACGGCATTTTGTTCCTGCTGAACTCCAACTAGAACTGCTACAATGCTTTCACAATAGTAAGGTGGCTGGGCATCCTGGCATTCGTAAGACATGCTCCTTAATAGCCAAAGATTTCTGGTGGTCCACCTTACGTAAAGATATTAGGGATTTTGTCGAAGCATGTGAGGTCTGTATGAAGACTAAACGACCTCAGACGCTTCCATGTGGGTTGTTGCATCCCTTGGAAATTCCCGAGAAACCATGGACCTGTTTGGCTATGGATTTCATTGTCGATTTACCTGTTTCTAAAAAACAGACTGTGATTCTCACGGTGGTTGACAGGTTTACTAAGATGGCTCATTTCGTGCCCTTACCTAAACTTCCATCTTCCCCTGAATTGGCTGAGATATTCGCTAAAGAGATATTTAGTTTACATGGGATACCTTCCGAAATTGTTTCTGATAGAGGTTCCCAATTTGTTTCCCGTTTTTGGAAGTCATTCTGCTCTCAAATGGGTATCAAATTGAATTTCTCTTCGCCTATCATCCCCAGTCTAACGGAGCTGCTGAACGCACTAATCAAAAGATTGAGCAATATTTGCGTTGTTTCGTTTCCGAACACCAGGACGATTGGGTTGGTCTGATTCCTTGGGCAGAGTTCGCACACAACAATCTCGTTTGCGATTCTACTCGTTCTAGCCCCTTTTTCATGAATTATGGCTTTCATCCCTCCATTCTTCCTTCGGTTTCTCTTTCCCAAGGAGTACCGTCGGTTGATGTTCATGTTGCCAATCTGAGGAAGTTGTGGGATCAGACTCGACAAATTCTTCTGCATAATTCCATGTTGTTCAAGAAACACGCTGATAAACATAGAAGGGCGGCTCCAGTCTTTGTTCCAGGGGACAGGGTATGGTTTAGTACCAAAAACATTCGCTTGAAGGTTCCTTCTATGAAATTCGCTCCTCGTTATATTGGACCTTACAGGGTCTTGACTCGAATTAACCCTGTTGCGTATCGTCTGGCTCTTCCATCTGCCTTACGCATTCCTAACTCCTTTCATGTTTCCTTGTTAAAACCCCTAATATGTAACAAGTTTTCCTCCACGACATCCTCTCCTCGCTCTGTTCAGGTTGAGGGACAAGAGGAGTATGAAATCAATTCCATCATCGATTCTCGTATCTCCCGGGGGAGGTTACAATATCTGGTTGATTGGAAGGGATATGGTCCTGAGGAGAGGTCTTGGATACCTCAGGAGGATGTGCATGCGCCTCGCCTCCGCAGGGCTTTTCACTCCCGTTTTCCATCTCGTCCCTGTTCCTTCCGCCCGGTGGGCGTTTCTGAGGGGGGGGGTACTGTCAGGGTACCTGCCGTCTCTACCTCTGTGGAGGTGAGACACTTGGACGTTCTTCCTCGCAAAAGGGTTGAATCACTCGTTCCTCGTGGTTCCCTCGGTCGTTTACACGCCGGCCGCAAGGGATCCACTTCCTTTTATGACGCGGCGTTCAGTAGCCGACGTCATGACGACAACCCAACCCGATCTGTCAATCAAGCCCCAAGCACGAATGAGGATTCGTCGGGGGCGTGATTACCTGTTTAGATCAGGGTATAAAAGAGGCCTTTCTATGTTTGTTCATTGCCCTGTCGTGGTTCTAGCTTGTCTAGTCACTCAGTGCTCTTGTATGCTGTTAGTTTATTTGGTTTTGACCCGGCTTGTCTGTTCTACCTCGTTTACCTCTATTACCCTTTGACTCGGCTTGTCTCTCGTTTACCTGCTCTCTCGTTCCCTCGACCTCGGCTTGTCTCTAGACCATTCTTTACTACTCTTACGTTAGTCCGGCCATTCTAAGGTCCGGTATACGTACCCTGTACCTGTTTGTACTCTGCGTGTTGGATCCCTGTCCCAATCCTGACAGTTATGTGAGAACCTGAGAGTGCATATTGAGACTGTTAATACCTTGAATCCATCTACCCTTTTGCCACAACCTACTGAGAGTCAACATGATTGCCTGGAGGTAATGGATGAAGTGTTCTCAAGTAGACCGGACCTTCGTGATTTTCCCATCCAGAACCCTGATGTCCAGTACTATACGGACGGCAGTAGTTATGTGAAAGAAGGGATTCGCTATGCAGGATATGCAGTGACAACCATAGACAAGGTGATAGAAGCTCGGCCATTGTCAAAAGGAACATCGGCACAGAAGGCAGAACTAATTGCACTCACACGAGCGTTACAATTGGCTGAAGGATTGAGGGTGAACATCTATACGGACTCAAAGTATGCGTTTTTAACCACTCATGCCCATGGAGCTTTGTATAAAGAAAGAGGACTACTGAATTCAGAGGGTAAAGAAATCAAGTACGCAGCTGAGATATTACAACTATTGGAAGCCGTGTGGGAACCGAAAGAAGTTGGTATCATACATTGTCGAGCGCATCTGAAAGGTGATGGTGATGTAGTAAAAGGAAATCGGATGGCAGATAATGCAGCCAAGCGTGCCGCTGAATCAGGACAACAGGAGTATGTGGAACATATAGCTGCTCTTATACCGACCCCTCTGTCTCAATGGACTCCAGTTTATACAGCTCAAGAAGAAGAGTGGTTAAATACTGAAGCTGGGAAGTATTTGGAGAACAATTGGTATCAGTTAGAAGATGGAAGAATAGTTATTCCAGCATCGCTAGCTGTAGAAATTGTCCAGAATTATCATAAACCAGCAGATCCGGTTAAAACGTGTAACTCAGTCGGAGTGACGAGGAGATATTGGGACTTCTACAGTAATCAAAGAGATCAGCAAGTAGGTGTTTTGACGGCCATAATAAAGCCTGACCACCTACCTACGTTACATAGTCAGAGTGTCTTGAAGGGACCTCTGTGAAGGGAAGAGAGGACTTGAAGAACTCCATTCCCTGCAGCCCTTACATCCTGGAAGCTGAGGTGCCATCGCACGGACGAAGAATTAGGACAAAGATGGCAGGAGAAATGTATTTGAAAATGTGTATATTTGTGTTTTTAATTATTCAGGAAGTTAGAGGTACCGACACACCAGGCTGTGAGGTTTGCATTAAGACTACAAATACAGGTAATCATATTTCTCAGACCCTTATATGGCATTCACAGTATGAGTGTAAAGGACATGTATCTAAGTGTAGATACTTGGGAATAGATTATAGTGTATGCCATCTAAGAGCATGAGAACCTAAGTGTTTTAGCCCAGAGTATCAACCCCGTACAATTTGGTTAACTATTCGAAATGGAGACTCACAGGGGACCCTGATAAATAAGACAATACTAGAAACCGTACATTCTTCGGGTGTTCTGCTATTTGATGCATGTAGGTGATATCAAGTGGTAGAAAACCGTGGAAAACCGTGGAATGTATGTGGGGATCTTAAATGGGAAAGAACTTATGGGTCTAATGATAAGTATATTTGCCCCAGTAATAAGAACAAATACATAGATCCAAAATGCCCAAATAAAGATTATAATTATTGTCCATATTGGTCCTGTGTAGGGTGGGCAACTTGGGGACAGACAGTAGATAAGGATATGATTGTTACTAAGTTGCCTACCAAACCTTATTGTAAGTCTATGGAGTGTAACCCAGTCCATATACTTATCAATGACCCAGAACTATTTATAGATAGGTTTAGGAATTTATTTGGGTTCCAGATATATGGAACAGGGTTGGATCCTGGGACAATATTATTTATAGGGATAGAGACCGATACTGTGGCAGCCCAGACTCATCAGGTTTTCCATTCCTTCTATGAGGAGATGAGTGTGGAAAATAAGATCCCTCATAATGCTAAGAACTTGTTTATTGATTTGGCCGAGAGTATTGCTGGTAGTCTTAATGTAACCAACTGCTATGTGTGTGGAGGTACTAACATGGGAGACCAATGGCCTTGGGAAGCAAAGGAGGTAATGTATTCTGGTTCTGAGACAATTGAACAAATAGATTCTCAAACTGATTATCAAAAGAGTGTTAGAGGTAAATCTGAGTGGCGATTAAAGACCTCCATTATAGGTTATGTTTGCATAGCAAGGAAAGGAATAATGTTTAATACATCTGTAGGAGAATTGACTTGTCTAGGGCAAAAAGCTTATGATGATGATACAAAAGATACAACTTGGTGGTCAGCTTCAAATGTCTCAGAACCACCTAATCCGTTTGCAAGTTATACCAATTTAAAGGATGTGTGGTTTGACTTATCTGCTACATCCAGTTGGAAAGCTCCAGCAAATTTGTACTGGATCTGTGGTAAGATCCCACAGGACTGGGAAGGAGCATGTGTATTAGGTATGCTCAAACCATCCTTCTTCTTGTTGCCAATTGAAACAGGAGAGACTTTGGGAGTTAAAGTATATGATGTGAATCATAGAGAGAAAAGGGGACCCCTAGAGATAGGTACCTGGGAAGATAATGAGTGGCCTCCCCAGCGTATTATAGATTATTATGGGCCAGCTACGTGGGCAGAGGATGGTACTTTTGGATATAGAACCCCAATATATATGCTCAACCATATTATAAGGTTACAGGCAGTGGTTGAGATAATTACCAATGAGACATCGCAAGCGCTCAATCTCCTAGCAAAGCATAACACTAGGATGAGGACAGCCGTTTACCAAAATAGACTAGCTTTGGATTACTTATTAGCAGTAGAGGGAGGTGTATGTGGGAAGTTTAACTTAAGCAATTGTTGTCTTCAAATAGATGATGAAGGGCAAGCAATAGCTGAGCTTACTAGCCATATGGTTAAATTAGCACATGTGCCTACCCAAGTATGGAAAGGGTATAATCCAAGTAGTTGGTTTGGTAACTGGTATGAGCAGTTTGGAGGACTTAAGGCATTGGTAGGTGGAGTCATGCTAATTTTGATGCTGTGCCTTCTCCTACCATGTCTGATTCCTTTGGTAGTTAGGTCTGTGCAGAGCATTATAGAGAATATAGCAGAGAGAAAGGCTGCTGCACAGATAATGTCTATTTATAGGTATGAGGCTCTAAATCAAGGAGAACTAGTACAGGAAGAGGAATGTTGAGGGATTCATATCTTTAGGGAGTCGCAAAGTCTGGTCTGGTTTATGGCAACTTGAGGTGTAAGCAAACTCAGATTAAGTGATGCATCTGGAATTGTGAAATATCAGAAGCATCAAAGGGGGAATGTGGTGAAATCTCGGTAAAAATAAATTTAGTAGGCCGAGATTGCCACGTGGTATGTGCGCGCGCATATACTGATGTATTGGTCGGTTGGTTGCACGTGGAAACAATACAATCAGTAGTGTACGGAGCATGTGCAAGAATACAGGATATAGTATTCCCCTCCTCCATTGTACTGGGCAAGCCATGTGGTCAAACAGGAAGTTAATCTTTGTTCGGTTGATTGGTTAAGAGTATGTGTGGGTGGAGCTTATTATGGGAGGAGTTACATGCCTATATAAGGGACCTACACTGTTGTTCGGGGCTCAGATCTTGTTGTATTTTGGTGACATTAGTCCCTCTGAGTCCCGGTCGGTGAATCGAATAAAGAATCTCTTCCTTCCTGAAGAAACCTGTGTCCATCTCTCTGTGCTTGGCTTCCGTCAGTTTCTCCGGTATCATTTGGAGCCTGCTTGTGGTATTGCGTGTGTGTAGAGTGAGCTGATTGTGGTGTGGTATTGTGTAATAAGGTCGGTTTTAGTAGTGTTGTGTTTTTGGTGTAATGTAATGCATATATGGCTAGGGGCTGTAGAGAATGTGTGTATAGGGGATGTAGTAAGTGTGTGCATACAGGCTATAGTGTGTGTGTGTGTATAGGTGATGTAGTGTTTGTAGGGGTTGTAGAGAGTGTGTGTTTTGGGGTGTAGTATGTGTTTGTTTACAATGAATCTAGTGTGTTTATAAGGGATCCAGAGTGTGTATTTTAGGAATGTAGTGTGTGTGTGTAGATGGCGCAGTGTTTGTGTATACAGGAGTCTAGTGTGTGTTTGAAGGACCCAGAATGTGTAGGAGATCTAGTGAGTGTGTGTGTGTATAAGGATTCAGAGTGTATAAAGGGATCTAGTGTGCGTATATGATCCAAAGTTGGGTAAGGGATCTAGTGTGTGTCTGGAACGGAATGTGTTTAGGAGTGCAGTATGTGTGTGAGGGGTGCTGTAGTGTGTGTGTGTATATATATATATATATATATATATAGAAAAAATGGAAAAAAGGTGCACTCACAGGTCTTCATCCAAGTGGTATTTTTATTCTTAGTTGTAGTTTACAAGTGTAGAAATAAATCAACGTTTCGACCCCATCTCGGGTCTTTTTCAAGATAAACCTAACTGTGAAAACAATGTGAATATATAGGTAACTGATTAAAGTGAACTTACTTACCGGTGTGTGAGGACAAACTCCCGCCCGGCCATCCGAAACCCGGAAGTGCGCTCGTGTAGTCACGTGAATGGGCGTGATGACGCAGGTGCTACGCGTCGTTGCTAAGCAACGTGATCAACAAATCCTCCGTGCAACTATTAATATACCGAGAGCTGCAAAACTGCTTTCGGTGCGAAGAAGTGAACATGTGGGTTAAGTGCCTGTAGTGGAAGGATACAGCCTTATAGTAATAAGAGATCCCTCGAATTAAAAATATAACACTAGGAGGATATGGTAAAACGATAAACTACCAACTCTAGGTGTCCATAATGAAACTAGATCGGCTGGAACATATTGAACTCATATATCAAGTGCACATATTTATGCATGCAGTGTCAGTGAAACTTCAAAAAAGACAAACCCCACCACCATGTTTCCAACCCAACCTAGACAGGATACCCAGATCTATAGAAAATGTGTTCAGTAAATCATACAATACATGTTAGTATGCATCTGACTTAATCACAAGATTGCATCATTATAATCTACAATATGGTATCCTGCATATATTACCGTAAATTTAATATTACTCTTATGGTTTATATAGCAGAATATATCCTACACCTCTACTCTGTAGTGAGGCCATGCTAATGGGAATATACCTCTCCTAATACAAGAATTATATTTACAAGGTAGGAATCGGTAGTGAATCTGTCTAGTCCCAGATAAGGGTTCCAACGTGCTAACTATAATCTATCAATCACCAACCAGCGTATATAGACTAAAGAACCAGTGGTCAGGTCTTGAAAAATCATAATAATAATATCTAGTGACATACAAACTATTATCGACTTATGAGAGCAAAACTCTAAACCTCCAATGCACTGGTATATAACAATGTCACAAAAACATCGAGTAGGTATTGTATTCATTAAGACCTCTGGGCGTGACTGTGTCCAGAGTGAAGATCCAGTAAGCTTCCCTTTGAAGTAGTGCTCTAGACCTGTCACCCCCACGGGGTAACGGGGGGACATGATCTATAGCCATGAACTTCAATGTGGGGAGTCTGTGTGAGGCTGCGAGATAATGTTTAGCTACTGGTTTATCTGTTCTGGAGTCTCTGAATGCTGTCATGATGCCAGATCTATGACCTCGAATGCGGTCCCGAAGGGTGAGGTCTGTTTTCCCTACATAGGATAGCCCGCATGGGCAAGTGATCAGGTAAATGACATGATCCGTCATACATGTGATATGGTGTGCAATTTTGATTCTTTTCCCACTATGTGGGTGAGCAAATGAATTTCCTGGCATCATGTGACTGCAAGTTACGCAGCCACTGCATTTGTAACATCCCGGTTTCTTAAAGATGGTTTTCTTCTGGTAGCTTTGTATGGGGTCATTGCGAATAAGGATATCCCTTAAATTCTGACTTCTTCTGTAACTAATGGTGGGTTTTGTATGGAAAACGGTAGGTAATGATTTATCGGAGTGAAGAATATCCCAATGTTTTTCAATTGAATTCCGAATTTGTGTAGTACCGGTGTGGAAAGTAAGTGGTAAATAGATCTTTGGTGTATCTATGTTGGGTCTACCCTGTGTGTTTGTTCTCTCCTGTGTCCATTTCTCAATCGCCCATGCTTTAGCTTTATTCAATGTTTGAATCCGGTATCCTCTCTCTTGAAACCTGAGGGTAATTTCTTGTAATTGTGTGTCTCGCATCTTCTCATCACTGTTGTACCGAAGTACCCGCATGAATTGGGATATGGGTAGCGTGTCTTTAAAGTGCTGGGGATGATAGCTGGTACTAGCCAGGAGGGTGTTTCTATCTGTACTTTTCCGGTGCAGTGTATGTCCAAATTTGTTGCCATCTTTATATATGGTGATGTCCAAAAATGGTATTTCTTTCTCACTGTGAACCAAAGTGAGTTTAACTGGTGTTGCGAGGTTGTTAATACGGTTTATCAAATCTTCCAGTTCTTTAGAGGTACCTTTCCATATTATGAGGACATCGTCAACAAATCGGTAGTAAGCCACGATCTTGTCATGATTAGATTTCAAAATGTATCGCTGTTCAAATTGAAACATATAGGCATTGGCATATGAGGGTGCCATGGCTGCCCCCATCGCTGTCCCCTCCAATTGTAAATAAAATACTTCTTCAAATTTGAAATAATTACAGGTTAATGCAATGTTCAGAAATTCAAGGAGATATTCTATCGGTGGTCCATGATATTTATCAGATGTCATAAGTATGTCTCTGAGGGCTTCTATGCCTCCCGTATGGGGTATGATGGTATACAGGCTTTGTACGTCTAAAGTGGCCATTATTATACTATCTAGTTCGTCAAACGAAATATCGTGCAGTTTATTGAGTAAATCTGAGGTATCCCGAATACATGTAGGTAGTTGTTGGATGCTGTCCTTAATGTAGAAATCTACAAATTTTGCTATAGGTTCTAGCAAACTTCCTCTGGCAGACACAATAGGTCTGCCAGGGGGATTCTTGGTGTCTTTGTGAATTTTCGGGATGGTATATAGTACTGGGTATACTGGATGTTCAACGAAAAGATATTTAGATGTAGATATATCAACGTATCCCATTTGAAGTCCTATGGTGATCTGTTCTTTGATTCTCTTTTGAAATTTTATGGTAGGGTTAAACGTTAATCTTTGATACGTCGTAGTGTCTGCCAATTGCCGCATGATTTCTGTTTGGTATTGTTGATATGTCATGATAACAATGGCTCCCCCTTTATCAGTAGCCCGGACAATTATCTCAGGGTCCTGTTTAAGGTCTTTGAGCGCTGCCCATTCTTCTTTAGTTAAATTATGTCTGTGGTCCCGTGGTTTCTTTATGATACAGTCATTATCCTTCTTCAGCACTTGCATAAAACTCTTAATAGAATTATTAGACGTCTTTGTATCACCCGTGTATTTCTTTTTAAACGGGGTCTTAGGTGTGAGAATTCGATCTTGTTTAAACTGTTCATTGTTAATTAGCGTGCGTTGTAGTTGGTACATTTCTACTTCCAACTTAAAGGGATCCGGTTTGGACACCGGCACGAATGAAAGTCCTTTAGTATGTACAGAATAGTGGTCAGTAGTCAGTGTTTTATGGGTAAGATTAAACACACTAGTTATCTCTTCCGCAGGGGTGGTTTGCCTTTGAAGCTTGTATTTTTGTGTTCCCTTCTGTCCTCTCCGTGGAGCTCTACTCTTCTTGCGCCTCTGGTGTCCATACGGAGGGTCCCTGGGGACTCTTGCGGTGTCGGGTCTCTTTCTAAAAAATGTTCTCCACTATCCTGTGGTCTATCGTCTCTATTTTCAGCATCTGACGCTGACTCCCCTGAGCTGATATCCACGGTTTGAAACATAGGTTTTTTGATGCGATATCTGTATCTTGGTTGTTGCTCTCTGTTAGTCGACGATGTTCCACTGAGCCACCTATATACCTGATGATATTGGTAATCGTGGTTGACTTTGGCCAGTTTTTGTTTTTTGAACCTGATAAGTTCGTTTTTGTATTTATTAATGTCGTCTTGTAGTTTTAACATATGGGTGGTTACAGCTGAAGATTGCAGAGCTAATACATTAGACATCTCGAAATCTTGTATGGAATGTGTGGCGGAACCCACCTCGCCACTGGGCATTGGAGAGGCCTGGCTGCCCGCCTCCTACCTGCTGACTATGGCCCCTGGTAAAGTTGTACTTTTGAATGCAATATTTGGGCATATTGTATTTTATTGTGCGGCTACTGGCCCTTTAAGCACAGTGAATGGACTTTTATTGTACTGTGCTGGCCTTTTAAAAACAGTGTATGGACATACTGAAACTTTTTGGACAATTCCTTTTCCCTTCCCCCGGATCCATTGTTCTCCAGCAGGGTGTTGTCCCAGGGACAAGGAAAAGCCATGCTTGCAAGTGAAAACAAAGGACTTCGACCTAACCGTTAAACCCCTGAACCTATTCAAGTGAATTTTGGATATGTTTGTCCCCAAGTTATTCTGGTTAAAATAATATAAGTTTTATGTATGTACGATGTTAACTCACCAAGTTATAAAAAATGTATAAAAAGTGTAACTTTTCAGTTTGGAGATAATTGAGTAGATACAGTAATTGACTCAATTATCTCCTAAGCAGAGGGGAGGAATATGCTGGGTGTGTTTCTATTGTCCCATTGTGTCTGATTGGCTGCTGTACTTGCATTGTATGTGTTGTAATGTGTTTATTGGTTGTTCTGCAAAACCCTCTGAGCAGCACTATGTTTTGTGGATTGTGAATAAAAGCCAGGCGGGATGTGCCAGTCCAGAGTTCCTGTTTTACCCTCAAAGTGATTTGTCGTCTCATTATTGGGGGAAGGATTTATTGTATGCTGTTCCAGTTGACTGCTAGGAGTACAAGCCTATTCGTATGGTTCCTATTCAATGGTCTACAGCATTCATACGCTTGGGAGAATTTAAAGGTTTCTCGGATTCGGTGATTATGGTGTCTGCCAGAGTGCTTGGAGTCCTCAGGAAGCGCTAGGAGCATCCATTAACGGAGGTACCAAGTCGGGGTGCCAGGTGATCCGTTACATTGGTGGCAAGCGGTGGGATGGCGTCCTGGTGTGAGAGGAACAACACCCTGGAGACACAGGAATTATTATGGAGCGGCATAGAACCAGCGAGTCCCTGGACAGTGCTCCAAGTGGAAGAGGAGTTTAACTGGAGATTACAGAGCATCTTGGCCACACTGGATAAGCCGATAGCAGAGGCATCCAGGTTGGCATGCAGAGAGGATGCCCGACAGGGGATGTGGGAAGAAACCCTAGAGGGTGTCCAGCGTTGGCGAGGTGAGCGTCTCCCCAGCAAGGAGCAGCGATTACAAGCCAGAGTGGCCCTACGGATACCTATGCTGGGAGAACAGGCTCAGGAGGAATGGGTGATGCAACTTGATTCACTGGCATGGAGAGAACTGGGTCTCGAGGACGCATACCAAGTGCTACGTTGGTACGCGGTTCAGCGGGTGCCTGGAATGGCCAAATTTGGCAAACCAGAGGGCGAGGATTATAATGGCCCTGGCTTATTATGGGGGACATTTGCAGAACCAGACTTTGGGAGTGCGGCAGAGTCACGGCTTTGGGACATATTTGACTACAGAGAAGCCGTGCTGGATCTCCCTATGGCCGAGGACCTAAGGCCAGACTTGACTGAACTGGCTGTCCAGGAATGGGAGCTGGAGCAGGATTACCAACACCTGTTCAGCGCCAGTCAGTTACCATATACCCCACAAGTACCACCAGAGCAGTGGGAAATCAAACAGAATTATGCGGACTTATATGATCCAGTGACACCGCCTGTCTCTAACATGATGGGGCTTCTGGACTGTACACCATTGGGAGCGGTGAGTTTTGTTCCCCCTCCCCAACAACTAAGCCCGCCAGCAGGAGACCTGCATTTAGTACCCCCTACTGCCCAACCAGCCCCAGAAATGGGGGACCTTATCGACTGGTCCTGGGAAGACCCACAGATGGCAGGTGGAGATGGGACCGTGGTCTCTCTGCCGGCCCTACAGGGAGGCTGGGCAGTTGGCCCAGATCCCCAGCAGCAGTGTGTATTACAGGGAGCTGAAGGAGATGTCCTTGCTCCCCAGCGGCAGTCTACGGTTCAGGGAGAGGGGTTTGTTGTTTCCTCTCCCCAGCGGCAGCGCAGCTCACCAAGGGGAGACGGTAAGCCCCTCACCAGCGCAGATGGGACCGTGGTCTCTGCGCCCTGCCTACAGGGAGTACATAGGGTCAGCCCTGCTCCCCAGCGGCTGAAAGTGTGTAAGGGAGAGGAGTTGGTTACCCCCTCTCCCCAGCGGCAGCTTAGCACACCAAGGGGAGACAGTAAGCCCCACACCAGCGCAGATGGGACCGTGGTCTCTGCGCCCAATCTACAGGGAGTACGGATGGTCAGTCCTGCTCCCCAGCGGCAGAATATTTTACCGGGTGGGGAGAGTCTTGTTTCCCCTCCCCAGCGGCAGCCTAGCCCACCAAGGGGAGACAGTAAGCCCCACAACAGTGCAGATGGGACAGTAGTCTCTGCACCTGCACCACTGGAGATATGGACAGTCTGTCCTGGCCCCCAACAACAGGACAATGTATTGGAAGAGAAGGCAGTTTGTTTTCCCCTACTACAAGAGAGGTCGTCACAGGGAGAGGAGCCTGTTACCCCTTCTCCCCAGCAACAGCTTTGTCCAACCAGGAGAGAGAGCACCCTGGTTACCTTTCCACCAGACTATGGATTTCAATCTGGACACATGTGGCAGGAGAACACCGGGACAGCTACACCGGGTGAGAAAAGCCGACCGACTATCAGAGCCCCAGACCGATTGAAGGTCTGGAGTCTGGATAGTCTCAATGGGAAAGGGGAGAAATTTGGCGGAACCCACTTCGCCACTGGGCATTGGAGGGGCCTGGCTGCCCGCCTCCTACCTGCTGACTATGGCCCCTGGTAAAGTTGTACTTTTGAATGCAATATTTGGGCATATTGTATTTTATTGTGCGGCTACTGGCCCTTTAAGCACAGTGAATGGACTTTTATTGTACTGTGCTGGCCTTTTAAAAACAGTGTATGGACATACTGAAACTTTTTGGACAATTCCTTTTCCCCTCCCCCGGATCCATTGTTCTCCAGCAGGGTGTTGTCCCAGGGACAAGGAAAAGCCATGCTTGCAAGTGAAAACAAAGGACTTCGACCTAACCGTTAAACCCCTGAACCTATTCAAGTGAATTTTGGATATGTTTGTCCCCAAGTTATTCTGGTTAAAATAATATAAGTTTTATGTATGTACGATGTTAACTCACCAAGTTATAAAAAATGTATAAAAAGTGTAACTTTTCAGTTTGGAGATAATTGAGTAGATACAGTAATTGACTCAATTATCTCCTAAGCAGAGGGGAGGAATATGCTGGGTGTGTTTCTATTGTCCCATTGTGTCTGATTGGCTGCTGTACTTGCATTGTATGTGTTGTAATGTGTTTATTGGTTGTTCTGCAAAACCCTCTGAGCAGCACTATGTTTTGTGGATTGTGAATAAAAGCCAGGCGGGATGTGCCAGTCCAGAGTTCCTGTTTTACCCTCAAAGTGATGTGTCGTCTCATTATTGGGGGAAGGATTTATTGTATGCTGTTCCAGTTGACTGCTAGGAGTACAAGCCTATTCGTATGGTTCCTATTCAATGGTCTACAGCATTCATACGCTTGGGAGAATTTAAAGGTTTCTCGGATTCGGTGATTATGGTGTCTGCCAGAGTGCTTGGAGTCCTCAGGAAGCGCTAGGAGCATCCATTAACGGAGGTACCAAGTCGGGGTGCCAGGTGATCCGTTACAGAATGCTTCACCAGTATCAATTCTTTGCCAACTTCCTCGACCACTATCACCATCCAGTTGAGGGATCTAGTGTGTGTCTGGAACGGAATGTGTTTAGGAGTGCAGTATGTGTGTGAGGGGTGCTGTAGTGTGTGTGTGTATATATAAATATGTTCGGAAGTATTGTGTGTGTGTGTGTGTTTGGTGCAGTGGGTGTCTGTGAGGGATGTAGTATGTGTGTGCGATGGATGCTGTGTTTGAGGGGTGCTGTGTGTGATGTGTGTGGGCTGAGTGTGCTATGTGTGAGAGTGATGTGTGTGAGAATGCTGAGTGTGCTATGTGTGAGAGTGCTGTGTGTGATGGGTGCGAGAGTGCTGTGTGTGATGGGTGCGAGAGTGCTGTGTGTGATGAGTGCGAGAGTGCTGTGTGTGTGATGTGTGTGAGAGTGCTGTGTGTGATGGGTGTGAGAGTGATGTGTGTGAGAGTGCTGTGTGTGATGGGTGTGAGAGTGCTGTGTGTGAGAGTGCTGTGTGTGATGGGTGCGAGAGTGCTGTGTGTGTGTGATGGGTGTGAGAGTGCTTTGTGTGATCGGTGTGAGAGTGCTGTGTGTGATCGGTGTGAAAGTGCTGTGTGTGATGGGTGTGAGAGTGCTGTGTGTGAGAGTGCTGTGTGTGATGGGTGTGAGAGTGCTGTGTGTGATGGATGTGAAAGTGCTGTGTGTAATGGGTGTGAAAGTGCTGTGTGTAATGGGTGTGAAAGTGCTGTGTGTGATGGGTGTGAGAGTGCTGCGTGTGATGAGTGCTGTGTCTGATGGGTGTGAGAGTGCTGTGTGTGATGGGTGTGAAAGTGCTGTGTGTGATGGGTGCGAGAGTGCTGTGTGTGATGGGTGCGAGAGTGCTGTGTGTGTGTGTGATGGGTGTGAGAGTGCTGTGTGTGATGGGTGTGAGAGTGCTGTGTGTGATGGGTGCTGTGTCTGATGGGTGTGAGAGTGCTGTGTGTGATGGGTGCGAGAGTGCTGTGTGTGATGGGTGCGAGAGTGCTGTGTGTGAGAGTGCTGTGTCTGATGGGTGTGAGAGAGTGATGGGTGCGAGAGTGCTGTGTGTGATGGGTGCGAGAGTGCTGCGTGTGATGAGTGCTGTGTCTGATGGGTGTGAGAGTGCTGTGTGTGATAGGTGTGAAAGTGCTGTGTGTGATGGGTGCGAGAGTGCTGTGTGTGATGGGTGCGAGAGTGCCGTGTGTGTGTGATGGGTGTGAGAGTGCTGTGTGTGATGGGTGTAAAAGAGCTGTGTGTGATGGGAGTGAGAGTGCTGTGTGTGAGAGTGCTGTGTGTGATGGGTGCTGTGTGTGATGGGTGTAAAAGTGCTGTGTGTGATGGGAGTGAGAGTACTGTGTGTGAGAGTGCTGTGTGTGATGGGTGCTGTGTCTGATGGGTGTGAGAGTGCTGTGTGTGATGGGTGTGAAAGTGCTGTATGTAATGGGTGTGAAAGTGCTGTGTGTGATGGGTGTGAAAGTGTTGTGTGCGATGGGTGTGAGAGTGCTGTGTGTGATGGGTGTGAGAGTGCTGTGTGTGATGGGTGTGAGTGTGCTGTGTGTGAGAGTGCTGTGTGTGATGGGTGCTGTGTCTGATGGGTGTGAGAGTGCTGTGTGTGATGGGTGTGAAAGTGCTGTGTGTAATTGTGGTGGAATCTCGGTAAAAATAAATTTAGTAGGCTGAGATTGCCACATGTATATGCTGATGTATCGGTCAGTTGGTTGCACGATACAATCAGTAGTGTAAGGAGCATGTGTAGAAATACAGGATATACGAGTATTCCCCTCCTCCATTGTGCTGGGCAAGCCAAGTAGTCAAACAGGAAAGTTAGTCTTTATTCTGTTGAATTGGGTTAGAGTACATGTAGGTGGAACTGATTATAGCAGGAGCTATATGTGTATATAAGGGACCTACACTGTACGATCAGGGCTCAGATCTTTGCTGTTTTTGGTGACATAAGTCCCTCTGAGTCCCGGTCGGTGAATCGAATAAAGATCTCTTCCTTCCTGAAGAAACCTGTGTCCATCTCTCTGTGCTTGGCCTCCGTCAGTTTCCCGGTAACATATTTGGTGCATTGGCCGGGAAGCTCGTCGGTAACGGTGGCTAGGAAGCAAAGGCGTGAGACGGTCTATCTTTGCCCACGTTCTCTACGGCTGCACCCCTGAACTTTTGCGTGGACCTCCCTTCGTCTCGGCGCCACTGGTCTGTTGTCCAGGAGATCATCGGCCTCTACGTAGTAAGTGCTGGGGTGCCCCCGTCGATGAGTGTGAACTCAGGTTCAGGAACGAGGAGGTAAGACAACTACTGTATCAGACGGTGGACCCACTAGGGATATTGGATACCAATTGTGCGGTAGACCCATAAGGGGTTTGTATCTGGAATTGTGTATGGAATTGGCCCCCTCAGTAGAGGGAAGGAGCGAAGGCACACCGCTGGTAATTAAACGCCCTGTAGTCAGCTCGTTTAATCCTGGTTTGGAGTCATGCTGGGTCCTGTGTAAATAGCCCAAGCCGGACACCTGTGTCTTGCCTAGACTAGCATATCTAGGGTGTATATTTCGTTCGCTAGGTCGGAGGGACCGGGAGACTAAGCGGAGCCTGGTGTATATTCTGTCCGCTAGATCTCAACCTATCTTGGCTAAGTGGGAAGGCGTGTAAATCTGGAACCCACTAGACTATTGATAGAGTAGATAGACTAAGAGGGTTTTGTGTAAATTCCGCCCTCTAGTTTGCTATATGTGGTGCTTGGGCAGCGACGGCTAACCAAAACGGATGTAAATAGTTTTAGGTAGTCCCTCGAGGTACTGTCCAATAGATTAGTTGGGAAACTGTAAATGTGTTAAAACTTATTGTAGCAGAGTGTATATCTTGCTAGGTAGCGTGAGCTCTGCCGTCTAGCAAGAATGTGAATAATGTGTAACTGTATCATAGCGCACGGTACCATAACCATGTATTGTAATCACTGATACTGTAAATAATCACTAATAACTGTCGTTTATGTTGTATGTTTAACACCATAACTACTACTAACTGACCTGTGACTTTAAAATTGTATTCTAACCAATGCTAACCGTACTATAACTACTGTTTGTAAAGACGATGTTACTAGGGTGTGTTATAGACGGGTAATTTAAATACTGAGAATTATAGCGTGGGTAATTGTATAATTTCGCCAAAAAGTACAGTAATAGTTATTTAGTGTGTGGTGTAACAGCTGTGTCTGTACGGGAATTCCCTGTATGTTTTGTTGTGTGCGTTTGGCCTAGTAACTGTGCCACGTGGTGCTGTTGCCAAGGGAAACGGGTGTGACCGTTGGAAGTGTATTTGTTTTGTTTCTATTGGAGACGACGCTCCATTGTTAAGTATGGGTGCGTTGGATTCAAAGATCGCTGATCACTTAGATTGCATGTTAAAGAATTTTAAAAAGGGATATAATGTATGTGATTTTGGGGTAAAGATGTCTCCAACACGTCTGACTACTTTATGTAGCAGGGAATGGCCTGCCTTAGTGGTTGCATGGCCTCCACGTGGTAGTCTTGATCCTAATCTAGTGCAGCGTGTACACGTGGCTGTATCTGGTAGGCCTGAACTTTACGACCAGTTTCCGTATATTGATTGTTGGAAACAGGCCAGGGAGGACTTGCCAAAATTGATCAGGGTGTGCCAAGAGGAGCAATGCCGCCTCCTGTTGGCCAGAACTCGTTTGTCCACCAAGGCCGTGATCACTCCCATTCTGGACACGCTCCCTGAGTCAGAGATTCCTTTACCGCCCCCTTACTCCTCCTCTACAGGAAGAGGAAGAGGAGATGCTGCTAGTAATGCCACTCCCCTTACCCCATTGTCTCCTCCTACCCCATCCTCTAGCTCAGAGCCCAGCCCACTTGTTCTAAACCCTCCCCTTCCGGTACCTACCCCCACTAACTCCACCTATCCGGATTTGACGTCATTTCTGAATCCTGGTCAGGCTCCTCCCAGCCCGGCCCAGAATATTCTGCTTACCAACCTCCCCTTCAGTAAAGAAAAAGCATCCCCCTCCCCTCGTCTTACTACCCCTCGACTGGAACCCATAACTGACCTTCCTCAACGAAGCCCCATACTAACCCGACAATTGAGCGGTACCCTCCAACCCCGACATTATCAAATGCCTCTCCGACTGACACCGGGCCCGTCACACATTAATGGTGAAGGCCAGCTACAACATGCCGACCCCGTATTTGTTTATGTTCCCTTTACCACTACGGATTTGTTCAACTGGAAGACCCATAACTCCTCTTACACAGACAAACCTCAAGCCATGACAGATTTGATTACCTCCATAATCCAAACGCACAATCCCACTTGGGCTGATTGCCAGCAATTGCTTATGACATTGTTTAATAACGAGGAAAGGACTCGGATTAATCAGGCGGCAATTAAAGCGCTTGAAGAAGTGGCCCGTGCACAGAATCAGGCCAACCCGGTAGCATGGGCCGCAGCTCATTACCCAAACGCAGATCCGAATTGGAATGTTAATGGCGCTGATATGGCTCACCTAAAAGCTTATAGGGAAGCCATTATTACTGGCATGAAAGCCGGAGGGAAAAAGGCGATTAATATGTCAAAGACGGCTGAGGTATTGCAGAAATGTGATGAGTCGTCCAGTGCCTTTTATGACCGATTATTGGAGGCATACCGATTGTATACCCGCTTTAATCCAGAGGCTCCTGAGAATTCCCGGATGGTTAACTCTGCCTTTGTCAGCCAGGCTTACGGAGATATTAAAAGAAAACTGCAAAAGCTAGAAGGGTTTGTAGGGATGTCTATAACTCAACTAATGGAAATAGCAAATAAGGTTTATATGAATAGGGAGACAGAGACGAAGAAGGAAGAAGAGCGTAAGATGAGAAGGAAGGCAGATATGTTAGCGGTAGCTATCGCTGGTGTAGATAGAAGGGAAAAGGAAGTGTACAGGGGAACCGAGAAAAGTGAGAATAAGTGGAATAGGGAGCCTTTAAGTAGGAACCAATGCGCATATTGTAGGGAAGAAGGGCATTGGAGGAGTGAGTGTCCATTGAGGGAACAACATGAGAGAGATAGAACAAGGGGAGGATATAGTAATAACTATAGAGGTAGAGTGAGAGGAAGAGGAGGCCCTGGAGGAAATGGTGGGAATAGTAGAGGAAGCGTTCGAGGGGATAGGTATTACCCAGCAGTGCAGAGACCGCGAGAAAGAGAAGATAGGGACTTTGACACAGAAGCGTGTGGTGCCGTCCTTCTTGGGTACCAACACTACCGGCGATGCCCTGGGGCTGTCTGAAGGTTCGATAACCCCTAGTTGCAACATCTCCTCAATTTCTGCTTTCATATGTGCCTTGACTGCTTCAGGGACACGATATGGGGTCTGCCGCATAGGTAGCTGTCCTGGGGTTTCAACTCGGTGAGTGGCCAGCGGAGTCTATCCAGGTAAATTGGAGAAGATAGCCCCTTTAGCTATGATCAACTCTTGTACCTGGGCATGCTCTAAAGGGCTTAGCCGCTCCCCCAGCTGAACGCCCTTGGAGGGCTCTATCTGTTCCTCTGATTCTAATAGGACAGGTAGGGGCAGATTCTCCTGATCCTCTGCAGCCACGTCCTCTATCCTCTCATGGTAGGGTTTGAGCATGTTCACATGAAGCATGCGTCTCTTCCCTACCCCTGAGCAGGGGCCAATCACATAGGTAGTGTGGCATCGCTGCTCTACTACCTGGTATGGGCCTTGCCAGATGGCCTGCAGCTTGTCTGTGCGGACAGGTTTTAAAATTAAAACTTTCTGTCCCACTTGAAAGCTGCGGTCTCTGGCTCCCCTGTCATACCAGCGACGCTGGCGTTGTTGAGCCGCCTGGAGGTTGGTGCGTACAGCCTGGGTCAATGCCTCCAGTCGGTCCCTGAACTCCAGCACGTAAGTTACGATGGGGTTACTATCGGGGTTACTTTCTCCCTCCTAATGTTCCCTAATAAGGTTTAATGGTCCCCGCACCCTTCTCCCAAATAGCAATTCAAAGGGGGAAAAACCTGTCGACTCTTGGGGTACCTCTCTATATGCGAAAAGCAGATGTGGTAGGTAGCGCTCCCAGTCTTTATGAGTCTCGCCAAACGTACGGAGCATCTGCTTTAGCGTCCCGTTAAATCTCTTGCATAACCCATTGGACTGGGGGTGGTAGGCAGAGTTAACTATGGGTTTAATACCACATACCCTCCAAAGTTGTTGGGTAACCTCTGCAGTGAACTAGGTGCCCCTATCAAATATTATCTCCTGGGGAAACCCTACCCGGGAAAATATTTTTATTAAGGCTTCGGCTACTGTCTCTGCATGGATGTTGGAGAGAGCAATGGCCTCTGGGTACCGAGTGGCGTAGTCCACCACGGTTAAGATGTATCTCTTTCCTGAGGGACTGGGCTTTGGTAGAGGCCCTACGATATCAACGGCTATCCTGCTAAAGGGTTCTTCAATAATGGGTAGCGGGCATAATTTAGCTTTGTGGCGGTCACCTCGTTTGCCCACTCGTTGGCACACGTCACAGGAGGTGCAATATTGCCGTACATCTTTAGAGATCCCGGGCCAGAAAAAGGCATGGGTCAATCTGTAGCGGGTGCGTGTTATCCCCAGGTGGCCAGACAGGGGAATGTCATGAGCTATCCTAAGCAGCTCCTGCCTATATTTTTGGGGTACTACCAGCTGCTTGGTGGTCACGGTGACTGATCCGCCTACCCCCCGTTCTGCTATGCGATATAATAACCCTTTTTCCCATGTGTACCGCTCTCCCTCTAACCCAGCCTGATCGGTGTTCACTTTATCCCGGTATACCTGCAGCGTGGGGTCGGCTTTTAACTCTGCCTCAAATTGGGTGGGGGTATCCCAGGTCAGACGTGTCAAGGGGGTGTCATGGTCTCTTACCTGAGCCTCGGTGTGAGCTGGTGGGGCCGTGGTGCGTGCCTGCTGTCGGGTGGTTACTGGGTGGGCCTCCTGATGTGGAGCCTGAGGTACGAAAGCAGAGGTCATCTGACCCAGGTCATTCCCCAATACAACATCCGCTGGTAGGTTCTGCATCAAGCCCACCTCTACCATGCCCTCCCCCGCATCCCAATCCAAATGAATTTTAGCAGTGGGTAGTCGGTATACTGCTCCCCCTGCCACACGTACTGCCACGGATCCGCCAGTGTGTGCTGTATCAGGAACCAAATGGGGAGCTATCAAGGTTAAAGTAGCTCCCGAATCCCGAAGCCCCTGGACCTCCTTCCCCTCTATGGTCACTAGCTAGCGGTGATGTTGCCGGTTATCTGTGGCTCGAATCGACATTACTTCATGCAGAATTCCCAGAGGTTTCTCAGCTTGGGTGCTCAATACCTCGTGAGCGGCTGGCTCCATTTGGTAATGGTGAGCAGCAGCCCTTGGTGCCAGGTTCTGTCTGACCTGGTTCCAAGCTTGTCTGCTCCGATTTTGGGTGCACTTACGTGCCATATGTCCCCACTGCTTGCAGGTGTGGCATTGTATATTCGCCCGTCCATTATATCGTGAGGGGGTTGGTGGATTCCCTTGTGCTGGGCGAAAAGGTGTCGCTGTGGGGGTGTTATGGTGAGAGCAAGTATAAATACACCAAATAGAAGATAAATAGAGTATATAAAAACAGGCAATATTACCAACAGTCTTGAATGTCCTAAAAATATAAAATAAAGGACATAGTATAGCCTGTATAAAATAGTGACACTTAAAATAGCTTTTAAGATTGTCCACTCATGTGGTGCTGAGCCTTAGACAGCGGCTCAGACTTCAAGCGCCTTTATAATGATATCGTGGAGACCGCAATGCTGGTTAAAATGATCTCTGTCAAAATCCCCTTGTACAAATTTGGTAGGAGCCAAGTCGGGAAATGCAGGAACAAATTGTATTAACAAAGCATAAAATAGGATCTTCCAAGTATTTGCACTGACGCGTTTCGACCGTTATGGTCTTTATCAAAGTGCTATGTGATCAACCACAATTTACGGTTTAAATACACTTACAAACATCAAAATTTTAAAAAAGGCGCGCATTGTAATTTCTTCGTCGGTCTACTTCCGGCTTCCGGTTATGATTCGTCCTCGTCTAATTTACGGCTTCCGGTCACGTTGCGTGTCACGGGGTGTTTTACGGGTCAGCGGTCAAGTCCCCTTTGCGTTCCAGCAGAGGCTCCGATCCCGGTCAGCGGAAGTAGTAAAATTTCTCTAAATTGTCTTTTAGATCATGTCCATAATATAAATAAACAGTATAAAAGACATTCATTTGGTAGGTGTTTATCCATTCTTTATATCGTTGTTTGGAATATAATAAAAGAAAACTTTTCCTAACATTGGACTCTTTCATATACAAAGGACTATAAATCATATCTTAGTCATATGTTTTAAAACAGACAATTCCGGGGGCGTGTCCTGCGACCGCATGGAGTAGTCGCACTGTAACGGAGCTCCGCAGCCACCGAGCCTAAAAGCCGTCAAAAACGAGCCAGAAATACCGCAAAACTCACCCCTCCGGTCGCCCCAACATCCTGACACAACATGGCACCATCCAGACAGCTGAAACTGACGGACCCGGTCCGGAACGCCAAAAAAGACCGCCCGCGGCAAAAACAAGATGGCGACGGCGGAACTCCAGAAGCCTCTGAGTTCGCAGATGCCACTGCACTAACAATCGAAGATGCAGACCAGACCCCCCACGGGGACTCTCTGGTAACTAACCACAGCCTCCATTCAATGCTGCAGGACCTAAAAGAGTCTCTTAGATCCGATTTCAAGCAGATTACAAGAGAACTGCGCGATGATATTCAAGAGCTGGGAGACCGCACTGACCGACTGGAAGCCAAAACGGATGATATGTGCACAGCCCATAATGAGTTGGTGGATCACATACACCGCTTGGAGGAAGAACAAGCAACTCTAAAGCTTAAAATGGCCGATATGGAGGACAGGGCCCGCAGAAATAATCTGCGCTTCAGGGGCATAGCTGACACAATCCCGAATGAGGCCCTTCCACAATTTCTACGAACCCTATGCTCATCAATAGTACCACAGCTCGGGGCTGAGGCCTGGACGCTGGACAGAGCGCACAGGCTGCCGAGACCGGCCAGGCTAACGGCAGACACGCCGAGAGATGTTATAGCACGCTTTCACTACTACAGCTCAAAAGAAGCAGTCCTGTCCGCGACAAGGAAACTGGAAACGTTACCCGAACCGTACCAAGGACTCAGCATTTTTGCCGACCTCTCCGCAGCTACCATGGCGAGACGACGTGAGTTTATTAATATCACGAAAACCCTACGCAACCGACAGATCCCGTACAGATGGGGTTACCCTACTAAACTGCTAATTTGGCACAAAGGCAAAACTGAAGTAGTATTAGACCCGGAGGCCGGAATGGCGAAACTCAAAGACTGGGGCCTACATCATAACATGGGCCACAACTCTCCCACGCGCACGCAACCAAGGAAGCTGACAGCTGACTGGATGATGGCGGGATCGACTTCGAAAGCACCAGCACATAAAGAACTTTGAAGCAGAACCATCCAAGGCCTGGGCCTTGCCGGCTCATTCACTTAAGTATCACTATCTGCAATACGCATTTGATTTAACGAATAACCTATATGCATGTATTCAGGGTTTCCGGTTAAGCCACTTCAGTTGGCATAACGGTTTTGTTTAATGTTCGGTTTTTAATTGCCACTGACCGTAGCCGTTATGAGTTATGTTTATAGTACAGTGGTTTAGCGACTTGCCTACCCGGCACCCTGTAAATGAAACTACCGTAATCCAGCACAAGGTTTACATACACCGACAAGGTGACCTTTGCCTACGGGGAACCACGCTCAGTAATTGTTGGCCTCCCAACCGGCCCATGAGGTGGATCCCCATATTGAAGTAATTTATCTCAACGCCACCAGTAATACCCTTAGCCTACCCAACAGGCGTGGTCGGTACATGTTTGGGGAGCTGGTATAGCGCACACCCCAGATTCGATAACATCAAGACATGTACCCCTTAAATTGAGCTACTGACAGTTATGTTTTAGTTTGCTTTAGATTTGGGCCCCCAAAGCCATATTCTAGTATGAACCTATATCATTCCATCTGGCTCCTCAAGGTAGAATTTAAATAGGCTCGGCTTCGGTGGAGCCGTCTATCCACACCCCCCACCGCCCATTCTCGAGAGATGCCAAACTCTCACCTGAGGCGAACTACATCCCTGTGCTGGCCACAGGTATCCCCTTGTTCTCCCCCTTATACCCCAACCCAAGGTTTAAATGTGTTTGTACGATATGTGTTAACATGTATAAAAATGTTCCTAGATGCTATGCAATGTACCAGTATTCCACCACTCATAATGTGTGTAACTTGCCTAAACATGCAATGTCTGTGCGTTTGCCTACCCCTGACCTTACGCAACACTCCCCAGGTTGGACGCCAGGCCCTACTGGTTCCAGGCGCTAAAGCACTGCATCCCCACACACAATCATGACGCTACCCACGTTTAAAATCCACTCGTTAAATGTCAAAGGCCTGAATAGCCCGCATAAGAGGCGCCTCCTGGTGCAAGAAATGCAGAAATCTAAGGCGGCAGTTATATGCCTCCAGGAGACACATCTCTGTGTCCGCAAACCCCCACGCATCTACTCCTCTCACTATCCCCAGGTATTCCATGCGTTCTCGCCCAACAAATCCAAAGGGGTCGCTATTCTTTTCCATAAAGATTGGGTCTTTCAAGAAACAAACAGGTATACTGACAAAGAAGGGCGCCTGCTGGTTCTGGTGGGTAACCTAAATGGCATGTTGATGACTATAGCAACACTATACGCCCCAAATGAAGCCCAAAATACGTTTATACGTAAGTCTTTGCTACATCTCACTAAAATCAAACAAGGTCACACGATAATATGCGGTGACCTTAATTGTACCCTGAACCCTGATCTTGATATACAACGAGAAGGCCACAAACCCCCCACCGCTCAATCGAGAACGATAAGCGCTGACTTAAGCAAAATAATTTCCCACAATGAGCTATATGATGCTCATATACATGACATGGCGCTCTATATACCCTACCAAAAGAGACTATACGTTTTTTTCACAGGTACACAGAACGTACTCAAGGATAGATTATTGTCTGGTAGACAAGGTGACCCTAAATAATATAGAGGACATACACATAGGACAGAGGACGTGGTCGGACCACGCCCCGCTGTCAATCACCTTTAGATCTCTACACTCGGCGAGAGGCAGGGGAAAGTGGAGACTCAATGAGAGTCTACTAGACAACCCACATATACTTGACACAGTAGTCAAAGAAGCAACTGAATACTTCAATATCAACTCATCAGATGACATCCCGGCCCCAACCATTTGGGTTGCTCACAAGGCAGTTTTACGGGGAGTACTCATAAGGGAAGGGTCCAAACTTAAAAAGATAACTAAAGACAAACGTGACCTCCTGCGACTAGAACTGACATCCCTTGAGACACAAAACAAAACTAATCCAACAAAAGCCCTAACAAAACAAATCTCCGAAATACAAAGGGAATTACATGAACTAGACCTCTTGTCCACCGAAAGATGGATGAGATCTCTCAAACTCAACTATTACACACAAGGGAACAAAGCAGGAAAACTACTGGCCAAAAAACTCAAACACAAACAACTACAAACCAAAATCCCTTACATTGACTCCCCCACAAGAGGCAGATTATATAACCCTTTAGATATCGTAAACGAACTGGCAAATTATTATGATACACTTTACAACTTGGAAAAAGACCCAACGACACCCCAACCCACAATTGAGACTATAGAGGCCTTTCTAAACAAAACATCGCTACCGCAACTCTCCCCAATAGCCTGCAGGCAATTGGACGAACCATTCACGGAAGAAGAGGTGCTCAACACTATTAAGTCCCTGCCCAAACACAAGGCGCCTGGCCCCGACGGGCTCTCTAATTATTATTACCACAAATTAGCGCAGACATTAACACCCCACCTCACAGACCTATTCAACACCATTAAACGAACCGGCACTCTCCCGGCGGAGATGCTGGAGGCACATATAGTCACCCTGCCCAAACCAGGCAAGCCGCCCACTCTCTGTGAAAACCTTCGGCCTATCTCCTTACTGAACGCAGACATTAAACTGTATGCGAAACTATGGGCAACAAGATTGAAACAAAACCTCCCCAACCTAGTCTCTGCCGAACAAGCGGGATTTGTCCCAAGCAGACAAGCGGGTGATAATACCAGACACTTCATCAATATGATCAACTGGGCTAACAAACATAAGAAATCAGGAGCAGTTCTGGCGCTTGACGCTGAAAAAGCGTTCGACCGCCTGAACTGGCTATACATGGAAGCCACACTATCCAAAATGGGCTTCACTAGCCAATCTCCGAGAGGTATTAAGGCACTGTACCAAATGCCATCAGCCAAGATCTTCAACTCCGGCTTCCTGTCAAACACATTCCACATAAGCAATGGCACACGCCAAGGCTGCCCGCTGTCCCCGTTACTTTTCATTTTATGTCTAGAACCACTCATACAACGCATCAAACATGACCCCCAGATAATAGGCTTAGACACTCCAGCAGGGACCCAAAAACTAGCCTTATTCGCAGATGACGTGTTAGTATACGTTTCCGACCCAGAACGATCCATCCCAAATCTAATGACTCTTCTCCAAGAGTATGGAAGAGTTTCATACTATAGGAATAACCTAAAAAAGACACAAGCCCTGCCCATAAACCTCCCCCAGCGCACCGTGCAGTCCCTCATGGGCTCACACCCATTTGACTGGAGGAAGGTATCCATAAAATACTTAGGTATTAATCTGACCAAATCAGCCCAACATCTCCCTAAAGAGAATCACACCAAGGTAGCCCATAAACTACAATCGCTACTAGATGGCTGGCAAGATCTGGAAATCTCATGGTTGGGTAGGGTGAACACCATCAAAATGATGGCACTGCCCCATATCCTATATCTATTCCGCACCATTCCCATAGCACTCACCGACAAACTACTACACAAATTCCAAAGTATCTTCAATGCCTACATTTGGAAAAAAAAACCACCAAGACTAGCTAGGCGCCTAACCTGGCTTTCCCCGAATAAAGGGGGGCTGGGCATCCCAAACATCAGGATGTACTATAGAGCCGCAATTCTGGCACAAGGCCTGGAAATACTCACACGCCACCACACACCTATTTGGGCTTCCCTAGAAAACGCCTGCATTCAGCCACTCACTGTGCAAGCCGCACTGCGGGCATGTGTACTCGGGAAGACGCCCGCGTACAACCCATTACAAAGCACAACCTTTCTACTAAAAAGCTGGAAGAAATGGGCAGGCACACTCACGGGTGCGACTAATCTTCTATACTTCGCACCTATACAAACAATCTCAGAATTAGCTGAAAATATCACTATGACAACATGGACTACGAGTGGCATACACTCGATAGCCCAACTGTACACAGAAGCAGGCCTAAAACCGTTTCCAGTGCTCCAACTGGAGTTCAATCTTCCCCCCAGGGACATATTCAAGTATATCAGGATAAAACACATCCTACAAAATTTACACGCACAATACTGTGAGGAAACACAACTAACACACTTCGGCCGACACTGTATAAAACGACCCACGCAATCAAAATCATTATCCATGTGCTATACAGCTCTCAACGATAGAGACCCGCTCCACAAGCACACCTATATGCGCTTGTGGGAACGCGAGCTAGAAGTAAACATCCCGATGCCATTATGGCTACAAGCCATTCAGACAACTAGAAAAGCGTTTCACAGCCTAGCGCACTGGGAGGCCTACTGTAAAATACTTATGAGGTGGTATATGGTACCAGTCAGGCTGGCTCTCATGTACAAGACCACACCACCCAACTGCTGGAGATGTGATGCCCCCAGGGGAGATATGTTACACATTTTTTGGACATGCCCTGCAATAACCGACTTTTGGAGGCAAATAGGGAAAGCCATCAAACTGATTACACATCGCAAACTCCCATTCACACCAGAATGCTTCCTCCTCCACCTATCTCCAGAATTGTTAACAGACAAAACTAAACATGTCCTCTTGCATATTTTAACCGCAGCTAAAACCAGCATAGCATGTCACTGGAAGAAAAGGAGCGCCCCAACACCGCTAGAGGTATGGGGTAGACTAGACAATATCGCTATGTACGAACGCATGGCATACAAAATACAGGGTCGTGCCGAATCCTACTCCACACACTGGGAAAATTGGCACACGGCACGCAAAGAAATATTGAAACAATGAAAACTCACACCACTAACATTTAACACACTTCATCACTTTCACAGCCAATGTCCCACCGGCTAGCATATGGGAATTTACGCAATCAAGGTATACCACAAAGCTCAGACAAGTAACACAAAATGTACACTGCATGGAACTAGTACAAGATACTTGTACTGTATTGTATAAACACTGGTTACTAAGTTACCCCCCTGTTTACTTTCTCTGACACCCATACCCCCACCTACACCCCGACCTATGAATATGCATATAATCTGGCGAACACACACAGTCCACAAGTCGGACACTAGTCATCACTCTATGCAATAACAGGCACATAGATTTACAGACAGAAAACAACTTGGAGAATGGTATTTAAAAGACGATGTGTAATATGTATGTATTTTGCATGTACCACTTGAATGACTCAACACCTGTCGTCCCCTTTGTATAACTCCGATCAATGCCTAATATGTACTGTACAATGAGATAATATGACCTTGCATAGTCATGTACCCCTCCCCTTTCTTCATTTTGTACCCCTATAATTCTGAATTTCTTACTGCAACAAAATTTCAATAAAAACGAAACATTGAAAAAAAAAAAACAGACAATTCCACGGGTTAAAAAATGTGGTACATCCAAATATAGTGTGAATACATAAAAACTCAATAAGAGAAAAAACGAAAGGGAATAAGAGAGAGAATATATGAATATTAAAACGGATTATAGGAAACCTAAAATGCAGGTAATAACATATAATATAAAAATTATAAAAAATCATATCATAAAAAAGAAAGAAAGAAATTCATATCATAAAAAAGAAGTAGTTTCAAAATCCACGTTGAGGCCCTCGGGAGTGAGGGTATTGAGGTTAAACATCCACCTCATTTCTGCTCTACTTAAAATTTTATCTTTACACCCTCCTCTCCAATGGACTTTTATTCTTTCTATGCCTATGAACTGAAGACCTTCTGGATTTCCGTTGTGATGTTCTAAAAAATGTTTGGAAACACTATGGTTAATGAATTTTTTCTTAATATTATTGATATGTTCTCCTATTCTAACTTTTAATTTTCTTATTGTCTTGCCCACATATTGATAACCACATGGGCAAGTTAGGAGATATATTAAATTTGTTGTATTGCAGGTGATTAATGAGTGAATTTTATATTCTTCCTCTGGATTTTTGTTCGAAGAGAAGGTTTTTTTATATTTACTTGTGGTTTTTTTAAGTCTACATCCAGTGCAATCTCCGCAATAATAAAAACCTATTTGTCCTCCTAAAAAAATACTGGTTTCCTTTCTTTCTTTATCTAAAAAACTGTGTGTTAAAATTTGCCTAAAATTTCTTGCTCCTCTAAAAATAAATTGGGGTTTATCTCCTAAATAAGGTAAAAGATCTTTATCCTCTTTTAGTACATGCCAGTTTTTTCTAAAAACATTGCATAAGGGTCTGTTATTAGTGCTAAAATTAAGGATGAGGGGAATATGTTCTTCCTTTTTTATTTCTTTATGTTTATATTCTAGCAATGACTCTCTATCTCTTCTGCCTATTTCATCTCTGGCTTTCTTAATTAGAGAAGGGTTATGACCCATCCAGTGCAATCTCCGCAATAATAAAAACCTATTTGTCCTCCTAAAAAAATACTGGTTTCCTTTCTTTCTTTATCTAAAAAACTGTGTGTTAAAATTTGCCTAAAATTTCTTGCTCCTCTAAAAATAAATTGGGGTTTATCTCCTAAATAAGGTAAAAGATCTTTATCCTCTTTTAGTACATGCCAGTTTTTTCTAAAAACATTGCATAAGGGTCTGTTATTAGTGCTAAAATTAAGGATGAGGGGAATATGTTCTTCCTTTTTTATTTCTTTATGTTTATATTCTAGCAATGACTCTCTATCTCTTCTGCCTATTTCATCTCTGGCTTTCTTAATTAGAGAAGGGTTATGACCCTTCTCTAATTAAGAAAGCCAGAGATGAAATAGGCAGAAGAGATAGAGAGTCATTGCTAGAATATAAACATAAAGAAATAAAAAAGGAAGAACATATTCCCCTCATCCTTAATTTTAGCACTAATAACAGACCCTTATGCAATGTTTTTAGAAAAAACTGGCATGTACTAAAAGAGGATAAAGATCTTTTACCTTATTTAGGAGATAAACCCCAATTTATTTTTAGAGGAGCAAGAAATTTTAGGCAAATTTTAACACACAGTTTTTTAGATAAAGAAAGAAAGGAAACCAGTAATTTTTTAGGAGGACAAATAGGTTTTTATTATTGCGGAGATTGCACTGGATGTAGACTTAAAAAAACCACAAGTAAATATAAAAAAACCTTCTCTTCGAACAAAAATCCAGAGGAAGAATATAAAATTCACTCATTAATCACCTGCAATACAACAAATTTAATATATCTCCTAACTTGCCCATGTGGTTATCAATATGTGGGCAAGACAATAAGAAAATTAAAAGTTAGAATAGGAGAACATATCAATAATATTAAGAAAAAATTCATTAACCATAGTGTTTCCAAACATTTTTTAGAACATCACAACGGAAATCCAGAAGGTCTTCAGTTCATAGGCATAGAAAGAATAAAAGTCCATTGGAGAGGAGGGTGTAAAGATAAAATTTTAAGTAGAGCAGTGTTACAAATGGCTATTTGTAACTGGCCCTTTAAATGAAAAATTGCCCTGCTTCCCTGGATTGTGGAGAAGCCTATTTGCCAGCCTCCTTCCTTATGACTATGGCCCTGTGTGAGCGGTGATACCCCAGATGGCTATGCCATGGAGCCTATTCATATAATGAAAGACTATGGGAAAGACTTTAGCTCCGTGGCAATTGAACTGTGTGAATAGGATCTGCGCGCTATTCGGTAGTTTTGTGCGCTCAGATCCTAGCTATCTGGGGATATGTGAAATGTCTGTGTGTTATGTGTAAAATGTGACTTTATGTATTTTAAAGTGTTTTATGTTGTTTTGCAACCATGTGGTTAATGGAGTCTGCCTCAAGTCCTGGATAATTGAATTACTTCCCCCCATTGTCTCCAGGATAGAGGGCCCTGTAAAACCATGCTTCCAGAAGGTCAAATGCACATTTTTACTAACTTCTGAACCCCTGGTCCAATTCGTATGATTTTTGAGTATGTTGTTCCCCTGAATGGATTGATTGTGAATATGTATTTTTTATGCGAATGTGATGTATATTTTGGGAGTTATGAATGTTGTGTAAAAACTGTATTTTTACTGTCTGTGATAATTATGTTAATCCCTTGTGTAGCATAATTATATCACAGACATAGGGGAGGATTTTGTGTGTAATTACTGGGAGTGGTTTTAATGATGTACGTGTATGATTGGTTGTTTTGTCCCGCCCTGTGGGTGGTCCTGTATTTTCAAAATGGTAATAAAAACCAGGCTGGGTGTTCCAGCACCTCAGACCTCTTCTGACCCTCTAACTTGCAGCCTCGACTCATGTTTGTAGGGGACAGCTATAATCACTACAGGGATTGCTATGCTCTTCATACTCCCTTAGCTGTTGAGCTCTTGTAAGAGCTCTTGTTCCTGATCCTGCTTCGCTCGACAGAAGGAAGAGGTTCGCCTATTGGAACCTGGAGCCTGGTCGTAGGTCCAGGGCGCAGAGCAGACGGCGAGATACCAGCCCAGCAGCGGTGGTTCGTGGAGTCTGCAGTGCTTATGGTGGCTGCGGTGCTGATGGTCCTTTGGTAAGCGCTAGGAGCATCCATTTCTACGGTCCAACTTCCAGCCAGCCTGGAGGCAACCGTAACATTTGGTGGCAGCGGTGGGATGGCGTCCTAGCGCAAGGAGCAGCACCCCAACAGCACTGGTATCGTATGAGAGTTAGTGAGGGCAACGCCAGTACCCATACAGCGTCCCCACCAGCAGTCATGTTCTATCGATATGAAGGCGTAGATTTTGTTACTGAGGTACTGAGAAGAATAGCCAAATATGGCCCGAATCCCCGGAAGGAGATTGTTGATGCAGCTGTGCAGCAACTGCTTCAAGAGAACCAGAGGTCACGTGATTTTGAGTACGATTTCATCCTGTTCATGGTGAGACGTGGTCAAGGAGATGAGGTAGCCGATATCCTCCTCCAACACAAACCAGAGAAACCCAAAGTAGAGGACTGCATGGAGTGGTACTGGAAAGGCCCCCAGCAGGCAGGTGGAGATGGGACCAAGGTCTCTCTACCGGCCCTACAGGGATGCTGGGCAGGCGGCCCAGATCCCCAACCCCAGGGTGAGTTACAGGGAGCGGAGAGCAACGACCTCCCTCCCCAGCGGCAGCCTGAGTTACAGGGAGAGGAGAGCAGCGACCTCCCTCCCCAGCGGCAGTGCACCGTGCAGAGGGAAGAGACAACCGGTCTCCTTCCCCAACCCCAACCAGAGATACCCGAGACAGCAGGCCTCACAGACGGGTCCTGGGAGGACCCCCAGCAGGCAGGTGGAGATGGGACCGCAGTCTCTCTACCGGCCCTACAGGGATGCTGGGCAGGCGGCCCAGATCTCCAACCCCAGGGTGAGTTACAGGGAGCGGAGAGCAACGACCTCCCTCCCCAGCGGCAGCCTGAGTTACAGGGAGAGGAGAGCAGCGACCTCCCTCCCCAGCGGCAGTGCACCGTGCAGAGGGAAGAGACAACCGGTCTCCTTCCCCAACCCCAACCAGAGATACCCGAGACAGCAGGCCTCACAGACGGGTCCTGGGAGGACCCCCAGCAGGCAGGTAGAGATGGGACCGCAGTCTCTCTACCGGCCCTACAGGGATGCTGGGCAGGCGGCCCAGATCCCCAACGACAGACCCAGCTGCAGGGAGGGGAGAGCATCGACCTCCCTCCCCAGCCAGAGTGTGCCTTCCAGGGAGAGGAGACAACCGGTCTCTCTCCCCAGCCGCAGCATGTTCCACAAGAAGCGGAGAGCATCGACCTCCCTTCCCAACGGCCGCAGGAGTATCAGGAGGAGGAGGTAAGCCAATTCCCCCCTCCTCAGCTAACTCCTAACTGGGGCCCAGGGTTAACAGTGGAGATGTTAACCCCCACTGACCCCCACGTTCCCTTTGCCCCCGGGCAGGACGATGCCCTAATTTCCCCAGCAGAAGAGCTGGCAGCGGGGCAGAGTGCAGTTGGCCTCTGCCCTCCCTTTGACCCTTGCACAGAGATTGACATTCTGCCAGCTATCCCAGCGGAAGAGCTGGCATCAGGACAGAGCGCCGCTGGCCTCTGCCCTACAGACCCCCTTGTTACAGGTCTGGCCTGCAAACCCCCCACCCCAGCAGAAGCGCTGGCACCAGGGCAGAGTGCCGCTGGCCCCTGCCCCCCAAGTACCACCAGCTATTTGCCCAGCTGCGCCAGGAAAGCAGCGGGTGCTGCATTGTTACCATACAACCTGGGACCTACAGGCCAGTACTATTTATTGTGGGGGGGCTTCTCTGCCAATGTTTATTTGTGGGTGGGCTGCGAGACTAACTTAGGCACTGACCGACAGAAGGTCAGGTGCCTGGTTAGTCTCCCTCCAAAAGGGGAGATATGTTACAAATGGCTATTTGTAACTGGCCCTTTAAATGAAAAATTGCCCTGCTTCCCTGGATTGTGGAGAAGCCTATTTGCCAGCCTCCTTCCTTATGACTATGGCCCTGTGTGAGCGGTGATACCCCAGATGGCTATGCCATGGAGCCTATTCATATAATGAAAGACTATGGGAAAGACTTTAGCTCCGTGGCAATTGAACTGTGTGAATAGGATCTGCGCGCTATTCGGTAGTTTTGTGCGCTCAGATCCTAGCTATCTGGGGATATGTGAAATGTCTGTGTGTTATGTGTAAAATGTGACTTTATGTATTTTAAAGTGTTTTATGTTGTTTTGCAACCATGTGGTTAATGGAGTCTGCCTCAAGTCCTGGATAATTGAATTACTTCCCCCCATTGTCTCCAGGATAGAGGGCCCTGTAAAACCATGCTTCCAGAAGGTCAAATGCACATTTTTACTAACTTCTGAACCCCTGGTCCAATTCGTATGATTTTTGAGTATGTTGTTCCCCTGAATGGATTGATTGTGAATATGTATTTTTTATGCGAATGTGATGTATATTTTGGGAGTTATGAATGTTGTGTAAAAACTGTATTTTTACTGTCTGTGATAATTATGTTAATCCCTTGTGTAGCATAATTATATCACAGACATAGGGGAGGATTTTGTGTGTAATTACTGGGAGTGGTTTTAATGATGTACGTGTATGATTGGTTGTTTTGTCCCGCCCTGTGGGTGGTCCTGTATTTTCAAAATGGTAATAAAAACCAGGCTGGGTGTTCCAGCACCTCAGACCTCTTCTGACCCTCTAACTTGCAGCCTCGACTCATGTTTGTAGGGGACAGCTATAATCACTACAGGGATTGCTATGCTCTTCATACTCCCTTAGCTGTTGAGCTCTTGTAAGAGCTCTTGTTCCTGATCCTGCTTCGCTCGACAGAAGGAAGAGGTTCGCCTATTGGAACCTGGAGCCTGGTCGTAGGTCCAGGGCGCAGAGCAGACGGCGAGATACCAGCCCAGCAGCGGTGGTTCGTGGAGTCTGCAGTGCTTATTGTGGCTGCGGTGCTGATGGTCCTTTGGTAAGCGCTAGGAGCATCCATTTCTACGGTCCAACTTCCAGCCAGCCTGGAGGCAACCGTAACAAGCAGAAATTAGGTGGATGTTTAACCTCAATACCCTCACTCCCGAGGGCCTCAACGTGGATTTTGAAACTACTTCTTTTTTATGATATGAATTTCTTTCTTTCTTTTTTATGATATGAATTTTTATAATTTTTATATTATAGGTTATTACATGCATTTTAGGTTTCCTATAATCCGTTTTAATATTCATATATTCTCTCTCTTATTCCCTTTCGTTTTTTCTCTTATTGAGTTTTTATGTATTCACACTATATTTGGATGTACCACATTTTTTAACCCGTGGAATTGTCTGTTTTAAAACATATGACTAAGATATGATTTATAGTCCTTTGTATATGAAAGAGTCCAATGTTAGGAAAAGTTTTCTTTTATTATATTCCAAACAACGATATAAAGAATGGATAAACACCTACCAAATGAATGTCTTTTATACTGTTTATTTATATTATGGACATGATCTAAAAGACAATTTAGAGAAATTTTACTACTTCCGCTGACCGGGATCGGAGCCTCTGCTGGAACGCAAAGGGGACTTGACCGCTGACCCGGAAACACCCCGTGACACGCAACGTGACCGGAAGCCGTAAATTAGACGAGGACGAATCATAACCGGAAGCCGGAAGTAGACCGACGAAGAAATTACAATGCGCGCCTTTTTTAAAATTTTGATGTTTGTAAGTGTATTTAAACCGTAAATTGTGGTTGATCACATAGCACTTTGATAAAGACCATAACGGTCGAAACGCGTCAGTGCAAATACTTGGAAGATCCTATTTTATGCTTTGTTAATAAAATTTGTTCCTGCATTTCCCGACTTGGCTCCTACCAAATTTGTACAAGGGGATTTTGACAGAGATCATTTTAACCAGCATTGCGGTCTCCACGATATCATTATAAAGGCGCTTGAAGTCTGAGCCGCTGTCTAAGGCTCAGCACCACGTGAGTGGACAATCTTAAAAGCTATTTTAAGTGTCACTATTTTATACAGGCTATACTATGTCCTTTATTTTATATTTTTAGGACATTCAAGACTGTTGGTAATATTGCCTGTT
Source organism: Pelobates fuscus (assembly GCF_036172605.1). Lineage (NCBI taxonomy): Eukaryota > Metazoa > Chordata > Amphibia > Anura > Pelobatidae > Pelobates > Pelobates fuscus. The sequence goes on along the minus strand of NC_086318.1, from coordinate 29,215,778 downwards.
TTTATATACTCTATTTATCTTCTATTTGGTGTATTTATACTTGCTCTCACCATACTACCTTGTTTATATTGTTTTATACACTTTTAGTGTGATTGGAGTGATTCACATTTTGGTGATTTGAGCACTGTGTATCAATTTTTCCCTTTTTATTGTGTTTTATTAGTGCTGTGGGGGTGTTAGGCTGTAGAGGACTGGGTTGTCCCGTGGGTCGAGCGTACGTCTTAGGCAGTAGTCCATGGTGCCTCCTGGCATCAAAATGCTGGTCTGCTAATCTGGCTGCTTCGGTTAAGGTGAGAGGTTTTCAGCCTCTCACCCATTCTTGGGCTTCTGGGGACAAGCCGTTGAAGAATTGCTCCAACAGCATCAGTTGTCGCAATTCTTCCATGGTGGTAGCTTGGCTGGCCTGTATCCACCCCTGGGATGCCTGATCCAGCTTGTGGGCCCACTCTGCATGGGAATCTCTTTCTGGCTTGCGCAGGCCTCTAAACTTGTGCCGGTATGCCTCTGGGGTGATGGCATATCTTTCCAATATTGCTCTCTTTACTTTAGCGTAATCCTTGCTGTCCTCTCTGGGTAGAGCGCGATACGCTTCCGCTGCCCGACCGGCTAGCTTACCTGCCAGTACCGGCACCCATACCGTCTGTTCCAAATCATGTAACTCACACAGTCTCTCAAAATCCTGTAAATACCCATCGATCTCATCCTTCTCCTCACAAAACATTTTAAAGGCATGGTATGGGATTTTGGGTCTTACTGGGTGATTCCGAAATGGATTCTGCTCGGGAGGATGCATTCCGCGGACTGTGTGCCATCACATACTCCTGCACATCCGCCATCACCACGGATAGCATGTCCCCGTGGTACAGGTTGGGGTAAAAATTCCAGCCTGGTCCTCATTTCCCTCTGGTATAGGGTCTCCTCCATGGCTGCTGGAGGTGTAGCGCTGCGAGCTCTGTCTCCATCCATCAGCTCGGCAATTAATATAGCCTTGGGTTTGCTACTGGCTATCTTACCCCTGGCTTCTAGCAGTTCCTTTAACGTTTGCCTCTTCAGCTTAAAATAATCCGTCTCCATTCACTTCGGTAGTCGGTTCTTTCGCTGCATTCTGCTTGCCATTCCCTTTTCTTATTCGGCAGTTACAATTGCACGAATTGCGCTTTTCGGCTGTAAGGTCGGATCCCGTCGCTTGCCACCAATTGCAGCGGAGTGCAATATTAGAATCCACGATCTCCGCTGGTATAACAGGTAAATCCACAGTCAGCGCTGAAAAGTAAGGCAATATCCCAATCCTCCCAATAACCGGACGAAACACAGTTTGGGAGTCAACTAACTGGCTTGCTATATATATATAATCTAAGTACTTTTTATTTAATTTAAAAACTGTTTTATAACTTTTAATAGCTTTATAAAGTTTTTTTACAGGCATTATGGGGACTGCCTGATGGTTCAGGCAGGCCCACTGCAGGCACTGCATAAGACGGCTATTCCGGTTCCTCTGAGCTCCCAGGCAGTCCCCAGGATCACAACCGCCGGCGTGGGATCGGCGTGGACCAGGTAAGTATGAAGGATGGTTGGGACATTCTATGCCACCTGCCAGCATTTAGGACCAACCACCCATTTTATACGGCCCTTCCCGTGTTCCTGGCTATTTGACTGCTCGGGCAACCATGATACAAGTTACCACATTAGACATGCACGGGCAATATCTATAGTACGGCCTTACCCAGCATCTAGGCTGTCAAATAATTTCAGCTCACATGGGCAACCATGACCTGATCATACCATGGCTAATTTATTTACAACCACTCTTTATATGTTAAAGACGACCTACAGTCCGCCGTCCTTAGGGGTTACATTTTTTTATTATCCTAATATATTTAGGGAATTACATTAATTTCACTCATTGAGTGTCTGTATGGTGAACATGCAGGGGGCACAGGTTTACTTTCTTATCTGTTGTGTAAAATAATATACTAAAATATATATATATGACTTAAGCAATGTTTGTTTTTATCTGATTTAGGAGAAACAATACAACAACAAACATAAATTGGTACCAGGAGTGCCCTGGCACTCCCCTATTACAAGTAATAAAACTGTTTCAGAATAGTTTTTGGTTTTACTTCATACCCGTCACCCACTGGGGACACTGCTCTCTGCCTTTGCTACATTTCATAGAGAGCTGGAATCGCCTGCTTGGGGGCTTCCATTATTTCTTCTGAGCTAAACTCTGCAGTGCTAGGCCAGTTAAATTTATAACATGACAGGAGGCTTCATGTTTGCTTAAGTCTCTCTTTACTAGAACTCCACAGTGTTATGGGCAAATGCAAATATTACAAGTTTTAGAATGAAATGTTGTATTTCTTAAACTGTGTACTTTGTCTTTAAGAGATATTGCAAATTGACAAGGTGTTAGAAATGGAACATATTGTTTTTAATAGATGTTTCTTTAAGCAATAACCTCAGTGCATAATATTTTTGCGCCATTTTGTCCCAGACGAATTACAATAACAATAATGCAAAAAACAAGCTTTAATGCTATGCTACTCTTTCAGTACGTAATATACTGTGTAACCTTAGTAGATATGGATGTTCAGACTTTAAGATGCCATCTTGAACTAAGTCAGGAAAATTTCCATGACGTATGCACCCTTTAGTTATGGCCTTGTATTTTTACTGAGTTAAGGGAGGTCCTAAAATGAATAAAGTAAAAGAAGTGTTATTTTTTCATACATGAACTACAGTGACCCTAAAATGGAGACACCTAAGGTATAAATAGGTGTACTTTTAAATGTTGAGAAACAGAGGAGAGACTTGGATACAGACGCTGCTCCATCTTAAAATGACAGAGAGACTGACATGATGACATGTTCAGAAGGGTATCTTAACCTATTAATGATATTTGCAAGCATTTACTTTAATCGTATAAACTCTGCTATAATGGATTTTATATGTCTATATTTATATTTTTATATAATAAATATCTAAAAAGACAAAACTATTGCTTCCAAGACAATCCTAATTTTATATTGTATTCTCAATTATTTATATATGTTAAATAGAGGATCTCTTAAATGAACTATATGAAATTATGGCTAAGATATATGTATGGTTAGCCCTACTAAGTTCTATGCTTTAAGACGTTATAGTGGTAAATAAGGGAGCCAGCCGCGGTTACAATTGGCGACCACGAAGGGACATTGTACTTGGAAGCTTTAAATATAAAATAAGTAATACCTAGGTAACCTCTTATACGTAAGAGAAGACACAAGACTTTGTCGTGGCACAAGTCTTGAAATATCAAGAATCTATTGAGCTATTTGTAGCTCAGACTCAGAGAGAGATCTTCTTCATTAGATATGATTTAATTTGAACTTGTACAAGGCACTTTAAGTTCGGGTGCCAGGTACATTGTAATTAGCATACAATGCTGAAATTTTGTGGATCTTAATTAATATCTAACAGAGGAAATACACATATTTGGTAAACTCCCTGATATGCCTAATACACCAGTATGCTGTATTTTTACGCTGTGCCCTAATCAGTAATTATATTCATAATTGCAGCAGCAAATAGCTTTTAAAGAAGCAATTATTTCACTCATCATGTGTGGTTGACTGTGGACTTTTTAAAACCTACTTTTTATTTTTATTTTTTATAAATCCGGCTGCTGAATGCATGCAAATGCTCTTAATGCTTAGTCTATATACATTTATTTATAAGCAACATTGATATATTTATATATAAACAACTTTGATATTTAATCTTATTTTATGTTATTTTATGACAACCTAGTTTATGAAATTCACTGAGATTATATGTGTCTGATCTGATTAGTCAGTAGTACAAAATCATTGTTCTAATTTCCTTACTGCTAGCACTACAGGTACAGTGGGATAGAACCACTGATTTAAGTAAGCTTTCCCTTTTAAAATTGGTGGACTTTAATCCTGTCATTGCAATAGACTAAAGACTGTACCTGAGTAAGCAAAGTTATCATGTGCAGGAATTGTGCACTTTAAATAGTAGAATACTTATGCTATTCTAGTAAATTGGGCTGGCTGCTTAACACATCATTTAGTATCTTTTGGTCACATTTAAAGCTGTAAATGTATTTAACATTTTATTGAAATAAGCCTTTAATAATTTCAGTTTAAAAGTGTTCAGAGATCCTGTATAATCACAATTCCATCTTGCCCTGATTTATCCTACATATATATTATTTTTAATTATTTTATCAATATTTATTTTTTGCAGAACATTTAGAGAAGCAAAGGATGCATAACCACCTGTTGCTCTTTTTTCTAGGAGGGTAGTATAATTTCAACTCTGCTTAGGAAAAAATATGAGCTAGTTATCATATATTATATAGAGAGGTAATTTACTTCTGACTCCTGAAAAGGAATATTGGTGGTCCAATATGGGAAATACTGTAATTCATGTGTTTAGTAATCATAAGCATTTGCTTATTGCCACATTACTGATGTACTGTTTATTGAAATATTAATATCTAACATACTTTTTGAATTACTATATATTGGAAGTTTGCCAACATCTCATGGTTATAAATATGCTTTTGTATGTGTTGAAGCATGTACCAGGTTTACTTGGATATATCCTGTGCGAAGTGCAACCTCTGATACCATGTTTTCTAGTCTCACTTCCTTAGTATGCATTTGATAATCCCAGGACCATACATTTGGATGGTGGTCCTGCAGTTACTGCAAAGGAAACCTAAAACTGGGCAACCACATTTGGGTTACTTTGGGATTTCAGTACGCCAACCACCCCCAAAGTAGTGGGGTTGTGGTCTGGGAAAATGCTGAGGTTAAATGATTATTAACCAAGTTACTACTTGCTTGCCCCACACAGTGGTATCTATGTATTCCTATGGTACAGATGAGCATTCACAACATACCGGATGATACAAATGGTGAGACACCATATGAAATATTACATGTTTTGCACCAGGGAGAGCTTAGAACCATTGGTTCTATTAGAGAAATTTAGGGATTTTTTTTTCCAGCCCACCTAGCCTTGGACCACCACCTATTTCCTACTGTTGGCCAGCTTGTCCTGGAGAGGGTGACTCCGAGAACTTTTACTACAGAGCACAATCAGAGCCAACAGAGAACAGTAAGTTTTGATATTTTACACCCTGCTAAATACTAACAGGTTATTCTCAGAACCACTGACTGAGACAACGGATGCTGTTAAAGATGGCAAGATAAAACAAACAGAGGACGACAGAAATGCCACCAGAATCATAGCCACGTAACAGACTGAATCATGATCTGACATCTGAACCTGCAAATGTGAAGGAGAAGGATGAACACACAGATGTGATACATTCACAGTTAACATGGAATATTTGAAAAATGAATCAACATCATTATCGGAAAGATTCTGGAGAAAACAGACTGTACCTGAATTATCTTATACAGTAAGAAAGAAATGCAAAGATAAAAGCAAAAGGATGCTAGAAAATTGGTTATGGTGTCTCCTTCTTACAATCTGCAGCATTATCATAACATCAACCCTAGCTGTCGTTTTAAAACTTCATTGGGATTATGTTAACAAGCAGGAAGCACCTGAACTGAAATGGACTGCACACTATACAAGTTCTTTGATCGCGAGGACTACCTCCAAGAACTATCTCATGAGAAAGATGTGATTGGACTATTACAAATCCTAATAATGGACTCAACGATGATGGCAAAGCATGCTGAAAAAGAAAACAGAAAAAGACGGGACAGATGCTTGTGAAAGACTTTGGATGCACCTATGAAGGTGATGCAAGAAAAGACTTTGCCATATAGTTTATCATTGAATGACTACCACAAACAGCCTTCTTATGCTGAAAAGAAGTGCTATGCTAATTCTGGATATTGCTATTATCCAGACAGAAGATGACCGGAAAAATAAATATAGGCTGATAACTGTCAACACCCAGTTATTTCTTAAGATAGAACGTGGTACTGAGAAAACCTGATTGACTATGAAAGCACCTCACAGTACAAGACACAGATTGTTACCTACAACTCAGAAAAAGTGGTTAATATGAAGTAGCAGAAGAAGAGGAATATAGATTTCTTACTGGAGTGAAAGATCAAAAGAAACAAATTAACAAAAGAAAACTTGATGCAATTAATAAATAATAACAGGACCGACCTACTAAGAGCAGATGCCCTGCCAAGAGAATGGAATATAAAAGGCCAGAAAAATCTTTCAGAAACCTGACATCATGGGACACTTGTACTAAAGCACGATTTGCAGCTTTTCTTAAACTCTACTTTTTATGTACATACCTGCAAAGCAAGGAACTCCTGTAAACATAAAGACAGAGACATTGATACAACAAGGAATCTGTAATGGTTCTGTTGCAGATGTGATCTACCGATGTACTCCTTCCTCTTTTGGTATACCTATACCCATCAAAACGTTAAATGGCTCCCTAGGACCAAAGACCAAGGATTCTTGCTATATTCTGGACTTCCAGGAATGTGGTGCATGGGCAGAAAAGTTATAATTACTATAGCAATAATGCTATTTTTTCCCCCTGTATCCGAAATGTGTCAGTGACAATGTGTAATTTAATACAGATACTATAATTAATGGTATAAGATAAACACATAATGTGTTAATTACAAAGGTGGATAGACTTTGTAATTATCTGAAACATAATTAAAGATTATTGCTAAAATGCTATATGAAGCTGTGGTCTGGCCTACAAACAAATATATTAGACATAAGTATAAGAGCATAACAGCTAATTTTATGTTAGGACAGGAGGCTTCATGTTGCTTTACCTTCTTTACTGAAAACCTCCAGCAGCAAAGAAACAGTTAACAGAACTTTTCCAAACAACGAATCAGAACAAAACAGGCATCAGTATAAAACCACTGGAACAGACCCTCCCACTTTCTCTTTCTTTGCTGCTGCCTCCAGGTGAGCACTCACCAACTCAGAGTTGTCTCTGCTCTGGGTTGTATTCTCTATATATATTTACTTGCATGGTAATATTATTGCTCTGTATTGTTTTTTATATGCTTTTCACTGGCTTTGGGCTGTTGAGGTGGCTCCCTTCTGACCCACCTTGGGGTCCTGGGTGTTTGGGGTTTGTCTTCCCTGCCTGCTTCCTTGTTCTGGGCTTCCACTGGGGCTCCCCTCAGACCACCCACCTCGCAGTTTGGTCCGCCGGTACCCTCTCGGTTCCCCGCCTCTCCCGCCCTGCCCCCTCACCCCCTACGCCTGCTCGCAGTCTCCGACCGCTTATTCTGCACTGCGACCTCCCTCACGCGGCCGTCCGAGGTAGGCCACGCTCGATTTGCGGCTGCGGCGGCCATTTTGTTGGGGCCGCGGCGGCCATTTTGCCGAAGCCACGTGGTCTCTGGGCGCTCCCGACGACCGGACCCCGGTCTCCCTCAGCTCCCCTGCCCCCTGGTCTTGAGACCACCGAGGTCTCTGTACCCCCTGGTGGTTGTGGCTCCACAACTGACTGGGGTGTGCAGACTGCCTGCTAGTGTTCATCCTCACATGTACTGTTTTTTCCTATGCTGGTTGTTATACTCGTTTTCTGTGTGCTGCATCTGTGTTTTCCCTCCCCATAGCAGGATTGTATTGCAGGTGGCCTTCACTACCCTGCCACTTTAGGGGTGACCCCCCTTTTTCTATATCATTGGGACTCAGTCCCTGCCTAATCTGCCCTTTACTGGGCTATTCTACCGTGATGTAGCACTGTTATGGGTTGGGTGACCCCCTCCCTACAGGCCAGACTGCCTGGGCCCTGGGCATAAACTGAGGGTGACCCCCTCCTATTGCATTATATGCTAGTGCTTGCTGGGTGACCCCCCTCTTGCACGCTGGGTGACCCCCAGCCGGCCATATTGAGGTACCACACTGATTGTACCTTTCCTCTATTTCAGTAATAATATCATGGCTGAAGAATCTGGCTCCCATGCCCCTGAAGGCCTCCAGGCATGGCTGTACACCGCCTTGGCGGATTCTCTACCCAAGGCCCTCGTTGCCCTCCATAGGGACGCCTTGCCCACCCCTACGTGTTCCACACCCGGTCCTGCTGGCACACGGGACTCCGACTCTGGGGGTTCCCTGCGCTCAGCGGACTTGTGCTCAGTACGGAAGAGGCCTTGGAAAGCCTCCAGCGCCCCCACCGACAAAGGCAAGATGCCCGCCAAACTGGCCAGACTGGGTACCGAATCGGATGGCCGCCCTGAAGTAGGGGCACTATCTGGGGAACCAGACTACGACACCCTGGATGAATACCGGGCCGGCGGATCAGGCTCCGCGTCACCTAGGGAAGGCGCTCCTGGCCACTCCTCCCGATACATACGAGAGACGGTGCTGGGCTTTCCCCTAGCTGGCTCGCTGAAAGCCTCTACCGCTCATGCCGATGACCCCGGTGAAACCTTAGACCCCTCGGGCCTCCCACTCTTCGACCCATGCCTCCTCAAGCATCCTCGCTCTGCGGAGTGGACTCCCCCGGACCACATCGCAGAGTTCCTCCGCTACTGGCTGCGGCGCCCATTGGACAAAGAGGTCAGGGCAAAGCTCCGGGCCGAATGCCCGCGCCCAACGCTGCCGGATAAGGTAGCCAATACACCTGACTTTGATCCGGTTTTCGCAACCTTTCTGAATAGGTCGGGGAAGGACCCCCGCAAGGGCCTGGAACAGGGCTTGCGCTCCACCCAGGACAAGCTCCTCGACAACAGCGGCCCGCTGACCCAGATCTTCCTCATGGCAGATGACGCCCTACAAGGCGGACCAACGGTTGACACCTACCTCCTCAGAGAGTGGGCAGAGAGAGCAATCTGCCTCCTGGGGAATGCCAATGTGGCGCTTAACTTGGAACGCCGCAAAGCGGCACTTTATAAACTGGATGGAAAATTGACCGATTTAGCCTCCAAAGAGCTGGGCCCGGAGGCCAAGGGTCTACTGTTCGGAGACGCCTTCATGAAGGAACTGAATCGGCACGTATCCATCTATACATCCTTGAACAAGGCGCAACAATCCCTTCGCAGAGTCTTCCGTGCCGGGGATCGTTTTTCCTCCAGGGCTGGTCGGCACCGGGGCCGCGCCACCAGCAGAGCTGCCTTCATGGGCAACAGGCCCCGCATCTCAGAGTCCTTCTCCTCCTCTTCCTCCCGGTACCAGTACCGCCCATTGTTCTCCCGAGGATCAACCAGAGGCCGGGGGGCCTCCTCCACACAGGCGAGATATGCCTCAGGTAAGAGTCCTGCCTTATTTACCACACATACCCATTGCGGGCAGATTGTGTCACTTTTCTCCTCAGTGGGGGGCCATCACTGGAGACCCTTGGGTTCTGCAGACCGTGTCCGGCTTCAGGATCGATTTCGTGTCAACCCCGATCCAGACCTCTGCCCCTCAGCCTATCCGTATGGACAGAGAGGCATCCGATCTGGTCCATTCGGAGATACACGCCCTGTTGGGCAAGGGAGCGGTGGAGAGGGCGCCAGGCCCGCCTCGCTTCCTGAGCAACATCTTCCTGGTAAGGAAGAAATCAGGGGACTTCCGGCCCGTAATCAATCTGCGCGCCCTCAACGGATATGTCGTCTACCGACATTTCAATATAGAGGGCATCCATCTCCTCAGGGATCTGCTTCGCGAGAACGACTGGTTAACGCGCTTAGACCTGAAAGACGCGTACCTCACGGTCCCGGTCCATCAGGAGGACAGGTGTTTTCTCCAGTTCATCTGGCAGGAACGCGTTTGGCAGTTCACGTGCCTCCCGTTCGGCCTCAGCTCGGCTCCATGGTGTTTCACCAAGCTGTTGAAGCCAGTCATGGCGATGCTGAGAGCCAGGGGGATCAGATCGATCATCTATCTGGACGATATCCTGTTGATGGCGCAAGATCCCGACGTCCTGCGCCAGCAGACGGCTTTCACTATCCGCCTGCTCCAGGACTTAGGTTTCGTCATCAATGTGGAGAAATCGGAACTGCCCCCCTCTCCTAATCGGTCCAGTTCCTCGGGTTCGTTGTGGACTCGGTTCAGACTCTACTCCGCCTTCCAGTATCCAAGGTGGCTGCCTTCAGGAAGGACATCAGACGCCTACTTCGCAATCTGAGGATCACCCTGCGGGACCTGGCCAGGACGATAGGTCTACTCTCGTCCTCCATTCAGGCCATTTTCCCGGGCCCCCTGCACTACCGGGCCCTCCAACGTCTGAAGGCTCGCTACGTTCGATCATCCGCCTCCTACAGCCAGCTTGTGTCGCTATCGGACGAAGCCCGCCTGGAACTGCACTGGTGGCTTTGACACATGGAGGCGTGGAACGTCAGGGCAATCTTCAGGAACAAACCGGACTTCGTCCTGGAATCGGACGCCAGCTGCCTAGGCTGGGGCGCTACTTGCGATGGCGTGGCGACAGGCGGTCTCTGGACCCCGGACGAAAAAGCTCTCCACATCAACTGTCTGGAGCTGATTGCGGGGTCGTTTTCCATTCGCAGCTTCACCAAAGTCATTGCTCACTACTTCTCCGCATGGAAAACGTCTCAGCTGTCCGATACATAAATCGACTGGGAGGTTCCCGATCCAAACTGCTGTCAGACCTCACGAAGGATTTATACCAATATTGTCTGGACAAGAAGTTGTTGATCGTTGCGGAATACCTTCCGGGACAAGACAACCTCGTAGCGGACTGGTTCTCCCGCCACTGGAGGGACTCCAGCGACTGGTGACTACAACCTTGGGTGTTTCGGAAGTTGGACCTCGTGCGTGGTCCCTCCATCTGGACCTATTTGCATCCAGGGCGAATCGACAGACGGAACTGTTCTTCAGCTGGCTCCCGGATCCCCTCAGCATGGCGGTGGACGCATTCCTGCAATCATGGCCTCCATCGGGGGCGTATGCGTTTCCCCCCTTCTCCATGATCCTTCGGACGCTACATCGTCTCAAGACTCTGAAGGTGTCGATCGTGCTGGTGATGCCTCTCTGGAGAAGTCAACTATGGTTCCCTCTCCTACTAGAATTATCGTGCACGGATCCGCTGGTGCTACCAGCCTCCAGATTTCTCCTAGAGGACCCAGTGGGGAATCCGCACCCGTTGATGTTGGAGGATCGCCTAACCCTGGTGGCCTAGACCGTTTCCGGGGTTCTTGGGATGTGTCGGGACTATCGGCTACAGCTAGAGAATTACTCTGGCACCTGGCACCAGAAGATCATATTTACATGCCTGGCGCTCCTGGCATGGCTGGTGTCTGGAGAGGCGTTTGGATCCCTTTACGGCCCCTATTATGGCCGTCTTGAATTTCCTGGCTGAACCATTTTCGCAAGGTAAGTCTTATAGGACTATCAATGTCTTTTGCTCAGCTATCTCGGCGGCTCATGTCCCTTTCCAGGGTTCTGGTGTTGGTAGGGAACCCTCGGTCTGCAGACTACTCTGAGGCGTGAGGCTTTCGAGACCCCCTGCTTCTCGCTACTCCTCATTTTGGGACGTATCGCTCGTTTTACGCTTCCTTGAGGAATGGCCTGATAACGGGGATCTATCCTTACGTCAGCTTTCGGCTAAGCTGGCTCTCCTACTATGCCTCGCATCCTTTCGTCGGGTTTCGGATGTCCGGGCCTTTGACGTAGAATCTTTTTCGTTCTCTCCAGATGGTGTCTCTGTTTCTATTTCACGCAGGACGAAATTGAATTCGTCTTCAGTGTCTTATCCCTACTTCCCAGATAGACCACGTCTCTGCGTGGCACGCTGTTTACGGACGTATATATCCGTGACTTCGTTGTGTCGGTCCTCCGCCCATGGTCAGTTATTGATTTCCTACGTTCGACCGTTCGGGGCGGTGTCTGCACCCACGATCGCTCGTTGGATTCGATGGCTCCTCTCATCGGCAGGCGTGGCGAGTTAATTTGGGGCTCATTCGGTTCGGGGCGCTGCAGCGTCAGCAGCTCTTGAAGCCGGTGGGTCCCTTGTGGATATCCTCAACGCCGCGGACTGGTCTAGAGAATCGACATTCCGTACTTTTTACTTTTGCCTGCGTCCGCATGTTTCTTCTGTTTTTATGTCTGGACGTTAAAATTGCAATATGAAGCCTCCTGTCCTGACATAAAATTAGGGATTATTCTAGCCTTGGTGAGGGAATAATCTAAATTTTATTAAAGACAGGAGGCAAATATTTCCCACCCTTATGGTTAATTCCCACCCCGGTATGGGAGTTGTTTGGCTTTTATGTTAATTGAGGTTTTGATGTACGCAATATAATGTATGGTCCGAATTGCACTTAATAAACTTTTTTTTGTGACTACAATTGGTGATCAGTGTCCATTTATTTATCAGTTTGTGATCTATCATTGCGCTGTTGGTATATGGTGTGACATTCTGCTATGGCAGTTTACTTTCACGATGTTTCTTTTCTTTTTCAGTGTGATCTAACTTGTTCTGGATATGAAGGTTTTTCATCTGAGTGTGCCGGATACAGTTTTCGTTTGGCCTTCATGCTCTCCTGCTCGACCTCATCAAAGAAAGAGGAAGTGTGAGAGTCTGTTCCAGTGGTTTTATACTGATGCCTGTTTTGTTCTGATTGGTTGTTTGGAAAAGTTCTGTTAACTGTTTCTTTGCTGCTGGAGGTTTTCAGTAAAGAAGGTAAAGCAATATTCGCCTCCTGTCTTTAATAAAATTTAGATTATTCCCTCACCGAGGCTAGAATAATCCCTAATTACCCAGATGAATAATTTAACTTATAATAGTTAAAGATCATATGATTACAATAACAACTGAAATAATGAATAATGTTTTAACCTTAAAAGAAAATGTGGAATGTTTTTATTAAATCAGAAACTACTCGATATTCGTTCGTTTACAGAGTGGTATAATTCATGTCATCTAATTAATATAAGTGAAGTACTTCAACAGTTAAAATTTAACTGAAAGACAGGCAGAAACTTTACTTCACTTATCACAAACCTATATTTAGAATGATAAACATGTTCAGTCTGCCAGAGCTAAGGCCAGTCAATGGAACGTAAAAGAGTATTATGGATTAACCCGTGCAGGTGATATACATAATTATTTTGGAAATTGATCATTTAGGTCACCTATTGCAAACTGGTGAAAAGATGTCAAAGATATAAATTCAACATCCATACCACTCTATGTATATATATTAAAATACACGTACCGTATATACTCGAGTATAAGCCGAGTTTTTCAGCACATTTTTTGTGCTGAAAAAACCCAACTCGACTTATACTCGAGTAAATGTCTGTATTATGGCAATTTACATTGCCATAATACAGACAGGGGGCTGGCAGGAAGCACTTACCTCTCCTGCAGCTCCTGTCAGCTCCCTCCTCCTCCGCGCCAGTCCGGTCAGCACTTCTGTCAGCTCCCAGTGAAAGGCTCGCGAGAGCCGCGGGGTCATAGTGCGGCTCTCGCGAGACTTACTCTGTGAGCTGACAGAGGAGCTGACCGGACCGGCGCAGAGGAGAAGGGAGCTAACATGAGCTGCAGGAGAGGTAAGTGCTTCCTGCCAGCCCCCTCCACTGTACTGCCAATGCCACTGGTCCACCAGGGAGTGAGAGCCCCCCTCCCTGCCATGTATCAAGCAGGGAGGGGGGACGGAAAAGAAAATAATAATAATAAAATATTAATATTAAAATTAATATTAAATTACTAATACAACAAAAAAATAATAATACTTAAAAAATAATAATAAAAAATTATTAAAATATTTTTTTCAAAAATAATAACAAAAAAGCCCACCCCCCACCAAGGCTCTGCAACATACACACACACACACTGCATTCATACACACACACTGCATTCATACACACACACACACTGCACTCATACACACACACACACTGCACTCATACACACACACACACTGCACTCATACACACACACTGCATTCCTACACACACTGCATTCATACACACACTACACTCATACACACACTGCACTCATACACACACTGCACTCATACACACACACTGCATTCATATACACACACTGCATTCATACACACACTGCATTCATACACATACACTGCATTCATTATATACACACACTGTAAATAAATATTCAATTAATATAATTTTTTTAGGATCTAATTTTATTTAGAAATTTACCAGTAGCTGTTGCATTTCCCACCTTAGTCTTATACTCGAGTCAATAAGTTTGCCCAGTTTTTGGGGGTAAAATTAGGGGCCTCGGCTTATATTCGGGTCGGCTTATACTCGAGTATATACGGTAATCAAATATTTTATCATTATTATTTGGTTTGTGATGGTTAAAGGTACATAAACCACCTATACAAAGGTAGAGTTAAAATATAAATACCTTCAATATTGTATCTGAGTGCTTTCTTAACTCACTTTTAGAAATAATAAAAAATTCAAATCATCTTAAGCTACACCCAACAGTCACTGAAGAATATACTTAAACAATTAAGATGTTCATTGTTAAGCATCCAATCTCACAAACATAACTTTCCACAATGGCTGTCAGATCTTGGTAAAAAAAAAAATGTTTTTAAGACAATTTTTGGGTGTTTCTGGTATTATATTTACTAATTGTAACTTAGAGAATAAGTTGTCTTCTACCTAACAGGACAAAGAAAGATGAATAATGTCATATTTTTCAACTATTCTAAATAGATTGAGAGATTTTGAATAAAGGAATATTTTTAACATTTAAAGAGAATGTAATTTTAGATACCATTGTGAACAAAGGCGATAAATACTTTGCTGCTTCAAATTATTCTTATATCTCTAAATCATATACAATGTTTTTTATCTTTAAAACAAAACACTAGAAAGATTAACTGTTACAATTTCATCTATCATTATTAAACAAAGTATAACAAATGTAAAGATTTTTCCACAGATTTTATCTGTTAACATTTTTAGGACAACAGCACCTGATGTCATTGAGATGTCTATCACTGAGATGTTACAAAGATTCCAATACAGCAAAAAGATGCGTTCTTGAGAATCCACTTCGAGTATCAACAAAACATTTACTATAATGGGATCCATGTCACTTAAGATAATGTCTTGAAAATGCTGTCAATAAATGTATTCCGTAAAAGAATATCGGAGAGTATCCAATCTATACACATCATAAACGGTGTAAAAATATTTCATGAAAAAAAAAAAAGCAAAGACAAAGACAAATACCAACACCATCACCACGGTGATAACAGATGATGCTGCAACCAATTCTAGCCAAATATTTGGATAGCTAGACTCTACAACCAATACTCTACAACAAATACCCGGGTATTCTACAAACACAACCTCCAGCAATGTATCTTAGGAATGTAAACTTCTACAGGCCTTTAAAGACTTTGGATTACAAATACAACTACTGCTTTTAACTTTGGATTACAATTCGTATCCAGATCCATCCAAGAATATCTTACTTTGGAACTTGGTGTTCTTTTCAATTCTTTCCCAAACAAAAGCTTTGCTCATTTTAATCAACCACCTTTACATGCAAAGATCACACTATGGATATTTTACTGTTACAACAATGATCAAAGATGCTGGGAGCAAAAAAAACCTAAAAAGACTGTTGGAGAACTTTGGTTCACTAATTTAAGGAAGAAATGCTCTACAATGCCCACAGTTTAATGGAAAGGGTGTTTTGGGCAAATGCAAATATTACAAGTTTTAGAATGAAATGTTGTATTTCTTAAACTGTGTACTTTGTCTTTAAGAGATATTGCAAACTGTCAAGGTGTTAGAACATATTGTTTTTCATAGATGTTTCTTTAAGCAATAACCTCAGTGCATAATATGTTTGCACCATTTTTTCCCAGACGAATTACAATAACAATAATGCATAAACAAGCTTCAAGGCTATACTACGACTCTTTGTCATGGAGTAACATTTCCGGGTTCGGGACTCAGCGGTGAGGAGCCGGACCCTGCCCCTCCTCTGACACAGCTCTGATGGTATTTAGGGAGACTGGGCCAGAGAGAGGGTGCTTGGTGATTGATTGTGTGAGCTAACATGTGAGCTGCCTCCGCGAGACCGCGGGCTCCACAGGCTCAGCTACTGGGAGCTACTTCCACCAGACTTACCTCTCCACAAGCTCAGACAAGCCGTTCCAGCCTTTGAGCAAATGCAAGGATTGCTGCATGCCATAAAGGATTACTGGAGAACGGATACTTTGCTACTTTACAAGTGGACCATATCTCTGAACTATTGGAGGACTACCCATATTAACCTTAAGTATATATTTCAGCTAATTGTCTGCAATATCATTTATTAATGAACTAATGCTTGCTTACTCAAATCTTCATTGCTAAAAGTTACTAATCTCATGAAGGACAACTCCCATCATGCTTATTCACTATGAACTGTTTCTTGCTTTGCAATTACATTCAGTGCTTCAAGTTACTAATCTCATGAAGGACAACTCCCATCATGCTTATTCACTATGAACTGTTTTTTGCTTTGCAAATATTCTTAGCTACTTGATTATTGTTCCTATTGAAGATTATTCTCATGAACTAATGTTACTTAATGCATCTCTGAAGAAATACTTAATAATGAACTTTGTGTTGTAGATTACTTGCACTTCTTCTTATTGGATTATTGCCTAAATATAATTCATTTAAGTTTAACACTTATTAAAACTTTGGTTGAATCAAGTTACCAGTGATTCTCTCTTTTCTTAAAGCTACATTATTGATACTTAAGGATTCTCCATTTCTTCACTATTGTAATTAGGGAGATTACAAGCTGCAGTTGAGTTCCAATCCAAATCACCCCTAGTAGTGTAACAGAATAACCAAGCCAAAAAATTGAACCAGTAGAAGTGAATTCCCAAATTACCTCATTAACCCATAGAGTTGAAATACTCACACAAGGCATGCAGGATTTGCAAATTGCTAATGAGAGACTTCTTTCTTATATTAGAGAAATGCAAAATAAAGTTACACATTCTTCAAGTGACCCTGCTGTCTGCAATCCTTAAAAATTTTATGGAGATCGCTCTAAATATAGAGAATTTTTGAATTCATGCAAATTGTTGTTTACTCTCAAACCTAGGGCATACCCCACAGACAGGATTAAAGTCTGTTCAATGATTTCCTATTTAAGGGGTGAACCCATGTCCTGGGCACATACATTTCTGGAAAATGAAGATCCTATTTTGGATTCTTTGGATAATTTTGTTGAAGCAATGTCACTACTATATGAGGACCTTAATAAACAAACTACTGCTGAAATTACTATTAGATTATTACAACAAAGAAATCCTCCTGTGAAGGATTATATAGCTGAATTTAAAAGATGGGCTTCAGAAACCCAACGGAATGATATAGCGCTACGTAATCAGTTCCGTTTAGGATTGTCTGAAACAATTAAAGATGAATTATCTAGAACCATTCTTCCCCCAACGCTTGATACAGTAATTCAACTCTCTATCAGTATAGATAGAAGAATCAGAGAACGAAAAGCTGAAAAGGCTCTCTCTAATTCATTTTGGAAAAAAAACAATCCACCTTTGCGCATGTCTAATAAACCCTTGCTACCAAGTGAAGCTATGGAAGTTGGGTTTATCAGGGGACCTTTATCTATTGAAGAAAAAACAAGAAGAAAAAAATTAAATCTCTGTATGTACTGTGCTTCTAAGGAACATCTTTTACAAGAATGTCCTCTTCTAAAACACGCTAAGGAAGGAAAGCTTAAAATTAATACCTCAATACTGAAAACTCTTCCCTCTTCCTGTTCTCATCAGTTTGCTGTACCTTTCATTTTACAATGGGACAAAGAAAGAATCAAAACTGAAGCTATTATTGATTCTGGAGCTACAGGGATATTCATAGATTCTTCGTTTGTTGAAACCAATAACATTCCTTTTATGAAAAAAGCATCTTTTGTCTCCATCAGAGTTATTGATGGATCTTTAATTCCCTCTGGTCCTATAAAAAATGAAACAATTCCTATCAGGACAATTGTCAATAATAACCATTCAGAATTTCTTGTTTTTGATATAATAAAATCTCCTCTTTTTCCAATCATCTTAGGAATCAACTGGTTACAAACTCATAACCCCTTCATTCATTTGACTCCCTTCTCTCTCACCTTTGACTCAGAATATTGTAAGGATAATTGTCTCCCACAGATTCCTATACTTCAATTAAGTCAAGAAACACCAATACCAGAACAATACTCAGATTATTCCGATGTGTTTAGTAAAAAAGAAGCTGAAATTCTCCCTCCTCATAGAATTTATGATTGTCCTATTGATCTTATTCCTGGTGCTCCTATTCCCTTTGGTCACATCTATCCACTTTCTGAAAAAAGAATTGGGAATTCTTAAAGAGTACCGTGATGAAAATCTCCGTAAAGGATTCATATGACCTTCTACATCTCCTGCTGCCTCAGGGATCTTTTTTGTAAGAAACAAAGATTAAACTATACGTCCTATAATTGATTACCGTGCTTTAAATAAAATAACAGTAGAAAAACGCTACCCTCTACCTTTAATTTCTGAACTAATTGAAAGATTACGCACGGCAACTATTTTTACTAAACTTGATCTCCGAGGAGCTTATAACTTAATTAGGATAAAAAAGGATGATGAATGGAAGATGGCTTTCCGTACTAGATATGACCTGTTTGAATATTTGGTTATGCCATTTGGACTCTGTAATGTTCCGGCTACTTTTCTTTTTTGTTTTAATCATCTTTATTTCATAGTTTTATTTTGTACAGTCAGCCAGTGTATTAAATGATATTCATTAAACATTTCAATAACATTTGTGGATTTAAGTTTGAGTTTACATCGTATTCAGATCACAGATGTTTTGTCCTGATATAGCCTTATTGTTTAAGATGAGCAACATTGAGTCCTGTATTATTTAGCATTGATATAAATTGATATACATAACTATCTCTGGTTGTTCCTTTAGACAATTTAAATATTATAGTCTTATCGGACATTCCCACCAGGTATGTATATATGTCCCAGCCGACGACCCACACCTCCAACATATATTCTGTAAATGGGGGTACATCTTTGATAGTCTAGATGGAGTATAGTACCATTTATATATTAACTTAAAATGGCATTCTACCAGATTTATACCATGTATATATTTTGTTAAGTAAGAGATAGATGTACACCATTGTTTTTCTGATATTGATATGTCTAATTCTTTTTCCCAGTAATCAATAATTTTTAAAGGTGTCTGACCCATTTCTTTTAACAAGACATTCGCCAATGATGTGACTCTTTTCTTGGATCTATTACAAAATATGATTTCCAATTGATTAGAAATTATAGATTTTTTCTCAATAATAGAGGAGTGTAAGTAATGTTTAATCCTTAAATAGGTGAAGATTTCTCTAGATGGTAATTTATAGGAATCTACAATGTGTTGAAATGATATCAATCTATTTTCACTCATAATATCGGAAACAGTGTCTATTCCGTGTTCATGCCAAATATTCAAGGATAAGTCAGTTACATTCTGCTCAATTACCGCTATAGAACAAGTCTTTGGTATCTTGTTTACATATCCCAACAATTTTTTAATCTCTTGCCAAGTGTTTAACGATTGGCTGAGTATACATGATTCAATCTGTGTAAAAAATTGGGATTTACCCAGTAGTTCCTTCCATATCAAGAGTTCCAATTTATTGGGCATCACAACTTGTGACTCTAAAATATGCCAGGGTTCATCAAAAAATTGTGGGTCTTGAAGACAGAATATATGTCTTATCATATTTGCATAATAAGTGGTGATAATATTAGGAAAATTTAAGCCCCCATTCGTTATTCTTTTAGATAAGATTTTAGAACTAATTCTCGTTATTTGTTTTTCCATATGAACTTGGAAAAATATGATTGAATCATATTTAACCACGACCTTGGAGTTTTCAAGGGTACCATGGAGAATAAGTAAGACCACTTTGGCAATATATATGAATTTATAATATTAATTCTTCCAATCCAAGTAGTCTCTAAATTTTTCCACTTTTGTAATTTATAATTCATTTCTTTAATCATTCTAAGAATATTAATTTCCATTATATGCTCAATATCTGTTGATATAGTGATCCCTAGATATTCTATTTCCTTATTGGACCAGATGAAATTATATATATCCGATATTCTCTTAACCACATTCTGTGATAAATTGGTATGCAGGGCGGTGGATTTCGAAATATTAAGCTTGAAATTGGAAATCGAACTGTAAGATTCTATTTCTTGCATTAAAAAAGGCAAAGATGATTCTGGTGAGGTCAGTGATATCAATGCGTCATCCGCATATAGCGATATTTTTAATTCGGTGTGCGCAATGGGGAATCCTTTAATATTATAATTATTCCTTATAGCGATAGCCAAAGGTTCCAGAGTTAAAATATATAAAAGTGGGGAAAGTGGGCATCCCTGTCTGGTACCATTTCGAAGTGGGAACCATCCAGCTAAAATGTTAGGGCCCACTGTCCTAGCTGAGGGGTTGGAATACAGTGCCATAATTGCATTACAAATTCTGCCCTGGAAACCAAACGCAATCAGTGTCTCCCTAAGGTATCCCCACCCGACCCTGTCAAACGCTTTCTCAGCGTCTAGAGACAGGGTCAGGAGGGGGATATTGGATCTATTAGCGATATCCAATATGTCTATTATTCTTCTAGTGTTATTTGAGGACATACGACCTGGCACAAACCCAATTTGATCTCGATGAATCAATTTGTCAATAACCGTTTTCATTCTGGTCGCTATAATTGCAGAGTAGATCTTCATGTCAACATTTATTAAGGCGATGGGTCTGTAATTTTTTGGATCATTAGGATCTTTTTTAGGCTTTAAAATAGGAATTATATTGGATTGGAGTAGTTCTTTAGGTGCTGATTTTTTTTCAATGATCTCATTAAACAAATCAGTTAAGGGAGTAACCAATAATGGCATCATATATTTGTAAAAAGCATTTGTAAAGCCATCAGGGCCAGGGGTTTTATTCCAAGATAGTTTTTCAATATGTTGTTGAACTTCTGCATGTGTAAATGGTAAATTAAGGAACACTAATTCTGCAGGAGAAATTTTTGGAATCTGAATGTTTCCAAGATATTTTAAAATTTCAGTTTTTTGAGGAGTATCATTGAGATTATATAACTGTCTATAATACTGATTAAATTTTTCTCCTATTTGAGTTGGAGTTGTATAGGTACTGTTTCCATCTATTAGTTTTTCCACTCTATTTCTGGCTTGGTGAATTTGTAATCTCTTTGTAAGATTTTTAGAGGCTCTATTTCCCATGTGATAATAGTTCACTTTTAATTTGTTTATATTGATTTGAATTCTTTGTTCTTCTTTAAAATTAATTAAATTTTGTATTTGTTTTAATGAAGCTCTTAGTTCCTCTGAGGATTTTTGTTTATTTAAGTTGGAGATCCTGTAAAATTCAATATATAAATCGGCCAAAGATTGTCCATTATTTTTTCTAAAGATATGTCCCATTTTAATCAGATAACCTCTTGTTACTGCTTTTTGTGTACACCAATTAGTCGAGCAAGAGGTGTCCTGAGGGCAATTCTCCTCAAAAAAATGGGTTATTAGAGACTCTAGGTCATTTCTATTCTTCTCATTTTCAATTAGTAAATTATTGAGTCTCCACGAGGATATTCCCGGATGGGGAGCGATACCTATTTCCATAATAATGAGGCTATGATCTGCCCACGGATTTTGCTTGATCCTTACTGTGTGAATAGTTTTTAAAGAATTTGGATTGGTTAAACATAAGTCTATCCTTGAGAATGATCCATGCACATTTGAATAATGAGTATAATCTCTCTCGTACGGATTATAAATACGCCATGGGTCACAGAGATTATATAATTTACATATATTACTAAATCTTTTTGCTTGTTTATGTATTTTTTTGTCTGTGTTAATCAGCACGTGGGATTGTTTGTCCAAGGTAGGATTTAATACACAATTAAAATCTCCAGCTATAACCAGTATGCCCTTAGAAATTTTTTCTACCTTGATCATTAATTGGGAAAAAGTAGTCATTGGGTCTACATTAGGTAGATACAAATTCACCAGCGTATATAACTTGTTATCGATATTGCACACCAAAATAATATATCTAGCCTCTTTATCCAGATCACAATGAATCACTTCCACTTTAAGATCGTTCCTAAAAATAATTGCAACACCCCTTTTTTTTCTATCTGTCATGGACGCATGTATGATTTTTGAGTATAAGTCTCCTCCCCAGCTTTGTCTAGAATTTTTAAGCCAATGAGACTCTTGAATAAAGGCTATTTGAATTTTATCTTGAATTAAAGCATGATATAGCCTATTTCTCTTATTATTCGTATTTAAACCCTGCACATTTGAACTCAGTACTCTCAAAGCTAGTATTCTTCATTGTTTAGGTGATCTATCGTATCAGTCTGGTTAACATACGCACATCCATTCATTCCTAATTTTCGGGAAGGGCAGGCCGATGAAGGTCTGACCCCATCCGGAAATATTACATACCTTAGGTAGAAATTTCTACCCCATCCTATGGAGCCCATAGGGTCTCCGGAGTAAATGTAGCAAAACTACATATAGAGGGGGGAGGTATCTGAGAGGAGAAAGAGAAAAAAAAATAAAAAATTCATTCGATATTTATAAGTAGGTAATAACCTTATTAATAAAAAAAATAAATTAGATAATTATTTTTAAAGGGTAGTATAATATATATCCTCTGAGAATTGAATTTGTGATTTATAAGTGTGTATTATCAGGTTTATCAGAGGACTTGAAGGTAAGAATATGTGCGTAGCATATATTATCATACAGTGGTAAAAGACCACAAGAGTATATTCTATATATAGGGATAAAATTGTGAAGTAGTAGTGATCCTTTCCCGTTTCTCTATCTCTAGTTCCTTACCGTTTTCCTCCTTCCCTCTTTTTTCTTTTTTTCTTCTTCCTTTTCCTTCCCTTTTCCTTCCCCTTTCCCTTTCCCTTTTTCTTTTCTTTTCTTTCTTTTTTCCCTTTCTTTCTTTTTAAGCGATATTTTAGTGTTTATCTCAAGTGATGGGCATATTTTTTATATTCCATGTGTTTGCCAAATCTATATAAAATTAAAATGTCAATGTGTAAATAGTGTATAAGTCTTACACTTATTAATAAATCAGAAAAAATTACCCTGAATATAAGTGTGGGGTTACAAAGTGTTAAGAGTGTCACTACATCGATCAACAGTGGAGAGAATAATAAGATTTATCCTAAGTTGTGTAGTGTGTATACATGTGTTATTTCTCTAATGTCTATAACAAGAAGAATTGTCAAGGAGAAAAAAAAAAAAAAAAAAAAAAAAAAAGAAAGGAACGTCCTAAGCCCCCAACGAGGCACTATATATTCCTATTCAGTTATCAGATTCTTTAGTTTTAACCATTGTATAAGTTTTATATTCGAGTCAAATGTCTCTCTAATGCCTTCAAAAGTGAAGGCTATTTTTACTGGAAATAGCCATTTATATCTAATGTCCAATTTTCTGAGAATTAGTGTAGAAGGATAGAAAGATTTTCTTTTCATTCTAGTCGCGAATGATAGGTCTTGATAAACCTGGATCTTCTCAAATTGACCAGTAGTTGTGGTATTTGATCTTGCGAGCCGAAGTACTCTATCCTTAAATTCCGATGAAATAAACGAAACGATAATGTCTCTAGGTATGTCTGTCTGTATTGCTTGGGGCTTAAACATCCTATGACATCGTTGTATAATATTGTCAGATTCACAGATGGGTATATTCATGGCTTGAAAATATTGGTATAAAATCTGTTTTAAATTTTCCTGCGGTCCTGTTTCTGGAAAGTTTCTGAACCTCAGATTATTGCGTCTACTTCTATCTTCCATGTCGTTTACTTTCAGCTCCAGTTCTTGAATTTTTTGATTCATTTGTATATTTTCGTCTCTGAGAGACTGAATATGAGAATCAATTTTGACTATTTGTTCTTCAAAGTTTTGGAATCTTGCCATAAGTACGTGGATTTCCTGTTTAATTTCGAATTTGATTTCAGCAATACTGCTTTTTAATATGTTCTTAATTTCAGACAGGTTAGCGCTTAGGCGATCTTGTAGTTGTGAAGCTGTGATCAGATCTTTATTATCCTTATGATCTTCAATCGTAGTATTCCCCGCATTATTCAGTGATTCCTCTAGGTTGTGTATATTATTTTTTGCATTGTCTTTCTGCTGATGTGGGGAAAAATATGTAGACATTGATCTGTCTTGGTGTAAGTCTTTTTTATCCTTCTTTCCGGCGGTTTTGTTGTCTTGAGTTTTTCTTGAGGCCATGATGAAATCACTACTTAGTTGACCGGCCCTTGTGTGGTTTTAATCAACTAGGTAATATTTAGCGTCTCGAGTTTTCCGCTTAGGCGATGAGGATAGTGTAATTGGAAGATATAATTATGCCACAAGTGGGGATCTTCCTTTAGTTTGAATATGTAACCTTTTTACTTGTTGGCGTGGTCTTTTCTTGAGACCTTAGATGCAATCACTGGTTAGTTAACCGGCCTTTGTTATCGGTATAAATAAGATGACGGAGAATTTAAGTCTCTTATTTTCCACTATGGCAATAAGAATAGTGCCGATAAAATAGAGATATGCATCAGTTAGCAATTAGTGAGTATATAGCCCTTAAGTATATGACCTTTTTAATTTTGTTGTCATTAGATTTTTCTTGAGGCCGTCGAAAAGTCACTACTTGGTTTACCGGCCCTTATTGTCAGCCTCAATAAAATAGCAGAGATTTTAGATCGTGAGTGAAGTGGAGTGTCAGGCTCAGCCCCTGACGAAGGTGTTGCCATACACCGAAACGCGCGTCAGGCGTTCAGCTCGTCACTTTCTTTTCAGCACTTGCTGTTTTTTTCACTTTAGGGACACTCCACTTCACTCACGATGGGTATTTAAACCCCCTTAGGTTAAGCATTTTTTTCACTTGTACAGTGCCATTCCTACAGCGAATGTGATGGCATACTAGGCAGTATCTGCTCTGTGTAGATTGAGTCTCAGATTAGAACACCCTTGAAGGTGTTTGGGGGATACTAGGGACTAGCGAATAGCCTTCTCTTTTTAAAGATATTGAAGGAGCAGTCCTCTGATTCATACCTCCTATCTGGACACAACTCATATTTATGGGTAACTTTACTTTGCAGTTTGAGCTACAGATTAGAACACCCTTGAAGGTGTTTTGGAGGAGATGAGGAACTAGCACATAGCTTTTTTCCTTTCCAAATATTAGAGGAGCCTTTTTTACAGCCCTCTAATCTATACTTCCCTCCCGATATTACTCACACCAAGGAGTTACTCATTGGCCACTGCCCTAGTACTTTTATGGGAATTTTTGCGCCTGCCCATCAGGGTAGACTCTCAATTGGTGATATCTTGCAACAAATGAAAGTTCAATAAAGACAGATGTCAGTTGATTATTTTGCAAGAGCACCAATAGAAAAGATATAAGGGAGCCCTTCTTTTTCTGCTACCCCCCCTCTTTTCTTTCCCCAACATATACATCGCATTACTGAAGGTTTTTGTAGGTACAGACCTCCAAGTTGTTTAAAATATTACTTTGCCAGCCAAACTTTTTCAATGTCCCATCTAGGCCCTTATGATCTGCTGAACACTTACGTCTATCTTCTGTCCATACTCCCACCTCTGATGCTCGCCTTCAAGATTTCTCGAGGGCTGCACCATTCCTGTGGAACTCGCTTCCCTCCTCTGTTAGATGCTCACCCAGTCTCCACTCCTTCAAAAAATCACTTCTTCATAAAAGTGTATCAATTAAACTGTTATATAGCTCCTGACTGATTCCTCTTCTGCAACTGTCACTAGTCTAATACTATCCTTACCTTTTTGTGTCATTTTACCCCAATCCCTCTAGCATGTAAGCTCATTGAGCAGGGCCCTCAATCCCTCTGTTCCTGTGTGTCCAACTTGTCTGGTTACAACTACATGTCTGTTCGTCCACCCATTGTAAAGCGCTGCGGAATTTGATGGCGCTATATAAATATCATAATAATAATAATAATAATAATAATAAACAAGAGTCTACAGCAACCCATCCCCTCTCTTCTGCTTGGCCAAAAAGAAGCATTTATTGAGATGAAATGGTTATAATGTCTACAGTGTCCCATTAAAAAGTATAGGTGGAGCTTAGTACCCTTAATATTATCTTACCTTTTTACCAGATGGTGCTATTATGGTATTAATAGCATCTATATTACTGAGATACTGATTGGGAAAATATGGCGACATCACAAATGAATCATCAGTGGTGAAACTGCTTCCAACGTCAACTGCAGATTAAAAATATAATTCAAGACATACATTAACACTAAAATTGATCATTTAATATTGTGTCAATTGATGTGTGGATGGGTACTTCACTGATCAAGGAACTCTTGATGAATGTACAAATGGTCATCACATAATTAATCCAGCCTGGACATGATTTAACCTCCATTAGATATTCTATGTGCTTGTTTACAACATTGGCATCAATTTAATATTGTTGGATTAACTTTTAAAATATTATTATATTATAAAAAAAATTATAATTGTTTTTATTTTGATATTTTGTTGTTTATTGATATAATTTTTGGTATAACTGAAAACGAAGATGAAGCACCTGTAATGTCCCTTAGGAAGTGTATATAATGACAAAAAGGGAAAAACAAAAAGGATTGATAGTGCAGCAGGTTAAAAACATCTCAATAGAGTATGGATAAATACAATTGTGAACTCACACTTTTATGGAGCTTTAATACAGCTCCGACTTGAACGCTTGGTTGGAATAATTACCGCCTGTGGATATAGTGTGGTGCAGTATCTTCAGGTAGTCCTTGTAGCAGTAAGCATCCTCATAGAAATATAAAAAAAAACAAATACAAATATATAGTGTAGTATGTTGAGCTAGTAAGCAAGGGTAGGAATATTGAAAGGTGTGCACTCACATATTATGGAGCCCAAATCTTGACTCCAGAAACAGCGTGTGAAGTGGTATGATCCCCACTCTAGGATATAGGTGATGTGAATTTTCCTTCTTGAATGAATATATATATATATATATATATATATATATATATATACACACACACACACACATATATATATATTTATTTATTTTTTATTATTATTATTTTAATATTTATAAATAGCCAACAAGTTCCGCAGTGCTGTACAATGGGTGGACTAACAGACACATAACTGTAACCAGACAAATGAACGCACAGGAAAAGAGGGGTTATGGGCCCTGCTTAATGAGCTCACATGCTAGAGGGAGTGGGTATAGTGACTCAAAGAGTATAAGTAGGGGTAATGAAATAGGTTGCTAGAAAAGTATTCATTGAGAACATAGTAGGTTATTTTTTATAGTTGCAGGAGAGGAGTCATGAGGGAGGAGGAAGAAAACCCGCTAACAGGTTTGCATTATATGCTTTATTGAAGAAGTGTGTTTTCAAAGATTTTTTGAAGGAGTGGAGACTGGGTGAAAGTGTAACTGAGAAGGGAAGGGTGTTCCACAGAAAAGGTGCAGTCCTGGAGAAGGCTTGGAGGCAAACATCAGATGTGGGAGTATGGACAGAGGATAGGCGTAGGTCTTTGGCAGAGCGCAGGGGCCTCAACAAGACATATTTCTGTATTAGGGATGATAGGTAGTTTGGAGCAGCATTATTTGAGCCCTATATCTAACTGGAAGCCAATGTAGGGACTGACAGAGGAGGGAAGCGTGGGAGTTGAAGGCAGACAGGAAAATGAGCCATGTGGCCGTATTCATTAAAGATTGCAGTGGTGCAATCTAGGAACACTTAAGACCACTGTTAAGGGGATTGCAGTAGTCAATGCGAGAAAGAACAATGGCATGGACCGGCACCTTAGCCGCATCTGGTGTTAAATAAGGGTGGATGCGAGCTATATTTTTTTAGATAGAAGTGGTATTATTTGGCGACTGAATGGACATTAGGGGTGAAGGAGAGGTCGGAGTCAAAGAGAACACCTCGGCAGTGAGCCTGCAAGGTAGAGGTTATGTTGGCGTTGTTGACTTGGAGGGAGACAGACAAGGAAGGTAGTAGCAACACTTGAGGGAGGAAAGACCAGAAGTTCTGTTTTGGACAGGTTGAGTTTAAGGAAGTTAACAGCCATCCAGTTGGAAGTAGGCAATCAGAGACACGGAGTCAAGATAGGCTGAGAGAGATCAGGAGAGGACAGGTAGATTTGTGTGTCATCTGCATATAAATGATAATGGAAGCCAAAGGAGCTGATGAGTTTACCAAGGGAGGCAGTATAGATAAAGAACAGTAGGGGACCAAGGAAAGAACCTTGGTGAATGCGAACAGAGAGGGGTTGGGGAGAAGAGGCAGAGCCAGAGAAAGAAACACTGAAAAAGCGCTGGGAGAGGTAGGAGGAGCACCAGGAGAGAGCAATATCACGTAGACCGAGATTACGGAGAATGAGAAGAAGCTGTTGATTATCAAAAGTGTCAAAGGCAGTAGAAAGATCAAGGAGAATTAGGATAGAGTAATGGCCACAAAATTCAGCAGCGATTAAATCGTTGGATACTTTGTTCACAGCTGTTTCAGAGTGACGAGCCCTGAATACAAACTGAAGCAGGTCAAGCAGAGAGTTGGATTCAAGGAAGTCTGTCAATCTCACATACACAACTCTCAAGGATCGTGGAGGCAAATGGCAGTAGCGATATAGAGCAGTAGTTGTATGGAGAATTGGGGTCAAGGTTGGACTTTTTCAGAATCGGTGTTATGGTTGCATGCTTGAAGGGTGAAGGAAATATACCGGAGGAAAAGGGAGATTGAAAATTTTAGTGAGAAGAAGAGCAAAAGAGAGAGACAGAGTGCAGATGAAATATGAGGGTATATGAACAGTTGGTGGGGGGGGAGAATCGGAGCAGAGCAGAAACCTCTTCTGTTGTAGTAGGTGCGCATGCGCATAGAACAGCGGAGGAAGTGGGGTTGTGTGATGTATTGGAAGGGGAGGGAGAGAGGTTAGAGATCTCTTCCCTGATTGTAGACATCTTCTCAGTAAAGTGAGTTGCAAAGTTTGAGGTGGATAGGATGGTAGGAGGAGGGGGAGCAACAGGGCGAAGGAGAGCATTCAAAGTGTGAAATAGTCATTTGGGTTCACAGGAGAGTGTGGTTATGAGGGTATTGAATTAATTTACTTTTGCAGAGGAAAGAGCCAGAGTGTAGGTGGTTGGAGATATTCTGGAGAGTTTTACAGAAGCTTCAACTGTCTAAGAGTTGTGCTAAGAGTTTTCTTTTTTACTGTTACAGGTAAGATTCATCTGTAGGAAAAGGTTATTGATTGCACAAGGTTTGATTTCCTGTTGGTAATTATAAGGCATTTGATTTGATTAGTTAGCTACTTGCCATTGATTGCTGTTTAAATTAGCTATAGTTTACAAATAAGCAGAGGCCTACCCAGGTGTTAAACATTCCTAGTGGTGTGGTGGAATCTCGGTAAAAATAAATTTAGTAGGCCGAGGTTGCCAAGGGGTATGTGTACGTGCATATACTGATGTATCGGTCGGTTGGTTGCACGTGGCAATGATACAATCAGTAGTGTAAGGAGCATGTGCAGGAATACAGGATATACAAGTATTTCCCCTCCTCCATTGTGCTGGGCAAGCCATGTGGTCAAACAGGAAGTTAGTCTTTGTTCGGTTGATTGGGTAAGAGTACGTGTGGGTGGAGCTTATTATGGGAGGAGTTATATGCCTATATAAGGGACCTACACTGTATGATCAGGGCTCAGACTTTGCTGTTTTTTGGTGACATTAGTCCCCCTGAGTCCCCGTCCCCGTCTCTCTGTGCTTGGCTTCCATCAGTTTCTCCGGTATCATTTGGTGCATTGGCCGGGAAGCTCATCGTTCAACGGTAGCTGAGAAGCAGAGGCGTGAGACGGTCTATCTTTGCCCACGCTCCCTACGGCTGCACCCCTGAACTTCTGCGTGGACCTCCTTTCGTCTCGCCGCCACTGGTCTGTTGTCCAGGAGATCATCGGCCTCTACGTAGTAAGTGCTGGGGTGTCCCCGTCGATGAGTGTGAACTCAGGTTCAGGAACGAGGAGGTAAGACGACTACTGTTTTAGACGGTGGACCCACTAGGGGTATTGGATACCGATTGTGCGGTAGGCCCATAAGGGGTTATATGTGTATGGAATTGGCCCCCTCCAGTGGAGGGAAGGAGCGAAGGCGCACCGCTCGTAATTAAACGCCCTGTAGTCAGCCCGTTTAATTTTGGTATTGGAGTCAGGCTGGGTCCTGTGTAAATAGCCCAAGCCAGACACCGGTGTCTTGTCTAGACTAGCGTTCTAGGGTGTATATTTTGTTCGCTAGGTCGGAGGGACCGGGAGACTAAGCGGCGCCTGTGTAAATTCGGTTCGCTAGATCTCAACCTATCTTGGCTAAGTGGGAAGGCGTGTAAATTTGGAACCCACTAGACTATTGATAGAGTATATAGACTAAAAGGGTTTTGTTGTAAATTCCGCCCTCTAGTTCGCTATATGTGGTGCTTGGGCAGAGATGGCTAACCAAAACGGATGTAAATAGTTTTAGGTAGTCCATCTAGGTACTGGCCAATAGATTAGTTGGGAAATTGTAAATGTGTTAAAGATTATTGTAGTAGAGTGTATATCTTGCTAGATAGTGTGAGCTCTGCCGTCTAGCGAGAGTGTGAATAGTGTGTAACTGTATCATAGCGCACGGTACCATAACCATGTATTAAAATTACTGATACTGTAAATAACTACTAATAATTGTTGTTTATGTTGTATGTTTAACACCATAACCACTACTAACTGAACTGTGACTTTAAATTGTACCCTAACCAATGCTAACCGTACTATAACTACTGTTTGTAAAGACAATGTTACTGGGGTGTGTTATAGACGGGTAATTATGATACTGAGAATTATAACGTGGGTGACTGTACAGTTTCGCCAAAGGGCACATTATTAGTTACTTAGTGACTGGTGTAACAGCTGTGTGTGTATGGGAATTCCCTGTATGTTTTGTTGTGTGCGTTTGACCTAGCAACTGTACCACGTGGTGCTGTTGCCAAGGGGAACGGGTGTGACCGTTGGAAGTGTGTTTGTTTTGTTTCTGTTGGAGATGACGCTCCGTTGTTAAGTATGGGTGCATCGGATTCAAAGATTAATGATCCCTTAGGATGCATGTTAAAAAACTTTAAGAAGGGATATAATGTATATGATTTTGGAGTTAAGATGTCTCCAACACGCCTGACTACTTTATGTATGGCCACCACGTTGTAGCTTTGATCATAATCTGGTGCAGCGCGTACACGTGGCTGTATCGGGTAGGCCTGAACTTTACGGCCAGTTCCCGTATATTGATTGTTGGAAGCGGGCCGTAAATGACTTGCCAAAATGGATCCGGGTATGCCACGAGGAGCAATGTCGCCTCCTGGTGGCCAGACCTCGTTGATACCGACCGGAGCCCCACGCCCATTTTGGACACGCCCCCTGAGTCAGAGATCCCCATGCCGCCCCCTTACTCCTCCACTACAGGAAGAGGAAGGGGAGGTGCTGTTGGTAAGGTTACTCCCCTTGCTCCGTTGTCTCCACCCACCCCCTCCTCTAGCCCAGAGTCTAGCCCACTTGTTTTAAACCCTCCCCTTCCGGTACCTACCTCAATTAACCCCACCTATCCGGATTTGACGTCATTCCTAGTTCCTGGTCAGGCTCCTCCCAGCCCGGCCCGGAACATTCTACTTACTGAACTCCCCTTCAGTAAAGAGAAAGTGTCCCCTTCCCCTCGTCTCACTACCCCTCGACCGTAACCCGTAACCGACATCCCTCAACGAAGCCCCATACTAACCCGACAACTGACCGGTACTCTCCAACCCCGACATTATCAAATGCCACTCCGACTGACACCAGGCCCGACACATATTAACGGTGATGGCCAGTTACAACACGCTGACCCCGTATTTGTTTATGTTCCCTTCACTACAACTGATCTATTTAACTGGAAGACCCATAATTCCTCCTACACCGATAAACCTCAAGCCATGACAGATTTGATTACCTCCATTATCCAGACACATAATCCCACTTGGGCTGATTGCCAGCAATTGCTTATGACATTGTTCAATAACGAGGAAAGAACACGGATAAATCAGGCGGCAATTAAAGCGCTGGAAGAAGTGGCCCATACTCAGAATCAGGCCAACCCGGCAGCATGGGCCGCTGCCCATTATCCAAAAACAGATCCGAATTGTAATGTCAATGGCGCAGTCATGGCCCATTTAAAAGCTTACAGGGACGCTATTATTGCTGGCATGAAAGCCGGAGGGAAAAAGGCGATTAATATGTCAAAGACGGCTGAGGTATTGCAGAAATGTGATGAGTCGCCCAGTGCCTTTTATGATCGATTATTGGAGGCATAACGGTTGTATACCCCCTTTAATCCAGAGGCTCCTGAGAATTCCCGGATGGTTAACTCTGCCTTTCTCAGCCAAGCCTACGGAGATATAAAAAGAAAGTTGCAAAAGTTAGAAGGGTTTGTAGGGATGTCTATTACTCAACTAATGGAGATAGCGAATAAGGTTTATATGAATAGGGAGACAGAGACGAAAAGGAAGAAGAGCGAAAGATGAGAAGGAAAGCAGATATGTTAGCAGTATCTATTGCAGGCGTAGATAGAAGGGAAAAGGAAGTGTATAGGGGAACCGAGAAAGGCGAGAATTAGTGGAATAGGGAGCCGTTAAGTAGGAACCAATGCGCGTATTGTAGGGAAGAAGGGCATTGGAGAAGTGAGTGTCCACAAAGGGAACAACATGAGAGAGAGAGAGAGAGAGAGATAGATCAAGGGCAGGGTATAGCAATAATTATAGAGGCAGAGCGAGAGGGAGAGGAGGCCCTGGAGGAACTAGTGGGAATAACAGAGGTAGCGTTAGCGGAGATAGGTATTACCCAGCAGCGCAGAGACCCAGAGAGAGAGAAGAGAGGGACTTTGTGGGTTTGGCTGACACTGTCATGGAGGACTATTGATACCGACCGGGCTCCATCCCCCTTGGCCGAGCAGAGCCTATGGTCGATGTAGCAATAGGGGGAAAAAGGAGTTCTTTCATGATCGACACTGGTGCTGAACATTCTGTGGTGACTGACCTAGTCGCTCCTCCTTCAGGAAGAACTATGACCTTAATAGGAGCAACTGGAAGGAGTGCCGCTAAACCGGTTCTTAAAAGTCGACTCTGTACACTGGGAGGCCACGTAGTAAAACATCAGTTCCTTTACATGCCTGAATGTCCAGTCCAACTGCTAGGGCGAGATTTGTTGTCGAAATTACAAGCACAGATAACATTTCTGCCTAACGGAACGACGTCCTTGAATTTTAATGAACCCTCAGGTATAATGACAATATCAGTACCAAAGGAAGAAGAGTGGCGACTTTATACAGTGTTGACCAGCCAAAACCCTAAGAGTGATGAATCCTTGTTTAATGTACCAGGAGTATGGGCAGAGAATAACCCACCAGGACTTGCTCGCAATATCCCACCTATTCAGATTGAACTAAAGCTTGGGGTTTATCCAGTGAGCTTAAGACAATATCATAAACATCCACAAAAGGCAAAGAAGAGCATACAGTCTTATTTGGATAAGTTCATAAAGTATGGTATCCTAAAATTCTGTACTTCCCCCTGGAACACCCCATTGTTGCCTGTTCAAAAGCCCGGGACAGATGAGTATTGCCCTGTGCAGGACTTGAGAGCAGTCAATGAAGCGGTAGTAAGTATACATCCAGTTGTGCCCAATCCCTATAACCTGCTTGCTTTAATTCCAGGCGGGGCTACTTACTTCACAGTTTTAGACCTCAAAGCTGCCTTCTTTTGCCTTCGAATTGCTACAGAAAGCCAGTGTATTTTCGCATTCCAATGGGAAAATGCTGTAATGGGCTGGAAACGCCAGATGACTTGGACAAGATTGCCCCAAGGGTTTAAGAATTCACCTTCCCTATTTGGATCAGCATTGAGTCAGGACTTACTAGATTTCAAGTCCATCCCAGGAGAATGTGTACTATTGCAATACGTAGATGATTTGTTGATAGTGCCAGTTACAAGAGAGATATGTCAGCAACCAACACATGATCTACTGCACATTCTTTGGAAGGCAGGATACAAGGTGTACAGGAAGAAAGCCCAGTTGTGTCAGCCAACTGTCAAGTATCTGGGATTCCATATCTCTGAAGGTCAAAGGATAATGGGGCCAGAGAGAAAAGAAGCTGTTTGCCAAATACCAACACCCAAGAATAGAAGACAAGTACGAGAGTTCTTGGGGGCAGAAGGCTTCTGTAGGATATGGATTCCCAGTTATGCGATATTGGCGAAACCTCTCTATGCAGCTATAAAAGGCACAGAACACGATCCCTTCCTGTGGACCACCGAACAGCAGAAGGCATTTGAGGATGTTAAGAAGGCATTGATGAGCGCCCCAGCATTAGGTCTGCCTGATCATACACGTCCATTCTACTTATACGTACATGAGCAAAGAAGAATGGCTGTGGGAGTACTGACACAGTACTTGGGATCATGGCAACGACCTGTTGCATATATGTCCAAACAACTGGATGCAGTGGCCAGTGGCCTTCCACCTTGTCTAAGAGACGTAGCTGCCGCTGCCCTGCTGGTAGCTGAAGCTGATAAGCTCACTCTGGGTCAGGAATTCTATGTGCGAGTCCCGCACGCAGTACAGACATTGCTAGACTATAAAGGCAACCACTGGTTTAGCAATAGCCGCATGACTAAGTACCAAGCTATGTTATGTGAGAATCCGAGAGTGCATCTTGAGACTGTCAATACCTTGAATCCAGCTACCCTTTTGCCACAACCTACTGAGAGTCAACATGATTGCCTGGAGGTGATGGATGGAGTGTTCTCAAGCAGACCGGACCTTTGTGATTTTCCCATCCAGAACCCCGATGTCCAGTACATTACGGACGGCAGTAGTTACGTGAAGGAAGGGATTTGCTACGCAGGATATGCAGTGACAACCATAGACAAGGTGATAGAAGCTCGGCCACTGTCAAAAGGAACATTGACACAGAAGGCATAACTAATTGCACTCACACGAGCATTACAATTGGCTGAAGGATTGAGGATGAACATCTATACGGACTCAAAGTATGCGTTTTTAACCACTCATGCCCATGGAACCTTGTATAAAGAAAGAGGACTACTGAACTCAGAGGGTAAAGAAATCAAGTACGCAGCTGAAATATTACAACTCTTGGAAGCCGTGTGGGAACCGAAAGAAGTTGGTATCATACATTGTCGAGCGCATCTGAAAGGTGATGGTGATGTGGTGAAAGGAAATCGGATGGCAGATAATGCAGCTAAGCGTGCCGCTGAATCGGGACAACAGGAATATGTGGAGTGTGTAGCTGCTCTCATACCGACCCCTCTGTCTTAATGGACTCCAGTTTATACAGCTCAAGAAGAAGAGTGGTTAAAGACTGAAGCCGGAAAATACTTGGGAGAATAAGTGGTATCAGTTAGAAGATGGAAGGATAGTTATTCCAGCATCGCTAGCCGTAGAAATTGTCCAGAATTATCACAATGAGACACATTCTGGGAGAGATAGTATGGAAGAATCTCTTAGGAAGCATTTCTACATACCAAGATTGTCCAATTTGACTCAAGCCATTGTACGAAGATGTGTGTTGTGTGCCAAAAACAACGCAAGGCAAGGTCCAGTGAAACCACCGGGAGTCCAGTATATGGGAGGACTCCCTATGTCCGATCTCCAAATAGACTATACGGTAATGCCTAAATCCGGTGGACATCGTTACCTACTGGTAGTTGTGTGTACCTACTCAGGATGGGTAGAAGCATGTCCTACTCGTACAGAGAAAGCAGGAGAAGTTGTGCAATTTTTGTTGCGGGAAATAATACCCCGATATGGACTACCATGTTCTATAAGATCGGATAATGGTGACTTATATGCTTGGTATTAAGTGGAAACTTCATATAGACCTCAGAGTTCTGGGAAAGTGGAAAGAATGAAGAGAACTATTAAGAACCAATTGGCAAATATGTGTCAAGAAACTCAACTTAAATGGAATGTTCTTTTACCAATAGCTCTGTTGCGTATTCGTAGTACACCTACCAGAAGGATGGGTCTCTCACCTTTTGAAATTATGTATGGGCGTCCACCTCCCATACTTGGTAACTTAAGGGGGGATTTAAGTCAGTTGGGAGAAGGAATTACCCGGCAGCACGTTGTAGAGTTGAGTAAAACAATGGAGGAGGTACAGAAATGGGTACAAGATAGGTTACCTGTGAATATTTATCCACCTGTCCATTCTTATCATCCAGGAGATCAAGTTTGGATAAAGGAGTGGAACAGTGTACTGTTGGGGCCAAAGTGGAGAGGTCCTTATGTTGTTCTTTTGTCTACCCCAACAGCTATAAAGGTGGCAGAAGTGACTCCGTGGATTCATCACTCCAGGGTTAAACCAGCAGCAGTAGATTCTAGGCAAGTTACACCAGATCCTGAGAATCCCTGCAAGATCCGGTTGAAGCGTGCAACTCAGTCGGAGTCACGAGGAACTATTGGGACTTCTAAAGCAATCATAGAGATCAGCAAGTAGGTGTTTTGACGGCCATAATAAAGCCTGACCACCTACCTACGTTACATAGTCAGAGTGTCCTGAAGGGATCTCTGTGAAGAAAAGTGAGGATCGGGAAGGACTCCATTCCCTGCAGCCCTCACACCCTGGAAGCCGACCGTGCCATCGCACGGTCGAAGAATTAGGACAAAGATGTCAGGAGTGATGTGTTTGATAATGTGTATATTTGTGTTTTTAATTATTCAGGAAGGTAGAGGTACTGACACACCAGGCTGTGAGGTTTGCATTAAGACTACGAAAACAGGCAATCATATTTCTCTGACCCTTATTTGGCATTCACAATATGAGTGTAAAGGACATGTATCTAAGTGTAGATACTTAGGTATAGATTATAGTATATGCCATTTAGGAGCAGGAGAACCTAAGTGTTTTAGCCCAGAATATGAACCCCGTAAAATTTGGTTGACTATTCGGAATGGAGATTCACAGGGGACCCTGATAAATAAGACCATACTAGAAACCGTACATTCTTCAGGTGTTTTGCTATTTGATGCATGTAAGGCGATATCAGGTGGTAGAAAACCGTGGAATGTATGTGGGGATCTTAAATGGGAAAGAACTTATGGGTCTAACGATAAGTATATTTGCCCCAGTAGTAAGAACAAATACATAGATCCAAAATGCCCAAATAAAGATTATAATTATTGTCCGTATTGGTCCTGTGTAGGGTGGGCAACCTAGGGACAGACAGTAGATAAGTATATGATTGTTACTAAGTTGCCTACCAAACCATATTGTAAGTCTATGGAGTGTAACCCAGTCCATATACTTATCAATGACCCAGAACTATTTATAGATAGGTTTGGAAACTTATTTGGGTTCCAGATATATGGAAAAGGTTTGGATCCTGGGACAATATTATTTATAGGGATTGAGACCGATACTGTGGCACCCCAGACTCATCAGGTCTTCCATCCCTTCTATGAGGAGATGAGTGTGGAAAATAAAATCCCCCATAATGCTAATAACTTATTTATTGATTTAGCCGAGAGTATTGCTGGTAGTCTTAATGTAACCAACTGCTATGTGTGTGGAGGTACTAATATGGGAGACCAATGGCCTTGGGAAGCAAAGAAGGTAATGTATTCCGGTTCTGAGACAATTGAACAATTAATAGATTTTCAAACTGATTATCAAATGAGTGTTAGAGGTAAATCTGAGTGGCGATTAAAGACCTCCTTTATAGGTTATGTTTGCATATCAAGGAAAGGAATAATGTTTAATACATCTATAGGATAATTGACTTGTCTAGGGCAAAAAGCTTATGATGATGATACAAAAGATACTACTTGGTGGTCAGCTTCAAATGTCTCAGAACCACCTAATCCGTTTGCAAGTTATACCAATTTAAAGGATGTGTGGTTTGACTTATCTGCTACATCTAGTTGGAAAGCCCCGGCAAATTTGTACTGGATCTGTGGTAAGAAGGCCTATTCGGAGTTACCACAGGACTGGGAAGGGGCATGTGTATTAGGTATGCTCAAGCCATCCTTCTTCTTGTTGCCAATTGAAACAGGAGAGACTTTGGGAGTTAAAGTATATGATGTGAATCATAGAAAGAAAAGAGGACCCCTAGAGATAGGTACCTGGGAAGATAATGAGTGGCCTCCCCAGCGTATTATAGATTATTATGGGCCAGCTACGTGGGCAGAGGATGGTACTTTTGGATATAGAACCCCAATATATATGTTCAACCGTATCATAAGGTTACAGGCAGTGGTTGAGATAATTACCAATGAAACATCGCAAGCGCTCAATCTCCTAGCAAAGCATAACACTAGGATGAGGACAGCCGTTTACCAAAATAGATTAGCTTTGGATTACTTATTGGCAGTAGAGGGAGGTGTATGTGGGAAGTTTAATTTAAGCAATTGTTGTCTTCAAATAGATGATGAAGGGCAAGCTATAGCTGAGCTTACTAGCCATATGGTTAAACTAGCACATGTGCCTACTCAAGTATGGAAAGGGTATAATCCGAGTAGTTGGTTTGGTAACTGGTATGAGCAGCTTGGAGGACTCAAGGCATTGGTGGAGTCATGCTAATCTTGGTGCTATGCCTTCTTCTGCCATGTCTGATTCCTTTGGTAGTTAGGTCTGTGCAGAGCATTATAGAAAGTATAGCAGAGAGAAAGGCCGCTGCACAGATAATGGCTGTTTATGGGTATGAAGTTCTAAATCAAGGAGAACAAGTACAGGAAGAGGAATGCTGAGGGATTCATATCTTTAGAGAGTCGCAAAGTCTAGTCTGGTTAACTTGAGGTGTAAGCAAACTCAGATTAAGTGATGCATCTGGAATTATGAAATTACAGAAGCATCAAAGGGGGGAATGTGGTGGAATCTCGGTAAAAATAAATTTAGTAGGCCGAGATTGCCAAGTGGTATGTGTACGTGCATATACTGATGTATCGGTCGGTTGGTTGCACGTGGCAACGATACAATCAGTAGTGTAAGGAGCATGTGCAGGAATACAGGATATACGTGTATTTCCCCTCCTCCATTGTGCTGGGCAAGCCATGTGGTCAAACAGGAAGTTAGTCTTTGTTCGGTTGATTGGGTAAGAGTACGTGATAGACGTAAGAAAACTAGATAGATGTATACCGGACCTTAGAGTGGCCGGACTAACGTCACATAAACAGAGAATAGTCAGGGGCGATCCGAGGTCGAGGGAACGAGAAGACAGGTAAGCGAGGTCCAAGCCGAGAATCAAGGGTAGGAGAGAGAATCAAAGTCAGAAAACACGCCAAGTCAATAACCAAAAACCAAACACAAAGAACGCACTGAGGGAACAGGCAAGCTGAAACCACGACAGGGCAATGAGTCACTGGAAGTGATTACCTTTTATACCCTCTCTCTTTAATTGGTACCCACGCCCCCAAAACGTCCTGGTTTGAATATTCAGGTGGGTCGTGACGTCATCGACGTCGTGACTTCGGCAGGATTGCGCCACGTCATAAAAGGGGGCGGGGTTATTACAGCCAGCGTTCAACATGCCGATATTGCTGGAGGGAAGAGAGGTATCAGTGGCAGGTACCATGATAATACTAGATTTAGTGTTAACAAATGGAGATTTGGTATCAGATATTACTGTAGGTGAAAGTTTAGGATCCAGTGATCATCAGTCAGTGTGGTTTAATATAAGAACAGTGACTGAGTCTCACCACACAAAAACAAAAGTTTTAGACTTTAGAAAAACAGACTTTTCTAAAACTAGAATATGTGTAAAGGAATCATTATCAGACTGGAGCAATTTAAATGGAGTCCAAAAGAAATGGGATTATTTAAAAGTTGCACTACTGAAGGCAACAGAAAAATGCATTAGGCTTGTCAGTAAAAGCAAAAAATTCAAGAAACCACTGTGGTACTCTGCAGATGTGGCCAAAATAGTAAAAAACTAAAAGTTAGCATTTATTAATTTAAAAAAAAACAGAGTGAGGAAGACAGAATTACCTATAAGATTAGGCAGAAAGAGAAGTTATACGAGCTTTCAAATCACACACAGAAGAGAAAATAGCACAGTCAGTAAAAAAGGGGACAAAACTTTTTTTAGATACATAAATGAGAAAAGAAAAGTAAAACAAGGATTAGTTAGATTAAAAACAAAAGAAGGAAGGTATGTAGATGAGGATAAAGGTCTAGCTGACTGCCTCAATGAATATTTTTGTTCGGTATTTACAGATGAAAATGAAGGCAAGGGACCTCAGTTAAGAAAAAGGATAAATGAGTCATTTATTACACGTGAGTTTACAGAGGAAGAGGTTCTAGTTCAACTGTCAAAAGTAAAGACAAATAAGTCAATAGGACCTAATGGAATACACCCAAAGCTATTAAAAGAGCTTAGTGGTGTACTAGCAAAACCATTAACAGATTTATTTAACCAATCATTGTTAACAGGAGTAGTCCCAGAAGATTGGAAGTTAGCGAATGTTGTGCCCATTCACAAGAAAGGTAATAGGGAGGAGTCGGGCAACTGTAGGCCAGTAAGCCTTACTTCAGTAGTAGGGAAAGTGATGGAAACCATGTTAAAGGATAGGATTGTTGAACATCTAAAAACACATGGATTTCAAGATCAGAGACAACATGGGTTTACTTCAGGGAGATCATGCCAAACTAATCTTATTGATTTTTTTGATTGGGTAACTAAAATTATAGATCAGGGTGGTGCAGTAGACATTGCTTACCTAGATTTCAGTAAGGCTTTTGACACTGTTGCACATAGAAGGCTTATCAATAAACTGCAATCTTTGAGTTTGGATTCCAATATTGTTAAATGGGTAAGGCAGTGGCTGAGTGACAGGCAACAGAGGGTTGTAGTCAATGGAGTATATTCAAAGCTTGGGCTTGTCACCAGTGGGGTACCTCAGGGATCTGTACTTGGACCCATTCTCTTTAATATTGTTATTAGTGATATTGCAGAAGGTCTTGATGGTAAGGTGTGTCTTTTTGCGGATGATACTAAGATATGTAACAGGGTTGATGTTCCAGGAGGGATAAGCCAAATGGCAAATGATTTAGGTAAACTAGAAAAATGGTCAGAGTTGTGGCAACTGACATTTAATGTGGATAAGTGCAAGATAATGCATCTTGGACGTAAAAACCCAAGGGCAGAGTACAGAATATTTGATAGAGTCCTAACCTCAACATCTGAGGAAAGGGATTTAGGGGTGATTATTTCTGATAACTTAAAGGTAGGCAGACAATGTAATAGAGCAGCAGGAAATGCTAGCAGAATGCTTGGTTGTATAGGGAGAGGTATTAGCAGTAGAAAGAGGGAAGTGCTCATGCCATTGTACAGAACACTGGTGAGACCTCACTTGGAGTATTGTACACAGTACTGGAGACCGTATCTTCAGAAGGATATTGATACCTTAGAGAGAGTTCAAAGAAGGGCTACTAAACTGGTTCATGGATTGCAGGATAAAACTTACCAGGAAAGATTAAAGGATCTTAACATGTATAGCTTGGAGGAAAGACGAGACAGGGGGGATATGATAGAAACTTTTAAATACATAAAGGGAATCAACACAGTAAAGGAGGAGACTATATTTAAAAGAAGAAAAACTACCACAACAAGAGGACATAGTCTTAAATTAGAGGGACAAAGGTTTAAAAATAATATCAGGAAGTATTACTTTACTGAGAGGGTAGTGGATGCATGGAATAGCCTTCCAGCTGAAGTGGTAGAGGTTAACACAGTAAAGGAGTTTACGCATGCGTGGGAAAGGCATAAGGCTATCCTAACTATAAGATAAGGACAGGGACTAATGAAAGTATTTAGAAAACTGGGCAGACTAGATGGGCAAAATGGTTCTTATCTGCCGTCACATTCTATGTTTCTATGTTTCTATGTAGGAGCGCAGCATACATTTATAGTGGAGGAAGTCAGGTGCAGAGTGAGACTTTCTCCAGCAGCGTTCAGTAGTTCTGGAACATTTTTGGAGATATCGGTTCAGCTTGGTGTGCCAGGGTTGTAATTGGGAATGCTTGCTGCGTTTAAATGCAGGAAGTGCCATGATGTCTAGTTGAAAGGAAAGAGTTGAGCTGTAGAGTGAGGTAGCAGAATTAGGGCAAGTGAGATTTGAGATGGGTAAAAGGAGAGTTTGGTGGAGAAATGCTGGAGATCAAGGCAGTGGAGGTTTCTGCAAGATTGGAGAGCTGAGAGTGGTGAAATTTGGGTAAGGGGTATGCTGATGTCAAAGGTAAGCAGATGGTGGTCAGATAAAGGAAATGGAACAATGGAGAGATTAGAGGTGTTACAGCGATTGGTGAAGATGAGGTCAAGAGTGTTTCCTGCTGTATGAGTTGCTGAAGTAGACCACTGTGTGAGCCTGAAGGAGGAGGTTACAGAGAGCAGACGGGAGGCATCATTGCAGGTTGTTGATTGTGATTTTAAAGTCCGCAAGTATGAGGGAAGGAGTGCTAGATGAGAGAAAGTGGGGTAACCAGTAAGAAAAGTGTTTAATGAATAGCCTAGGATGACTGGGGTGGGGGGTGTGGTGGGGGGGGGGGATTGATGATGGCATTTCTTAAAGAAGTGGGCTTAAATATGCAGACAGTGTGAACTTCAAAGGAAGTAAAGGATAGGGTAAAATCCACAATATATATATATATATATATATATATATATATATATATATATATATATATATATATACACATACATATACAGAAAGGGGGTGTGGAATTAGTATCGCTGTATATAGTTTAGACATATAGATGAATTATTGATTTTAGCTGCTGTATACACTCCGTGGGTACTCTTTACACCCCACCACACAAAAGTAATCACCAAAAGCAATAGTGCATATTATAAAATTGAGTGTAAAACACAATAAAAGTAATGAAAAAAAAAAATCACTTGCTTTAGAGCAAAAGGAGGTTTGCTCAATCCAATAGGCTTAGGTGGTAATATCCGCAAGGGTATATAACTCTGGAATCCAGCAACAAAATTTCAGGTCCAGTAAAATTAGTACTTTTTTTTTTTTTTTTTTTTATTGAAATTTTTTTTTTTAATACTTTAAATACAAATAGACATGTATTGGTTCATCCATGGAACCGTTTACAAACAAACAAACAACAGTTGTTGTGGAATACCTCTCATACATCTTTACTG
This sequence comes from Pelobates fuscus, assembly GCF_036172605.1. NCBI lineage: Eukaryota > Metazoa > Chordata > Amphibia > Anura > Pelobatidae > Pelobates > Pelobates fuscus. The sequence goes on along the minus strand of NC_086318.1, from coordinate 29,172,500 downwards.
AGGTTTAACAGTATTAGCCAATAGTTATTAGGCCCTATATCGCAGTACAGTATTACCATAATATTCCAGGCTATGCTAAGTCTGTCAGACAGTTACGTTTGTTCAGCAATAGATCCTCAAAAATTATTATCCTTTAGTCCGCTAAAAGACTCTAGAATGCCTCAGCCTTGTATCATTCTTATTGGGTCTTGGTATCCCAACCTGCCCTTGCACTTACACTCTCACTGTTACTCTTACGTCTATAACATTCATACCATGCATTCATGTGGGATTTGGGTTTCCTCATATGTCTCATACATATAGAAAAGGTTGTTTATACGCTCAAGTTAACTCTTTACGGGCAAATCATCCCTCCTCCTTTATCCTTCTCTTAAATTTTTCCTCTCTTTTCCCTTTTTTAATTAACTAAAGCTCTTGTAATATCAGTGATAAGACTCAGATAGAGATCCTTAGTTTTATTTTTAAAGTGCAAATTTGGTGAGATCCCACCCATTTCCATCTCGATTTGTGAAATTATTTGGTTTTTCAATTGTTGCACATTTGGTACTAATGTTTGTTTCCAAGCTTTAGCAATCAATAATTTAGTAGCCGAAAGGCAATGAATTACCATAATCTCTACTTTTTTGTCTAATTTCGTTCCATACAAACGTAATAATGCTATTTCAGGTTTATTACTCAGGCAAGTGTCTCCCACCTTGCGTATTAGTTTGAATGAGAGGTCCCACAAAGATCTTATTCTGGGACAGTTCCACCAAATATGCATCATAGAGCCATCCATGTGGAAGCATCTCCAGCAATTGGGGGGATTACTCTGGGAAATTTTATTAAGTCTACTTGGGACCATGTACCATCTATAGCTTACTTTGATGAAATTTTCTAATATATTTAAACAGTGTATGATTTTTTTTACTCTTGAGTAAGCGTGACACCATTGTTTATATTGAATCTCCATACCCAAATCTCTTTCCCATTTTTTAAAAGCTGTAGGAATATCTGATCCATCTATATCTTTTAGTAATTCCATTGTTGGAGAGTATTTGTTTTTAGCAGATTCGATTGAAAGGACCTTCTCAATCAGAATACCCGTATCACCTTCGGTAATTAATACATATTCTTTCAAAAACTTTTAACTCGAAAGTAATTGAATAATTCTCTAGAAGGTAGAGATAGCATGTCAGATAATTCCGCATACTCTTTTAGATACTTATCTACATATAGGTCTTCAATTTGAATATTTTTATTTTTATGCCAATTTGTCAAGTTCATATCTGTCATTATGAGTTCTAATGTTTTGAGGGATACAGTGTCTGGTATCTTGTTGTTTAACCCCAGCTTTCTCTTTAGTCTATACCATTCGCTCAGTGTCTGAGAGAGAATCGTGGATCTCAGATTTGGAAAGCTTTTATTTTTTCCGATATTATTCCATAGCAGTATTTATAGATTATCTATCCCCTCTCTATGTGTTTCTAGTTTGTACCACGCCTGGTCATTGATATCCACAATTTGTAGATTAGAAGCGTGTGTCGTCATAATTGCTTGATATGTTTGAGATATCAAGGGATAGCTCATCCCCCCAGACTGGGTTTTTTTGGCTAACGTAGTGGCTTTTATTCTGGGTTTTTTACCTCTCCAGATAAAGTTTGTAAAACTGCTTTGTATCATGTTCAGCCAGTACACTGGTATTTTGAGGGGGATCATGCAAAATAGGTATATCCATTTTGGAACAATATAAGCTTTGATTGTATTGATCCTTCCCCACCATGATATCTCAAGTGGCCTCCAGTCTTTTAAAAGTTTATTTGTTTCTTTCAACATTTTTAAAAAGTTATTTTCCATAATGTGGGACACATTGGCTGTCAGCCAAATGCCCAGATATGAGATTTCTTTAACTACCCAGTTGAACGCATATGTCTGTCTTAAATATTGTAGCTCACACTCTTTTATATTTACTGCTAAAGACATTGTTTTGCTTATATTTAATTTATAGTTAGAGACATCACTATACTGTTCAAACTCTAGCATTAGTGTGGGTAAGGATATTTTGGGTTCAGTGATGGTCAATAGTATGTCGTCTGCATATAGACATATTTTTAAATCGTCCTTGGGAATACATACTCATTTTATTAATGGGTTTTGTCTTATTTTGCAAGCTAGAGGTTCAATGGATAGAACATATAATAAAGGGGAGAGCGGACAGCCCTGTCAGGTTCCATTTTGTATCTTAAACCATTCTGATCGAATGTCTCTTCCCACTATTCTAGCAGATGGATTCGAGTAGAGTGCTCCGATTGCTCACATGAACCAGCCTTCAAAACCGAAGTGCATCAAAGATCTCTTTAGAAAGTCCCAGCCAACCCTGTCGAAGGCTTTCTCAGCATCAACCAACAGGGTTAGCAGGGGCGTGCCCGTTGACTTTGCCCAGTCTAGTATCTCTAATATTCTCCGGGTATTGTTACTTGAGTGTCTCCCTTTCACGAAGCCTATCTGGTCTATATGAATAATAGATGGAAGCACCCTTTGTAGCCTATCCGCCAATATAGCCGAGTATAGTTTAACGTCTACATTTATGAGCGATATTGGACGATAGTTAGCGATATCTGTTGTGGGTTTATCTGGCTTTAAAATTGGGCTAATGTGCGCTCTTAAGAAATCTGTCGATGCATGTCCTTTTATAGAAATTTCATTAAATGTATCTGTTAGAACAGGGATAATCTGTGTTTTAAAAGTTTGATAGAACTGGTTGGAATATCCATCCGGCCCTGGGGCTTTTTTATTTACCAGCTTATTTATTATCCGTTCTACTTCTATCGTGGTGAAGGTCTTATTTAATTCATTTCTTTGTTCCTGCTAAATTTTTGGCAGCTTTATCTTTGAAAAGTATCTTTCCAGAGCATTTGATGATGGGTTTAATTTTAGGTTATATAGTTTTTCATAGAAACCTTTAAACGTATCCGCAATATCTTCGGGATTTATAATATTTTTACCGTTCTCTATTAGTTTAGAGATTTTCCTTTCCATGTTTTGTTTTTTCAATCTATTTGTTAACATGGTGTCTACTTTATTGTTCTTATAGTAAAATTTGATTTGTAGTTTCTTTAAATTCCGTTGTATTCTATCCTCAATCTGTTTATTTATTTTATTTTGACAAATCTTAATTTTCTCTGTTCTTTCCGTAGAAATACTATTCTTGTTTAAACTAGATAGGTTATAGAACTCGATGTAAAGGTCTGATAATTTAGAATTGTTGTTTTTTTGCTGGCTGGCTAGCTTTATCCAGTAGCCTCTTATGACTGTTTTAAAAGAGCACCATAAGCACTCTTTCGATATTTCCTCCATTGAGTTTTCTCTAAAAAATAAGTCCATAAGTTTAGCTATATATTCTATATTCATCTTTTTTTCTAAGAGCATATCATCCAATCTCCAGATTGGTGGACACTTATTAATCACATCTAGTACATCAGCGATTACTAAATCATGATCAGACCAGGTATTTTTTTTTATTATTATTGAATGTATGGCCTTAGAGAGGTTAGTATCTCCCATAATCATATCGATTCTTGCTGCTGATTTATGAGGAATAGAATTCATAATAATTCATATGAATAGATTCATAAAGAAGCGGGAACTTTTTGTAGTGCCATAGCTGTTTGTCATTGAGTAGCCAGTGGGTTTCTTGGACGAATCCCACCTTGATATTCTCTCTAATCAAAGTATCATATAAAAACCCTCTTTTCACATGAGAGTTGTGCGTTAATAGAAATCAATCTAACCATATCCCTTTCTTCTTGTTAACCATTCTGAGAGCAAAACCCTTTTCCGTAATACATACTTCAGACATACACTCACAACATAATCTTTCATACTAAGACCTATTCTTGGATGACCTCTTGTAATCCAAGGTCTGGGTACCTTTCAGGGACCCTAGGGGGGGAACACAGCTTCCCTTAGTGGGGACTGCTCCAAATCGCCTCAATTAGTTTCTTCATCATCTCTCTTTATGGAGAAAGAGAGAGAGGGGGAGAGGAGAGAACAAAAAAAAAAAAACATTATGTACATACTCATTACTTATAAATATAGCCCTTTTTTTGTGTTTTTTTTTTAACTTTCCATATCACCCATCTTAACTGTTTCATACGTGTTGTTAGTATTTGATCATTCTTATATATTAAATTTTCCTTTACGTCTCACTTTTCTATAAACACCCTTTTTAAGCATTCAGAAGACAGAATGTAAAGAATCACATTTTCTTTTCCTCTATTTTACTTCCATTATTATCTCTTTTCCCCTCTTTCCCAACTTTATGATTTTCTAATTCTTTTTTTTTTTTTTTAACATGGAGTTACCCATGTTCCAGCTTAGTGACAATATACTTGTGTGCAGAGAAAATTGTTATCCTTTTGCTCTAATATATTGTATCCTCTGATTTAGAAGTGAGCTGACTCTCTTCTTTTAAAGTTAAGTTTGTGAGAATCCTGTTATTCGTAAGAGGGAAAAAAAAAATAATAATATACACATTGTTTGCATATATATATAACAAGCAATTAATATATAGCCCCTTTGTATACTTGAGTGTCATTTGTGTGTTTGAGCTTTTTCTCATTTCCCTTTCCTTTACATTTAATTCCCTCTATTTCATATTTCATATCACTATATAAGTGTTAAAAATTATCTTCAGACTCTCATATCTAGTGACATAGTGCATTTCCCTATTGTAATTCTGAATTATTTCTCATCTTTAATTTGTGACCTTATAAATTCTTAAACCATGTGTGGTGTCTCCTTGTTCCTTTAGTGACTTACTATAGCATAGTTGCTCCCATAACCGATATTTACACTCCATTGTTATCTAGTTGCTACCATTCCTCTCTAATAATATGTAGTGTTAAGCAAAAAAAAAAAACAGAATATCAAGAATCACATTTTCCCTATAAATCACTTCTATTGTTATTTCCTTTTCCCCCTCTTTCCAACTGTTGTGATTTTCTAATCCTTATTTTAACGATAAAATTAGTACTTTTATTAAAAAAATAAACAATAAAATCAAAGTTAAAATACATGTAAAAAACAGTATTCCAGTACAATTAACACGTTTCACCTCGATAACGTCTGTTCTAAAGCCTCTTTAGAGGCTATAGAACAGATGAAATGCGTTACGTGTACTGCAATACTGTTTTTTACATTCATTTTAGCTTTCATTTTTTGTTTTTTGTTAATAAAAATATTTTTTAACTGGACCTGACCTTTTGCTGCTGGATTCCTGAGCTGTATACTGTTGGTGGGGATAATACCAGCGTATTGGACTGATCAAACCTAATTTTGTTCTAAAGCATGTGAGTAGATTTTTTATTACGGTACTTTTATTGTGTTTTACACTCTATTTTATGGTATGGACTATTGAGGTTATTACATTTTATATATATATATATATATATATATATATATATATATATATATATATATATATATACACAGAGAGGAAAATCCACATCACCTATATCCTAGAGTGGGGATCATACCACTTCACTGGCTATTTCTGTATTTCTGGAGCTAGGATTTGGTCTCCATAATATGTGAGTGCACACCTATCTATATACCTATCCTTGCTTACTAGCTCAGCATACTACGCTATATATTTTTATATGAGGATACCTACTGCTACAAGGACTATCTGAAGATACTGCACCACAATATATCCACAGGTTGGGATTATTCCACCCAAGCATTCAAGTTGGAGCTGTATTTTAGCTCCCTGAAAGTGAGAGTGCAAAATGTTATTTATCCATACTTCATCCCATACTTTATCAAGAAGTTTTCATCGTACCACACTATCAGTCCTTTCTGTTTTTCCCTTTTTGTCATTATAAACATTTCCTAAAAGACATTCCAGGCACTACACTTTCGTTTTCTGTTTTATCCTACCCCTCATCAGACAAAAGAGACTCTGCTTTTGGTGATTAAGTTGCCTTTGGACTATTTTGACATTCTTTATTTTAGGTGGTGCGTAGCATAAGATACAAGCATTCATCGACATTTTACAAAAGTGTAAACGGTAATACTCTAGTATAGGTTTACAATAAAATGTCAGCATACTGCACTTTTTATAATAAGTCAAATTTCAGGCAAGTTCGTAACAGGAAGTATGTCAGTGAGAGCAGAATAAAACAAACATAATGCTTGTTTGCACAAACTGACATATATATATATATATATATATATATATATATATATATCTACTATTTTTTTTTTTTTTTTTTAATTTCCAATTTTCAATACCATTGTACAGTAATACATGAATCTGACATAGCTTGTGTAATGTTTGCCTGTCTCTGAATTTATCCCATAGTTGGAATGTGAGCCTGGTCGTGGGGAGTATGTCCTTCTGTTTTGGTCTCGACTTTCTAGACATTCATGCGAGTGCAGTGATAGTGAAATCATTGGTATAGATTGATTCAATATGAACCCACTCTGGAGGTCTAATTTGGCCACTTGCCGACAGTACAGTAGCATTAGACATCAAAAGGTGCTCAAGGAGACATAACCTATGATTTTCGAACAATATACCAGCATTTTTTATATGCAGAAAATCAACATAAACATGGGATTAGGGTGAGGGGTAAGTAGAGATATAAACATGGGGTAGGTGGGGAGGGGAGATGGAAAGGTGAGTCACTCCTTGCGGAGTCATATAATAAAGCTAGCTCATAACATATATTTAACATGATCAATACCATGAACAAAGCTGTCGGAATTATGTGATCGTCTCAGGAGAATGCATTTATGGACTACGGTGGCAAATGCTCTATGCACCTTGATAGGAAGTTGAGAGGTATATGTGGTGCCTCTCCATTGCAGACATTCGAGAGAGGTTTGTAGTTGTGTAGCTGTTTTGTTTTTTTCCTGTATGCTTATGCTGATGGTGTGTTGTTACTTGGTGTGTTTTAGAGAGGTTTGACTCCCACGATGCCCAAGCTGACACCACAAATGCCTTCGAGGGTAGGTGTTTTTGTGCCATTATCTCATATCGTCTAATTAATTCTAGGGTTTGGATACATTGGGTTACCGTTGGTGGGCCTGGGTTTCACCATAGTCTGCTAATGGCCATAAGGGTGACTGCAAGTAAATAGTAAATAAGATATTTGCGGCCTTTGGCAAGACCCTTTGGAAAGATGTAGTAAGTATATTTCAGGACGTCTCGGTAAATGCATTCCCGATCATTCGTGGATTATCTGTTCTATGTCTGACCAGAGTTTGGTTATTTTTGAGCCCGACCACCAAATATGGGTCATTGTCCCTGGTTCTGATAAGCAACGCCAGCAGGTATAGGACAGGCCCGGGTTGCTGTGTTTTAATCGTATGGGTACCAGGTACCATAGGTGCAGAATCTTTCTTGCAAGCTCCGTATGAGGTGCACAATGATAAGCTTTTGTGTGCCATAAGTACTTTTTGCCATTGACTCTCTGGAAGGGAAATGTCTAATTCTTGTTACCATGCTCTAGCAAAGGTGCATTTCTGGAGACCCAGTGCGGCGCAGTGCTTGGCATATATGAGAGAGATCAATTTGGTGGTTGGTTGCATTTTATAACATATATTTTCTACGTCTGTCAGCTGTAGACCATTTACAATGTCGTAGGATAGCATCCGTTGCTTTTTTGACCATGACAACAGTTGAACATAAGAAAAGTTTTGGCAACCCATATTGTGTTTGAATGTTGGTAAAGCATTTCAGATTTGGCCCTTGAAAAATGTGATATAGGTGGGTGATACCATTTCTGTGCCATATCTTGTAGTTAAAATCAGGGATAAGAGAGGGCAAGGCCTCCAGTGGTAGAGCAAGGGAGGTACCCTTGTGTAATGTTTGCCTGTCTCTGAATTTATCCCATAGTTGGAGTGTGAGCCTGGTCGTGGGGAGTATGTCCTTGTGTTTTGGTCTCAACTTTCTAGACATCCATGCGAGTGCAGTGATAGTGAAATCATTGGTATAGATTGATTCAATATGAACCCACTGTGGAGGTCTAATTTGACCACTTGCCGACAGTACAGGGCTAATTATCGCTGACCTGTAATAGCCCGCAGTGTCTGGTAACCCTATTCCCTCTTGTGTGAACAGTTTGTATATGGTAAATTTCTCAATTCTTGGTTTGGAGTTATTCCAAATAAAGGAATCAATTTGCCCCTGGGCCTTGTGCAGATAGTGGGGAGTCCAATTGGAAGAGTGCAAAATAGATATTGGGATCTTGGGAAGAGTAGCATTTGGTCACTGCTATTTTCCCATCCAAGAGACGAATTTCCCCTTCCAGCCTTGTATTTGTGTTTTTATGTTATTAAGCAATGCTTGGTAATTAGCCTTATAGAGGCCTGAGTGCTGTGGTGTCAGGGCTACCCCCAGAAATTTGAGCGTATCTGTTCACCATTCATAGGCAAATGCATCTTTCAGGGTGTCTAGTATGTATTTCGGGATGTTAATGCTTGTGTCTTGGACATTTGTCCATGTTTTAGAGACAATCCCAGTAGGGAGTATATGTGGAGCCTATCATAAGCTTTTTCCGTGTTCCACCGAAAGAAGTACACTGGGGGCTCTCTCCCCTCAAAGCCCACCCAGCAAGTCCAAAACATTCCACGTACAGTCTGCACCCTGGCGCCTTTATACCACTTGATCTGCATGTATAATTGTAGGGATAATTTTTGACAACCTGTTGGAGTAGATTTTTGCAAGTAGCTTGGTATCAGTGTATCAGCAGCGATATTGGTTGCAGATTTTGACTTTTTGTGGGAGGTTTTCCTGGTTTCGGGAGAGTTGCTACATGTGCCCTCAGCATCTCGTGTGGCATGTCACCAGTATATATGATGTGATTTTATACTGATTCCAACCTTGGGGCCAGGATATGGAAGAAGAGTTTATAATAAGAGTTTGTGAGGCCACCCGGCCCAGGGGATTTTCCCGATGGCAGAGATGCTATGGTTCATGAAATTTCCTGACACGTTATAGGTTTTTGTAATATCTCCCATTGTTGTAAGAAGAGAGATGGCAGTGTAATAGGGTTTAAAAATGTGTCAATCTCTGACTCGGTGGGGTGATGTATTGTGTTATAGTTTTTCAGATCATACAAGGTATGGTAGAAGGATGCCATTTCATTATTTATGTCTTGGGGACTGTAATTTTTTTCGTTGGTGTTTGAGATTAAATATGGTAATTTAGATTGTGCTTGTTTTTTCCTCAGCATTGTGGCTAGCGCTTTCCCTGCTTTGTCACCCTGTGAGTAGTTTCGCATTTTGAGCCGTTGAAGTGTGTAGGCAATTTTGGCTAAGTGTAGATTGTTTATGCACTAGGTTGTATCTGCTATAGTTTTCAGATATGCATCCGCCGGTTACATAATATGTACATTCGTGGCATCCCATAGGGAGCGCAGCAGGTCAATGTGTTCATGGTTGGATTTACATTTCACATACAAGGCTCGGCTAATTATAATGCCTCTAATGGTGGGTTTTTGGGCCTGCCAGAGGGATACCAAGGAGGTTTCTGGAGAATCATTCCTTTTGAAGTAGTCCTCCAGATTTTGTGTCAGTTGGGCAAGGAACGCAGAAGGGATTCATTTAGGCGCCATGGTGCTTGTCCCCAATGCGGGAATTGGCCTCGAAGTGTCAATGTGATTGGCACATGGTCCGACCACACTATGTCTCCAATAGAGCACTGTGTGATCCTTGGGAGAAGATGGCCTGATACCATAATATGATCTATCCTGGAGAACGATTTATGCACTCCTGAGTAAATTCTCAGCCCATGGGGTTAAGTGTTCACCATGCATCATAAATACCATGTTCAGACATGAGTTTGAGTAGAGCTTTGCCTTGCGCCCGTATTTTTGAGTGTCTAGGGCATGAGTCAGGTAAGGTTGTGTCAGTGTGTGAGTCTAAAACATGGTTTAAGTCTCCACATATAATGAGTGATCCTGAGGATGCTGTAGGGAGCTTGGTAAGTGCCTTATGTAAAAAGTTCCTTTGATGATCATTGGGACCATAGATCCCCACCAGGATATATTCTACTTTGTTAACCAAGCAGTGGAGAATTAGAAATCTCCCTTGGTTATCTTTCTTGATTTGCAACAGTTCAAAGAATAGTGAGTGGTGTATTAAGAAGGAGACTCCTTTTGATTTAGAGGTGTGGGTTGCATGATATTGAGTCAGGTAGTCTTGTATATCAAACTGAGGGACCCTGTTCGTGACAAAATGCGTCTCTTGAATTCATAGTATGTCAATCTTGTCCCTTCATGCCTCTTCTAAAAGGATGCAACACTTATGTGGGTGATATAATCCCCTTGTGTTGAGTGAGTGTATTTTCATAGTCTGGGGGTTGTAAGGTGTAGCCAAGGTGTTGCAAACCAATTAATGTAGCGGATGACTTTTTGGTATCTAAAAAACTCGATAGCGAGAAGTATATTTCTTTGTGTGATACTTTCGGTGGGGGCGGTGGAAAGAATAACACGGGACAAGGGAAAAAGTACTTGGATAAGGTGAACTGGGTTTCCTCCCTAGAAGACTTGGTGCGGGGGACCCACTTTGCTGTGGTAGGAGATGTGAACATTCTCCAGTTTTGTGGCTGTAGAGCTCTAAAAGTGAACCATCTGTGGGCTGTGGTTATGTGTTACTGTGTGGTTACTATAGGTGACGCAAGCAGCTAGCTAATTGGTGTTAGCTGGTCGAGCAACATTGAGAGTGCAGAAATGAACAAAATCATAAATGAACAATAACAGACGCTCATGTAGTTGCACCCTCAGTAAAACTGCATACGAAGGCCGCCCCAGGTTCAGTCCATGACTGCTGTGCATTTACAAGTACTGGTAGTCCGAGTGTAGTATGAACCCATGGAAAGTGCTGACCAATATAATCTGTACATTATGACATTACTGACTCAACAGAATCAAAAAGTCCCCACCAGACTAGGTCATGGGATGCGAGATATGATAGACTCTCGATGGAATGCAATGATGCCTTGAATTAATGTACTGTAGGACAGATAGTTGCCATGCAGGAAAGGGTTACAGAATGGCTGTGGGAGAAATGCTAGGGGAGCCCAGATTCTAGGCTAGGCCAGGTCCTGCTGGACACACCTAATTAACCCATTAGCGCACCCCATAGGAGAGCATTGAAAGCGATTTTCAATGCTTTCCTATGGGGAATTGAGCGACGCTGGAGGTCCTCACACAGTGTGAGGACGTCCAGCGATGCTCCAGCAAAACCTGTGCTATAGAGCAGGAAGTTCCCTCTAGTGGCTGTCTAATAGACAGCCACTAGGGGAGGACTTAACCCTGCAAGGTAATTATTGCAGTTTAAAAAAAACCTGCAATAATTAAACTTGCAGGGTTAAGGGTAGTGGGAGTTGGCACCCAGACCACTCCAATGGGCAGAAGTGGTCTGGGTGCCTACAGTGTTCCTTTAACTCAACTACCGTCATAAACCAGTGGTTGCATAGTACCGGATGTGGCGCTTAGTGAGCGTTAGGATCATTGAACCAATCAGTGAACCAATATAACGTGGTCATACATTAAACCATTAAACTGATTACTATACAATACTTGCGACCCATGGAGTCTCACAGCTATGAGAGTAATTTGTGCACTGTGGGCCATTCTGGTTTCAATCTCAGTTGCGAGACTGGCGTGGTGGGATCAGTTTTGATTTGTATGCCCCAATCTGACAGTTTTGTTAGACCCTCTTTTGGGGTGAATATCGGCTTTATGCCTTTGTCACGTTGGACAAACAATTTGGTCGGGTATCCCCAGTGGAACCTCGTTCCGTGATTTTGCAGGGCATCCACTACTGCTTGGAAACCTTTCCTGCGCTTCAGTGTTGCCGCAGTGAGATCAGCAAAGATCCTCACGGTAGGGTAGTCTTCGTGCGAAATGCTTCTATTTCGGCAGGTTTCCAAAACAAGTTATTTTATATGAAAGTAGTGTGCACATCCCAAGGTGCCGACTCTGGTACGTAGCACGGCTTCGGAATACGATGTACCAGATCAAATAGTAGCATATCAGCCAGAATATTTGGCGTGTAGGACCAAAGTAGGCTTCTTGTATAGGCTTGCAGATCTGTGTGTAGCATAGATTCTGGTACCCCCGCAGCCGCAGGTTGTTCCTTCTTGCCCTGTCTTCTCAGTCTGCCGTCTTGGATTCCAGAAGTTCAATCTTGTGTTCCGGCTCTGGACATGGTCAGCCATGTCATTATGTGCACTGGCATCTTCCCCCATCTTGTTTTCCAAGTGGGAAGTGCAGGTGCCTATCTCTTTCCTGAGGGCATCCGCCGTGTGTTGCCATGGAGTAATCAGCTTATTAGATAGAGCGTTGAGGGCTTGTGCTAAAAATTCTTTAGTAATGTGTGCAAGGTCTTTATGTATGTGCTCTGTCATGGTGGTTGAGAGGCTTACATCTGAGTCTCTGTCGCCATCTTGGATTTCAAGCAGCGAGGTCTGAAGTGCCGCTGGACCCTTTTGGGCGAAGAAATTCAATTTGTCAGCTTTTTACGTGCAGCCTGTTTTACGTGCTTGTTATGGAGCTCAGCACCAGAGCAATTTCTTATGCAGCTATGTTGCTCAGCAATCAGCCCCCATAGTAGATCATTTTAAACAACAGTAACATATTTACTCTTCAGTAACCTTAAATACCCAAGGAGGCCTGCTTGCCCGCCTCCTACCCTGGGACTATGGGCCCTGTGATAACCCATGTTCAAAAGTACTGTTTCTGCCCCTTGAACTTTTAACTGGAATAGATTCAAACATGTGGTGGCGGCCATCTTAAATTGTCCAGCAGTGTTTTGCCATCGAGTGTATGACACTATTTTGGGAATGGGACCATGTGCACGGTGGGGCAAAAATAAGACTGATCTGGGTGATTTTGGGATCTGTTGTTCACCCAGATTGGGGCTATCAGGAGATGTGACTTTTGTGGGATATGTTGTATTCAGTGGCGTACATACCGGGGTCGCAGGGGTCGCGGCTGCGACCGGGCCCGGCCCACCAGGGGGCCCGGCCGCCCTGCGACCCAGGTATGTAGGTCACTGGGCCAGCCTCTTCTGCTGGGGGGCCCAGGAGCCGGCCACCTCCGGGCCCCCCCGAGGCTGGCCCTGCTGTCACCCGGCTGGCTGGCGGGAGCGCGAGGGAGCACTGTCCCCTGGGTGCTCCCTCTTCAGCTCCCTCGCGCACCGCACTGAAACCGGAGCCGGAAGATGACGTCATCTTCCGGCTCCGGCATCAGTACGCGGCGCGTGAGGGAGCTGAAGAGGGAGCACCCAGGGGACAGTGCTCCCTCGCGCGCCCGCCAGCCAGCCGGGTGACAGCAGACTGCTGAGTCCATACACACACACACACACACACAGACTGCTGAGTCCACACACCCACACACATACTGCTCAATCCACACACACACACACACTGCTGAATCCATACCCCCCCCCCACACACACACACAGAGACTGCCAAGCCCATACACACACAGACTGCTGAGTCCACACACACACACACACACAGACTGCTGAGTCCACACACACAGACTGCTGAGTCCACAAACACACAGACTGCTGAGTCCACAAACACACAGACTGCTGAGTCCACAAACACACAGACTGCTGAGTCCACAAACACACAGACTGCTGAGCCCACACACACAGACTGCTGAGCCCACACACACAGACTGCTGAGCCCACACACACAGACTGCTGAGCCCACACACACAGACTGCTGAGTCCATACACACAGACTGCTGAGTCTATACACACACAGACTGCAGAGTCCATACACACACACACACAGAATGCTGAGTCCACACACACACACACACACACACACAGACTGCTGAGTCCATACACACACACTCACACACACTGCTGAGTCCATACACACACAGACTGCAGAGTCCACACACACACACACAGAATGCTGAGTCCACACACACACACACACACACACAGACTGCTGAGTCCACACACACAGAGACTGCTGAGTCCATACACACACACTCACACACACTGCTGAGTCCATACACATACAGACTGCTGAGTCCATACACACATACAGACTGCTGAGTCCATACACACATACAGACTGCTGAGTCCATACACACACACTGCTGAGTCCATACACACATACAGACTGCTGAGTCCAGACACCCAGCACCGTTCCAGCCCCTCTGTCCAGCATTCCCTCGGCTGTAACAGACTGTTAGAGTCCGAGGGAATATCATTTAAGCACATGGCCAGCAAGTTGCACACACACACACAGACTGCAGAGTCCATACACACACAGATACTGCTGAGTCCATAAACACACACATAGACTGCTGAGTCCACACACACACACACACACAGAGCCTGCTGAGTCCATACACACAGACTGCTGAATCCATACACACACAGACACAAACACAGACCGCTGAGTCCATACACACACACACACATACTGCTGTGTCCATACACACACACACATACATACAGACTGCTGAGTCCATACACACACACACAGACTGCTGAGTCCATACACACAGACTGCTGAGTCCATACACACACACACACACAGGCTGCTAAGTCCACACACACAGACTGCTGAGTCCATACACACACACACACACACAGACTGCTGAGTCCATATGCACACAGACACACAGACTGCTGAGTCCACTCACGCACACACACACACACACACACACACAGACTGCTGAGTCCATACGCACACACACACAGACTGCTGAGTCCATACGCACACACACACAGACTGCTGAGTCCATACGCACACACACAAGCTTCCTCACTAGCAGACAGACAGACACACACACACACACAGACTGCTGAGTCCATACACACACACACACACACAGACTGCTGAGTCCACACACACACACACACACAGACTGCTGAGTCCATACACACACACACAGACTGCTGAGTCCACACACACACAGACTGCTGAGTCCACACACACACAGACTGCTGAGTCCACACACACACACAGACTGCTGAGTCCACACACACACACACACACACACACACAGGCTGCTGAATCCATACACAAACACACACACACAGACTGCCGAGTCCATACACACACAGACTGCTGAGTCCATGCACACACACACACAGACTGCTGAGTCCACACACACACAGACTGCTGAGTCCACAAACACACAGACTGCTGAGCCCACACACACACAGACTGCTGAGTCCATACACACACAGACTGCTGAGTCCATACACACACACACACACACACACACACACACACAGACTGCTGAGTCCACACACACACACAAACTGCTGAGTCCATACACACACACACAAACACACAGACTGCTGTGTCCATACACACATACAGACTGATGAGTCCATACACACACACTGTTGAGCCCATACACACATCCAGACTGCTGAGTCCAGACACCTAGCACCGTTCAAGCCCTTCTGTCCTGCATTCCCTCGGCTGTAACAGACTGTTAGCATTCTTGCTTTGTCTGTAGAGCTTCCCAGCGGAGGACTGGGATCAACCCCAACGATCGAGGAGTGGATAATTGGTCAAGGTCTGCTAAGTCTGGCCACTACCGTACCGGGAGACAGGCCGCCTCTCCCGCTTGGTGTGCACCAGGCGACTTTAGCTATAGTGGGGAACATACACTCCTGATAGATCCCTCACCACTGCACATTATAACAGGCGTCTCAAGGGTTAAAGATTACATGATACTAAACGGGTTAGATGAGAATGTAGATTGTTCTGTATAGCAGAATTGTGGAGGAGCTCACAGAAGATGCATCCATCCACCATGACAGGCAGGCCCTGTCCCTAACTTTGGACTATTTTAATATTGCACTAGCGCAGAATTTTTTTTTTCTGTTTTTATTTTCTAATATGTTTTGATATGTTAATATTAGAGATGCGCAAACCCGAACCCGAAGTTTGTGTTCGTACCAAACATTACGGTTTTTGGATTTCAGTGTATGTTCGGGTTGAAGTTCAGCGATTTAAGGATGCATTTTGAAAGGCTGCAGAGCAGCCAATCAACAAACGTTTGTCTTGTGTGCCCTTAGAAGCCATCACAGCCATGCCTACTAATGGCATGGCTGTGATTGGCCAGTGCAGCATGTGACCCGGCCTCTATATATAAGCTGGAGTCACATAGAGCCGCACATCACATGAGCTATTATTAGTGTATTATTAGTGTAGGGAGAGGATGCTGCAGCTTTGAGGGACAGATTAGGAAAGAATTCTGGTGTTGAATCTGCAAACTACAGCGATTATTTTTGTACCCTGCCCTGCTCTGAGCCCAGTGCCACAGAGAGTGAAGTGCACTGCATCTGTGCCAGGCACATTACTTTAATCCTGTTCTGGTAGCTCAGTGGGCAACATCTAGGCATTTTTAAATACTGCAATTTTTTGGGTGCTAAATAGTGCATTTGCATACTGCATTTCTTGCAGTCCAATAAAACCCTTAAATACTACTGTTACATTGTTGGTTTAAAAAAAAAAAATCACACTTTTTTGTTCTAAATAGTACATTTGCGGCCAGCGGTGCACTTCATATCTGAGAGTCAAATAGAACCGTCAAATACTGTGGTTACATCGCAGTTTGACCAATTCCATTTTTTTTGGTGCTAAAAAGTAAATTTGGGGTGTGCACTTCATATCTGAGAGTCAAACAGACTGTCAAATACTGTGGTTACATCGCACTTTCAAAAATTCAAATTTTTTGGGTGCTAAATAGTAAATTTGCGTCCTGCGGTGCACTTCATATCTGAGAGTCAAATAGAACCGTCAAATCTGTGGTTACAGCGCAGTTTTAAAAATTCTATTTTTTTTGGTGCTAAATAGTACATTTTGGGTGTGCACTTCATTTCTGAGAGTCAAATAGAACTGTCAAATACTGTGGTTACATCGCACTTTGAATTTTTTAATTTTTTTGGTGCTAAAGAGTACATTTGCTACCTGCGGTGCACTTCATATCTGAGAGTCAAATAGAACAGCAACTGCAGCCCATGGCCATCTGTCTTTCACCTCACCCCCTTGCAAATCAGCCAAGCAGTCTGAGCCACAAGTCATGCAGCAGTCTCTTATGTTTTTGATGACTCTGCTGGCGGGGTTTCCGTGGGCCATCTACCTAGCCCTGCCCCAGAAGTGGAAGAGATGTGTCAGGATGTGGACATGCGAGGACCACCGCAGCACGTCTCTGATGATGACGAAACACAGGTGCCAACTGCTGTGGCTTTCTGCAGTGTGCAGACAGGCAAGGAAGGCAGGGTTAAGGAGTGGGTGGAAGATGATGTAGAGGATGATGAGGTCCTAGACCCCACATGGAAAAAAGGTCATGCGAGTGACGTGTCCAGTTTGAAGGAAGAGGCGGTGATCGCACAGAGGCACCAGCACAGCATTAGAGGGTGCAGGGTGCAAAAGCGGAGCGGCCGTCCCTGTGGCGAAACCAACCTCGCCACTGTGAAGTGGAGAAGCCTGGTTGTTAGCCTCCTGCCCTGTGACTATGGCCCTGCAGGTTAAACCTTTTATTTTCCCTGCAGAAAGGCATATTCGTGCGTTTCTGCCAGGGTGTTCGGTAGATTTGATCTACCGAACAAACTGACGAATGCGCGACCACCTGGGAGCTGGAGTGTGCCTTCAATTTACCTCCCTGAAACTGCGGTTAACTGCAGCTTAATTGACAAATCCGGGGTGGTCTTTGTTCGGTTGCCGACCACAAGGCGGCGGCCATTTTAATCATGCAAAAGACCAGCGGTGTTCGGCGAGGATTCTATGGAACTAAAAACGGACACTTATTTGCACGAACACCGCTAAGCCGCCCGTTGCCTGGTTCCTATTCGTACAAGTTTAACCGAACACCGGCATTCGGTATTTTGTATATGAGAATATGTGTTAACCCAGATAGCCATGCCATGGAGCCTATTCGTGGGATTAAAGACTTTGGCTCCATGGCGATTAAACTGTATTTGTGTGGTCTGAGTGCCATTCACCTAATAATGTGCACTCAGACCTGAGCTATCTGGGGATGTGTGACATGTCTGTGTTTTATGTATAAAAGGTAACTTTGTGTATTTTAAGGTGTTTCACTGTATTTTGTGTCCTATGTGTGTAATGGAGTTTTGCCTCTGTCCTGGGAGATAATTGAATTACTTCTCTAATTATCTCCAGGATAGAGGGAGGAGATCAAGATGCATTGTGGGAATGTTTAACTGCTGTGTGTCTGTAATTGGTTTATGTCTGTCCTTTGTTACAGTCTTTCATTTGGTCCCCTAGGGGAGTGTCCACCAGGTGGGAGACCTGCATAAATACTGGGCAGGTAGCCCTGAGTAAATGAGTTCCTGCTTAACCCTCAAAGCGATGTGTCGTCTCGTTCTTTGGGGGAATTGGATTGTATGCTGACTGCCAGGAGTGTAAGCGGATTGTATGCTTTTCCTGTTCGGCTGATTCCAGGGTTCGTGTGTTTGCAGTTCGGGAGTTGGTGAATTCGTACAGTTTGGAGTTCGGGAGATTGGTGATTGCAGTAGCTGCTGGTCTATGGAAAAGGGGATTATCGCCTAAACGGTTTTTATCCCCTTCTGAGCGAAACGGTCCGTTACAGTCCCCTAGACAGTACGCCTGCTACTGCCTACCACACCCAGGGACCGAGCATACCAAAGCCTGCTCCGAGGAGTTCACTGGCGTGGCATAAACGTTCTAAACCTGAGCACAACCTGCATGTCTAGGCATCTCGATGCAAAGCACGAGCTGCAGTGGAGTATGCACCTCAAGAACCAAGAAAGGTCTCAGGCTCCTCCTGCTTCCTCTTCTGCTGCTGTCTCTGCCTCTTCCTACACCTCTGGAGTGACAGTGGCACCTGCCACCCCACAAACAGAGGATGTGGTAGCAATGCCACCACATCTGCCACCGTCCCCAAACATCTCCACACTGTCCCATGTAAGCGTTCAGCTGTCCATATCCCAAACACTGGAGAGAAAGAGGAAGAACCCCCCTATCCACCCACGATCCCTGGCCCTGAATGCCAGCATTTCAAAATTCCTGGCCTTTGAAATGCTGTCATTCTGTGGGGTGGAGATGGACAGTTTTAAAAACCTGATGGCGGTGGCTGTCCCACAGTACGTGGTTCCCAGCTGCCACTACTTTTCCAGGCGAGCCATCCCTTCCCTGCACAACCAATTGGCAGACAAAATCAGGTGTGCACTGTGAAACACCATCTGTGGAGCAGTAAGCACAGGCAGGGACACTATATCTCCCTAACTGCACACTAAGCAAATGTAGTGGCGGCTGGGCCTGAGGCAGATAGCAGTTTGGCGCATGTCCTTCCACCACCGAGGCATTTCTCTTTGCCTCCTGTTGCCTCCTCCTCCTACGCCACTTCCTCCTCCTCCTCTACCACTTCCTCATCCGGTCAGAGTAACACCTTCACCACCAACTTCAGCACAGCCAGGGGTATACGGCAGCAGGCTGTTTTAAAACTCATATGTTTGGGGGAAAAAACCCACACCGCGCAGGAGCTGTGGACAGGCATGGAAGGAGCTGTGGACAGGCAGTGGTTGTTGCCACTGAGCCTCAAGCCCGGCCTGGTGGTGTTCGATAATGGGCGAAATCTCGTAGCAGCCCTGGGCCTAGCCGGTTTGATGCACATCCCTTGCCTGGCGCTTGTGCTGAATTTGGTGGTGCAGAAATTCCTGAAAAATTACCCAGATATATCACAGCTCCTGCAAAAAGTGCGTGTCGTCTGTACACGCTTTCGGCCTTCTCAAACTGCTGCTGCTCGCCTGTCTGCGCTGCAGCGTAACTTCAGCAGCAGGCGATAGTGGAGTTTCAGCTGCAGCACGCACGGGGCAGTCGCTCTGCGGAACAGCACCACTTCACCACTAATGAGTGGGCATCCATGCGAGACCTGTGTGCCATGTTGCACTGTTTCGAGTACTCCACCATCATCGCCAGTGCCGATGACGCCGATGACTATCCCGCTTCTATGTCTCCTTGAAAAAACGTTTCGGTCGATGAGGAAGAGGAGTAATTTCCACAGATATCAGGCCAGTCATTCACAAGTGGCTTGAAGGGTGGGTTCCTGCACCAGCATAGGCCAGGTACACAATTGTCCAGCCAGGGCACAGTTCTGGAGGATGAGGAGGACGAGGAGGAGGAACCGTGTTCACAGCAGGGAGGCACCTAATGCATCTCATGGGCATCACTGGAGCGTGGCTGGGGGGATATGGAGGAAACAGACGATACACCTCCCACAGAGGACATCATGTGCGACTACATGCTGCAGTGCCTGCGCAATGACTGTCAAGTTGCCCACATTCTAACTTGTGCTGATTACTTGGTGGCCACCCTGCTGGATCCCCGTTACAAGGACAACGAGCCGAACTCGGCGAACCCAAACATCTAGGTGTCCGCTCAACTCTAGTTAATATTTAGAAAAAATAATTTGAAATGTGTTTAAAAAAATATTTGAATTGAAAATTGAAAAGCTTAACCAACAATATTAAATCAAGGTCTTTGTCAATAAATATTTGCTGTAAGGTGCAGATTACAACAACAGTAGGTAGCTTGTAGTGGCTTCAAATTAACTCCATGGAATTAGAAGTTAAGCCCTTAAAGCCGTTACAGCCTTCTATGCCGTCCTGCTTTAAAGCTTTAAGCCCCAGAGTGTCGGGCATACTATCCTTTCCCGACGCTCTGCTTCAGGAGGTCTGCCGGACAGCCCAGACAGCCCTCCCATGGCACATCAGGCCCCCAGGGACCATGTGATTGCTCTCAAAGAATATTGCTGCCTGTGGATCTGCAGGCAGGGGGACTGCCTGGACTGTCAGACCGTCCTGCTGCTGGTGAGAAATGAAAAAAAATATATATTATTAAACAAATACAAATAATGTATGCAGCCCTCCTGGTTTCACACACACACACACACATATATATATATATATATATATATATATATATATTTGTGTTAAGGGCTCATGATAGTACAGAAGATACAAACACTGTTAGGTGTGGGATGGTATTAAAAGAGCAAGTCGGTTGTGGTGTGCCGAAACCGACGATGAGGTAGGCCTGTAAATAAAGAGGGCCCACCAAGAAGAAATGTAAGAAGAAGGAGTTAATAATGTGGAGTGGGTGGGAGGGTGATGCAGCGCTGACCTCGAACGGTATGGAGCCAGGTAAGGGGTGTCCCTTAAGTAGGGAGAAGGTGAGTCGTACGCCCCTCCCACAATTACAGGCCAAAAGGCCTTAATACTTGTGTTAAGGGCTCATGATAGTACAGAAGATACAAACACTGTTAGGTGTGGGATGGTATTAAAAGAGCAAGTCGGTTGTGGTGTGCCGAAACCGACGATGAGGTAGGCCTGTAAATAAAGAGGGCAAAAAGTAGAAAATCACATTTATTACAAATCGAGCAATATACATACGTTAACCAGACATATCTTGAAAGGCATTACTAACTTCTTGTACTGGGTTAGGTATGTATCTAGAGTATGCAGAAGACTTCCAGCGTCCTAGTGATTTGACAACATGTACTGGAATGTTTGCACTGGACGCTGTAGTGGCTGCTCCTATGCGGAAGGAGTGGCCCGAATAGGTAGTTGCTTTTAGGCCTAGTTGTGTAAGTAATGACCTGACGTGGGTCATGAAGGTGGTGGTAGTGAGTACAGAACCTTGTAGAAAGAAAAGTGGTTGAGATGGTGATGCTGTTATAACCTGGGTATATGTGTCCAGTAATGTGACGGGGCACCATTCATTGTGGGTAGGATATTATCTAACCTCTACCGGAGGTGCGTGTTGATTGGTTTTAGAGTGATGCAGAGCCAAGATATAGTAATCCATGTGTTTTGTTAAGTGTGAGTGAAGCAGAATGTGAGTGGACTGGGTTGTATTGATGGCGGTAAATTCTCTTGGTCTTAAAAACCCATAAAAGGCCAAATAGATAGCTGTTTTAATAACAAGGTTTGTGTTGGTGGCAAAGGGTTTTAAATCTAGTAGTTTGGAAAGATCTTTGAAAATATTGATGTCTATGGGTAGCCTTTGTGCAATACGTGGGGGTTCGGATCTCTGAATACCCCTAAGGATGTTTTTGATCTGGTAGGAGGACATGAAACTAGTGTTGTTTGGTTGTAATGTTAACATATGATGTTGTACGCCTGTTAGATATAGCTTGATTGTGTTGTATGATAATTTGAGTTTGAGGTGGCAAAAGGAAGCAAAACCCAACAAGGATGTCATAATGAAAGGTTGTGCGATATTGTGTGATGACAGAAATCTTTTGAATAGAAGGAAGGCTCTGTCATAGGTCTTCCGGGTATTGGAGGATAGCGCTAATTGTGACAATGTCCGGCTGTGTTGCATGATAGCGTCTAATCCATTACTAGTTGTTGGAAAGGTGGAGTGGTCGTGGCTGTGCATGCAGCTGACGGAAGTATTTGTCGAAAAGCCTGTAAATTGAAACGAGACAAATGGTCAGCAGCCGTGTTGCATACACCTGGGACATGCACACAAACCAAGAAAAAATTGTGACACGCAGCCAGCCAGGTGAGTTTCCTCAAGAACCTCATAATGGTCAGTGATTTGGATCAACCTTTGTTGATGATGTGACATGTTGCTTGGTTGTCTGAGTAGCAATGTACTGACGCACCTGCCCATAGATGCCCCCATGTCACGGCAGCTTCCACAATGGGATATATCTCAAATAGAGCTGAGGTAGTTGAAAAATTCTCCAGGTCCTGAACCTCTGGAGGCCAACTACCCCAAAGCCATTCATTCCCGTAAATTGCTGCAAAGCCTGTGGTAGACGCCGCGTCTGACCAGTTGGTAGGTGAGGAGTCAGACAATTTAGGGAGGAACATGCTTTTCCCATTCCAGGTGGTTAAAATTTTTTTCCACATAAGTAGGTCTGCCGTGGCGTGGGTATCCAGGGGTAACCTGTGTGCATCATTGCCAAACAATGGGAACATGTGTAGGAGCCGTGAGATGAAAGCCCGGCCTTGAGGTATAATGCGCATGGCAAAATTTAGTGACCCAAGTAGAGATTGCAATTCTTTGCGGTTGCAAGTACCGAGTTGTAAGTAGAGGTTGATGTTGGTAAGGATGTTCTCTATCTTGGTGTGTGGCAGGCTGGCTTGCATGTTGGCTGAGTCTAATATGATCCCTAGGAAAGTGATGACTGTATCTGGTCCTTCGGTTTTGGTGGGGGAAACCGGGACGCCCACCTGTTCGAACAGACTGATGGTTTCTATGAGGCTACTGGGTGGGGAAATATTGTCTTCGATTAGTAAGAAATCATCCAGGTAGTGTATAACTGTAGGGCATCTGGCTACATTTAACAATAACCAGCATAGTGTTTCGGCGAATACGTCGAAAATGGCCGGACTACTTTTTGAACCAAATATTAAGTGTGAGAAAAAGTAGTAGTACCCGGCCCACTTAATGCCATGCAGATGCCATAGTGTAGGGTGGATAGGCAATAATTTGAAAGCATTGGTTATGTCAGTCTTGCTGAGCCATGCTCCGACCCCTGCCTGCATGATAGCCGTAATGGCGTGGTCTATGGTGGAGTATTGAAGGGAAAATTCCTCAGAGGGGATAAGGGAGTTCAGACTTGGAGTGGCAGAGGTGTGAGGTGCCGACAGATCGATGATAAGTCTTTGTTTGTGGGAAGACTTCCCCGTGACAATACCAATGGGATTTGTCCTCCATGTGGTAAAAGGAGAGGACTGAAAGGGTCCTAATAAGAAGCCCTCTGCCACTTCTTTGGCTATAAGCGTGCTGACCGCTTTAGGGTTTGTTGGGCAGATTGCAGATTAGGGCATTCAAGGATTCTTGTAGGCATGTGTATTAGACCAGTATGGAATCCTTGTGATAGACCAGTGATGATGAAGTCTACCAGGTGTCTAGATGGATGTAGTGACAGTAGTGCCGTGAGTACAGAAATATTTATATCCGTTAAGTATTGCTTAGGGTACATTTTATTTGGACACATGGTTTTCGCATGTGCCCTAAAACATTTGGAACATATGTGCAATAACCTACATCCGCTGTAATTACAAGCACCGACATTGAAATTATTACAAATTTGGGATTTCCCCAAAAACTTAATAGGACGTCCCAGTTTATCTTTGGGCGTTTTCTCTGCTGAACCAACGGGACCAGTGCCCTGTGAAGTAGTAGGTTCGTTTGCCGTGGTAGGACAAAAATTGGCCGTATGGGCCATGGAGGAGCAATGTGCACAGGCCGGTGTTCTTAGACCTGCAAAGTGTCTGCAGAAAATGACCGTATCGATCTTACTCCAGTTGGATCTTTTCCCGTACTGAGAGAAGGCACCAGACACTTTGGCAGAAAAAGATCTATGGTAGTCATAGAAAGCTGACCCACCATATTTGTTGCCCAGGTCCACCAGCCTGTGCATGTACAGGTCAAACTCCTCACGTCTGTGGGGATATACAGTACACATCACATCTCGATAAATACCGAAAGCTAAAACAAATTCTGGAATAGTAAGTTTCCTATTTAAACGTGCATCCCTAGCTTTTATCACCACAGAAACATCGTCGTAAGCGTAAGTTTTATGTTCCACTATATCCTGGGAGGCAATGAGTAGTGAGGCCAGATTGACATCTTTACCTTCCAGGATATCTTTTTTGAGGTGTTCGGGTATCATGTGGGCAGGGTGAACCTAGTCATCGTCCGAGGTGATGGCTGTGGAGACTGATTGCAATCCCGCCACTGCCGTGGGGATCGCCGCGGTCCTTCCAGCCATGGTGAGGGCTGTAGTGACCGATTCAAGTGATTCCAGCCTAGAATTAACCTTGCTCATAGAGGCCATGAGGGATGTGAGCATGCCATGAATGTCTCCTGGGTTGGACTGGCTAGATCCCTCCCCGGCATCCCTATTGTCAGTTGAGGTGTGCAGTAATTTGTAAAGTTCTGCTTTCCTTGCCGTCGCTGGGAAAGGAATATGTCGTCTCTTGAGTTCGCTAGTGATGCGAGGGATAGTCCACGACCTGAAAGAAACTGGGCTAGCCATGTCCTCATCCCGTGATGGAGTGTTTTCTCTTGCTGGAGTACTTGGGATGGAAAAATACGCTACCCCTTCTTGAGACATACTAGATGAGAAAATATATGGTTAGCGTGAAAAAACCCCAGGGGATGTACTGGCAAGCTAATTATGCCGGATAAGGCGAAACATTAATCTTGTTATTTGGTGACCGCGAGGGGTTATTGAGGCCGCCCGTCGTAGCGGCAGGAGTTCGTAGGCCTCTCGGTGACAATAAAAGAAAAACAGCGGAAGGGAGTGACGGGTGACGCCCTCTCTATAATTTTGCGAGGCGGCTAACTTACTTGTGGCCCGGGGGGGTGTTACCTCCGAAACATTGAGGCGGGGTGTTGGCCTCGCGGACCACTAATCGATAGGCAAAAAGCCCAGAGGGGAGATACCTATTTGGGCCTATAACCCCTACCATTTGCCAGTACTCTAAGTCCTATGTTGAGATGGAACCGTATGTGATATACGCTGTGAGCAGGCTTAACGTACCTGATAGTATGCAAGTGATTGATAAGCGACAGGTATAGAAACAACCTGGAAAACCTAGAGGTTGGAAACAAGATACGCCAAGTGTGAGATTTAGATCCTTGATACCAAAGACTAAACACTGTAGTGCGTTTATATATACATATGTAAGGGAAATGTATATGAATGGTGTCTACTTAACTGGTCATGTTATGTGTCTCTATGGTGATGAGAGTAATGAGTATGCTTGCTAGTGTTAGTAGTCTAATGTGGTGTAGTATTGTGATCATGTAGTTTAATTTAGGGTGTTAAATATAACTTCTACAGGACTATGTAAGAAGAAAAAAAAAATAATAATCATGTAATTTTATTATAAAATACCGAAATATTGACGTATGAGTGGTTGAATCAAGGCGTGTGATTTAACCCGAAAGTACCTGAAATAATTTACGACCGAGTTCTTATGTATGTAATTTGAGTACATAAAGAAAAAGTCAGCATATGACATGTGCCATGTAATGAAAAGTGTACATGGTGTGTTTACACAGGGAGAGAAAAAAAAACCGTATGTTTAAAACAAATTCTCTAAGTGCAGATGGAAGGTACAAAAATAATGTAAAGTTGTTTAAGCAAAAACTATGTATATGTATACCAGGATTAATATATTATGATCTAAAAATACATAGAGTCCTAAGCTAAGTATAATTAATGTGACAGCATAATTAATGAAAAAACATGCTATAATCGTTATATGTATATTATATACAGACTGTGATACTTAATGAACTATAATCTGTATAAAAAAAAATGAATAATCCTACTATCAGGTATTAAAACTGATAATATAGCAACCAACTGAAAATAAAAGGAGGGAAAAAGCAAAGCATAAGAATGCTACATACTTGGTACATGTTTTCCAGCAACCAGAGTGTTAAAATGCCTGAGACTTGGCCGTAAAGCGTGTGGCCGTAAAGTAAGGCTGAAAATTATTGCGACGCCGTGGGAAGTTATCCGGGCGACGGACTTACGTTTGAGAAGTCCTGAGGACTCAATCAGCGAAGAAGACCGTTTTTTTTGTGCGTGGCTGGCCGTGGAAAGACCTGTAAGGAGTTCCTGGACACAGCTGACACTGAAGAAAAACGCGGAGTTTCCGAAAGCAAGATGGCGCCGTCCGTGAACCGGAAGTGGATTCATGATGCAGCGCTGACCTCGAACGGTATGGAGCCAGGTAAGGGGTGTCACTTAAGTAGGGAGAAGGTGAGTCATACGCCCCTCCCACAATTACAGGCCAAAAGGCCTTAATACATATAGATATATGTCTGTATTAAGGCAATTTGCCTGGATTTGTGGGAGGTGCTGGTTTGCTACCTCTAGACTACTTAAGGCACTCCCCTTATCTTGCTCCTCACCGTTCGAGGTCAGCGTTGAATGAGGATCCACTTCCTGGTTCTCTCAGACGCCATCTTGGTTTTCTTACCCACGAGTTTCTCCACGACAAGCTGTGTCCAGGAATCATCTTGCAGGCCTTTTTCATCCGTCCAGCTTCTTACCCGGGTCTTCGTCGTAGATCGCGTCCCAGGGACTCCTAAACCATAAGTCAGACCTACCTGTCTGTAGGATCGGTTTCCCATGGCGCACGTTACAGCACGGGTCCTCGCTTTACGGTTTTCTCTGCACAGTCGCATTACAAAGCCTTTCTCACGGCTTCATTTCGTACAAATTGTTCGGCTAAATTATGCGTATTGGAGAAGCGATCATTTGGCACAAACTGTTTTCCCTTGCTTCATTTAAACGATTATCATTTCGGTTGTGTTTTCCGTTCGGCACTTATTCATAGTATATTCATGCACGATTGCTGTTCACATTAAAGTGCATACGTTTAAGCTATTTATGCCAGCTTCTGGTTCCCTTCATACTAAGATTCGGTTATTCTGCTATGTATTCACATAGATCTGTTTCGTGAGTTACATTTCATCATTTCATGTATATACATTCGGTTAAAAGTTGCTTGTTTAAATAGACAGACCATTTTCATTGCTATTTTAAGGTATCACTTATTACATCAAGGGCATAAAACCAGCTAACATTTCTGTATGGATCCCCATCTAGACACCTAGTAGACTTTCTTATCTCTGGTTTAACAGAAGGCTTCCATACAGGTATCCTACACTTACCAATCGGAACTCTGGAATGCCCTAATCTACAATCCGCCCAACACAACCCCACAGCGGTTGACACCATCATAGCCCAAGAAGTGGCTGAGGGCATCGTATTGGGGCCTTTCAAAACTCCTCCATTCATAGAATGGCGCACTAACCCCATTGGTATTGTCACAGTGAAATCATCCCAAAAAGAGAGACTCATCATTGACTTATCGGCACCCCACTCATCGGCCAACTCCAGTCTTAATTCCCTCATACCCTCTGAGGAATTCTCCCTGAAATACACCACCATAGATCACGCCATTACCACTATTCATACAAGCAGGGGTTGGAGCCTGGCTCAGTAAGACCGACATTACTAACGTCTTTAAATTACTACCAATCCACCCCACACTGTGGCACCTGCATGGCATCAAGTGGTCCGGGAACTACTATTTTTTCTCCCGATTAACTTTTGGGTCCAAAAGTAGCCCAGCTATTTTTGACACATTTGCCGAAGCATTATGCTGGTTACTATTGAATATAGCCAGATGCCCTACGGTATTACATTACCTGGACGATTTCCTACTGGTCGAGGAGAATACTTCCCCTCCTACTAGTCTCAAAGCTACCACTAAGCTATTTGAGCAACTAGGTGTACCTATCTCCCCTAAGAAAACAGAGGGGCCAGACACGGTTATCACTTTTCTGGGTATCCAATTAGACTCCGCCACAATGCAAGCGAGCCTACCACACGATAAGATACTGAATATTCTCACTTACATAAACAACTACCTTCAGCTCGGTACTTGCAACCGCAAAGAGCTACAGTCCCTGCTGGGATCACTGAATTTTGCTATGTGCATCATACCTCAAGGCCGCTCCTTTATATCAAGACTATTGCATCTTTTTCCACTTTTCCTACATGACACGCACAGGTTGTCCTTAGATATCCAAGCTACGGCAGATCTAAACATGTGTGTAGCTGATATCCCACAGCTATTCTCCACTAAAGATCCCAATGAGGCTCAGGAACAAGGTGATGATAAATCCACAGGCAAGGTTTCCAGCAGGTAAAGTAATACAGCAGTATCCCAACAGCAATCCCAATAACTGGACAACACACAGTTTTAGGAGCAGAACTCACAAGCTTTATTTCACAGTGCCTTATAAAGCATGCTCCTATGCAAGGGAGGAGTTTCTAACAATTATTACAGTATCCAATCGGGTATTAGTAACCTCCCACACATCTCCTCCCCTCCAGTTTCTGGATGTACCCCTAAACATAGGGATACCCCTTTAAAAATGGTATCCTCTAATAGCCCTGATCTGGGTGAGCAACATACTCAAAAATCACACAGATCGGACAAGGGGTTCGGAAGTTATGAACAGGTACAGATTTGACCGACCGCATGGGTAAAGTATCCGAAAACCGTTCCATGCATTTTGGCCCTGTGGTCGGTCACAGACAAGGGAATAAAAACATGTGAAATGCTTGTGTTATGAAGCCTGGGGAGGATTCGAATGAATCCCCCAGTTCGTGGGGTTCTTTCTACCGAACAGGGAGCCGTTCGGTAGTTTCCCCACGAAGTACTGGAAGTCTGGAGGTCTCAGCGGTGTTTGCCTAGTCAAGTGTCCGATTTTAGTTCCAGACACTCGACGGCAAAACACCGCTGTTCGGTAGTCTAAGATGGCCGCCGCCATGTGTTCGTATCCCGAATGGCGGCCACCCAGAGAACAAAGACCACACTGCACGGATGGCTAATTACCCGTTTGCAACATTGTTGCAAACGGTAATTGAAGGCACACTTCACACAAGGAGGTCTGGTTGTTCGGTAGTCTCATTCCCTTGCTTTATTCGAATGATTCTACCGAACAACCAGAGGAATACATTTCTTTTACACACATAGAAACTGGCAATATACACAAATACAGTCATTCACCTGAATTTTGTAGGACAGCCCAGTACCATCCGCTACAATGTGGAAGAGATTTTTATCCACTTGGAATGGTAAAAGTATGTTCCTCCCTCAATTGACTGACTCATCTCCCACCATTTGGTCAGATGCGGCATCTACCACTGGTTTTTCAGCAATTTGTGGGAACGAATGGCTTTGGGGCAGCTGGCCTTCAGTAGTTCAGGATTTGGAAGGTTTTTCCACTACCTCAGCTCTTTTTGAGATCGATCCCATCGTGGCGACTTCCGTAGCATGGGGTCATTTATGGGCAAACATGCCAGTTTGTTGCTACTCAGATAACCAGGCAACCTGTCACATCATCAACAAAGGTCGTTCCAAATCCCTTACGATCATGAGATTTCTGAGGATTGGCAGCTTGTCATAATTTTTTCCTATGTTGTTTCCATGTTCCAGGTGTATGTAACACAGCTGCTGACAATTTGTCTCGCTTTAAATTTCAGGCGTTTCATCAAGCACTCCCGTCAGCGGCGTCCACATCCACCATCACTCCAACATTTCAACAACTCTTACTGGACTAGAAACCATCATGCAGCATAGCAGGACATTGTCCCAGTTGGCACTTTCAAACAATACACACAAAACATACAACAGAGCTTTCACACTATTCAAAAGATTCCTTCTGGAACATAACATCATGCAACCATTTGTTATGACATCTTTTTGGGGGGTTTGCTTCCTTTTGCCACCTTAAACTTAAAATGTCATATAACACCATCAAACGTTATCTCACTGGCATTCAACACCACATGCTAATCTTACACCCAAATAACAACAGTTCCATGGCCTCTCACTAAATTAAGACCATACTCAGAGGTATTCAGAAATCAAACCCACACATACAGCCCAGAGGCTACCCATAGATAACCATATCTTTAAAGCATTATCTAACCTGCTTGACTTAAAAC
The DNA here is from genome assembly GCF_036172605.1 of Pelobates fuscus. Classification (NCBI taxonomy): domain Eukaryota; kingdom Metazoa; phylum Chordata; class Amphibia; order Anura; family Pelobatidae; genus Pelobates; species Pelobates fuscus. The sequence goes on along the minus strand of NC_086318.1, from coordinate 29,141,967 downwards.
TGTTTTGACACCAATACAACTTCTATCATCAAAACAGCAATATACATAGCTTTCTATGGATTTCTAAGACCGAGAGAATTCACTACAACCTCCACGACCCAAATTACTCCTTTCCTCCTCTATTCCCACTTGACAAAACATATGGATCATTACATCCTGACTCTACCCCACTCCAAAACCAGTCAGCACATGCCCGTAAACGTTCCGTACTATCCCACGCACAACAGATGGTGTCCCGTCATGGTTCTTGATGCCTACATACAGCATCATAACTTACTACCCTCACAACCATTACTACAGCTGCAAGGTTCAGTACTCACCAATACAACCTTCATGACCTACGTCAGGTCTTTGCTCACACAACTGGGCCTCAACGCAGCCAACTACTCAGGGCACGCCTTTCGTATAGGAGCCGCATCCACAGCCTCCAGTGTCAACATCCCAACTCATGTTATTAAAACACTGGGGCGCTGGAAGTCATCCGCTTACTCATAGTATATACCGAATCCAGTACAAGAATTATGGGATGCTTTCAAAAACATGTCTGGTTGATAAAATGTATATGTACTGGTTGTCTGTAATAAACTTGATTACTTAATTTTTGCCCTCTTCTTTCTCATGCCTACCTCATCGTCGGTTCCGGCACACCACAACCGACTTGCTCTTTTTATTATCCTACATTTATTTATGGTATTTCACACTGTACTATCATAAGCACCTAACACAAATATATATATATATATATATATATATATATATATATATATATATATATATATATATATATATATATATGTGTGTGTGTGTGTGTGTGTGTGTGTGTGTGTGTGTGTGTGTGTGTGTGTGTGTGTGTGTGTGAATGAAATCAAGAGGGCTGCACTCACCTGAACATGCATACATTATAGGGTGCCGCTGGGGTCGATCCACACAACACACAAAATCCAGTGCACTCGCTCATTCACGAACTCAAGTTTCACAGAATGTAATAGTATTATTTAAAAACACCTCATCTAGGCAAAAAATAATGGGGGTTTAGTTACATTATATGATCATATATTGCATAAGCCTGCCACAATGTCAATAGAAGGTAGAAGTAACCCCTCCTACCCCTCCCACCTTCAGTATTGTTTCCAGGATGGGGTATTTGTGCTGCCATGGCCTATTACCAGTAAAAGAAAATTATGGTAAATAGGAATACATTTTCCTTTTTCATTGTTATATCCATGGCAGCACAACAATGGGTAATACTCAAACAATAACCAAGGGAGGGAAAGAAGTACACAAGACTTCCAAAATATGAATGCAAATTGAAAACACACACACATCATAAGGACATTGGAAATGTAAAACTGATTGCCCACTATTGCCACATTATCAAATTGACAGACTCAAATGTAAATTATTAAATTAAATTAAAAAATTATCGGTTGAGGACCAAGCAGCCATTTACCTATAAGTTCCAGGGAAACTTGGCCACTGATGCTCAAGAGTGAGAAATGGCTCTAGTCTAGAGCAAACAGACCTTCAGGTACTGTAAACTAGGGCTTAGTAGCCTAAAAAATAGCTATCTGCTGATGGCTTATATAGAGGCTTGGAGATCTTTATGGCCTATTAGTAAAGATAAACAGAAAGCAGATCTATATAAATAAATCTCTTTCTAGGACAGGAGGAGAAAGTTTCATTACTGACTCTACATTCCAATCAATAGGCTTTAGATATATTGTGGAAGGCAGTAAAGGATTCTATACAAAATAGTGCTTGAAGATCTTATATTCTTTAACCCGATGCTAATGTCACCAATGGAGCAAACTTAATATTAAAGGACCACTCTAGGCACCCAGACCACTTCAGCTTAATGAAGTGGTCTGGGTGCCAGGTCCTTCTAGGGTTAACCCATTTTTTTCATAAACATAGCAGTTTCAGAGAAACTGCTATATTTGTGAATGGGTTAAGCCTTCCCCCTAATCCTCTAGTGGCTGTCTCATTGACAGCCGCTAGAGGCGCTTGCGTGATTCTCACTGTGAAAATCACAGTGAGAGCACGCAAGCGTTCATAGGAAAGCATTATGAATGCTTTCCTATGTGACCGGCTGAATTGCCGCGCGTGCGCATTCAGCCGACGGGGAGGAGAAGAGGAGGATCGGAGGAGGAGAGCTCTCCGCCCACCGCTGGAAAAAGGTAAGTTTTTACCCCTTTCCCCTTTCCAGAGCCGGGCGGGAGGGGGTCCCTGAGGGTGGGGGCACCCTCAGGGCACTCTAGTGCCAGGAAAACGAGTATGTTTTCCTGGCACTAGAGTGGTCCTTTAAGCAGTTGTAGAGAGATATAGTCTTATGGTTGAAAGGGGTGAAGATTTCAGAGCCCTTAAAAAGAACAGGGAAGAATTACACGGTGAGAAATAGTTAAGCAAGGGATCATATAAATAAAGCCGACAAATTCAGATACTTCCAAAGCCCTTTTCACAAAAAGGGAGATCAGAGAGTGCTGAGACATGTATCTCTGAGGTGATGTGGCTAATACCTAGATGACTCCTGGATTTAAGAACTTAGAACCTTCTTGGTAGAATGAATTTAAATGATCACCAAATTAGAAATAGACCAAGAAAACTCTGTAAAGGTAGCCAAGGATATACCTTTTCCATGGCCTTCAGAAGGGTATTAATTACTGTAGTTCAAAAATCCTTATAGTTAAGCCCTTCTTTACAATATTGAAACCTTCATAATTAGGAAAGTAGCACTGGACCTGATGGAAGAGGGAAGAACTATTTTGGGAGATCACATGGAGCTACTGAAGAAGATAAGCAGAAGTGGATACCACGGACTGGGTACCAATATGGAACTGTCTGGATGATTGATATTGGCTCTTGCAACCTATGCAGAAGAGAACTGTTGAATGTTAAGGGTGTCCCTTTCCTGAACGTATTCAATTTTGGAGAAAAGTTCTTCAACCCCAGTGGATGGTATTCATAGTTATCACTGTCCAAGGGATTTCCACAGGAAAGTAAATTTTCTCCCTTGTGCCATCTTATCTTGGGCCATGTACTGAAGACTTCCCAAGGAAGAGAAGCTAAAATCTCTTGAGGCAGATGGTAACAACGCTCAGTAAATCCAAAAATAAATATTCTCTAGTCTTAGAAGTCTGTCCAAGGGATAGGACACGAACAAAAAGACTGAAGGTTGGAGGGGTAGGAGAGGTTACTTATATCTTCTACTTTAATTAGTTTACTGTCTTCTTAGGGATAGGGAGTAGCTACCCATTGTTGCGCTACCATGGATATGGCCAGGAGAGATATGTATATGTATATATATATATATATATATATATATATATATACATACACTGAACAAAATTATAAACGCAACACTTTTGGTTTTGCCCACATTTTTCATGAGCTGAACTCAAAGATCTAAGACTTTTTCTATGTACACAAAAGGCCTATTTCTCTCAAATATTGTTCACAAATTTGTCTAAATCTGTGTTAGTGAGCCTTCTCCTTTGCCAAGATAATTAATCCACCTCAAAGATGTGGCATATCAAAATGCTGATTAGACAGCATGATTAATGCACAGGTGTGCCTTAGTTTGGCCACAATAAAATACCACTCTAAAATGTGCAGTTTTATCACACAGCACAAAGATGTGGCATATCAAAATGCTGATTAGACAGCATGATTAATGCACAGGTGTGCCTTAGTTTGGCCACAATAAAATACCACTCTAAAATGTGCAGTTTTATCACACAGCACAATGCCACAGATGTGTTACATTTTGAGGGAGCATGCAATTGGCATGTTGACTGCAGGAATGTCCACTAGAGCTGCTGACCGTGAATTGAATGTTCATTTCTCTACCATAAGCCGGAAGCTCCAAGTAAAGACTTTATTGATCACAAATGCAATAGCATAAAAGAGATAAAATCTCACTGCACTCAGAGCACCTAGAGCAAATCAACATCCTGGTAACAGTACGAGCTTCCAACTAGTGGTGAGTTAATCTGAAATTGTTAGATGATCCTCTTTGGGCCTGGCCGTCTGTAGTGGTACTATAGCCACTCCACAATTGTGAGTGTGTTTCTTATGGAGATTTCTGAGACCTGCTGCATAAGGAGAGTGCAAGTATACAATTTTGGTTTACCACACAAGATTCTGCTCTCTTTCACAGTGTGATAGTAACAGAACTTTTTGCTCACTAATAGATACTTATGTATATATTTCTGAGAATTCCAGATACTTTTTCTGCACTGACACTTTTTAAAGAGATTGTTTGCACACCTTCATCTTTTATTTTATTAAACTTTTTGGGGATTTAATATATCAGAGGTCCTTTTAGGTTTCTGCATCTATATATAATGGTTCTGAGTTTGCCTTTGTAACACCTGATTTTATATAGGTTGGTTTTTATGGTATGGGCAGGCGTATGTTATGGACAACAAACACAGGTGCATTTTATTGATGGCATTTTGAATGCACAGAGATACCGTGACAAAATCCTGAGACCCATTGTTGTGCCACTCATCTATGACCACCATCTCATGTTGCAGCGTGGTAAGGATCTGTACACAATTCCTGGAAGCTGAAAACTTCAGCCTATTTCAATTGTACATTGCATGCCTCATTCTGCTTACTGTATTTGGCAGCAATGCCTCATTCTGCTTAATGTATTTGGCCCTCACAAGGACATATCACATTTTATCATATGCATTTTAGTTAGTCACCCTACATTTTAATGTTCGTCTGCCCTCTGGGTATTTAGGTACTCATTGGGCCAACATTGTTGGTAATTCACTGTTTAGTAGATATACCACAAAGGACAGCTTGCATGCATTTAATTATGGACCCCCTTGTTCTTCAGCAACCCTCTGAAGTGAAGAGGAGCCCTGAAAATGACTTGTAATTCCATAAAATCGGATGGTAATATTGTGCCTTCTATTATCCAGACATTGTGTAACATGGTCCAGACACTGTGCATCCAATCCTCGAAAACTGGAATCCGAGCTTATAATTGTCCAATGAGCTTCTGTTCACTGAAAACCCAGAGATATATTCTCTCTTTTCAGCTACCAGGTAAGGTGTAACTCCACTGATGGTGACATCATCAGTGGCTGGCTCCAATTCTTCTTTCTCTTGTTGAACCAAGATAGAAAGGACCTTTGAGGAATCATGAGATGCCATTGGGCCCAACTGACATATCTGATGGTGGAAGACAGGATTCCTAGTAGTTGCATATGTTTTTTTTTTGCTGTTACCAAGCGAAAATGAAGAAACTGGTAGAGAAAACTTCCACAATCTGTGGTAATGTTCCCGAGATAGGGAAAAAGCAGAGTACAGAAGTTTCCACCCAGAAATGTCAACCTCTTAGCTGCTGTGAGACTGATTCTCTTTATATTCATCAAGCAGCCAAATGTCAGAAGTTCTGAAAGAACTATATCCCTCTGTGTCCTGCCTTCTGTGGGTCTGAGGCTACGAGAAGTAGATCATCCACATAATAGAACCATGTGGTGTTCTGGACTCTCAATATCACTATAAGCACATATAAGATTGGAAGTTCTCTTCTTAGATAATGCTGAAGATCTAGGTCTATTGGAATGTGATAGTAAGCAACCTTGAGCTATATAGAGATAAGGAAATTATCATTCCAAATTGCTTGGGATAATAGAAGACGGCGGCTGGAGCGTTCCGGAATGGAAAACCGGGATGCCGACCGCCAACAAGCATGCAGAGCGATTGCGGCCTAGAGAGGACCCTGGGCGGGAGAGGCGGCCGACCTCCCGTCCTCTGTCTCTTACCCCAGCAGGACCACACAGAGTCCCGTTCCCCCCCCTCAGGGCCAGGGGGGACATCCCAGCCCACACTCCACTGCCCACAGAGTGGTGGGGCCCGAACAAACCACGAAACAACGCTTTGAACAGCAACTCGACATGCAAAATGGCGGACGTACTCACCTACCACAGCCAACCACAGCGAGCACCCATACACTGCGGACCGGAGGCCCAGGGGACTCTGGAGTCAAGACTTGATGCCATCCTGGCGGCCTTTTGGGCGAAACTGGAGGCTAAAGCACAACATCCCAAGCGAGAACCCCAAATGAAAGCCCAGAGGCAGAGGACGCAAAATGGCACGTGGCGGCGCTCAACACTCACCATAACCGGCAACCGGCTCCGGGGAAAGGGAAACGTCAACAGACCGGCTCCCCGACAGCAGAGTAAATTACCCGCCAGGCGACGCAAGACCGCGACCCGACACTGTTCTCCCTCGGTGAGGACGGACTTGGATGGTACTGGGTCCCTGAAAAAACAGACCTCAAAACAGACTTGGGACCAGGGGGCCCCCTCACCAATGCCCGGCAGACAGACACGGAGCCCTCAGAGGCTCGACCCACCAGGCGCACTCCATAACTCAACGCCGACAAGGAGAAGCGCACTCACTCCACTGCTCCGCACTCCCGAAAACACCAATAGCCCTCAGAAAGCACATACCTGCCGTGGGGGTCGGCTGAAACTGGACTGCTTCACTGAGATGAACGGCCGCTGGCCGCACTAACCATTAATGACCATGAAACTTATTCAGGACTAAGTGCTCCCTCCCTCGTGCTACTCTAATGCTTGGCGCACTACACTAGTAACCATTCTTGTTTGATTTTTTATTCTTATGTTTCCATGCTTAGTTAGCCACTTTGCAATCCTAGGCTAATATCGTAATAGCCTACTATATAGCACATTCCGGCAGTGGTAGATATTAGATGCCTTAACAGCCTGACAGATCAAGATATTAACAGCTTGAAATGTATTACTCGTGTTATGCCTACAGCTTTATTTTATTATTATTATTTACTCTCAGGCGCAAGCACACAAACCCTGTGTGATCCCTTATCTTTTCCCTTGTTAAGTTGTTGTTAAGTTGCTTGAGCAGTTCACCTTGCCTAGTAGCACTCAGATCTACACAGACCATCACAAAATCACACTACATGCTTAGCCAGAGTTTAACAGGAGTCTAACAGGCTGCCACTCTTGACTATCACTCAGGCAGTAAACACACGACATACCGCACACCCCACAGCTGCCAGCATGCTATACTGCTAGCGAATATGTAGACGAAAACATGCCTATCTGTTTAGTAATAGACCCGGTCAGTCACTATATCTTGCACACTATACTGTTAAGTTTCACATACTGACCAACATTTTAATCTTGACTAGTCTCACTGTGATCGACATTACAGACTTACTGACATAACTGACCAAGCATATTTACTCTGTGACTCTAATGTTTCTGCTGAAGCACTACCAACTACCCAGTTAGGCCTCTATATATATAGAAACGCTTTCTCAGATGCATAATCATAAGATCAACAACCTTTATTGTATACTTACCTAGACTAGCATGTTGGCGTGTTTGCTACTTACTTTTAGCTACCAAGATTGCCTAGCTTGATTACTTCGTATTATAGCATGTTTATTAATCACTACTAATCGATGATACCTCAGATCTTGTTAATTCCATATTATAAAAAATGTGCTGTTTTGAAATGCCGCAATGTACAATGCTACGACTACGCTTGGAGCAGCTGTTGTGGCTCTGCACGCTTACTGTTATTCCAAGCACAAATAAAATAAAGAATAAAAAAAAAAAAAATCACCAATCACACATATGGCGCAACCCACACATCCCCTCCCCTCAGATAAACAGTTAAACCAATTATGCTGTACATATTTTTAACCAAGTTCTGGATGTACCCCAAAACCCCAAAACCAAATCCTGCACTGCTGGATAGCCCTTGTTCAGGGGAGCAACATATCCGAAAACCAGCTCGTTCGGATGAACGGTTCGGGAGCTATGGGTTTCCAAAGTTTTGACCGACCGCACAGACTTTCTAGCCGAAAATAGTTCCACAAGTTTTGGCCTTGTGGTCGGTCTCCGATCGTACGTTAAAACTCCACGAACCCTTTGGCATCCATAGTTATCCCGGGGTTTGCTATACTCCCCATGCAAAGGGTAATCATCCTACCGAACGGTGGGCCATTCGGTAGGTCCAGCACGAAGTTACGTTAACCTGGAGGTCTCAGCGGTGTTCGCCTGTTTGCGTCTCCGTTTTTAGTTCCAGACGATTGCTGGCAAACACCGCTGTTCGCATGTAAGATGGCCGCAAACACGTGCAAAGTCCCGAAATGGCGGCCACCTATACGTTACACAAAGGATTCGTGCTGAACCATACGAACGCCTGCAAATAGGGCTGAAAGGTAAAAATAGCACTTAAAGGCACACAATGAAAAATAATGCTTTTGTAACAGTGCTCCCATTTTGTGGAACACTCTGGCAGACAGACAACAATAAGGCTGTCCAGACCGCTGGTTATGCTGGGCTGAGGTCTGTTTGTCTGGACAACCCGTCGGCGTTGCCATTCTGTTTCCCAGGTCTGTAGGTAATGGTGAAATTGAAGGGTTGCAACGATAAACTCCAACGTAACAGCCTGCCGTTATCTCCAGAGACCCGGTTTAGCCACACCAACGGGTTATGGTCGGTAACCAGAGTGAACTCTTGTCCATACAAATAGGGAGTCAATTTCTTTAATGCCCACACCAAAGCCAAACACTCCTTTTCTACCGCTGCATAGCTGTCTTCGCGGGGCAGGAGCTTCCGGCTGATGTAGGCAACTGGATGCTCCCCTCCGTCTTCGCCTACTTGGCTGAGGACAGCTCCCAGCCCGAACATGGAAGCGTCTGTATGGACGATAAAACGTTTGTTAAGGGCTGGGGCCGCCAAGACATGAGCGTTAACAAGAGCATTTTTGAGCCCCTGGAAAGCCGTTTCACAGTGGGGAGACCACAGGACCTGGTCAAGTCAGTCAGGGGTTTGGCAAGTGTGCTGTAGTCTGGTACAAACCGTCTGTAGTACCCTGCCGTGCCCAGGAATGCTAGGACCTGAGTCTTAGTGGTGGGGGTGGGCCAATTGGTCACAGCTTCTATCTTGGCCGGCTCTGGTCGCTGTTTCCCACACCCCACCCGGTGACCCAGGTACTGTACCTCGGCCATCCCAAAAAGGCATTTTTCTGGCTTCAGAGTCAGGCCAGCAGCCCGGATCTGATCCAGAACCATTCCTACGTGAGCTAAGTGGTCCTCCCAGGACTCACTGTGGATCGCTATGTCGTCCAGGTATACGCAAGCAAAACTGTGGAAGCAATCCAGGAGCCCATCGACCAAGCGCTGGAATGTAGCTGGGCCATTCTTCATCCCAAACGGCATTACCTTAAAATGATATAAGCCGAATGGGGTGAAGAATGCCGACTTGGGGATAGCCTCTGGGGCCAGGGGAATCTGCCAGTAACCCTTGCAGAGGTCGATGGTGGTCAGGTAATTTCCCCTGGCTATACGATCGAGTAGCTCGTCTACCCTGGGCATAGGGTAAGCGTCCGTCACTGTCTTTTCATTGAGCCTCTGATAGTCTACGCAAAACCGGTTTGTCCCATCTTTCTTGGGCACCAGGACCACTGGGGAGGCAAATGGACTATTGGAGGGCTCAATTACCCTGAGTTGGAGCATCTCATCGATCTCCTTCTTCATTCCTGTCCTAACTGCCTCGGGGATTTGGTAAGGAGCCTGGTTTAAGGGAGCTTGTCCCGGAGTATCTACCTGGTGGGTGGTTAAGGAAGTGTACCCTGGCTTCTGGGAGAAAGTGAAGTTTTTGGACTGCAGGAGTTGGTTGAGCTGCTCTCTTTCAGTGGGGCTAAGTCGGTCTCCTATCTGAACCTGAGCTACTATATCTGTGGGGGGACTCTTTTCTAATAGATCTGGAATGGGTAGACTGTCGGGGGTCTTCCTGAGGGGGACAACATACGGCCGTCACGTTCTCTGGCCGCTCAAAATATTCCTTGAGTATGTTTACATGGAATGTCTTCCTAAGATTGTTGTCGTGGCAGCTAGCTATTACATAAGTGGTGTCTCCCCTTTTCTCCACGATCTGGTAAGGGCCCTGCCAGGACGCCTGCAATTTGTCTGTCTTAACTGGCTTAAGTACTAACACCTTTTGTCCTATGGTGAAGATTCTCTTTCGGGCCCCCCGATCGTACCATACCTTCTGTCTTCTCTGGGCCGATTGGAGATTAGCCTGTACTGATTTGGCTAATTGCTCCATTCGGTCCCTGAGTTCCAGCACGTATGGTACAATGTGGACACCGTCAGTCTCCATCTCTCCCTCCCAGTGCTCCCGGATCAGGTTTAGGGGTCCCCGTACCTTTCTTCTGTAGAGCAACTCGAAGGGAGAGAATCCTGTCGTTTCCTGGGGCACCTCCCGATAAGCAAAAAGGAGGTGTGTCAGGAAGCGTTCCCAGTCTCGGTATTCCTGAGTGAACGTCTTGAGCATTTGTTTGAGGGTCCCATTGAACCTCTCACAAAGTCCGTTCGTCTGGGGGTGGTATGGGGAGCTCAGGAGGGACTTCATTTTGCAAACCTGCCAGAGTTGATGGGTCAATTCGGCAGTAAATTGGGTGCCTCGGTCAGACAGGATTTCTTTTGGAAATCCTACCCGGGAGAACACCTGCACCAGCGCATTCGCTACCGTATCTGCTTGTATGTTGGATAGGGCGACAGCCTCTGGGTTCCTGGTAGTGTAGTCCACTACGGTAAGAATGTAGCACTTACCGGAGGGACTAGGGGTAGCCAGCGGTCCCACTAGGTCAATAGCAACCCTGCTGAAGGGTTCCTCTACAATGGGCATATTTACTAGATGGGCTTTAGGGTGATCGCCTCGCCTCCCTACTCGTTGACACACATCGCAGGTATTACAATAAGTTCTAACATCGGCGTGTACCCCTGGCCAAAAGAACGTGTGAGTAATGCGGTGTAGTGTATGGGTTACAGCTAGGTGACCTGCCAAGGGGATGTCGTGTCCTATCTTGAGTATTTCTCGACGGTATTTGTGGGGCACTACCAGCTGTCGCCTATGCTGTCCCCTTTTCTCTGTCAAGCGATATAGATTCCCTTTTTCCCATAAAAATGTTTCGTTATCTGACCCGCCCCCTCCGGTCCCTGCTCGTTCCCGGTACTTTTGTAATGTCGGGTCAGTCTTAGACTCTGTCTCGAAAGCCTCTGGAGTGTCCCAGGGTATGGGGCCTAACAAGTCAGGCAAGGTCGGGGTAGGTCTTACCTGTGTCTCCCGCACTGGTGAGAGTTCTCGCTCCGTCCGGACTTGGGCTCGGGTAGTCACTGGGTTCGCCTCGTTGCTGTACACCGGAGCATAGGCAGAAGTCATGGGGCCCAAATCGTTGCCCAGTAGTACTTCGGCAGGTAAGTTATCCATTATGCCCACGTTCACAGCCCCCTTTCCCGCTCCCCAATCAAGATGCACTTTAGCGGTCGGAATTTTGTACACATCCCCCCCCGCAACTCTAACGGCCACAGTCTGCCCGGATCGCTTGTGCTCCGGCACCAAATGGCTCTGGACCAGTGTGATGGTAGCCCCCGTGTCTCTCAACCCCTCGGTAGATCGCCCCTCGAGCCATACCTTCTGCCGATGGTGCTGGCGGTTATCCGAAGCAGCATATACAGGATCCGCCTCGTGAAGTGGTCCCAAATATTCCTCCATAGGGGCCTCTTGGTTAACACAGAGTGCCCGGGCAGGACGATGGGGACAGTATATGTGTGTAGGGTGTGAGTGTGTGTGATGGCTAGGAGGGGCTTTTTTATAATATGCTTTTTTAATTAAAATAAATGTTTTTTACGTCCCCCCTCCCTTCTTACCTTTACTGGGAGGAAGGGGGACATTTCTCCATCCCTGGTGGTCTGTGGGGAATCCGTGGTGGTCCCAGTGTTAGGTGTGATTTCTAGCCCGCGCTCCAGGGTGAGATTTGGAGCGTTGCCGTGGTAACCGCGGCAACGCTCCTTGCTCGCTAGAGTAGGACCCGGAGGAGCTACAGGCTGAGCTCCCGGCTCCTCTCTCCCTCCCTCCCCTGCCGGCTGCCAGCAATATGCCTGCGGAACGGGGAGGGAGATCTCTAGCGCCTGCTAACAGGGGAGAGGGAAACCCTCTGTTTTCTCGGGGAGGGGGCAATTGCTCCGTTGCCCCCCCGGATCCGCCACTGGGCAGGCCAGTCAGCAGGGAAGTGTGCTGCTCGTTAACCTTTCTGCCCTCATTAACATTGTGGTTAACCGCAGACACTTCCAACTCCTGAATGGTCGGCTGGGTAGTGGTCGTTCGTATGAACGAACACGCGGCAGCGGCCATCTTGGACAGTCAAATGCCCAGCGGTGTTCGTCGTCAAACCTATGGAACTGATTTTAGACACTGCTTCCCACGAACACCGCTGAAATCACCGACCATCCATCACTCTGTTCCAAATTCATACGAACGCTGTGCTGTTCGGTAAATTAACAATACACAAACGGAACTGTACCAGATAGTAAACCCATGGAGCTCATTTGTTTCGTTGAACACCCAATGTATAAACATTAACTCCATGGCGATTGAACTATATGTATGGGATCTGAGCGCTGTTCGGTTATATTGAGTGCTCAGATCCAAGCTATCTGGGATTACGTTGAATGTGGGGGTTCCGTTCGGTATTTTGGAAAATATGTATTTTAATGTGTTTTTACCATTACTGTAAAATGGGGATATTATCTATGCCTGAAGGTAATTGAGTTACTTCAAGCACTTAACCCAATTATCTCCAGGATAGAGAGGAGGAGTTGTACTGTTTGTGTGGGAGTGTTTGCATTCTGTAACTGCATGTGATTGGCTATTGTAAAAACTGTCTCAGTCTTCCACAAGGTCCCTATGGGAGTGTCCCTTGCTGGAAGACCTGCATAAAAGGCTGACATGTAATCACCATTAAACAGATCCTGCTTGACCCTCAATACAGAGCCTCGTCTCATATTTGGGGGGATAATTTGTATGGTTCCTATTCAGCACTTAGGAGTGTTCAGTAGTTGACTTTGCATTCGGGAAAAAGAACAGCTTTGGTGGTGTTAACCCCTTCTATTACCGGGGTGACATTACAGTCAGTTGTAACCTGAAGACTTCAGACAGCATCTGCAATCTTGGCTCTTAATATCTCTCTGCATAGTAGCCTTCAGATTTTAAATCAGACTGTTCATGGTTCTAGAAACAGCAGTAAAAGCTACAGCTGGATCCCATCCTGCATCAGCACACATCTAAATTTGGACAGGTGTGGGTCCACTTTTGATCCATAGGCTTGCATAAAAAAGCAGAGTTGTCAAGTGGTAGCATCGTCCCACATGCTATCCTGGATATCTGTGCATCCACCTTAGGTGGTGTAGTGTAGGGGGAGGAAGTACCTTCCATCACAGGGTAAAGTTTGGGCTCTTTTTCTTACCTCTAAGGCCTCTGAAATACCTTGGAACTTCCTTTGTAAGTCATGCCCGCATGTCATGTGGCTGCACAGGTATAAGTGATACTAAAAAAGCCACCTTCAGGAGATGATCAGTGCATAACTGTTTTCCTTCGACTGCTTTCCCATCATAACCAGAACATGGTGTAGATTCAGACAATATCTTGCAACTTGCTTTGTAAGCTATGCCAACATGTCCTGTGGCTCCGCAGGTATAGGTGATGCTGAAGAGGATACCTTCTGAAGACAGTCAATGCATAATGGTTTTCCTTCCACTGCATTCCCATCACAATCAGAACATGGTGTAAATTCAGACATCAAATAAACAAAAAAATATTACATGTGGCAAAGTACTAAAGTAAAAAAGGGCACTGTCAAATTCTATTACCAAGAAAATTGTCAAACAGATTTAAAACTGTCTGAAAACAGCACTTACCCATGTCTGGAGACTCTGCAAATACTTTCTGCAAAAGGACTTTAAGGCACAAACTGCACATGCGTTTTCCGAGTGCATTTGCCATTTAGAGACTGGGGAGAGAGCTTAGTCTGCAATATACATACCGTATATACTCGAGTATAAGCCGAGTTTTTCAGCACATTTTTTGTGCTGAAAAACCCCAACTCGGCTTATACTCGAGTCAGAGTCTGTATTATGGCAATTTGCATTGCCATAATACAGACAATGGGGGCTGTGGGGGCTGCAGAGAGAGTTTACTTACCTTTCCTGCAGCTCCTGTCAGCTCTCTCCTCCTCCGCCGGTCCGTTCAGCACCCAGTGTAAATCTCGCGAGAGCCGCGGCTCTCGCGAGACTTACAGTGTGAGCTGACAGAAGAGCTGACCGGACCGGCGGAGGAGGAGAGAGCTGACAGGAGCTGCAGGAAAGGTAAGTAAACTCTCTCTGCAGCCCCCACAGCCCCCTCCTACACAGTGCCCATCCACTGGACCACCAGGGAAGGAGAGCCCCCCTCCCTGGCCAGCTAGCAAGCAGGGAGGGGGGACAAAAAAATGTATATATATTAATAATAATTTAAAAATAAAAAAATAATAAAATAAAAATAATAAAATAAAAAAATAATAAAAAAAATAATAATAATAAAATAAAAAATAATAATAAAATAAAAAAATAATAATAAAATTGTTTTAATGAAACAAAAAAATATATTAAAATAATTAAAAAATAAAAATGCCCACCCCCCACCAAGGCTCTGCATCACACACACACACACACACACACACACACACACACTGCATTCATACACACACACTGCACTCATACACACACTGCACTCATACACACACTGCACTCATACACACACTGCACTCATACACACACTGCACTCATACACACACTGCACTCATACACACACTGCACTCATACACACACACTGCATTCATACACAAACACTGCATTCATACACAAACACTGCACTCATACACACACACTGCATTCTCATACATACACACTGCATTCTCATACACACACTGCATTCTCATACACACACTGCATTCTCATACACACACTGCATTCATTATATACACACACTGTAAATAAATATTCAATTAATATAATTTTTTTAGGATCTAAATTTTATTTAGAAATTTACCAGCAGCTGCTGCATTTCCCACCCTAGTCTTATACTCGAGTCAATAAGTTTTCCCAGTTTTTGGGGGTAAAATTAGGGGCCTCGGCTTATATTCGGGTCGGCTTATACTCGAGTATATACGGTAGCCCCTGAACACCCAGGGAACTGGGAATGAATCTCCAGGATCAAAGGAAAGCATAAGAAATAAAGTAAAAGTGCCTGCAAGGTGATTAAAAGGCAACAAGGTGCAAAAGTCAAAGTTTAAAGGCATCACAGCCTAAGGCGCAGCCAGGGGCGGACTGAGAGCCGTTGGGGCCCCGTGGCAAAATCAGTTCCCAGGCCCTATGAAGGCCAAATATATGTGCCTTAAATAAATGTTAACTTTAACTCTCATATAATACGGCATTCCTTTTAATGTGTATAGTTTTCTTTTAAAACATCTACTTGTCCAAGGGATAAGTATCCCTTGCCTAGAGCCATGGACAAAAATAGTTGATCTAAAATATTCTCTAAATTTTTTAATTTTACAATTTGGATTTACTTTGCAAAGATACCAAATTTAGTCTCTCTCTTTGTCATAGTGTGTGTGCTGGTTGCAGAAATTTTGGGGCCCCTAACACAGCTCAAGGTCTGGGCCCGCCTCCAAGCCCGCCCACAGGGCCCGCCTCCCAATCCCACTCACAGGAATGCATACACAGGCACAGAAGGACACAGACACACACAGAAAGATACACACATAATAACAGATACAAATACTGAAACAGACACAAACATACAGGCATACTGACACACACATACTGATACACACACACATGCATAAGGAGATACAGATACACACACACACACATACATACTGACACACACACATGCAGACATACATACTGACAGACAGGCATCCTTACAGGCATACATACATACATACATACACACACATACTGGCATACATACATACACATACACACATACATACATACACATACATACACATACTGGCATACATAAACATAGTGACATACATACATACATACATACATACAATTAATTTTTTCTGGGGATTATGGGCGAATGCTGCCTCTCCTCGGCCTTCAGGCTGCGTCCTCCTTCCTGCGCGGAGTAAACTGGGAGGAAGTGACCAGCCCTCACTTCCTCCCAGCAGCACTTTTTTTTTTTTAAGGGGCCCATTTGCGCTCGGGCTACTGAAGATAATAAGACCCATTGGGCTGGCCCTAATTGCTTGGGCCACCTGATGGGCCCCATCAGCGTGTGGGCCCAGGTGCAGATGCACTGGTGGCAGTTCCGCCTCTCCACGTGGTGCCCGGCCAGCCGGGCCCGCCAGGGCCACCGGGCCCATGACAACCATCATGGTTGTCACCCCCTAATGGCGGCCCTGGCTGGTTGCATGTGTTGTGTGCTGCCTGTATCTATGTACTGTGCAGGGCCAGACTGGCCCACCGGGATACCGGGAAATTTCCTGGTGGTCCATCGGGGATGACGTCATATTCCGGCCGCGGTCTCATGCAGCAGTGGGCAAGGGCGGGAGAGCAGAGCCAGCGCAGCTCCCCCAGCGGCCACCAGCACAGACAGCCATCTGCACTGCACGATCCCCTGGCAGTAATTTGTGTTATGGTCTGTCTGTCTGTTATGATGTTGCTGTCTGTCTGTGTCATGGTGTGTGTGTCTTATGATGTGTCTGTCTGTGTCATGGCGTGTATGTCTGTCTGTCTGTGTCATGGTGTGTGTGTCTGTCTGTCTGTCTGTGTCATGGTGTGTGTGTCTGTCTGTGTCATGGTGTGTGTGTCTGTCTGTCTGTGTCATGGTGTGTGTGTCTGTCTGTCTGTGTCATGGTGTGTGTGTCTGTCTGTGTCATGGTGTGTGTGTGTGTGTGTCTGTCTGATATAATGTGTCTGTCTGTTATGATGTGTCTGTCTGTGTCATGGTATCTGTCTGTAAGGTGTGTGTGTCTGTCTGTCATGGTGTCTGTCTGTCTGTGTCATGGTGTCTGTCTTTCTGTGTTATGGTGTCTGTCTGTCTGTGTTATGGTGTATGTCTGTGTTATGGTGTATGTCTGTCATGGTGTGTGTGTGTCTGTCTGTGTCATGGTGTCTGTCATGGTGTGTGTGTGTCTGTGCCATTGTGTGTGTCTGTCCGTATCATGGTGTGTGTGTCTGTCCGTGTCATGGGGTGTGTGTCTGTCTGTCTGTCATGGGTTGTGTGTCTGTCCGTCATGAGGTGTGTGTCTGTGTCATGGGGTGTGTGTCTGTCTGTGTCATGGGGTGTGTGTCTGTCTGTGTCATGTGTGTGTGTCATGGTATATGTGTGTGTGTCATGGTGTGTGTGTGGGTCTGTCTGTGTCATGGTCTGTCTTGGTGTGTATCTGTCATGGTATATGTGTGTTTCTGTGTCTGTCATGGTGTATATGTGTGTTTAAAAATAGTGTTTTTGCTCACCTTTTTTTCCCCCACGCAGGGTGCTGGTATCCCCTCGACTGTCCCTGCCTCTATGGCTAAGATCCTCAAGCTTGATGATTTCAGCCAATCCAATGCTTTGCCATAGGATTGGCTGCAAAACGCTACACCAATCAGCATCTCCTCATAGAGATGCATTGAATTACTGTATCTCTATGGGAAAAGTTCAGCGCCTCCAGAGTGTGGAGGCCCTGAATGTAGGTGCACTGACACAGGAAGCACCTCTAGTGACCGTCTGAGTGACTGTCACTAGCGGTGTCACTTTGAAGCAATATAAACACTGCCTTTTTTCTGAAAAGTCAGTGTTTACATTGAAAAGCCTGTAGGGACATGCTACAGACACCAGTACCACTACATTAAGCTGTGTGTGTGAGTTGTGTTTTTATGTCAATGAGCTGATGTATATCAGTGAGATTGTTTGTTTGTCTATAGGCTGTGTATCATTGAGCTTGTGTGTGTCATTGAGATGTCAGTGTCTGCATGCGAGTATGAAAGGACCAATATTTTATATTAGAAAAAGCAATATATATATATATATATATATATATATATATATATATATATACAATAAATACACAAGATCCAGCGCACTCTCCTATCTACTAAACAGCAACTTCAATGTTGACAGATTTTATTAGTTTGTAAAAGTTTTTTTAAAAACACCTAATCTAGGCAAAAAAATGGGGATTTAGTTACATTATATGATCATACATTGCATAAGCCTGCCACAACGTCAATGTACCCCATCTTTGGCAGGTCCTACTCTCACAGTCTAATGTCTGCTCTTATGAGATTAACCACTTACTTGGGAAAAAATTCCATCTGAGGCTCTCTGCAGTACAAGGCTAAATAGGGACCTGAGATGTTTCCCCCCATGTTTCCTATATATATACTATAATCCTGTGTATCGACTTACATATGATGTGGCATCTGGTCAGATTTCAAATCCGTTCCGGGTATTAACACTATACCGAGGGTCTGTCTCAGACGCATGCGCGTCAATCTCCGTGGTTACACAGAATGCAGGAGCTTGGAGAATTAGCCAATGGGGGAAAGTTAGGCGCCTTGCGTCAATATCACCCTGGCAACCAGCCCGCATACGAAATGATACGGCGCTCGCTGAGACTCAGACCTCAGGTGGTGCTGACCCAGGGGTTCGGCGATCGGAATCACCAGATAGCACAGATAGGACAGGGTTGCATCCCTGACACATGAAGGTACAATACTTGCATGTAAGTGTGAAATGGCTATATTTCAAATCCACATCGGGTAGTGGATACTATATCGCAGTCTCTTGCTCTATACGCATGCGCTTATCACACGTAACGTCATCACTGGGAGAGTTAGCCAATGAGTGAAAGCCTGGCGTTTCACGTCAGACTCACCTTGGCAACCAGTGTATACACGGAAGTGAGCGGTGCTTAAGGAAACATTGACTGCAGATGGTGTCAGCCCGGGAGTGTGGTAATTGGAATGACCGGCCCCCCCACACACAGCTGATCTGTAAGTGTGTCGTGATTGTTGTTCTTATTTAAACACAGTTTTTGCTTCATTTGTTTGTTGCTTGCTGTCCTGATGAAAGTTCCCTAGAGGAACTGAAACGTTGACATTTTTCTTGGAATAAAATAGAGATTTTTCTACAAATACCTGGGAGTGCTGATTATCATTTACTTCTATATATATATATATATATATATACAATAAATACACAAGATCCAGCGCACTCTCCTATCTACTAAACAGCAACTTCAATGTTGACAGATTTTATTAGTTTGTAAAAGTTTTTTTAAAAACACCTAATCTAGGCAAAAAAATGGGGATTTAGTTACATTATATGATCATACATTGCATAAGCCTGCCACAACGTCAATGTACCCCATCTTTGGCAGGTCCTACTCTCACAGTCTAATGTCTGCTCTTATGAGATTAACCACTTACTTGGGAAAAAATTCCATCTGAGGCTCTCTGCAGTACAAGGCTAAATAGGGACCTGAGATGTTTCCCCCCATGTTTCCTATATATATATATATATATATATATATATAAAATCCAGATAGCCCCTGCACTCCAACCATGACAATAGGGAAAAAAAATATCTGGTGCTCTGGTGGCTGAATAATACAAAACACGAAAAATACCGGCACTCAAGGATTTACAGCAAATCAAGTCTTCATTTATTGCGAAGAAAAAAATCGACGTTTCAGCTCCTCACAGGAGCTTTCATCAGGACACAAAATATCAAAATACTGAAACACACTTATATAGGACATACAATTAATATTAATGGGTACTTACTTACAGGTGCCCTGCATTTGTGCTCGCCGCCGGAACTGCTGAGACCGCCATTACTGACAACCACACTTCCGGGTTTATGGTCATGTGACCCCCTAGGACGTGTTCATTGGACAGGCTCTGAGTGTTACTGGGGCAACCCTAGACAACAATGTCTCATTGGCTGCACCCATGAGTACTTGAGCCGGCGAGAGACAAAATTGTCTCCTAACACTGGGTGTTGTCATGGTGATCAGGGCGCATTTCCGACAGACGTGCTGAAATACACTATATACAAGAAAAATCCGGAGGAACATAATACTGCATGGGACTTATAGTGAATAGATGGGCTAAATAAAGGATTAAACAACTTTGCTTAAACAACTTTACATTATTTTATATATCTCACACAGTACTTATGTTATAAATCATGTTTAAAAAAAAAAAAAAAAATTAAATCAAAACTCATTTAGAAGATTATGCTTCTATCACACCATGTATACATGTTTTCTTACATGGCACGCATATATTCTGACTTTTTCTTTATGTACTCAAACTACATACACAAGAACTCGGTCTAAAATCTCATAAACTTTCGGGTTGAATCACACACCTCGATTTAACCACTCATACGTCACATTTCTTGTTTTAAAATAATTTTTTAATTATTATTTTACCTCATACATACCTCTTTTGGGTCTTACATTTCACGGCCTAAGACTGTATTGTTACAAACCTGCACCATATTATACTACAAACACTAGCATTATCAAAGCATACGCATTAATCTCGTCACCATAGTGACATATCATACACACCCTGAAAACCTGGTTATCAGGGCCATACCACATAACATGGCCAGTTAGGTAACTACCATTCATTAAAATTTCCCTTACATATGTATTTATATAAACTCACTACAGCTAGCTAGTCTAAATTGGTATCAAAGGATCCAATTCTCACACTTTCATATCTTGTTTCTAACCCTTTAGGTTTTCCAGGTTTTTCTATACCTGTCGCCTATCAAACACATACATACTACCAGGTACGTTAAGCCTGCTCACGCCGTATATCACATACGGTTCCATCTCTACATAGGACTTAGAGTACTGGCAAATTTTAGGGGTTATAGGCCCAAATAGGTATCTCCCCTCTGGGCTTTCTGCCTATTTCTTCTTGTTTTGTGTGCATGTCCCAGGTGTATGCAACATGGCGGCTGACCATTTGTCTTGTTTCAATTTACAGGCTTTTCGACAAATACTTCCATCAGCTGCATGCACAGCCACGACCACTCCACCTTTCCACCAGCTAGTAATGGACTATATATCGACGGAAGGTTAAATGGCGCACAAGGAGGAAAATATATGTATAGCGAGCATACACAATATAAATCGAAACAAATAGCTGCAACTCACTGGGAGTCCTGGTGAGATCTCCTAAGTGCTAAATAGGTAATAAGGAATAGTGAGTGCGCTTACAATAAATAAAATACAGTGTTAATCACACCTAAAAAATCTGAAGGGCATATAACACATTTGATTACAATGCAATAATACCAAAGTGCTATAGTGCTTTAAGAAATTTACACAATATGTGGAGTGCCAAAGTGCATATATGTGCAGACAAGGGATATCCAATATAAATAAAAAAAGGACTGATATACTTGCAGAGCTTCTGGAACAAATAATACACGGCTCTGTAATACAAATAATACAACACCTAGTGCAATATGTTTGTACAGTGCAAAATTAACAATAAATAAATAGGTATCTCACTCACAATGGTGGAGTGGTTAAAGTACCACCCCAAAATATCAGGCTCCAGGGAGGATCAGCCCCCAGTGATCGTGGGATCCACTCAGTGTAGAAAGAACGTGGGCCAATCCGGATATGTGTAAACCAAGAATTTCTTTATTACCAATGCATAAAAATATAAAACACACGTATTCTTTTTTGGTCAATATACCTTGTATATGAGAAACTATCAAATAATCCTTTGGGGACTTTTAAGAAAACCCTAACCCATTTGTTAGACAAGGGTCATATGCAAGGTATATTGACCAAAAAAGAATACGAGTTTCTTAATATCAGATCTCCCAGAACTCCGGTCTTCTATGTACTTCCTAAGGTACATAAGAGTCTGGAGAATCCACCAGGAAGACCAATAGTGTCGGGCATTATGTCCATCTCATACAATCTGTCTAAGTATATAGATGGGTTTTTACAGCCCATAGTGGTTAAAACACGCTCTTTCTTAAAAGATACCACAGACGTTTTACAATTAATTAGAGGGGTGACTTGGAAAAAAGAATTTTTACTTGTCACTTGTGATGTCACCTCACTATACACCTGCATTCCTCACGAAAAAGGATGCAGGGCGGTTCAGCAGTTTTTAATTCAGGATAATACATTGCCTTTGGAACAAATTAATTTTTTAATTGATTGTATAAAATGGACATTGGGTAATAATTATTTCTGGTTCGATGCCTCCTTTTATTTACAGCGTAGAGGTACGGCGATGGGAAGTACCTATGCGCCCAGCTATGCTAATATTTTTATGGCTAGTTGGGAGGAGATTTTTATTTATGGGAACCATAGCTGGGCGTCGCAGATACATGCCTATCGCCGTTACATCGATGATTTGTTTTTTATTTGGGAAGGCACAGAACACAGTTTTAATGAGTTTTTTAAATTTATTAATAATAATGACTGGGGTATACATCTCACCTCCAATATTAGCCCCACCAGTGTAGAATATCTTGATTTGAAAATATACACTGAGGGGACTATGTTAAAAACAGAGACCTTCTTTAAGAAAGTCGACACGAATGGGTATGTCATGTACAGTAGTGGACATTACTCACCCTGGCTGAATAACATCCCTAAGGGACAGCTTCTTAGGGTTAGACGTAATTGTACAGAGGATCAGAAATTTCATATACAGTCCCAAGAACTCTTGGATAGATTCAGAGAAAAGAACTATCCAGAGGATAT
Organism: Pelobates fuscus; assembly: GCF_036172605.1. Classification (NCBI taxonomy): domain Eukaryota; kingdom Metazoa; phylum Chordata; class Amphibia; order Anura; family Pelobatidae; genus Pelobates; species Pelobates fuscus. The sequence goes on along the minus strand of NC_086318.1, from coordinate 29,119,320 downwards.
TTTAGAAAAAGCTTGGGAAGAAGTTAAAGAAATGACCCAGTGTACACTACTTAACAAAGATAAGGGAAAAGCACCTATTTCAGCCCAAGACGCACTAGTCTTTGATTATAATTCACGTCATAGAGACGTTAGACGTATTATCAATAAATATTGGAATATACTCAAGACAGATAAAGATTTGGGACCCTTGTTGCCTGAAAAAACGTTCTTAACGTTTAGAGGGGCTCCCAATTTCAAGAGTACTCTGGTTAATAGTTACATTAAAGACAAACCAAAACAAAAAAGTATTAATGCATTTGGGGAAATCTCTGGTTTTTATAAATGCAAGATATGTTTAGGCTGCAAAAGCACACAACAAGTAGGGAATGGTAGGTTCTTTGAGTTCCAATCAGAGAGCACGAAAACTTCCTATAAGATCAGGGAACATATGACATGCCACAGTAGTAATGTAATATATCTCTTACAGTGTACATGTCATTTGCAATATATTGGTAGAACTACAAGACCACTGTTCAAAAGGATTAGAGAGCATGTATATAATATACGTAAAAGAGTAACAAGCCATAGCGTCTCCGATCATTTTAATAAAGTACATAACGGAGACCCTAGGGCTCTCTCCTTCATGGCCATAAAGAAGGTTACTGCTAATTGGAGGGGAGGTGACTTTATTAGAAAAATTGGCCAAGAGGAAATGAAATGGGTCTATTACCTCGATACTATGTCCCCTACTGGCCTAAATATTGATTTCGATCTTTTTAATTTTTTATAGTAGCTTTCTATAGACATTTTTAGACATTTATAGACATTTTTATAAAAGTTCTTTTTTAGGATGTTTTTTAGTAATTTTAAGTTATTGTATTGCCATCTCTTTCTAATTATCTTATAAGATACTGAATTCTATGTATCCTCACAATATCACTCTATAGTCTTTGAACTTTTAAGAAAAAAAGGGGAAAGAGAAATCCGTTGTTTAGCGGATATACCACTTGGAAAGCTTTTTCCCTAAATTGTATAATTAGTTTCTGATTTTGTTAAAAGAGAATTCACTTAAATTACTACTAAGTATCTAGGTGGAAGCTGTGGATACATATCTCCATCATAAGTGATTATACAATAAATAATTGTTTTCTCATTTTGTGTCTTGCAATTGGGAATAATAAGCCTTGCACTTTAACCAACAATATTTTTCTCTATACAAATTTTTCTCTATAAATTTGTCTCTATACATTTTCTATATGTAGTTTTTAGCTTTAAATATGTAGTTATATAATAATTTTTTAGATCTTCTGATAGATATATAATGGATTTTAAGAAGGTATATTCTATGTACACCGCACATTGCACTTTTTGTTACACAATTGGGTGTTAAACAGATGAGGTGAATATAACTATACGATGCATCTAGTTAACCATGTATTTGTGCTGGAATGATATGTATATATTTATTGAATATTTGCATTTGAGGTTTTTTAATTTCTCCTTTATTTCTTTCACTCCTTCCTTTTATTATAATGTTTGGAGTTTATGTGTATACTCCTGGACTTAATTGCAATGGACTGCTCCAAATTAACTAATTAGTTAGCTTATATAAAGAAAGACCCAAGGAACGTGGATTATGCTTGAAAAAGCCCCGTGGGAGGGGAGAAATGCATTGCATCTAAACAATCCGGAAGTTTTTGCACCTACACCGTGTATCCGTGTATCCATGAGGATTGAGCTGCGAGGAGGACACTCTGATTATAGACCTTCTCTCTCTTTCTCGGACTATCGGTAGCAGGTTGCAGGAGACTGGTGTTTTATATTTTTATGCATTGGTAATAAAGAAATTCTTGGTTTACACATATCCGGATTGGCCCACGTTCTTTCTACACTGAGTGGATCCCACGATCACTGGGGGCTGATCCTCCCTGGAGCCTGATATTTTGGGGTGGTACTTTAACCACTCCACCATTGTGAGTGAGATACCTATTTATTTATTGTTAATTTTGCACTGTACAAACATATTGCACTAGGTGTTGTATTATTTGTATTACAGAGCCGTGTATTATTTGTTCCAGAAGCTCTGCAAGTATATCAGTCTTTTTTTTATTTATATTGGATATCCCTTGTCTGCACATATATGCACTTTGGCACTCCACATATTGTGTAAATTTCTTAAAGCACTATAGCACTTTGGTATTATTGCATTGTAATCAAATGTGTTATATGCCCTTCAGATTTTTTAGGTGTGATTAACACTGTATTTTATTTATTGTAAGCGCACTCACTATTCCTTATTACCTAGTAATGGACTAGACGCTATCATGCAACATAGCAGGACATTGTCACAATTAGCGCTGTCCTCCAATACCCGGAAAACCTATGACAGGGCTTTCCTTCTATTTAAAAGATTTCTGTCATCACACAACCTTTCATTATGACATCCTTGTTGGATTTTGCTTCCTTTTGCCACCTCAAACTCAAGTTATCATACAACACAATCAAGCTATATCTAACAGGCGTACAACATCACATGCTAACATTACAACTAAACAACACAAGTTTTATGTCCTCCTACCAGATCAAGAACATCCTTAGGGGTATTCAGAGATCCGAACCCCCACGTACTGCGCAAAGGCTACCCATAGACTTCAATATTTTCAAAGATCTATCCAAACTACTAGATTTAAAACCCTTTGCCAACAACACAAACCTTGTTATTAAAACCGCCATATATGTGGCTGTTTATGGGTTTTTAAGACCAAGAGAATTTACCGCCATCAACACAACCCAGTCCACTCACATTCTGCTTCATTCACACTTAACAAAACACATGGATTACTATATCTTGGCTCTGCATCACTCCAAAACCAATCAACACGCACCTCCGGTAGAGGTTAGATACTATCCTACCCACAACAAGTGGTTCCCCGTCACATTACTGGACACATATACCCAGCTTTTTAAATCATCACCATCTCAACCACTTTTCTGTCTACAAGGTTCGGTACTCACTACCACCACCTTCATGACCCATGTCAGGTCTTTACTTACACAACTAGGCCTAAAAGCAACTACCTATTCGGGCCACTCCTTCCGCATAGGAGCAGCCACCACAGCGTCCAGTGCAAACATTCCAGTACATGGTATCAAGTCACGAGGGCGCTGGAAGTCTTCTGCATACTCTAGATACATACCTAACCCGATACAAGAAGTTAGAAATGCCTTTCAAGACATGTCTGGTTAAAGTATGTATATTGCTCATTTCGTAATAAATTTGATTTTCTACTTTTGCCCTCTTTATTTACAGGCCTACCTCATCCTCGGTTCCGGCACACCACAACCGACTTGCTCTTTTAATACCATCCCACAGTGTTTGTATCTTCTGTACTATCATGAGCCCTTAACACAAGTGTATATATATATATATATATATATATATATATATATATATATATCTTACTTATGTTGCACAACAGTCTCTAATAAATGTGATTAAACTGTTTGGCATAATCTGTACTATTTACAAATATAGGTACTGGCATGGTTGGCCTCCTTATAAATTATAAGTTGCCACAAATTCTATGGTTCATACCGATATTTCTTTTTTTCCTCAACTAATCTGTATATGGTTCTTCTTGCCTTTGCCTAGTAATGTTATTAGTTTAGAAAGGTATGGAACCAAAGGTCCCTAGTGGAAGAGTTAATCAGAAATCCCTAACTTTAATAATCCTAATGGTATAGACGATAAAATAGACAGGAAAAAGGAGACCAGGGTAGAAAGGGTGAATGTGACTGGATACACATAGACCCTGATAATCCCTTAACAGAAGAATATGTTTCAGCCTAAAAATAGGTAACATACAAAGACTGTAAGGAGGTAGAGCTAGTTAGAGAGACCAGTAGGTAAATAGGGGAGAAGTGAGAAGAGGACCCTCTAAACCAGAGGTATATGAACACCTCCCTCCAAAACCTAATCCCCTAAGGGTCCGCTCGCTAAGAGAGGATCATATGGCTGAGTACCTCAGCACTGTGACTATCACGAGTGCCTACCTATTACCCTGCTCCCTGCCTGTCTAACTAGCAAAAAAACAAATTAAATAAATCAAATCCAATCCATAACGTGCTACCTAATTGTGCAAACGAAATTAAATAAAATGAAACTCGACGCGCGTTTTGGCGTGCTAACACGCCGTCGTCAGGAATAATGTACTGCAGTGTAACCTTGTTCCTTTTTATACACGTTGTAACAATCATAGTTATCAGCTGTGTGGCCCACGTGTGTAAGCTACGTCACTTTCCCGTTCGCTGATTGGTTCAGGGAATATCATACCCTGACTGGTGTCCTTCCCGGACCATGTGACCAGGGGGCGTATTAATAGGTGGAGTGAATCCCACGTGGGGAAACCGTCAGCTGGAATGGGAGTGGTATGAATACGTCACTAAGTGACGATACCGTCAATCTTAATAGCCGACCCACTGGATAGGACGGCGCCTGCGTAGTGGAGACCTGCATGACGAGAAAAGAAGGGGGAGAGGGATTTGTCATGATCCCGTTACCTTAGTAACCAGGAGATCAATCCTTTACAGTCTCCCATATTTTCAAGAGCAGCATAGATGCTCTGTTCAAAGCCTCCTCTATATGGGTCTAATACTATTTTGATGATGTTACCATCCAAAGAGTATTAAGTCCTGATGGGTCTATAATATACTGGCTTTATTAAGGATGTTACATATGTGGAATCTATGATGTTTCAAAGAAAAAAGGAAAATAAAGAAAAAATTTGAAATCATGAAGTGAGGCTAATGGACCAGTCAGACTAGAGTCATTAGTCCATATTCAGGAGATAGTAACCTTTGTTATTAATGTTGGAAATATGGACCGAGGGTCTGTCTGTCTGTCCTGCCTCACTAAGATCTTGGTACTTAAGGTGACAGGATGAAAGAAATAATCCCTGCAGTGAATTTAAATAACTATATACAATTGTGCCTATTAATTATATACAAGGATTCGGTGGGGATAACTATATATAACATCTAAAAAGAGAATAATCATAAAAATGCGGTAAATGAGAAGCCCTCATTGAGACCAGCCGGCGAGAGAGTCTTCAATCTGTAAATCCAGTAGGACTCTCGTTGCCGTAATTTCAAATCCCAGTCACCCTTCCTTTGGGTCTGTGGGATATGCTCAATACCCATAAATCTAAATTTTTTAGACTAATTTGAGTGAAATATTTTCAAATGGCGTTATATTGGGGTTTCCAAGGGACGCCTAACGGAATTCACATGTTCTCCGATCCTTAGTTTGAGGGGTCTGAACGTTTTCCCCACATATTTTAACCCGCACGAACAGGTGAGTAGATAGATTACCCCTTCTGTTCTGCAGCTAAAGAACGATTGAACTGGGAAAGTATCGATATTGTGGCTATCCGTGAATTCCTTGGAATGTCTTTCCACACTTGTATGAACCCTTTGGTAAATAGTAATTAAGGCTCCTTTTCCTTGGTGCCAAATGACTCTGTACCAGTGTGTCACGAAAGTTGTTTCCCCTCCTGGTAGTCACGGAGGGGAAAGAAGTGATTACATGTTTCAAATGTGGGTCAGATTTAAGTATAGGCCAATAACGCTTGAGTGTACCCATCATGTAGTTCCACCCAGCATCGTATGTGGCAATACATCTGATCATTTTTTGTTTTTTGTTGTCTACTGATTGTGCACTCTCATCAATAAGGAGTGTATCTCGATCAGTCTTAATGGCTCTAGCGTATGCTCTACGTAGGACCCTATTTGGGTATCCTTTATCTTTAAAGGCTTTCCTCAGTTCCCAGGCTTAGATCTTAAATTCCTCCGTAGACGAGCAATTACGTCTTAATCGTAGGTATTGCCCGATTGGGATGCCGGCCTTAAGTGGCTGCGGGTGGTAACTAGTCCAATTTAAGAGACTGTTGGTGGCAGTTTGTTTCTTAAATAGGGTAGTTTGTACCGACCCATCTTTTTTTAATTTCAATGGTAATATTCAAGAAATTAATTTGTTTGCCACCTAGTTCGCTAGTAAATCTCAGATTAAGGTCATTTGTGTTGAGGATTTTCACAAAGTCTTCAAAAACCTTAGCAGACCCGGTCCATACAATAAGTACATCATCGATGTATCTTTTCCAACATAATATGTACCCTGAGTACTGTTGTAGATGTGGCGAGTTTAGGACCTGATTCTCCCACGTTCCTAGGTAGAGATTGGCGTAGGAGGGGGCACAAGAAGTGCCCATGGCTGTCCCTCTTACTTGTTGATAGATGGTACCATTAAAAAGGAAAATATTTCTGGTAAGTACCATACTAAGTAAATAAATCAATGTACGTGTTAGGAGATTGGAGCTCTTGTCTTAAGATGGCCTTGATGTTGTCGATGCCTTTTGTGTGAGGTATGGAGCTGTATAATGCTTCCACAGCCAGACTGCATAATAATGAATGTTCTGGTAATGATAAATCTTTCAGGAAGTTCAACATCTGTTTGGTGTCCCGTATGTGTGATGGTAATTTAGACACAATTGGGGACAAGATTTTATCTAAATATATGCTTAGGTTCTGGGTAAGGTTGCCACAGCCCGATACTATTGGTCTACCTGATAAATTATCCACAGACTTGTGGACTTTGGGTAAACTGTAAAATGTTGAAAGTACCGGCTTTAGTACCGAGTTTATTCCTCTCCTGTGACTGATCATTGCTGTATCAATTCATCCACTGGGTGAGGTATTGGTGTGAATCTGAATTTACCAACATCGGGTCATTGTGGCAGTGTGTTAATAAAAGAATCTTATTTCTCTACTAGGCTCTGCCTCTTTCTGACAGGCAGTAAGTAGTTCACAAGGCGGTGTGAATCATCTTTATTAAATACATCCAGAAAGTAGTAAGATTCTCAGTGTAATTAGTGATGTCGCAAACACAAAATTTTCGGTTCGCGAACGGCGACTTCCGCAAACGTTCGCGAACCGGCGATCCGGGCGAACCGCCATTGACTTCAATGGGCAGGCAAATTTTAAAACCCACAGGGACTGTTTCTGGCCACAAAAGTGATGGAAAAGTTGTTTCAAGGGGATAAACACCTGGACTGTGGCATGCCGGAGGGGGATCCATGGTAAAACTCCCATGGAAAATTACACAGTTGATGCAGAGTCTGGTTTTAATACATAAAGGGCAGAAATCACCTAACATTCCTAAATCACAATGGATATGGATTGACACCTTGACATATGGATTGACACCTGTCCTCAGAGCCCCTGATGCACACGGACACAGAGCAGAATAGGGACTGTTACCCCTACATAGGGTCACTTGGCAGATATGGATAGACACCTGTCCTCAAACGGATGTGTGAATAACTCCTCTGACATACCAAGTGAAGCGGCTGTGGTGCTAGTTTTGGTGGTGGCGGCAGGCGGGTGAGTGGTATCTTGACAGGTGCCTGAAGCTAAGCTGGAGGAGGATGGTGCGTCAAGGTTCCGAGCGGAAGCTGTAGAAGATTGGGTGTCCTGTGTTAGCCAGTCAACTATGTCCTCAGAACTTTTCAAGTTCAGGGTACGTGGCCTCTGAAAACTGGGCATTATTCTAGGGCCAAAGGGAATCACAGCACCATGAACACGATGGCCCCTGCGGGGTGGCCTGCCTCTGCCTGTCATTTTTTTTGGATTAGTGGTGCTATGCGTGCAAGCTACTGTGAGACCAGATATGAGTGGCAATGTGCACTGGCAGAGGTCTGCAGAGCACACGCTGAAGGAGGCCTGACACACCCTCTTTAAGGACACTGACTGCTATTAGCTTACACTGAAAAACTTTTTTTCTTTGTAAAAGCACGCTATAGAGACACCAGATATGAGTGGCAACTGGCAAAGTACACGGCAGAGGTCTGCAGAGCACACGCTGAAGGAGGCCTGACACACAGACGCTTGCAGACAACTAACTGCTCTTCAATCTATTACAGTGAATTTTTTTTTTTTTTAAATGTAAAGCTTAAGCTATTGTGACACCAGATATAAGTGGTGGCACTGGGCAAATGGGCACAGTATCCACTGAGCCTGACACAGAAGCTGTCAGGCAGGCAACTGCAATTACATTAAACAGGAAAAAAAGCAGACTGATGTTCTAGCCCTAAAAATGGCTTTTTGGGGTGCTGTCCTTACAGCAGAGATCAGATGAGTCCTTCAGGACTGTAGTGGACACTGAATACCCTAGCCTAGCTATCAATTTCCCTATCTAATCAGCAGCAGCTACACTTTCCCTCCACTCACTAAGCATGCAGCTTCAGAATGAATCTAAAATGGATGCTGGGAGGGAGGTGGGAGGGTCTGCTAGGGAGGGTGTGCTGCTGATTGGCTGGAATGTGTCTGCTGACCGTGAGGCACAGGGTCAAAGTTTGCTCAATGATGACGAATAGGGGGCGGATCGAACCGCCCATGTGTTCGCCCGCGGCAGCGAACTCGAACACGCTATGTTCGCCGGGAACTATTTGCCGGCGAACAGTTCGGTACATCACTAATAGCATGGTGTGTCCGTTCTCATCCAGCATTATCGGCTTGTTCCAGTATGATCTCTGGAAGTTATGCCTTTGTTGAGATTTTGATTTGATGATACCATTCGGTTTTGTATCAGTAACATTTTCCTTCTCTGGCTTATGCTATTATGGCCTTAATTCCTATCTGACTCTATATCTATTCAGGATTTTTCAGATATTGAATGCCAGGAGGTTGCTGACCTTGCAGCCTCTAGGGTAAATTGTCTTGTCTGAGCAGATTTTATGACAATTTCCTATTGATTCTTGTTTGGCTTTGTAAAATCTTCTATGATTTATACAACTCAATAATGGTTTTATAGCTATTGGCTGTTTTTGAACTCTGTCCCTCTCTCTATATGTATTGCTTGGGTATTCCCCAAGAGTAAATGCTGCCATGAATAATGGTCAGGAAAACGGAAAATTCCTTCATACTTACCGTAATTTTCATTTCCTGATAATTATTCATGGCAGCATTACGTTCCCACCCATATACTATAGGAGGTGAAGCTAGTTACAAAGACTGCCTGATGGGTAGGGGGAGGATCTATATATACCAGTTTCAGAGTTCTATTTCCTGTCGTTTCTGCTGTGAGGGGAGGAGCTACCCAAGAGTAAATGCTGCCATGAATAATTATCAGGAAATTAAAATTACGGTAAATACATACATATATTAATATATATGTCATCTGGGGTGGTAAGACATAGCCTTACAGGTTACATGCGACAATATATGGCGCAGTGACTTATGGGGCTGGCATACATTTTTTTTCCAGGCTGCTTTGAATCCCCAGTCTGGCCCTGGTACTGTGGGTCTGTGTGTGTGCTGCCTGTATTAATGCTTGTATGTATGTAATGTGTGTGTGTGTGTGTGTTGCCTGTATGTACAGCTTGTGTGTTTAGAAGGCTGTATTTTTAAGTAATGTGATTCAGACATTTGTTCTCTACAATTTGAGTGCATTATGCATATATAAACAATGCTTGTAAAAAATGCACATTGACTCACACAACGTCATTCTGACACACACACCGTCATTCTGACACCATCACTGACTCACATACTGTCATTCTGACACCATCACTGACTCACACACTGTCATTCTGACACAATCACTAACACACACTGTCATTCTGACACAATCACTGACTCACACACTCTTATTCTGACACAATCACTGACACACACTGGCATTCTGACAATCACTGATACACACAATCACCAACTCACATATCCACAAATACACACTCTGACCTATACAAACTCAATACTCACACACAGGCAAACTAACAAACACTGGCCCATATTCTGTACAGCCCCAATATTACATATTTTACATTACCAGCAGCCTTAGTCCTGAAATCCTCAACCCATATATTTCCACCAGCCCCTATTTCCTTTCCCCATACTTTTCAATCATCTCTGTGTCTCTTTCCTTTTGCTGTCCCAATACACTTATGCTCTCTGTATAAGCCTCTTACCTCTTACCTTAAGAATCCTTTTGATTCCTCCCTACATCTCTTGCACGATCTGCTCCTTACATTATTCTCCTATTCCCATGACACTAATATTTGGCACTATTTTTCTATTGCTTTCTTTAACCCCTAAACGCTGTTACGTCATTCTATGCCGTCCCGCATTAACCCCTTAAGGACACATGACATGTGTGACATGTCATGATTCCCTTTTATTCCAGAAGTTTGGTCCTTAAGGGGTTAAAAGGGCTTTAAAGCCGTTGCGGCTCCAGGAGATCGCAAGTACTTACCTCTGCCGCGATCAGCCCAGGCAGCCCTCCCACAGCAAATGAGGCCCCCGGTGGCCATGTGATCGCTCTCAAAGAGCAATCACATGGCCGCCTATAGCTGGCTGTGGATCTGCCAGCAAGGGTACTGTCTAAAATGTCAGACAGTCCCCCTGCTGGTGGGAAGAGTAAGATAAATAAACATGTTAAAAATGAAAATACAAATGTGTGTGTATATATATATATATATATATATATATATATATATATATATATATATATATATATATATATATATATATATATATATATAATTAATGTGTGTGTGTAACGTTATACAAAGTGTATTTTAATATTAATATAACTATATATATTAGTATTAAAATACACTTAGAATGACATTACATATATATAATATGTGTGTATATATACATATATATATATATATATATATATATATATATATTTGTGTAAGGGGCAAATAGCCGTATATGGAGTAAGGATCCAGCATAAGCGTAGGATTGTATAAAGGGAGCAAGTCGGTTGTGGTGTGCCGAGACCGACGATACGGTAGGCCTGTAAATAAAGAGGGCCCACCAAGGAGTAAGAAAGTAAAGTAAATGGAAAGAAAAGAGAAAGTGTTGAAATGAGGAGTGGGTGGGAGGGTCATTCTGATGCTGACCTCAAGCGATATGAGTCAGGTAAGGGGTGTCCCTTATATAGGGGAGTGAATTAATTTAAGCCCCTCCCACAAATACAGGCCAAACGGCCTTAATACTTGTGTAAGGGGCAAATAGCCGTATATGGAGTAAGGATCCAGCATAAGCGTAGGATTGTATAAAGGGAGCAAGTCGGTTGTGGTGTGCCGAGACCGACGATACGGTAGGCCTGTAAATAAAGAGGGCAAAAATGAATAATCAGATTTAATACAGTCAACAAATATATACAAATTAACCAGACATTTCCTTAAATGCATTACAGTATTTAATTCCTGGAAGAATTTTGAAGGTAGGAATCTAGGACCGAAAGTGAACACCATTTGTTGTGGGTAGGATAGTATGTTATCTCTACTGTTGGTCCGTGTTGACTCGTTTCGGAATGTGGTAGAGCCAATAGGTAATGAAATATGTGTTTACGTACGTGGGATCGTTGAAGACAATGATCTGTCTGAGTGGTGGTGATGGTAGTGAATTCTCTGGCCTGAGAAAGGCATAAAAGGCAATGTGCATGGCTGATAGAGGCCGACTTGGTAGTATAATTGAATGGTTGTAGATCTAATAGGTCCGATAAGGATGAAAAGTTGGATGGCTATTGGTAATCTCTGAGAGGAACGTGGGAGAATGGATTCCTGAAAACCTCTGAGTATATTCTTGTCTGGTATGATAGCATGAAGTTATGGTAGTTTTGGCCATAGGTTATCCTGTGTTGTTGAATGCCTGTAAACTATATAATTAATGGTGTGTGAGATAGTTTAAGTTTAAGGTGGCAAAAAGAAGCAAAACCTAGGAGAACTGTTATGACACAGGTTGAGCTATGTCGTGTTCCAATGAGATTCTTTAAGCCAGGTGAAAAGCTGTGTTATGTGTTCTACAAGTATGGGACGAAAGTGCTAGGTGGGATAGTGCATGCTATGCTGCATGAGTATGTCTAATCCATGATTTTGTCTCTGGAACAAAAGCGTGGCCGTGACTGTATGGGCGGCTGTAGGAAGCGTATGATGAACATGCCTGGAATATAAATGAGACAATTATCGGCAGGGATGTATACCCCCGTCTGGTACATGAAAGTGAAATGTGATAAGTGGCCAACCAAGTGAGTTCCCCAGAAATATCATGACCTTATGGATGAGTAGTGGCGATTGTTGATGATATGACATGTGCCTAGTTGTCAGAGTAATAACGGATTGATGATCCTGACCATGATTTACCCCATGCCACAGCAGCTGCTACAATGGGGTAGATCTCCCAAAGGGGCTGAGGTGGTGGATATGTTATCATAACCAGCACAGAGTATCTGCGAATATCGATAGTAGGCTAATCTGTAGCTCGAAAGTTGAGCGGGGAAAGGATTGCCCAATTTATGCCATGTAAGTGCCAGTGTGTAGGGTAGATGGTAGCCGTTTACTGCGTTGATGATATTGGTCTTACTTAACCAAGCTTCAACCCATGCTTGAGTGATAGCTGTAAAGGTAGATCAATGGTGTTGTATAGTAAGAAAACTCCTCGGAGGGTATGAGGGAGTTGAGACTTGGGGTAGCGGAGGTGTGTGGTGCCAATAAGTCTATGGTTAGTCTTTGTTTAAGGGAAGATTCCTTGTGACAATACCAATGTGTTTGTGTTTGGTGCCCTGCTGTAAATGGTGGAGATTGGAAGACCCCTCTGCAAATCTTGGCTATGAGTGTGTTTACAGCCAATGGTTTTGTTGTGCTGACTGTAAGTGAGGGCATGCTATATTCCTTGCAGGTGTGTTTATGATACCTGTATGGGAGCCCTTTGAAGCTCCAGAGCTTTAGTAAATCTACTACAAGTCTGGAAGGGTGATGAGTCAGTAGTGTTGAAAATGCATTGGTGTGTACAGATGGTGAGTACGTTATTTGTAAGTTGTATTGGGACACATGGTTTGTCATGTGCCCTGAACCATTTGAACATATCTGCAACAGTCTATATGCAATGCAACTACTCATATCAATGGTCTCTGGTAGTTCAGAGGTGCTGGTACCTGGAGCCTGAGAGCGCTCGTCCATTTGTTTGGGACAAAATCCCTTCTGTATGGGTACCTGCAAAAATAAACATCTCTACATATTCCAATTGCCAACCCAACCAAGGGATGGTCAGTTCCCGATTTACCTGGAATCCCTGGATCTGACCACCACAGATACATCATCATACATATATATGCCTTGCTTCCCCAATGTGCTGACATCATACGTGCAGGGTTAACGTCTTGTGTGTCATAAGAATTGATTGTACCAGGTAACAGAGTTTTGGTTGGTGCTGGTTGTACAGTAGCGTGAGGCCCAGCCTTGTGAGGGCTGTGGTGACCAACTCGAGATTGCCAGTCTGTCATAAATTTTTTGGCTCATGAGTTTGAGTGAGGCTAGTATAGCCTGGGTGTCACCTGAGTTGATGTAGCTGGGCCTTCCCCTGCCTCCGTGTTGTCCGTTGATGTATGGAGGAGTTTGAATAACTCTGCTTTCCTTGCTGTAGCAGGGTAGGGGATTTGTCACCTCCTTAGGTCGGTGGTAATGTGTGGGATCGTCCAGGATCTGATTGCTGCTGGACTAGCAACATCTCCTCTGCTTGAAGGTGTATCAATTCTAGCCGGGGTGCTAGGAAGAGGTGATTCTTCACCATCTTTTTGAGAAATACTTAAATAACAATAAAGACTACAATTATTATTTGTACCCAGAGTTCTTGTACTGGCTTGCTAGCTAAGCCGTAAGGCGAAACGATTAGGCTTGGTGTTTTTTGGTGACTGGTGAGGCCCTGCTAGTTGCCAAGTGGCTTGAGAGGCTCTATCTATGCTTGGCGCGAGGGGATTTTGAGTGGCCACCGAACGTTGTGGCAGGATGTTGGCCTCTCGGTGACAGTAACCAGAAAATAGGAAGGGGAGTGACAGGTGAGGCCCTCTCTATGATACAATGCGAGGCGGCTAGCTCACGAGTGGCCCGAGGGGTGTATGCCTCCGAGTGTGAGGTGGGGTGTTGGCCTCGCGGGACCACTAACCGAAGCATAATGCAGAGAAAAAAGGGGGTAATACCTATTGGGCCCTAGAACCCTAATTGCCAGTATACTATTACTATTCCAGGGAAGGTAAGAGATGAATAACTACGTGAGCAGGTGTATGTACTTGGTAGTATGGTATTGAACCTGACAATCCCTATAGGTTTTTTAGTAGTAACTGTAACCTGAATGGATAAAACTGTATGGCATAAGGAAATATGGCATAGACCAAGCTTATCTTAATACGTACAGTATATGTGAAAAGTAAAGTGCTGTGATGTGTAAATATTAAACATCGTAGCCATACTGGTTAAATATGTATCAATCTTAACCCATTAAGTGCCGTATGTACAAGTGAAAATGTGGTCTGTCTCCACCTTGTATGTTGTATGTCCCCTTGCTAGGGGAAAGTCTGTTGCGTGAGCAGCGTGCTGTGAAAAATGTATGTGAACTATATTACCAGTTACGTATATACAGATGCGTCTTCTATTGTGTAATAATATATGTATTTATACCAGATGTTGATATAGTGCTTGCTATGTGAATTGTTGGATGTCTTATTGAATGGTAGGGGTCAGTGAACATGGTGTGGCAAAATGCAAGTGCCCTATAGGTGGCAGTGTAGTTGGATACTGATTGGTATGTGAAATGTTGTTTGTCTGTTGACCTATAGGCGTCAGTGTTTTGGTGTTTGTAAAACCCCATGAAAATTGTCAATGTACTTGACAGACCTGTAGCTGGCAGTGTTGATAGAACCACTGATGGTCTTGATGTGAAATGTAAATTATTGTGAATTAAACCTGAAGTTGAGCCCGTGCTGGAGTTTAATTTATGGTTTATGGTTATGTTTAAAACAATCTTATGTGTAATTTATATTGGCTGGTAAATTGTATATGACTGTTTTGCTGTTGACCAGTAGGGGTCAGAAATGCTGATTGTATGTTAAAATACCCTTTAACCCCTTAAGGACCAAACTTCTGGAATAAAAGGGGATCATTACATGTCACACATATCATGTGTCCATAAGGGGTTAATCCTACCGTTTGACAGATAGGAGTCAGTATAAAAGCGAAAATGCTGTAGTTAGTTTGTTTGCTTATGAAGTGAAAGAAAGTCTGAGAAGCCAATAGTATACCGATTGACCGGTAGGGGTCAGCATGTAGGCGAAAATGCTGTGGTTAGTTGGTTTGTACATGAAGTGCAATAATGTCTGAGAAGCCTGTAGTACACTGAATGACCGGTAGGGGTCAGTGTGTAGGCGCAAATGCAGTGGTTCGTTGGTTTGTACATGAAATGCAATAATGTCTGAGAAGCCTGTAGTACACTGAATGACTGGTAGGGGTCAGTGTGTAGGTGAAAATGCAGTGCTTTATTGTTTTGTACATGAAAAGCAAAAACGTCTAAGAAGCCTGTAGTACACCGAATGACTGATAGGGGTCAGTGTGTAGGTGAAAAATGCAGTGTTTTGTTGGTTTGTACATGAAATGCAATAATGTCTGAGAAGCCTGTAGTACACCAAAAGACCAGAAGGGGTCAATGTGTGTGCGCGAAAAAAGAGTTGTTCGTTGATTTGTACATGAAATGCGATAATATCTAAGAAGCCTGTAGTACACCAAAAAGCGGTAGGGGTCAGTGTGTCGGTGAAAATGCAGTGGTTTATTGGTTTGTATATGAAAATGCCAAAAAACGTCTAAGACGCCTGTAGTACATCGAATGACCGATAGGGGTCAGTGTGTAGGTGAAAAATGTGGTGGTTGGTTGGTTTGTACATGAAATGCAATAATGTCTGAGAAGCCTGTAGTACACCGAATGGCCGGTAGGGGTCAGTGTGTAGGCGAAAATGCAGTGGTTCGTTGGTTTGTACATGAAATGCAATAATGTCTAAGAAGCCTGTAGTACACTGAATGACCGGTAGGGGTCAGTGTGTAGGCGAAAATGCGGTGGTTCGTTGGTTTGTACATGAAATGTGATTATGTCTAAGAAGCCTGTAGTACACCCAAAGACTGGTAGGGGGTTTAAACAAATGATATGCATGAACATGCAATAGTTTTAGAACAGACTTAGACAAAATGCAGCCGTAAAGTGAGGACCTGACCCGTGAATGGTGCCGTGGGACTGATGCCTGGCGTAACGGGTAGGTCGACTTACGGTTTGTGAGTCACTTGGGCACCATCCACGGCGATGGATTGAATTAAGAAGGTGGTAGGCCGGAAAAGCCTGTGGCTGGATTCCTGACACAGCTCTGCTTAGAAAACCTCATGGAGTAATCAGGTAAAATGGCGTCTGGATGACCCGGAAATGGAAATCATTCTGATGCTGACCTCAAGCGATATGAGTCAGGTAAGGGGTGTCCCTTATATAGGGGAGTGAATTAATTTAAGCCCCTCCCACAAATACAGGCCAAACGGCCTTAATACATATAAAATAGATATATACACATATATTATTATTATATTATATATATTTCTTCCACTGATACCCCGCACACACACTTTCAAATATCAAAAAATGTCGGGTGCATTACAGTCATAGCCAAAAATTACAAAATATAATGAAAAAAAGGCTTGCACTCACGGTCTGTTATTTTGGTAAAATATTTCTTCTTTATTCCAATATTCTTAAAACATAATTGTAGTCATCAACGTTTCAGCCATCGTTCGTGGCTTTCATCAGGATCAGTTCAGCACAAAAAAATATATATATAGGTATATAAGTGTGTGTGTGTGTGTGTATATATATATATATATATATATATATATATATATATATATATATATATATATATATATATATACGTATAATTACAATAATAAATAAATAAAATTATAAAAAATTATATATACATATGTAATTTCATTCTAACTGTATTTTATTAGTATATATATAGTGGTAACAAAATACACTTAGAATGACATTCTATATATATCTGTCTATATATAAAATACAAATAACCGCAAATATATATATAGATAAAAACATATAATTACATAAACGATTACATTAGTATACCCGTAGAATTGAAATACCTATAAATGCATATATTTTAAAATTCTAAATGTATATTTAAGTGATCTTTTAACATAATTATGTGATTTGATTAATTAAAATTTGATTGACATGCCTGACAAAACAGGGAGAAAGTGCAGAGAATTTAATTCACAAGCACTATATTTGTCCCTGTAACTCTCCAAGACACCATAAAACTTGTACATAGGGGGTACTGTTTTACTCGAGAGACTTCGCTTAACTCAAATATTAGGGTTTCAAACTGGTAAATTGTATTACAACGATGATATTTTAAGTAAAAGTGACGTTTTTTGCATTTTTTACAAACGAACTGCACTTTATGGACTACCGTATATACTCGAGTATAAGCCGAGTTTTTCAGCACATTTTTTGTGCTGAAAAACCCCAACTCGGCTTATACTCGAGTCAATTGTCTGTATTATGGCAATTTACATTGCCATAATACAGACTGGGGCTGTGGGGGCTGCAGAGAGATGTTACTTACCTTTCCTGCAGCTCCTGTCAGCTCTCTCCTCCTCCGCCGGTCCGTTCAGCTCTTCTGTCAGCTCACAGTGTAAATCTCGCGAGAGCCGCGGCTCTCGCGAGATTTACACTGGGAGCTGACCGAGGTGCTGAACGGACCGGCGGAGGAGGAGAGAGCTGACAGGAGCTGCAGGAAAGGTAAGTAACATCTCTCTGCAGCCCCCACAGCCCCCTCCTACACAGTGCCCATCCACTGGACCACCAGGGAAGGAGAGCCCCCCTCCCTGGCCAGCTAGCAAGCAGGGAGGGGGGACGAAAAAATGTATATATGTTAATAAAAAAATAAAAATAATAAAATAAAAAAATAATAATAAAATTAAATATAATAATAAAATAAAAAAATAATAATAAAAAAAATGTAATGAAACAAAAAAAAATATTAAAATAATAATTAAAAAATAAAAAATGCCCACCCCCCACCAAGGCTCTGCATCACACTCTGCATTACACACACACATACACACACTGCATTCATACACACACACACACACTGCATTCATGCACACACACTGCATTCATACACACACACTGCATTCATACACACACACAGCATTCATACACACACACAGCATTCATACACACACAGCATTCTCATACACACACACTGCACTCATACACACAGCATTCATACACACACACACAGCATTCATACACACACACACACAGCATTCATACACACACACTGCATTCATACACACACACTGCACTCATACACACACACTGCACTCATACACACACTGCACTCATACACAGCATTCTCATTCACACACACTGCACTCATACACACATCATTCTCATACACACACACTGCATTCATATACACACACTGCATTCTCATACACACACACTGCATTCTCATACACACACACTGCATTATCATACACACACTGCATTCATTATATACACACACTGTAAATAAATATTCAATTAATATAATTTTTTAAGGATCTAATTTTATTTAGAAATTTACCAGCAGCTGCTGCATTTCCCACCCTAGTCTTATACTCGAGTCAATAAGTTTTCCCAGTTTTTTGGGGTAAAATCAGGGGCTTCGGCTTATATTCGGGTCGGCTTATACTCGAGTATATACGGTATATTATTGTTGTAATATGTTTCACTGTTTTAAAACGCTAATATTTCTGTTCAGTGAAGTCTCCCAAGAATAACAGTAGCACCCATGTACAGGTTTTATGGTGTTTTGGAAAGTTAGAGAGTCACATATAAGGCTTGCATTTCATTTTTTTGACATTGAAATTTGCCAGATTGGTTATGTTGCCTTTGAGAGCGTATGGTAGCCCAGGAATGAGAATTACCCCCATGATGGCATACCATTTGCAAAAGTAGACAACCCAAGGTATTGCAAGTGGGGTATGTCCAGTCTTTTTAGTAGCCACTTAGTCACAAACACTGGCCAAATATTAGTTTTTTGCTTTTTTCACATAAAAACAAATATGAACGCTAACTTTGGCCAGTGTTTGTGACTAAGTGGCTACTAAAAAAGACTAAACATACCCCACTTTCAATACCTTGGGTTGTCTACTTTTTCAAATGTATGCCATTATGGGGGTAATTCTCATTCCTGGGCTACCACACCGTCTCAAATATAACATTACAAATCTGGCAAATTTCAATGTGAAAATGGAACATTCTATATTTGACCCTGTAACTTTCCAAAACACCATAAAACCTGTTAATGTGGGGTACTGTTGTACTCGTGAGATATCGCTGATTACAAATATGTGCATTTTTGCAGTAAAACAGTATTATGACATTCACAGCTAAAATGTCAGACAGAAATACAAATTAAAAAACAAATTCTATTTTCTCACATTTTTTTATATTTTATTCATAATAAATTATGTTCCATATATAAATAGTTAATGATAAATTAAATCCCTGTTTCTCCTGAACAAAATGATATATAATAAGTGTGGGTGCACTTAATTTGACAGCGGGGAATTACAGTTGAACAGACATATAGCGCAAATTCCAGTTTTTGTTTACTTTTTGTTTTGATCAGAACGTGCACTATTGACTCCGTCCTGAAGGGGTTAACTTTTATCTCTTCACCATCCCGTTTATTTTTCCTACCTCTCTGCTCCCCATGGTCTTTCCCCATCTTCCCCTTTAGTCTTCCTACCTTTCTCATGCTCACTTCCTAGCCCCACCTCTCCCATCACACAGAGTGCTGCACGGGACAGGAAGAAGGAGACATGGCAGAGTGCAGGTATTGCTGCCAGGTCTCATTTTGAGAGAAGGAAGAGGGGGGGGGGGGGGGGGGGGTAATGGGTCACGTGCAGAGCAGTAGGTTGCTGGGGCCCTGTGCATCCTCAGGTCCCCCACTACCTATTAAAGGAAGACCTTTTTTTATTTATTTTTTTGCCGTTCCAGTTGGAAAGATCTGTGATCTCTCCAGCTGGAGCATGGCTATGTGCCCGAGTGGTCAGTCCGCCCCGGCACAGCTGCATAATGCACCACAGTTTAAAGGAATCACAGTGTAAAAGTACCATAGTATAAAAAAAACACAGTATAAAGGCACCCTAATATAAAGGCACCCTAAAATAGCTGTAACGGCACCCCCAGGCATAAAAGGGTTAAACTGCCATTTAGTAGATCTTCCCTTCCAGAGACACAGGCACAGCTACTGCAGAACCCCAAACTCCCGAACAGGATACAAAGCAGCACTCCAAATTCCCGAACTGGAACCTCACGAATAGTGATGTCGCGAACCCGAAATTTTCGGTTCGCGAACGGCGAACGGGAACTTCCGCAAACGTTTGCGAACCGGCGAACCGGGCGAACCGCCATTGACTTCAATGGGCAGGCAAATTTTAAAACCCACAGGGACTCTTTCTGGCCACAAAAGTGATGGAAAAGTTGTTTCAAGGGGATAAACACCTGGACTGTGGCATGCCGGAGGGGGATCCATGGCAAAACCCCCATGGAAAATTACACAGTTGATGCAGAGTCTGGTTTTAATCCATAAAGGGCAGAAATCACCTAACATTCCTAAATCGCAATGAATATGGATTGACACCTGACATATGACATATTGACACCTTGACATATGGATTTACACCTGTCCTCAGAGCCCCTGATGCACACGGACACAGAGCAGAGTAGGGACTGTTCCCCTTACATAGGGTCACTTGGCAGGTATGGATTGACACCGGTCCTCAAAGCCCCTTATACACACTGACACAGAGCAGAATAGAGACTGTTCCCCGTCCTCAGAGACCATGATACACACTGACACAGAGCAGAATAGAGTCTGTTCACCGTCCTCAAAGCCCCTGATACACACTGACAAAGAGCAGAATAGAGACTGTTCCCCATCCTCAAAGCCCCTGATACACACTGACACAGAGCAGAATAGAGCCTGTTCCCCGTCCTCAAAACCCCTGATACACACTGTTACGGTTGCCTCCAGGCTGTCTGGAAGTTGGACCGTATAAAAGGATGCTCCTAGCGCTCACCAAAGGACCATCAGCACCGTAGCCACCATAAGCACCGCATACTCCACGAACCACCGCTGCTGGGCTAGTATCTCGCCATCTGCTCTGCGCCCTGGACCTACGACCAGGCTCCAGGTTCCAGTAGGTGAACCTCTTCCTTCTGTAGAGCGAAGCAGGATCAGGAACAAGAGCTCTTACAAGAGCTCAGTAGCTAAGGGAGTATGAAGAGCATAGCAATCCCTGTAGTGATTATAGCTGTCCCCTACAAACATGAGTCAAGGCTGCAATTAGAGGGTCAGAAGAGGTCTGAGGTGCTGGAACACCAAGCCTGGTTTTTATAACGGTTGTGCACATACAGGACACACCCAGGAGGAGGCATAAAATAACCAATCAAGTAACAGTACAACCCACACATCCCCTCCCCTCAGATAAGCAGTTAACATAATTATTACATACAGTAAAAATACAGTTTTCACACATACTCTGTAACTTTAAATCCATACATTCAATCTCCATAAAAGTTACATATTTAGACTCAGCATACATCAAACATAAACACTTCCATAAATCAGCCAAATCTCTGCAGTGGATCAAAAGTTAGCTGGAGGTCCCTTTATGACCGACCGCAAGCACAATTTATTGCCCAAAACAGTTCCATAGATTTGAGCTGTGCGGTCGGTCAATTTCATGCAGAAAAAACGACCAAGTGGGAGAGAGCCAGGGCAAGTTATTTTACAGGTCTGGGGGAAAGTCTTAAAGGGGCATTGTTCAGCAAAGTCACAATATGTCCCCAGACAGTTCTTAAAGGGCCATACACACCCAATAAAAGTTAATAAGTTTTCAGGGACACAATCTTCCAGGGCCCATAGTCATGAGGAAGGAGGCTGGCAAATAGGCTTCTCCACAATCCAGGGAAGCAGGGCAATTTTCCATTTAAAGGGCCAGTTACAAATAGCGATTTGTAACTGGCCCTTTTGGAGGGAGACTAACCAGGCACCTGGCCTTCTGTCGGTCAGTGCCTAAGTTAGTCTTGCAGCCACCCAAAAATAAACATTGGCAGAGAAGCCCCCCCCACAATAAATAGTACTGGCCTGTAGGTCCCAGGTTGTAGGGTAAAAATGCAGCACCCGCTGCCTTCCTGGTGCAGCTGGGCAAATAGCTGGTGGTACTTGGGGGGCAGAGGCCAGCGGCACTCTGCCCTGGTGCCAGCGCTTCTGCTGGGGGAATTGGGGCATAGTCCTGCCCGGTGGCAAAGGGAACGTGGGGGTCAGTAGGGTTTAACATCTCCACTGTTAGCCCTGGGCCCAAGTTAGGAGTTAGCTGGGGAGGGGGGGATTGGCTTACCTCCTCCTCCTGATACTCCTGCGGCCGTTGGGAAGGGAGGTTGATGCTCTCCGCCCCCTGTGGAACATGCTGCGGCTGGGGAGAGAGACCAGTTGTCTCCTCTCCCTGGAAGGCACACTCCGGCTGGGGAGGGAGGTCGATGCTCTCCCCTCCCTGTAGCTGGGTCTGCCGCTGGGGATCTGGGCCGTCTGCCCAGCATCCCTGTAGGGTCGGTAGAGAGACTGCGGTCCCATCTCCACCTGCCTGCTGGGGGCCCTCCCAGGACCATTCTATGAGGCCTGCTGCCTCGGGTACCCCTGGTTGTGGTTGGGGAAGGAAACCGGTTGTCTCTTCCCTCTGTACGGTGCACTGCCGCTGGGGAGGGAGGTCGCTGCTCTCCTCTCCCTGTAACTCAGGCTGCCGCTGGGGAGGGAGGTCGCTGCTCTCCGCTCCCGGTAACTCACCCAGGGGTTGGGGATCTGGGCCGACTGCCCAGCATCCCTGTAGGGCCGGTAGAGAGACTGCGGTCCCATCTCCACCTGCCATCAGAGGTTCCTCCCAGTATACCTCTACGATATCCTTCCAGCTGAAGGGCTCTCGACCTGGCTCTGCTGCTGTGCTCTCCTGGGGGACCTCTGGATGCTGTTGGGAAAGGGGACTGATTGTCTCTTCCCGGGACCCATTGATGATGTACTGGTACTTCCACTCCAGGTCACATTCCTGGGTGACTAGGTACCGCAGGTCTGCCCCAGGTCAATAGCTCTAGGGAGACCCAGCTTGTCTTCCCGGTCATCATACAGGTCCCAGAAGCGTGAATCTGTAGCCCTTCCAAAGTCATCATCATCCATTTTCTCCCAGAATAGATCAGGGCCATCGTAATCCCCACACTCCGGGAATTCATACTCGGCCATCTCTGGAACAAGCTGAGTCGCGTACCACTGTAGCGCCTGGTATGCGTTGTCAAGCCACAGTTCGTTATATACTAGATCCTCTAGTTTAGCTACCCACACTGGAAGGGGTTGTTTGCCCAAGAGGGGCATCCGCTCTGCCATTCGAGCCTGGATTTGCAGCCCTCTGCTGATACTACGATCTCCTCGCCAACGTTGAACTTCCTGTAGGGCTTCTTCCCACAGCTCAAATCTGGCCTAATGTCTGTACACACACATCTCCTCTTCTGAGACTGCCCAATCCCTCCGGGCTAGGAAGCCATGAATTCTGTCGAGGAACCTTTCCTCCATTTCGGCTGCTGTGCACAGACTGGCTGGCTCCATGCTGCTCTAGGTAGGGACGCTGCGCAGTGGCTAGCGTTGCCCTCAATACTCTCATACGATACCAGTGCTGTTGGGGTGCTGCTCCTTGCGCTAGGACGCCATCCCACCACTTGCCACCAAATGTTACGGTTGCCTCCAGGCTGGCTGGAAGTTGGACCGTAGAAAAGGATGCTCCTAGCGCTCACCAAAGGACCATCAGCACCGTAGCCACCATAAGCACTGCATACTCCACAAACCACCGCTGCTGGGCTAGTATGTCGCCGTCTGCTCTGCGCCCTGGTCCTACGACCAGGCTCCAGGTTCCAGTAGGTGAACCTCTTCCTTCTGTAGAGCGAAGCAGGATCAGGAACAAGAGCTCTTACAAGAGCTCAGTAGCTAAGGGAGTATGAAGAGCATAGCAATCCCTGTAGTGATTATAGCTGTCCCCTACAAACATGAGTCAAGGCTGCAAGTTAGAGGGTCAGAAGAGGTCTGAGGTGCTGGAACACCCAGCCTGGTTTTTATTACGGTTGTGCACATACAGGACACACCCAGGGGGAGGCATACAATAACCAATCAAGTAACAGTACAACCCACACATCCCCTCCCCTCAGATAAGCAGTTAACATAATTATTACATACAGTAAAAATACAGTTTTAACACATACTCTGTAACTTTAAAACCATACATTCAATCCATAAAAGTTACATATTTAGACTCGGCATACATCTTCGAACGGGACTTAGTCTCTGGAGCTGCAAGTTCCGTATGGGAGAAGGTAAGGGTTAGCGGTGTTCGTGTATTTGCTCATCCGATTTTGGTTCCACAGAATCTTTAGCATACACCGCTGACCACGTTCGAATGAACTAAGATGGTCGCCGCCACGTGTTCGGCTGTCGAATGGCGGCCACCCAGCGCTCGGCAATTAATCGGCAGTAACCTAACAGGCTGGGAGGTAAATTGCCTGCACACTTTAACTTCTGGGTGGTCCGCCTGTGTGGTACTTGGTTCAGTAAGCCCTATTTACTGAACCAAGTGGGAGAGAGCCAGGGGCAAGTTATTTTACAGGTCTGGGGGAAAGTCTTAAAGGGGCATTGTTCAGCAAAGTCACAATATGTCCCCAGACGGTTCTTAAAGGGCCATACACACCCAATACAAGTTAATAAGTTTTCAGGGACACAATCTTCCAGGAGCCATAGTCATGAGGAAGGAGGCTGGCAAATAGGCTTCTCCACAATCCAGGGAAGCAGGGCAATTTTCCATTTAAAGGGCCAGTTACAAATAGCGATTTGTAACACACACTGACACAGAGCAGAATAGGGACTGTTCCCCCTACATAGGGTCACTTGGCAGATCTGGATTGACACCTGTCCTCAGAGACCCTGATACACACTGACACAGAGCAGAATGGGGAATATTCACTAAATGCCAAACATTGTTATACAGGGGAATATTCAGTAAATAAGGATAAGGTGGGGGACCTACTGTCCTCCCCCCGGCCCCCACGCCTGCGCGGTGGGTGGGGGGCATAAATCACAATGGGGGGACCTACTGTCCTCCCCTCCACCCCCACCCGAGAGCGGTGGGTGGGGGCCATAAAAATAATGAGGGGGGGGACCTACTGTATGATGTTGTATCGATCAGGTAGTGTAAGGGTTACGCCCGCTTCACAGTGACAGACCAAACTCCCCGTTTAACGCACCGCAAACAACCGCAAACAGTCCATTTGCACAAGGTTGGATACCAAGCTAGCCATGTCCCGTTCCTTGTCCTCACTGATGTCATTGAAGGTATCTTCCTCCACCCAGCCACATACAACACCAAGGGTCCCCGAAAGATGACAACAAACCCCCTGGGATGCCTGCTGTGTTTGGTCTTCCACCTCCTCAAAGCCACCTTCCTCCTCTGACTCCTCTTCTTCAGACTCCTCTCTCTGCGTTGCCTCTCTCTGCGTTATTATAAGGTGTGTTAAGTAGTACTATTCTTATCAGTTTAATACCTGTTGCGTCTCCTATCAGTGGACGTGTATATGGCAGCGATTTTAGGAACCGCACACCTGGGACCCGAGCAAGGTCACCTCGTTCAACAGGCTACAACATTTGTCCCTGGAAACCTAGCCTGGACATCATGCACAACTTGAATGGAAAACGGGACTAACAGGTCAACCCTGCTTACGGAGACTCTCAGGTCATTGATCGTGTCAAGAGGAGGGGAACAACTTCAAAAAAAGATTACTGGCAAATTCTTAAAAAAAAAAGGGGAAACTGCTGCTGCCGAAAATTCCAATACCTGACTAGAACGCTACAGATCACATTACCCAATGCGTACTTGCAACGTCTACAAAGGACGCTTTGTGTGGGCACACAAAAAAATCAGGGTAGCCACTAGCATACTCACCAAACCCCTAGAGCAGGGAGGGCTAGGACTACCAGAGGTGAGAACCTACTATAGGGCAGCGCTGATGACCACCGCCCTGCAGGCACACACAGCCCACAACACACCACAATGGGTGGACATGGAATCAACGTGGGCTTGCCCCAAGGGCCTTAGGTACTTATTCTGGGTCCCACATAGACATCGCCCTAAACTACCAGACACACCGGCCACTACCGCAATCCTGCTGAAAACCTGGGATACAATTAAACCACAATTAGGTTATACAGATAAATGGGCGCTGGCCACACCACTATACTGCATACACATGATGAATCCCACATTTGACCATCGACTATGGACCGAGCGACGATGCACGTTGGTTAGACACCTCTATAATCAAGGACAGCTGAGACAATTCCCCGACCTGCAACAGAGTTACGATTTGCCACAAAGAGCGATATTCTCCTACCTACAACTAAAGGGAGCATGGACAAACTCCTCTATCCTGACAACCCCGACCCACACGCGTTGTATAGAGAGAGCATGCAAATCTAGAACAATGCCCAAGAAACCGCTTTCACTCATGTATGCAATTCTAAATAATCCTACCCAACAGCCACCACCACAGCTAGACAAATTCAGAGAGGCATGACATAAGGATTTGAGTACAGTCTTCTCAGAAGAACAATGGAACCAAGCCTTCATAGCCCATAAAGGTAGATCCAGATGCGCATCCCACCTAGAGCTAATGCGCAAGATACAATATAGGTGGTACTTGGTACCGACTAGACTAGCGACCATATATCCCAACATCTCGAGACTTTGCTGGAGATGTTTAATAGAGTAGGGCACAATGCTCCACATCTGGTGGGCCTGCTCGGCCATCAGAGGATACTGGAAGGCAGTTGAGGGGGTGATACAAGGGGCACTGGTCACGAGAACCAACCTGAGACCAGAAAATGCCCTACTCTTCATCTCGATTGACCCATTCCCAAAAGCACATGCCGACCTAACATATCATATTTTGATTGCTGCCAACTTATTAATAGCCAGAGGGTGGAAACAACAACAGCCACCAGAGAGATCTAGCCTTCTCCAACAGATCTCCCTAAACCTAGCATATGAAACAAAAACCTGCCAGCGGCTACACCCCCCACACCACATAGTGGAAGCCAGGAACATATGGGAGGCATATCTGAGGAAGGAGGAGGAGGGGGTCATGTTAGAACAATAACATATCACATATATATATATATACACGAAGGATGAATAGTACCACTCCTAAGACCTAACTGCTCTGACGCAGAGAGACAACGACTCCAAACACCATGGTACAACAGGCAACATTGAGGTATACCAAGCTGCGGTTAAACAATCTACAGGGCATAACGGAACAAACACCCACATTGTACATAGTTAAGTAGTTAGATAAGGGAATAGACCCGGTGACCGCACACAGCGTGCTAACTAAGGAGATGAGGGGCTTCCGACGTCTATTTCCCTCGTTCTTCTTCCCCTACCATAGCCTGTCCCCAGGTTTCACCCTTTTCATACCCCGGACCAAACCCAGGTTTAGGAGAGAGACAACCCTGGCATGAAAAACTCACACGAGAATGAATAACCAGTTTGCTCTTGAATGTATAAGATGTGAATAAGATCGATGTACCTTAACCGCTTACCCTCCCTTTTTTCCTTTCTGTATCCCGAACAAGTTCTCTGATAAAATAAAAATTGTCAGATTCAAGTTCTTGTGCCCCACAGTTCAAATTAACATTCAAATGACAATTCATGACAGATCACACAAGTGAATAGCCCTGCCAACGTCGTCTCAGAATTTTTTTGTTATCTAAGAAGAAATAGAATTGCAAGAGCAGAATAGAGACTGTTCCCCGTCCTCAGAGACCATGATACACACTGACACAGAGCAGAATGGAGACTGTTCCCCGTCCTCAAAGCCCCTGATACACACTGACAAAGAGCAGAATAGAGACTGTTCCCCCTACATAGGGTCACTTGGCAGATATGGATTGACACCTATTCTGAGGATCCCTGAAACACACTGAAACCGAGAAGAATAGAGACTGTTCCCCGTCCTCAAAGCCCCTGAGACACACTGACACAGAGCAGAATAGGGACTGTTCACCCTACATAGGGTCACTTGGCAGATATGGATTGACACCTGTCCTCAAAGCCCCTGATACACACTGACAAAGAGCAGAATAGAGACTGTTCCCCGTCCTCAAAGCCCCTGATACACACTGACAAAGAGCAGAATTCACGTTGTTTCTATGATGTGCATGACATGTTCTTGTAAATGTTTGTTACATTTTTCCTGGAATTGTAATTTTGGAATCTGAATAAAGATAGTCAAATCCCTGATATACACTGACATAGAGCAGAATAGGGACTGTTCCCCCTACATAGGGTCACTATGTGCCTTTTTTTGGTTTGGTTTTTGAAGCCACAGTGCAGCACCAGAGGGCCTAAAAATTAGGCATGTACACATGCCTGAAAAATTTGGTATTGTTGCAGCCGCTGCTGTAGCAGTGGCCAGAAAAATTGATGTTTGTTTCACAGGCAGAAAGTGCCCTAAAACATGGCGGCTTGAACCCTAGTTGGTGGCGGATAAGTCACGCAAGTCAACCGGCATTCAGAGCTAAAATACAGAAGCGTGTGGACCATTTTTAGCCCAAGGCAGCTCATCTCATCAGGCCTTTTTTAATCGAATGTATCGCCCAGTGTCAGTCCCTTCGGGATCCATCCCTCATTCATCTTAATAAAGGTGAGGTAATCTAGACTTTTTTGACCAAGGCGACTTCTCTTCTCAGTGACAATACCTCCTGCTGCACTGAAGGTTCTTTCTGACAGGACACTTGAAGCGGGGCAGGCCAGAAGTTCTATCGCAAATTGGGATAGCTCAGGCCACAGGTCAATCCTGCACACCCAGTAGTCAAGGGGTTCATCGCTCCTCAGAGTGTCGATATCTGCAGTTAAGGCGAGGTAGTCTGCTACCTGTCGGTCGAGTCACTCTCTGAGGGTGGATCCCGAAGGGCTGTGGCGATGCGTAGGACTTAAAAAGGTCTGCATGTCCTCCATCAACAACATGTCTTTAAAGCGTCTTGTCCTTGCCGGCGTGGTCGTGGGAGGAGGAGGATGACTTCCACCTCTCCCCCTGTTAGATTCCCGTTGTGCTGTGACATCACCCTTATACGCTGTGTAAAGCATACTTTTTAATTTATTTTGCAAATGCTGCATCCTTTCCGACTTGTTGTAATTCGGTAACATTTTCGCCACTTTCTGCTTATACCGGGGGTCTAGTAGCATGGACACCCAGTACAGGTCGTTCTCCTCCAGCCTTTTTATACGAGGGTCCCTCAACAGGCAGGACAGCATGAAAGACCCCATTTGCACAAGGTTGGATGCTGAGCTACTCATTTCCCGTTCCTCCTCCTCACTGATGTCATTGAAGGTATGTTCTTCCCCCCAGCCACGTACAACACCACGGGTACCAGATAGGTGACAACGAGCACCCTGGGATGCCTGTTGTGTTTGGTCTTGCTCCTCCTCCTCCTCCTCAAAGCTACAATCCTCCTCTGACTCCTCTTCCTCACAATCCTCTTTCAGCGTTGCCGCAGGTCCAGCAAGCGATGCTGATAAGGCTGTTTCTGGTGGTGATGGTGACCACAACTCTTCCTCTTCCTCTTCACGCTCATCTACAGCCTGATCCAGCACTCTTCGCAGGGCACGCTCCAGGAAGAAAACAAATGGTATGATGTCGCTGATGGTGCCTTCGGTGCGACTGACTAGGTTTGTCACCTCCTCAAAAGGACGCATGAGCCTACAGGCATTGCGCATGAGCGTCCAGTAACGTGGCAAAAAAATTCCCAGCTCCCCAGAGGCTGTCCTAGCACCCGGGTCATACAAATATTCATTAACGGCTTTTTCTTGTTGGAGCAGGCGGTCGAACATTAGGAGTGTTGAATTCCAACGTGTAGGGCTGTCACAAATCAAACGCTCACTGACATGTAGTTTCGCCGTTGGATATCGGCAAAGTGAGCCATGGCCGTGTAGGAACGCCTGAAATGGCCACACACCTTCCTGGCCTGCTTCAGGACGTCCTGTAAGCCTGTGTACTTATGCACAAAGCGTTGTACGATCAGATTACACACATGTGCCATGCACGGAACATGTGTCAACTTGCCCAACTTCAATGCCGCTATCAAATTTTTTCCGTTGTCACACACCACTTTGCCGATATCCAGTTGCTGCGGAGTCAGCCACTTTTCCACCTGTGCGTTCAGGGCGGACAGAAGTGCTTGTCCGGTGTGACTCTCTGCTTTCAAGCAAGTCAAACCCAAGACGGCGTGACACTGCTGTATCCGGGATGTGGAATAGTACCTGGGGAGCTGGGGGGGTGCCGTTGATGTGGAGCAAGACGCAGCAGCACAAGAGGACTCAGCCGAGGAGGTTATGGAAGAGGATGGAGTAGGAGGAGTAGAGGAGGTGGCAGCAGGCCTGCCTGCAAGTCGTGGCGGTGTCACCAACTCCTCTGCAATGCCACACATTCCTTGCTTGTCAGCCGTCAGCAGGTTTACCCAATGTGCAGTGTAAGTGATATACCTGCCCTGACCATGCTTTGCAGACCAGGTATCAGTGGTCAGATGGACCCTTGCCCCAACACTGTGTGCCAGACATGCCATGACTTCCTTTTGCACAATCGAGTACAAGTTGGGGATTGCCTTTTGTGAAAAGAAATTCCGGCCGGGTACCTTCCACTGCGGTGTCCCAATAGCTACAAATTTTTGGAACGCCTCAGACTCAACCAGATTGTATGGTAAAAGCTGGCAGGCGAATAGTTCGGACAAGCCAGCTGTCAGACGCTGGGCAAGGGGGTGACTTGGTGACATTGGCTTCTTACGCTCAAACATGTCCTTGACATACACATGACTGTGGGCAGATGAGCGGGAACTGCTCAAGGCGGGAGACGGAGTGGCGGATGGTTGAGAGGGGGCAAGGAGGACAGCAGTGGTTGACATGGCTGAAGATGCTGGACCAGGAGGAGGATGGCGGCTTAGAGTAGGCGTGCTGCTTGTACTCATGTGTTGATCCCATAGGCGTTTGTGATGTGAGATCATGTGCCTACGCAAAGCAGTTGTACCTAGGTGGGTGTTGGACCTCCCACGACTCAGTTTCCTTTGGCACAGGTTGCAAATGGCATCGCTGTTGTCAGAGGCAGACACACAAAAAAAATGCCACACTGCTGAGCTCTGCAATGACGGCATTCTGGTGGTGGACACAGCATGCGTTGATTGGCTTGCTGTCGGGCTGACCCCGGGTGCCGATGCATGCTGTCTGACTGTGCCACTAGCTCCTTGCGACGACCCCCCCCTGCTTCCAACTCGTCTCCTCCTCCTCTCTGTCTCCCCATCTGAACTTTCGCCCTGTTCTTCTTCTTTCCGAGCGGGCACCCACGTGACATCCATGGACGCATCGTCATCATCAACCGCTTCGCTTGTATCTGACAACTCAGAAAAGGAAGCAGCAGCGGGTACAACATCATCATCATCACACCGTACCTCCATGTGTTTAATGCTGCCTGCCTGAGACATATCCCTGTTATCTACATCCTCTAGCAATAATGGTTGCGCATCACTCATTTCTTCAAACGGGTGTGTGAATAACTCCTCTGACATACCAAGTAAAACGGCTGTGGTGCTAGTTTTGGTGGTGGCGGCAGGCGGGTGAGTGGTATCTTGAGAGGTGCCTGAAGCTAAGCTGGAGGAGGATGGTGCGTCAAGGTTCCGAGTGGAGGCTGTACAAGATTGGGTGTCCTGTGTTAGCCAGTCAACTATGTCCTCAGAACTTTTCAAGTTCAGGGTACGTGGCTTCTGAAAACTGGGCATTATTCTAGGGCAAAAGGGAATCACAGCACCACGACCACGACGGCCCCTGCGGGGTGGCCTGCCTCTGCCTGTCATTTTTTTTGGGATTAGTGGTACTATGCGTGCAAGCTACTGTAAGACCAGATATGATTGGCAATGTGAACTGTAACCGTTCTGCAGAGCACACACTGTAGGCCTGACACACCCGCTTGAAGACAAGTAACTGCTATTCAATCTATAACAGTGAAAAACAAATTTTGTTTTTAAAAGCACGCTATAGAGACACCAGATATTATTGGCAATGTGCACTGGAACAGTTCTGGAGAGCACACGCTGAAGGAAGGACTGACAGAGCCGCTTGAAGGACACTGACTGGCTGCTATTAGCTTACACTAGAAACCTTTTTTCTTTGTAAAAGCACGCTAAAGAGACACCAGATATGAGTGGCAACTGTCAAAGCATGCTGGCAGTGTTGTGCAGGGCACACGCTGAAGGAAGGCCTGACAGAGCCGCTTGAAGGACACTGACTGGCTGCTATTAGCTTACACTGGAAACCTTTTCTTTGTAAAAGCACGCTAAAGAGACACCAGATATGATTGGAAACTGTCAAAGCACGCTGGCACAGGTCTGCAGAGCACAAGCTGAAGTAGGCCTGACACCCAGACGCTTGCAGACAACTAACTGCTCTTCTATTACAGTGAATTTTTTTTATTTATTTTAAATCTAAAGCTTAAGCTATTGTAAAAACAGATATGAGTGGTGGCACTGGGCAAGAGGGCACAGTATCCACTGTGAACCTCAAACAGAAGCTGGCAGGCAGGCAACTGCTCTTTTATTACAGTGGAAACAAAATTTTGGTTTTAAAAGCGCGCTATAGAGACACCAGATATGATTGGCAACTGTCAAAGTACGCTGGCAGGGTTGTGCAGGGCACACGCTGAAGGAAGTCCTGACAGAGCCGCTTGAAGGACACTGACTGGCTGCTATTAGCTTACACTGGAAACCTTTTTTCTATGTAACAGCATGCTAAAGAGACACCAGATATGATTGGCAACTGTCAAAGCACGCTGGCACAGTTCTGCAGAGCACACGCTGAAGTAGGCCTGACACCCAGAAGCTTGCAGACAACTAACTGCTCTTCTATTACAGTGAAAAAAAATTATTTATTTTAAATCTAAAGCTTAAGCTATTGTAAAAACAGATATGAGTGGTGGCACTGGGCAAGAGGGCACAGTATCCACTGTGAACCTCAAACAGAAGCTGACAGGCAGGCAACTGCTCTTCTATTACAGTGAAAAACACAATTTTGGTTTTAAAAGCACGCTGTAACGGCTACCCAGGTAGAGAGAGGGTATCTGCCGTTGGAGACGTCCTTTTCCCTGCAAGTTGCTGTGGAGAAGTAGAGCTGGTATAATCCCATCCACGATATCCAGAGAGAGGCAGGTTCAGCTGTAAACAGGAGCAGAGTAATATTCCCAAATAATCCCCTTCCAAGAACGAGACGAGGCTACGTTTTGAAGGGTCAAGAAGAACTGAGGTCTGGGACACCCAGCCTGCTTTTTATTTACAAAAAGTACACACAGGACACACCCAGGGGGAGGCATAAAATAACCAATAACAGAATGGTACAGCCCACAGGTTCCCTCCCCTCTGCTTGGGAGATAATTGAGTTTCCTACTGTATCTACTCAATTATCTCCAAGCTAAAACTTATAAATTTTTATGCATTTTTATAACTTTCCCATTTTACATAGCACAGGGATAAAACTTATATTTTATGGACAACATAAATTGTGGAACAACATATCCAAAATTCGTGAGAATCCGTCCAGTGGTTCCAGAGATATTAAAAAGTCCCTTTGGACCGACCGCACGCCTGTATGTATACCCAAAAATAGTTCCACAGGTTCAGGCTATGTGGTCGGTCTATTTCTGTCCTAAAAAACGGTAAAGTCACCGAAGGCGGCGTTCGAATAGTCGAACGCACTTCGACTTTGTCGAAGTGTTGAAGTATAACGCGGTTAAAACTTCTGCGGTGATTGCCAGTCGGGCGGTGATCTACTTCCTAGGAAAAGATGACAAAGTCCCTTCCGAACGGGTGTTCGAACGTTCGAACGGGACTTAGTCCCCAGCCGTGTTGTCGAAGGACAGGGGGAGGTACCGCTGACCGCGTTCGACTGCACTAAAATGGCCGCCGCCACGTGTTCGGCTGTAATGGCGGCTTCGGCACTTCGACGGCTTCGGCACTTCGACGGCTTCGGCACTTCGACTGTATTTGAAGTGCCCGTGAAAAGGTATGTTTTAATCACACATCAAGGGATTCCAGTATTTGGTAGGAATATACTGATAAGGAATGAGTCCAGACCACTGAACAAATGATTTATAAGGTAATTCACTGTATTATTCCACAAAGTTTAGGAGATGATAATGTTCTGTTACAATTCTGTTACACTGCTCCCCTTTTGTGGAACACTCCGGCAGACCCGGATTGATCTTTTTCGTGTCAACTTGGGGCTGTCCGGTCAACTGTTTAGGGTAAAAGTTCTGTTTGCCTGGACAATCCATCGGCATTCCCATTAAACTTGCCAGGGCGGTATTGGATGGAGAAATTGTATGGCTGCAGTGCGAGACTCCATCTCAGTAAGCGTCCATTATCTCCAGCTACTCTGTTCAGCCATACAAGGGGATTATGGTCGGTAATTAAGGTGAATTCTTGTCCATACAAATATGGGGTCAATTTCTTTAGGGCCCAGACCAGGGCTAAGCACTCTTTTTCCACTGCCGCGTAACTCACTTCTCTAGGTAACAGTTTTCTGCTGAGATACGCGACAGGGTGTTCGCCCCCATCTTCACCGACCTGGCTTAGCACTGCCCCCAGTCCGTACATGGACGCATCTGTGTGGACGACAAATCTTTAGTTAGGGACGGGGCAGACAAAACAGGTGCATTGATCAAGGCTTGTTTCAGGGTTTGGAATGCTGTTTCACAGGCGGGAGACCACAGGACTACCCTAGGTAAATTTTTCTTTGTTAAATCTGTCAGGGGTTTGGCGATGGCGCTGTAGTCAGGGACAAATCTCCTGTAGTACCCTGCTGTCCCTAGAAATGCTAACACTTGTGTCTTAGTGTGGGGTGTGGGCCAATTGGCTACGGCCTCTACTTTAGCGGGTTCTGGTCGTTGTTTCCCACACCCCACTCTGTGTCCCAAATACTGGACTTCAGCCATGCTGAGAGTTAGGCCGGCGGCCCTAATCTGATCCAACACAGTCTCTACGTGTTGTAGGTGTTCCCCCCAAGTCTCACTATAGATCGCAATGTCATCCAGGTATGCGCAAGCGAAGTCCTGGAAGCCATCAAGGAGGCGGTCCACTAAGCGCTGAAAAGTAGCTGGGGCATTTTTCATCCCGAAGGGCATGACCTTAAACTGGTGCAGGCCAAACGGGGTGACAAACGCCGACTTAGGGATAGCGTCCTTGGCCAGGGGAATCTGCCAGTACCCCTTGCACAAATCAATGGTGGTCAGATAGCGTCCCCTGGCAATGCAATCTAATAGCTCGTCTACTCGGGGCATGGGGTATGCGTCTGTCACGGTTCGGTCATTGAGGCGTCGGTAATCGACACAGAACCGGGTCGTTCCGTCCTTTTTGGGGACTAGGACGACGGGGGATGCCCAGGGGCTGTCGGATGGCTCTATAACTCCCAGTTTTAACATCTCCTGAATCTCCTTTCTCATCTCTTCTTTTACGGCTTCGGGGATTCTATAGGGAGTTTGTCGGAGAGGAGTTTGTCCTGGGGTTTCTACGTAATGTGTCGCTACGGGTGTGTAACCGGGCTCCTGGGAAAAGGTCACTCTCTTTTCAACTAGTAGTTGCTGGAGTTGCTCTCTTTCGGTGCGAGTTAATCGCTCCCCTAGCTGTACGGTATTAAGCAGAGTTTTGGGCTCGGGGTTGGCCAACAGATCTGGGATGGGGAGACTGTCAGGGTCCTCAGTGGCTGGGATGCATATGGCTGCTATGTCTTCGGGGCGTTCTTGGTATTCTTTTAATAGGTTTATATGAAAGGACTTCTGTATCTTTTCGTCCTTGCTGCTGGCAATAACATAGGTGGTGTCACAGACCTGTGCTACTACTTTGTAGGGGCCTTGCCAGGAGGTCTGTAATTTATTTCCTTTAACGGGTTTAAGTACTAGAACTTTCTGTCCTACCTGGAATGTTCTCAGCCTAGCGTTCCAATCGTACCACTGTTTCTGCCGACCCTGGGCCGCATGGAGATGATCCCGTGCCATCCGGGCTAACTGTTCCATACGGTCCCGCATTTCCAGCACATATGGTACGATAGGGACACCTTCGTGTTCTGTCTTTCCCTCCCAGTGCTCTCGAATGAGGTCGAGAGGGCCTCGTACTCTCCGTCCATAGAGCAGCTCAAAGGGAGAGAACCCTGTGTATTCCTGCGGTACCTCCCGATAAGCAAACAGGAGGTGCGGCAAGAATCGCTCCCAGTCTCTGTATTCCGCCGTAAAGGTCCGCAGCAATTGCTTTAGGGTACCATTAAAGCGTTCACAGAGACCGTTAGTCTGAGGGTGGTACGGTGAACGAAGCAGGGGCTTAATACCACAGACCTTCCATAACTGCTGGGTTAGGTCTGCGGTAAACTGGGTCCCTCTGTCAGACAAGATTTCCTGGGGAAATCCCACTCTGGTGAATATCCCGACTAGAGCACTGGCGACAGTGTCAGCCTGGATATTCGTCAGAGCGACGGCTTCCGGGTAGCGAGTAGCATAGTCCACTACAGTAAGAATATATTTCTTACCAGAGGGACTGGGGTTAGGTAGGGGTCCCACTAGGTCGACTGCCACCCTGCTGAATGGTTCCTCGATCACAGGCATAGGTAGCAGTCGAGCTTTAGGGTGATCCCCTCTCTTCCCTACCCGTTGGCATACGTCACAAGTACTGCAGTAACGTCGCACATCCTTCGAGACCCCCAGCCAAAAGAAGGTCTGGGTGATCCTGAAGGTGGTGCGGTTACCCCCTAGATGTCCTGCCAACGGGATGTCATGGCCAATTCGGAGAAGCTCCAACCGGTACTTTCTGGGTACTACCAGTTGGCGCTTCTGCGAAGGGATACAGCCCCTCTTCCTGCCTTTGGTCAATCTGTATAACCTGTCCCCCTCCCATATAAAACGTTCCCGCTCATCCCCTCTACTGTCGGCTAGTTCTCGGTACCTTTGAAGGGTGGGGTCCTGTCTAGTATCCCTCCCAAACTCCCCTGGGGTGTCCCAAGCTATGGGTCTCTCTGCGGTGTTAGTGTTAAGTGTCCTTTTGTGGCTTACCTGGGTCTCCCGACCTGTAGTAGAGTCGTCCTCGGTATGGGTCTGTGAGCGGGTGGTCACGGGACAAGCAGCAGCGGTCGTGGGTAAAAAGGCTGAGGCTAGAGGGCCAATGTCATTGCCCAACACGACCTCAGCAGGCAGATTGTCCATAATGCCCACTGTGGTCTTTCCCGACCCGACTCCCCAATCCAAGTGTATACGGGCGGTGGGTAGACGAAAAACAGCCCCTCCTGCGACACGGACAGCAACAGTACGATTAGACACATGTTCTGGTTTTACAAGGTGCTTCTGCACCAGAGTGATGGTAGTGCCAGTGTCCCTTAGTCCTTGTGCTATCTGTCCGTTTACACGCACCTCCTGACAGTGATGCTGGCGGTTATCCGTGGAAGCAGCTTGTATGGGGTTGGCCTCATATAATATTCCCAGACATTCCTCAGGGCTCCCTTCCATTTCCAGGCAGTGAGCAGCAGCGGGGCATGATGGCGGGTTCTCCGTGTTCGGTGTTGTGCGCCTCCAGTTATTATTGCCGGATCCCAACGAGCAATAACGAGCAATATGCCCCGTGTTGCCGCAGCGATGACACGTCACTTTATAAGATTCCCGGGGTTGGTTGTTAGACCCCTGAGGACGTGGGGGCCCTGGAGGTACTGGGGCCTGAAATTCTGTGCGTGCAGCGTAGGTTGGGGTGCGTGCCTCTGTTCTAGGTGCTGACCGTGTGTTACTTTGGCTCACCTTCCTTGTTTCGGCGTATTCATCTGCTAGCCGCGCTGCCTCAGTTAAGTTGGCAGGGCGGCGATCTCTTACCCAGTCCTGTATATCTGCAGTCAGATCCTGGAAGAAATGTTCCATCAAGAACAACTGTAACACTTCTTCTCCGGTGTGGGCATTGCACCCTTGCACCCAATGTGATGCCACCCTTTGTATCTTGTTTGCCCATTCCATGTGGGAGTCCGCTGCCTTCTTTTTGGACTCCCGGAAGCGACGGCGATATGCCTCTGGGGTGACAGCGTATCGGGTGAGTAGTGCGGCTTTTCTCCCGTTGATACTGTGTTATATCTTGGGCCGTGAGTGCCCGAGAAGCCTAATTTGCTTTTCCTGAAAGTTTTCCAGCCAGAATAGTAACCCATTGGTCTGGTGGTACCTGGTGCAGTGAGCACTACCTCTCAAAATCCGCCAAATATCCGTCAATTTCTTCCTCATGTTCTGCAAACGCTTTAAATGCAGTGAATGGTATCTTCTTCCCTGTAGCAGCGGGTGGAGGAGTAGGAACTGTATGTGTACTAGCTTGTTTAGCTAATACATGTTCTGTTTCTTGTCTCCTCTTAGTTTCGATCTCCTCTTTTGCGTCCTTGAACAGCTTGTTTACTAGTTCCGTGGTTGTTTCTGGATACAAGGCTAATCTCCGCTGTACAATAGCAGTAAGTACATCGTCCTCGCTGACTGGTGCAATTGGTTCAGTTACCTCCATGGACCTATCCATTTTGTTCAGCTCCAGTAGGTCAGCTATCAGCTCTCTCCTTGGTCTGTTACTGGCACTCCTACCACGATTCTCCAATAGATCTTTCAGTGTGGGTCTTTTCAGCTTGGCATACTGGGACTCCATTCAGCACTTGCTCCTTGGATAAAAGGACCATCCCACCGCTGCCAACCAATGTAACGGCTACCCAGGTAGAGAGAGGGTATCTGCCGTTGGAGACGTCCTTTTCCCTACAAGTTGCTGTGGAGAAGTAGAGCTGGTATAATCCCATCCACAATATCCAGAGAGAGGCAGGTTCAGCTGTAAACAGGAGCAGAGTAATATTCCCAAATAATCCCCTTCCAAGAACGAGACGAGGCTACGTTTTGAAGGGTCAAGAAGAACTGAGGTCTGGGACACCCAGCCTGCTTTTTATTTACAAAAAGTACACACAGGACACACCCAGGGGGAGGCATAAAATAACCAATAACAGAATGGTACAGCCCACAGGTTCCCTCCCCTCTGCTTGGGAGATAATTGAGTTTCCTACTGTATCTACTCAATTATCTCCAAGCTAAAACTTATAAATGTTTATGCCTTTTTATAACTTTCCCATTTAACATAGCACAGGGATAAAACTTATATTTTTATGGACAACATAAATTGTGGAACAACATATCCAAAATTCGTGAGAATCCGTCCAGTGGTTCCAGAGATATTAAAAAGTCCCTTTGGACCGACCGCACGCCTGTATGTATACCCAAAAATAGTTCCACAGGTTCAGGCTATGTGGTCGGTCTATTTCTGTCCTAAAAAACTGTAAAGTCCCAACCGAAGGCGGCGTTCGAATAGTCGAACGCACTTCGACTTTGTCGAAGTGTCGAAGTATAACGCGGTTAAAACTTCTGCGGTGATTGCCAGTCGGGCGGTGATTTACTTCCTAGGAAAAGATGACAAAGTCCCTTCCGAACGGGTGTTCGAACGTTCGAACGGGACTTAGTCCCCAGCCGTGTTGTCGAAGGACAGGGGGAGGTACCGGTCACCGCTGACCGCGTTTGACTGCACTAAAATGGCCGCCGCCACGTGTTCGGCTGTAATGGCGGCTTCGGCACTTCGACGGCTTCGGCACTTCGACGTCTTCGGCACTTCGACTGTATTCGAAGTGCCCGTGAAAAGGTATGTTTTAATCACACATCAAGGGATTCCAGTATTTGGTAGGAATATACTGATAAGGAATGAGTCCAGACCACCGAACAAATGATTTATAAGGTAATTCACTGTATTATTCCACAAAGTTTAGGAGATGATAATGTTCTGTTACACACGCTATAGAGACACCAGATATGATTGGCAACTGTCAAAGTATGCTGGCAGGGTTGTGCAGGGCACACGCTGAAGGAAGGCCTGACAGAGCCGCTTGAAGGACACTGACTGGCTGCTATTAGCTTACACTGGAAACCTTTTTTCTTTGTAAAAGCACGCTAAAGAGACACCAGATATGATTGGCAACTGTCAAAGCACGCTGGCACAGGTCTGCAGAGCACACGCTGAAGTAGGCCTGACACCCAGACGCTTGCAGACAACTAACTGCTCTTCTATTACAGTGAAAAAAAATGATTTATTTTAAATCTAAAGCTTAAGCTATTGTAAAAACAGATATGAGTGGTGGCACTGGACAAGAGGGCACAGTATCCACTGTGAACCTCAAACAGAAGCTCGCAGGCAGGCAACTGCTCTTCTATTACAGTGGAAACAAAATTTTGGTTTTAAAAGCACGCTGTAGAGACACCAGATATGATTGGCAACTGTCAAAGTACGCTGGCAGGGTTGTGCAGGGCACACGCTGAAGGAAGGCCTGACAGAGCCGCTTGAAGGACACTGACTGGCTGCTATTAGCTTACACTGGAAACCTTTTTTCTTTGTAAAAGCACGCTAAAGAGACACCAGATATGATTGGCAACTGTCAAAGCACGCTGGCACAGGTCTGCAGAGCACACGCTGAAGTAGGCCTGACACCCAGACGCTTGCAGACAACTAACTGCTCTTCTATTACAGTGAAAAAAAATTATTTATTTTAAATCTAAAGCTTAAGCTATTGTAAAAACAGATATGAGTGGTGGCACTGGGCAAGAGGGCACAGTATCCACTGTGAACCTCAAACAGAAGCTGGCAGGCAGGCAACTGCTCTTCTATTACAGTGAACAAAAATGATTTCTTTCAAATCTAAAGCTTAAGCTATTGTAAAAACAGATATGAGTGGTGGCACTGGGCAAGTGGGCACAGTATCCAATGTGAACCTCACACAGAAGCTGGCAGGCAGGCAACTGCTCTTCTATTACAGTGAAATTTTTTTATTTATTTTAAATCTAAAGCTTAACCTATTGTAAAAACAGATATGAGTGGTGGAACTGACTGTGCAAATGGGCAAGGCATCCAGCCTGACACAGAAGCTGGAAGGCAGGCAACTGCTCTTCTATTACAGTGAAAAAAAATATGTATTTTAAATCTAAAGCTTAACCTATTGTAAAAACAGATATGAGTGGTGGCACTGACTGTGCAAATGGGCAAGGCATCCAACCTGACACAGAAGCTGGCAGGCAGGCAACTGATCTTCTATTACAGTGAAAAAAAATTATTTCTTTTAAATCTAAAGCTTAACCTATTGTAAAAACAGATATGAGTGGTGGCACTGGGCAAGTGGGCACAGTATCCAATGTGAACCTCACACAGAAGCTGGCAGGCCCCTGCAATTACATTACACAGGAAAAAAAAAAAAAAAAAGCAGCCTGATGTTCTAGCCCTAAAAAGGGCTTTATGGGGTGCTGTCCTTACAGCAAAGATCAGATGAGTCCTTCAGGATTGTAGTGGACACTGAATACCCTAGCCTAGCTATCAATTTTCCTATCTAATCAGCAGCAGCTAAACTTTCCCTCCTCTCACTAAGCATGCATCTTCCGAATGAATCGAAAATGGATGCTGGGAGGGAGGTTGGAGGGTGTGGAAGGGAGGGAGTGCTGCTGATTGGCTGGAATGTGTCTGCTGACCGAGAGGCACAGGGTCAAAGTTTGCCCAATGATGACGAATAGGGGGCGGATCGAACTGCACATGTGTCCGCCCGCCGCGGCGAACGCGAACACGCTAAGTTCGCCAGGAACTGTTCGCCAGCGGACAGTTCGGTACATAACTACAAATAAAGTAATGAAGAGAAAAAACATACATGTCCATAAGTAAAGGGAGCAAAATGCTCACATCCTAAGGGCTGTAGGGCAGGAAAAAGACTGGGGTCCTTAGGAATGGAGCCTCCTTTTAAGCCTTTGTTTTTTTTCCTACCGTATCGGCTGTAAGGGGTGGCGCTAACCCATTTGTATATGCTGCCATGATTAGCCAGGAAATGAGGCTTGCATTTCAGTTCACATTGAAATTTGCCAGTTTGGTCTGTTGCCTTTTAGACCGTGTGGTAGCCCAGGAATTAGAATTACCCCCATGATGCCATATTATTTGCACAAGTATACAACCCAAGGTATTGCAAGTGGGATATGTACAGACTTTATTAGTAGCCACTTAGTCACAAACAATCGCCAAATTTAGCGTTCATATTTTTTTTTTTTTTGCATTTTTCACAAAAAAAACAAATATGAATGCTAACTTTGGCTAAAGTTATGGGAAAGCGGGGAATTAACTGTTAGTTAGGGGTTATTGGTAAAAATAATTTTATACAAATTTTAAAAGCATAAAAAGAGTTTTGAAAAAGTAAAAAAAAAAAAATGCTCATAATTACTGCACCTGGAACAAACTAGTGAAAAAATTATCCCACGCAAGAGTTCAAAATATGCCTTTTGAAATACCCCAGTGTATTCTTTATAAAATGGTGAAAGTTTACAAGAAAAAGGCTGCGTCTCAAATGTGCCCCTTCAAAATCCACATATACCTGGCAAAGGTACATATGGGGGTATTCCTATACTCCGACGGCAGTGCTGAGCAACCTATAAAGTATTATACTCCTATAGCACACATAAGGTTTGCAAAATACTCACTGTGTGGGCCAAAAATGCAGGAAAACAATCTTATTACCACTACACTTGGTACAAAATAGCAAAAAAAATGGTCCTTTGCAATTTTGGATTTTTTTTTCTAATTAATGAGAATTTGTCTATGCATACATGACAAAAAAATGAAAGCCCCTTTCAGCCTCTAAAAAACTGTATATAATATCTGTTGGTGCAATAAATGAGAGAGATGCAAATAAAATGGCAGAAAATGAAAAGAGGCTTGTGTCCTTAGGGGTAAGACAAGCTTTTGAAGCTGTCAGGGGTTAATGTATTTTCATCAGGCCAGTGTTATGTTTTTGTATTAGAAAACAATAAAAAAACATTATCTAACAGCTCCCATAGAAGATAACGTAAACTGATGGTCACTACATAGTATGTTGATTTTAGTAATGTCAGAAGGAAAGTCCCTGTCTCTACCTGTAACAGGAACTCTATGCTCTCCTGGCTGCAGGGAGGAGGCAGGGAGACACATCTGACAGACCCACATCTGACAGACCTAAAGTATATTTACTGCATGATATTGAGGTTATGGTATTGGTGTATTCCTTTAACATATTTTGCATTGATGGAAAGAAAATGTACCTTCTTTATAGATAACTTTAAATTTGCTTTTAGAAGGTTTCTGATTGCTCACTAACTCCATCAACACGTTATTTCCAGAAGACAGTTTAGTGGGGATATTTGTAAACCCACAGGCCTGCTGCAGCATAGGTGATGCATCACGATTTTCACCATCATACATTTTCAAGTAAGATACACTGCACCCAGCAGATTGTGGGATATTGACGTCACTGAATTCCAGATAAACCTGAGTACAGAATATACAGCTCAGTTACATCAATGTGTATGGAACAATGAGCATGAAAATACATTAATATGAAAGATGGTAGAAGTTGCTGTATTCAGACTATTTGAAAATACCAATGAACAAATTAGAATACACATTTGAATTAAAGTGTTCCATTTAAGAGGCTTTCCCTGTATCAATCATTGTCCTGTATCAATTGCTTTTCTCAATGTCATGGCTTTTTTTCTATAGTTACATGAAAAAACAGATATCCTAGAATGTTAATATGTATATCTAAATGTGCTTCCGAGAGGTATTTTCTGGTAAAGCGATTTTTAATAATTCATTATCAGCCCTTTTATACACCAAACATCTTATAATCTTTAATACAACTAGAAAGCAATTTGGCATTCCAATCATAAGGTATCTTTCCCAAATTGCATCCAAATGCCTAAAAATTGGAATGTCCACGTTTAGGAGATCAAAACACTAATTGTGACTGGGAACATTGAATTTATACATTAGTTTTATATTAACCTTACGGTACGATTGAGCCTGAATAAGCCAGACACAGGTGTTATCTGGTCCAAAGATGATATTGTCAGTTGAGAAAGAGCCTGAATCAAACTGTGTCAATTTTGTCCGACATATATCTGAAAAACAGAACATTTTGATTTTGTTTAAAAAAATAGTAGAAATGTCACAATGTCACAATTTTACAAACAAACAATAGCTATTTCCAATTATCTTGGCTTGTGACATTACAATATTTTCAGTATATAACAATTTTGAATGCCTATTAGTTCTCTTGCCAGTTTTAGAAACAGTATACTTAATGAACAAAAACTTACTGCATTTATATGCTGTGTTTAATTTCTTTACATCCAGACTACTCATCCCATTTCTCTGTCCAATAGCTACATTAGGATTAGGTTTTGGGATTATAGTATTTCCACTACCCTTGATGCGGAAAGCATTTCTGTAAAGAAAGAGATGACTTTATGTGGTTGTGTAGATTCAACAGAGAAATTGAATACATTATAACAAAGCTGCTAACATCTCGAATTTAGAGTTCAACCTACCGTGGATAATGCATAACTGAGCCATAATCATACGGTAAACCCAAATTATGTGTCCTTTCCACATTAAAGTTGCCTGTAAAATCTGCACATAAAATATAGGTGTAAGCAATATATACAGTCAGAACACTCATTGCAAGGAACTTACACAACTTAGAGATTGGTTTTGTATCAAACTGCAATTCATTCAAATTTGGGCTGATCTGATGTCTGGTCGAATTTCTGAATTCTAAACTGAAATACAGTTGTGCTCAAATGTTTGCATACCCTGGCAGAAATTGTGACATTTTGGCATTGAAATATGACTAATCATGCAAACAAATATATATATATTTTATTAAAGGATACTGATCATATAGTGTCTTTTATCAACAGATAGATGTCCCTTAACGACGGCGGGGCACGCCATCCTTAGTACTTACCTGATTAATAGCGGGCATCCCAGGCAGT
The DNA here is from genome assembly GCF_036172605.1 of Pelobates fuscus. Lineage (NCBI taxonomy): Eukaryota > Metazoa > Chordata > Amphibia > Anura > Pelobatidae > Pelobates > Pelobates fuscus. The sequence continues at coordinate 29,074,353 of NC_086318.1, read as the reverse complement.
CCCCTAGCGGCTGATCCAGCCCTCCCAGGCCATGTGATCACAATGACGTTGTGATTACATGGACAGAATAGCCGTCCACAGCAGGGTCTGCAGGGGGCCTGACTGAAATTAAATATTAATATCAAAATACATTTAGAATGCAATTATTTATATATATATATTGTGACCGAAAGCAAGGAATTGTGCTGGAAGGAACCTATATACCTCCCCAGATTTTGCAAGGTTCTTACTTTGTGTAATTAGCCCCAGGTAAATGTGTTATGTTATAATGAATGTTGCACTTTAAATATGTGTATATATGGGCCCTGGGGTGGAGTACTTGGAGAGTAGGGTGGGCCAGTGCTCCACTCCACATTTTGGAAGTTGCTTGTAACCTACAGGTGAGAAGTCCAGTTCCAGAGTTTGAATCCTAATCTAACTCACCTGAAAAGGATTGTCAATTACCAGTGCTATTAAGTACTCCCCTGCCAAGGAAGGAGGGAGATTGTGTTTGGTTTCTGTGAGTGGAAACAGAGAGCTGAAAACCCTGAAGCAGTAAGGTTGTTTATGCTTATGTTTATGTTGGGAAATGGACAAGCCATCCAACCCAGTTAGCTGATTATTTTGTTTAGTTAGTGCTCAGAAGAGCAAGGCTTTTGTTTGATATATTTTTGTTACCTTTATATCTTAGTGTGCATTTATTTTGGAACCTCAATAAAAGAGCAAGTCAATTTTCCTCATCCAGCGTGTGGTGTCTCTAAAGCCTGAAAAGACTGTGTGTAACATCTCAATCCCAGGACAAGGTACCAAAGGAAAGGAGTACTTTTGTCACATATGGTGGAGAATGCGGGCAGCACACGGCAAAGTCTGTAAGCAGGGAGAAAGAGACTGCTGAGAAAATGGAGGATGTCATGAAAGCTTTGCTCCAGGCCACTGCTGTACAGCAAGAGACAAACAGGAGGACTGCAGAGACTAATGCAATACAGCAAAAGAGCATTTCAATACTGCAGCAGCTTGTACTGGCTCAAAAGGAAAATACAGATGCTTTATTCAAGCAAGTTGAAGCAACACAGGCAGCAGCTCATCAAGTGCTCAGAGAGGAGCAGCAGCATGCCACATGTGTCATACAGCAGGAGATCCAGAGTCTATCACAAAGGCTGGCCAGGGATGCCACAGACTCACCACAATGTCCAAAGGTGATCAGAGTGAGTCACTACTTGCAAAAGATGGTATCCACAGATGATGTAGAAGCCTACCTGATGGCATTTGAGCGAACCGCTGAGCGAGAAGGTTGGCCTGAAGTGGAATGGGCAAGTCTGCTAGCACCATTTCGTACTGGTGAATCCCAGAAAGCATACTATGATCTGGAACCAGCGGAAGCCAGTGACTACAAGAAGCTAAAAGCAGAAATACTGGCACGCCTGGGGGTGACAACAGCCGTCCGTGCCCAGAGATTTCATTCATGGACTTACAGCCTGGATAAAGCGATTTGTTCACAGATGTTTGACTTGATACACCTTGCCAGAAAATGGTTGCAACCAGAGATCAACTCACCCAGCCGCATTGTGGAGCAACTGGTGATGGAAAGATTCCTAAGAGGCTTACCTATTGGGCTTCGTCGGTGGGTCAGCCAGAGCAATCCCCAAACAGCAGACCAATTGGTTGAATTGGTTGAATGGTATATAGCAGTTGGAGAACTGCTTCAACCTCCTGGCCAAGAGAGACCCAAGAATCCGAAAACCTACAACCCCAGCAAATCTGGTAAGACTGTTCCAGGGAAAAGGGGGTCTTTTGATGAGAGAACAGGGTCTTATTACTGAAGAGACATTGTTAAAAGAGAAAAAGACTTTGGGAGGTGGGAAGAGCCTACAAATGAATCAAAAAGTACTAATTATGGTATAAAATGCTTTAAATGCAGAAACTTTGGACATATTGCAAAAGACTGCCCTGAAAATGTTGAACCAATGGAGTGTAATTTTGGTAATAATTGGGAAGGAATTGCACTTTATTCACAGGTTGTATGTTCTGTGGAAACAAATGGTTATTTGAATAGTCACCCTGGGTGTACCATGAATGTGGAGGGAAAAAATATACAGGCATTGCTAGATTCAGGGAGTATGGTTACCCTTCTAGACCAATCCTTATTACAGGATACTCATATTATTAACTCTGGAAAAGTTGATATTGCTTGTGTGCACGGGGATATACATAGCTACCCTACTGCAGATATACTTGTTAAAACCCAGTGTGGTACTGTAAACTGCAGAGTGGGGCTGGTACCAAAACTGGCACATGAGATGATTATTGGAAGGGATTTTCCCCATTTTATAGACCTATGGGCATGTTTTGAAAACCCATCAGGTGAACAGAATGATGAATTTCCTTTTGCAGATACTCTGGCAGATGAGAGCGATCATGATGATGAGCCTAACAGTATGCAGCACTCCCCTATAAAAACATTAGTTGGTGAAAACCCAGAACAAACTAATGCGGGACCTTCTAGAAGCTCTGAACCAGATATAGAGTTAATTGATTTAGAGGTTAGGCCTGGTAACTTCAGAAGTGCACAGTGGTCTTACCCAACATTATTGGTAGCCAGGAATAATATTTCTATAAGGAATGGATCCCCTGTCAATCCAGGGAATTCTCTTACTTACCCTTATTTTGAAGTGGATAATGATCTGTTGTACAGAGTTGAGAAAAAAGAGTCAGTTATTACAAAGCAGCTGTTAGTACCACAAGCCTATTGGCGCACTGTGTTAAACTTTGCACATAGCCATGTTTTGGGGGGTCACCTAGGGGTTGACAAAACAAGAGAGCGTGTTTTGAGGAGATTTTACTGGCCTGGAGTAATCGCAGCTATCAAAAACTACTGTTCATCATGCCCTGAATGTCAGGTCACTGCGCCCTTTACGGCTTACCGTAGCCCTTTAGTACCCTTGCCTGTTATTGAAGTGCCTTTTGAACGTATTGCTATGGATTTTGTGGGTCCTCTGGTAAAATCCAGTAAGGGGCATCAGTATATATTAGTAGTACTAGACTATGCTACCCGTTACCCTGAGGCAATACCTATGCGCACAACCTCAGCAAAGTCCATTGCTAAAGAGTTAATGATGATGTTTAGCTGGGTTGGGATTCCCAAGGAGATCCTATCAGATCAGGGTACTCCATTCATGTCCAAGGTTACAAAGAAACTCTGCAAGCTCCTTCACATTAGACACCTCAAAACCTCTGTTTATCACCCACAAACCGATGGTTTGGTTGAGCGATTTAATAAAACGTTAAAGGCTATGCTGCGCAAAGTAACTGATAAAGATGGGAAAAACTGGGACTTTTTATTGCCCTATTTAATGTTTGCCATTAGAGAAGTACCCCAAGATTCCACGGGTTTCTCACCTTTTGAATTATTATATGACAGACACCCCAGGGGATTACTTGACATAGCAAAGGAAACTTGGGAACAAGAAGCAAACCCACATCACAGTGTAATAGAACACATAACTCAGATGCAGGAACGTATTGAAGCCATTATGCCAATAGTCAGAGAACACATGCAAAAGGCTCAACAACATCAGCAGAATAGCTATAATAAGAATGCTAGAATTCAAGTATTTCAACCAGGAGACAGAGTATTAGTCCTGGTTCCAACAGTAGAGAACAAATTCTTGGCATGGGCCATATGAGATTATTGAAAGAGTAGGAGAGGTAAATTATAAAATAAGGCAACCAGGTAGAAGAAAGGAAGTGAAAATATACCATGTCAATTTGCTAAAACCATAGAAAGAAAGGGAAGTTCTGGTTACTACAGAGGTTTCAACCTTCCCTGATAAGTATAATATTGACCCCGAAGTAAATATCTCAGAGACCCTGTCAATACACCAGACAAGGGAAGTTAAGGAGTTTATTAGATTAAATAAAGAGGTATTCTCCCCAGTCCCAGGAAGGACTAGCGTGATTAAACATGACATTTTAACAGAACCAGGAATAAGGGTCAATCTCAAACCATACAGAATACCCGAGGCTCGTAGAGAAGCTATCAGAGCAGAGGTTAAGAAAATGTTAGATCTTGGAGTCATTGAGGAGTCACAAAGTGACTGGAGCAGTCCAATTGTGCTGGTTTAGTAATGATTATCGCAAACTGAATGCTATTTCTAAGTTTGATACATACCCCATGCCTAGAGTTGATGAGCTAGTAGAACGACTTGGGAGAGCTCGGTACCTCACTACACTAGATTTAACCAAAGGTTATTGGCAAGTACCACTCACAGAGCGAGCAAAAGAAAAGACAGCATTTCCTACTCCTGATGGCCTATTTCAGTACAGAGTTTTGCCTTTCGGCTTGCATGGTGCCCCTGCCACATTCCAAAGAATGATGGACAGAATACTAAAGCCGCATGTGCGCTATGCAGCTGCATACTTGGATGATGTTGTAGTACACAGTGAGGATTGGGAATCTCACCTTCCAAAAGTACAGGCTGTCCTTAACTCAATACAAAATGCTGTCTTAACTGCTAACCCTAATAAGTGTACGATTGGCCTAGAGGAAGCAAAATATTTGGGCTACTCTATTGGTAGGGGACTAGTGAAACCCCAAGTTGCTAAAATTGAAGCCATACGAAATTGGCCGAGACCACTGACTAAGAAACAGGTGAGAACATTTCTTGGCCTCATTGGCTATTACAGGAGATTTATATCCAATTTTGCTACAATTGGAAGCCCATTAACTGACCTTACTAAAGCTAATGCTCCAGTAGTGGTAAAATGGTCCCCAGAGACGGAACAAGCATTCAGAAAGCTTAAAGAAGCCATTTGTGCCCAACCAGTGTTGGTAACACCTGATTTTTCTAAAGAATTTATTTTACAGACAGATGCATCTGATGTAGGACTAGGTGCTGTTCTCTCTCAAGAAATTCAGGGTGAGGAGCACCCCATATTATATTTAAGCAGGAAGCTTAATCCCCAAGAAAGAAACTATTCCATTGTTGAGAAGGAGTGTCTGGCTATAAAGTGGGCAGTAGACACACTTAAATACTATCTCTTGGGGCGAAAATTCAGACTAGTGACAGACCATGCACCCCTCCTTACTTGGATGAGCCAAAACAGGGAGAAAAATAGTAGAGTAACCAGCTGGTTCCTTAGCTTGCAACCCTATAATTTCTCCATAGAGCATAGGGCTGGGAGTAAACAGAGAAATGCAGATGGTCTTTCGCGGATGCACTCGCTAATGTCCATGGTCGCTCGACCCAATAGGTCTGAGCTGGGGGGGGAGGATGTGTGACCGAAAGCAAGGAATTGTGCTGGAAGGAACCAATATACCTCCCCAGATTTTGCAAGGTTCTTTACTTGTGTAATTAGCCCCAGGGAAATGTGTTATGTTATAATGAATGTTGCACTTTAAATATGTGTATATTTGGGCCCTGGGGTGGAGCACCTGGAGAGTAGGGTGGGCCAGTGCTCCACTCCACATTTTGGAAGTTGCTTGTAGCCTACAGGTGAGAAGTCCAGTTCCAGAGTTTGAATCCTAATCTAACTCACCTGAAAAGGATTGTCAATTACCAGTGCTATTAAGTACTCCCCTGCCAAGGAAGGAAGGAGATTGTGTTTGGTTTCTGTGAGTGGAAACAGAGAGCTGAAAACCCTGAAGCAGTAAGGTTGTTTATGCTTATGTTTATGTTGGGAAATGGACAAGCCATCCAACCCAGTTAGCTGATTATTTTGTTTAGTTAGTGCTCAGAAGAGCAAGGCTTTTGTTTGATATATTTTTGTTACCTTTATACCTTACTGTGCATTTATTTTGGAACCTCAATAAAAGAGCAAGTCAATTTACCTCATCCAGCGTGTGAAGTGTCTCTAAAGCCTGAAAAGACTGTGTGTAACATCTCAATCCCAGGACAAGGTACCAAGGGAAAGGAGTACTTTTGTCACTATATATATATATATATATATATATATATATATATAAAAATATAAATATATATACATAACAAAAGCATGGACTGCACTCACGGTCTTCCGATGCAAAAAATTCTTTATTTCATCTAATAAGCAAATCAAGGTTTCGGTCCGCACAGGGACCTTCCTCAGGTACGGCACATTTAGAGGAACATATGATATAATGAAAGTTTAATAAGAACAAAGTCGGTTGAGGTGTGCTGAAACCAACGTGAGGTTAGACCTGTAAAAAGAGGGCCCACCTAGATAATGTGAAATAATAAAGGGTGCGATGGTAAGCAGGGGCTTACTGGGTTTAAATAGGACTAATAGTCCCTCCCACAATTACAGGCCAAGCCTTCCATTTGTGTACGGCACATTTAGAGGAACGTATAGTTCGGAGATGTTCCTAAATAGGTTACTATGTCTTTAATTGCTTACTACTTGTGTGTTTGCATAGAAACACTATATATAGATAGATCTCTCTATATAGTGTTTCTATGCAAACATGCAAACACACAGTTTGGCTGAGGAGGGGGGCGGGTATAGAAAGCGATCTGAGCTGTCAGTCAGACAGCTCAGCTCGCGAATGCGCATTCCGCGCACATGCGCGGTTGAGCGCTGAGTTTCTTCATAGGATGGCATTCAATGCTGCTCTATGAAGAATGCGATTGGTGCAACGCGAAACCGTGCATGTGCACCACATCGCGATGACACTCCTCAAGGAGAAGCGTCCTATTGGGTCCTGCGATTTCGTCATTTTTACTAAAAAAGGGGGCGTGGCCTAGCGGGGAGCTAGGCGCTGGAACGGATTTTTTTATGGCAAGTTCATATAAAAGCAAGAAAGAAGGCTGGAGGACCTGTCTTTCTTGCTTTTATATGTTGACTATAGTGTCCTTTTAACATGTAGTGTTGTATGCCTGTTAAGTAAAGTTTGATTGTATTTGCAAGTTCATTCCTTCAGTGAGCAAGCCTGATCATCTACAAAGCCTGATTCCCCAACTTTACGCCTGATCGTCTGCAAAGCCTGATTCCCCAACTTTGCAAGCCCATTCCTTCAGTGAGCAAGCCTGATTGTCTGCAAAGGTAGCCTTCTGGAAGACCACACTAAGACTCTATCCTGCGCACCTTCATTTATTTTTAACTTAACCACCCTGTACATTAATTTTATTTTTATTTAATATATCCTGTGTACATTGTATATATTTTTTTGTATTTATATCTTGTCTGTTATGCTAAAGTGTAGTTTTGCTAGCCCTGTATGCAATTGTTTTATTCACCTATATGCATTACTCTATTTCCCCTCTGATTTGTGACAGACCTCGGACCCTCCCTTTTCTTATTGATATGTTTGTTTTTATTTGAATATCCATCTCTTCATCTCTGTACCTAGATACATTTTCCCCTCCCTTACCTTTATTACAAGTTCTCTGACCCTCACATCTCTTTATTCAACAGCCTGATTCCGCAGCTTTGCAAGCCCATTCCTTCAGTGAGCAAGCCTGATGCCCACCCCACCCCATGATCATTATTACATTTATATATTGTCTGTCACACCTACATTTAAGTTAGGTTAAAAATATATATATATATATATTAGTACACTCCTGCACTTTCTTAACCCATAAAACACATTTTTCCTACCTTCACCTGCTCTTGATATACCAATTATCTCCAATTTTTATTTTTCACAGTTTAGCAATGATCTGTTTTCTACTCCTCTTTATTTCCTCAGTAGAAAAATCTCTCATTACACCCACTTCACTCATCCCCCCATCCACATTAACATATGCCCTTCTCTGCTACACTCCCCCCTTCTCTCATCTCATGCCTTACATTCATTTTTTTTACTCTCTGACTACAACCCACAATCAATCTCATCCTAGACCCCATGCATACAAAACCCATTCACACCTCCTGTAACTTTCTCTCCTCCTACTTCTAGCAGCTGGTGATGTCTCTCCCAATCCAGGGCCCTTCACCTTCTCTACACACACTAAGACAACCAGAAACCCCACAAACCTCATCACAATACCCTGCCCTTTACCCTCACTTACTAAAATTCATTGTGCACTCTGGAATGCCTGCTGCATCTGCAGTAATTTAAAATCAACAACCATACACGACTTTTTCGTCTCAAACTCACTCACACTGCTTGCACTTACAGAGACCTGGCTGTCCCCCTCTGATAGCGCTACTCCTGCCTCTTTATGTTTTGGTGGGCTATAATTCTCTCACACTCCCAGACTCAACTGTAAAGGAGGCGGCGTAGGCATCCTTCTCTCCCCTCAATGTACCTTTCAACCAATCATAACTCCTCCTGCCCTATCCTTTTCTTCTTTTGAAGTTCACACTGTCCGCTATCATCTACCGTCCCCCCCCCCCCCCCCCCGGTTATCCTAGACTATTCATTGAGCACTTTTCTTCCTGGCTTCTCCACTTCCTCTCATCTAGCACTCCTTCCCTTATACTTGGGTATTTCAATATCCCAATCAATAACCCCAATTGCTCTGATGCCTCTCGTTTGCTCTCTGTAACCTCCTCCTTTTGCCTTACACAATGGTCCAATTTAGCAACCCATACAGCAGGAAACACTCTTGATCTTGCCTTTGATAAGGGAATCTTTTAAGCAAACAAAGAAGTTTGAATGACTATCTGTTCCTGTCCAAATTAGAGATGTTTAAATTGCGTATACGCAGAAGTAAATTCACACTGACACAGGGTTCAGATTAGATGAAAGAACTTCAGGAAATTTATTGGCTTCTCTTAAAAAGCGGGCTTGCAAGCCCTTTTAAAGGCGAAATTACATCATTGTAAAAATCAAGATATAAGCAAGAAAACATTGTCAATTGGCTAAATTATAAAGTGGTTAGTTAAATGCCCTCCCTGTTGGGTGTTACATCTTATGTCATAATTTACGTCATGACGAGCTCCTCCAGGTTTCAGCGCCATCTTGCTGGGCACGGGGGAGCTTACAGCTTACTCGATGGGAGGGGGGCTTGGCAGCTATCCATAATGAGTAGTTGATACCTTAGTCGTTTCAAGGTTAGCATCTCAAGGCCTCTTTAGCAATTATACACTCTATCAAGACTATCTGCTACAGAGTTTCATTTAACCAGAAGATTCTAGCATTTTCTGCTGACATGCTGTTTCTACGAACAAAGGAACCTTGTAAAGCTTAAACTATGAGGCCTGAGAGCTGAATATGAGAATATAGTATTAAAGGGGCCCAGTAAGGATTATATAGTTTATAAGGGGCCTAATAATGGTTATAGGTTATAAGGGGTTTAATAATTCTACAACACCTTCACCAACCTCTGTACTGCCTCTAATCTCTCCATTATTCATTTTCCTCTATCTGACCACCATCTGCTGACTTTTGACATTGGCATACCTAAGACCCAATTGACACCACCGTCTGAACATCACTCTCACAGAAACCTCCAATGTCTTGACTTAGAGCATTTCTCCACTAATCTCCAAACTCTTCTTTTACCTATCTCAAACCTCACCTGTCCTAGTTCTGCAACCTCCTTCTACAATTCCACCCTCTCCTCTCAACTAGACATCATGGCACCTTGTACATTTAAGGCCCCCCCAACAATGACCCTGGCACACCAAGCTCACTCGATACCTCAGAAAATGCTCCAGAACTGCTGAACGATGTTGGAGAAACTCTCACTGTGCACTGACTTTCTCCACTATAAATTTATGCTGAGCTCATACAGCTTGGCTCTTTCCTCTGCAAAAGTTAATTACTTAAATACCCTCATAACCACACGACTATTTCACACATTTAACTCTCTTCTTCGCCCTGCTGTTCCTCCTCCACCTACTAACTTGAGCTTCTCAGACTTTGCAACTCACTTCACTGACAAGATCTCTACAATCAGAGAAGAGATCTCTCATCTTTCTTATTCCCCTTACAATACTTCCCCTAACTTCACTCCCTCTGCTGTTCTATGTTCATTCGCACCCGCTACATTGGAAGAGGTTTCTGCTCTGCTCCAGTCCTCCCGCCCCACCACCTGCTCACTAGATCCTATTCCCTCGCATCTCGTCCGTACTCTGTCTTCTTCTCTTTCTCCACCTCACTAAAATTCTCAATCTCTGTCTCTCCTCTGGTATATTTCCATCGCCCTTCAAACATGCAACTGTAACTCCAATTCTAAAGAAGCAAAATCTTGACCCTAACTCCCCATCCAACTATCGTGCTATCTCGCTACTGCCTTTTGGATCCAAGATCCTTGAAAGAATTGTGTATGCGAGATTGTGACGAGACCAATCTCGCCACTGTGCATTGGAGGAGTCTGGTTGCCCACCTGCTGCCTTTAGACTTTGGCCCCATGTTGAAATGCTTGATTTTCCGCTGCAAAGACACGAAAGCCGGGTCATTTGGAGCTTGCCCTGTTTGGGCAGTAATACCCCAGATAGCAATGCATGGAGCCCATTTGTATAATGAAAGACTATGGGAAAGACTTTGGCTCCATGGCAATTGAACTGTATGTGTGTGGTCTGAGCGCCATTCAGTAATAATGTGGGCTCAGACCTAAGCTATCTGGGGATATGTTGCATGCCTGTATTTTATGTAATAAATGTAACCTTGTGTATTTTATTGTATTTTACTGTCTTTTTACTGCCACGTGCTTAATGGAGTTTTGGCTCTGTCCTTGGAGATAATTGGATTACTTCCCAATTATCTCCAGGATAGAAGACTCTGTGGAACTGGTTTTGGGCAGAAAAGCCATGCTTCATTTGGTCACAAAGGACGTCGATCTATCTTTTGCACCACTGGACCAATTTGAATGATTTTGACGTATGTTTGTATTTGGAGTATGCAGATTCTGAAAATGCGAAGCATACTTTTAAAGTTATGAATAATGTAGAAAAAAATTTCTCTCCCTGTAATAATTACATTACCCATTGTGTAAGGTAATTGTATCACAGGCAGAGGGAAGAATTTTGTGTGGGAGTGTCTGAGTGTACTGTACGTGTTTATTGGTTGTTTTCCAAAACCCTGTGGGTGGTACTAATGTGTATATAAGAACAATAAACCCAAAGCTCTGTCTGTTCACTGCTTGACCGTCAACACGGAGCCTTGTCTCGTTCTTGGGGGGATTTATTGTATGCTGTTCCAGTTTGACTGCTAGGAGTGTAAACCTATTCGTATGGTTTTTCCTATTCGGCTGTTTACAGCATTCATATAGTTCCGATTCAGCCATTTACGGCATTCATATGCTTCTCTGGTTCGCTGTATTGGTGTCTACAGTAGCTGTGCCTGTGTCTCTGGAAGGGAAAGATCTACTAAATGGCTGTTAACCCTGTGACAGATTCATCTGTATAGACCGAGATTGCTGGTTCGTCTGTTTGCCCCTTTTTCATTTATTTGCCTGTCCGTATGCCCCTGTTCGTTTGTTCCAGGAAATACCGATTGAAACTACCGAATGGACGGCCACCCAGGAGAGAAGTGTGCTGCTGGTTAACCTCTTGGCCCCAATTAGAACATTGTGGTTAACCGCAGGCACCTCTCCATTCTATCCGTATGCAGGGTGGTCGTCGTTCGTATGCCGACCTCGAGGCGGTGGCCATTTTAAACACAAGACCAGCGGTGTTCAGCGAGGATTCTATGGAACTATAAACGGACACTTTATCTGCCGAACACCGCTGAAACTACCGATCGTTCTTCGTTTTCGTTGAGGCATACGAACACCGATCCGTTCGGGAGTTTGGAATGTACGCATGGACTTAGCCCAGATAACCATCCCATGGAGTCAATCATATACCGAAAGACATATGAAAGACTTTGACTCCATGGCGATTGAACTATGCACATGGGATCTGAGCGCTATTCTGTAGAAATATGCACTCAGATCCAGGCTATCTGGGGATACATTACACGAAGCACATGCATTCGGTATTTGTATACTTATATATTTTTATGTGTTTTTACAGTTGTATTTAAAATGGCGATTTGCCTCTATCCCTGGAGATAATTAGGTTTCTTCCCAATTACCTCCAGGATAGAGAGGAGGGATTTATGCATGTAAAGGGGAGTGCTTAAACCTGAGCCACTGCGATTGGCTACTGTCCAATATATGTCTCAGTCTTCCATCTGGTCCACTAGGGGAGTGTCCACCAGGTGGGAGACCTGCATAAATACCAGGGCAGGTAGCCCTCATTAAACAGATTCCTGTTTTACCCTCAAAACGGAGCTTGGTCTCGTGTTTGTGGGGATTGCTACTTGGAAGGACTTATTTTGTCTGTTTTAGCCGTGAAAGGAGTTCGGCTGATTTTATGTTTGTGGGTTACCGCATTCCCTTACACTCGGTTCGGGAGTTTGGCGGTCGGCCGTGCAGAGCCTGCATTTCTGTAAAGGGGGATTTTTTTTTTTTTTTATAGAATTTATTTAATTATTGGTTTTCTTTTATATAAACATATATATACATATCATACATTGCATACATATCATACATATCATACAATGTATACAGATAAATACAATAAATAAGGACATACATATAGACTAGAAAACATATAACAAAGTTGACCATCCTATCCTATTCATTCAACTCTACCCTCAAATTCCATAAAATTAGATTAAATTGCTGCTCCTTCAGAAATTACCAATCAGAAATTACCGATTAATTACTGCACAGTATATACATTCCAGCATTTAATTCTCAAGGACCTTTAGCCAATCATCCCAAATCTCATATTGTCTAATAGTAATACTTAAATTAGAGGCTATTCCCCTTTCCATTTTGCATTGAATAATAATAGATGCCTTAATTTGTGGCCATGAATATATTATTGTCCTCTTCCAATTTTTGGCAATAGCCATTTTAAAAGCCATCAGAGCCTGAATCAAAAGATCTCTCTTATCTCTAGTTAATTGCGGTAGATTCAAATGTAAAAGCAAATTGTCTGGGGTCCAGGAATGGGTTATATCCAGCAGTTTATTTACATGGTCCATAAATTGAACCCATGCTTCCTTAATTGGTGCACAATCCCACCATATGTGTAATTTGTTTGCTCCCTCATTTCCACATCTCCAGCATCTAGATGTCCCCTCTTTTGCAAATTTCTGAATCTTGTTGGGAGTCATGTACCATCTATTAAGCATTTTAAAATGTGCTTCCCTAATATTTAGGCAGTGTATCGTGGAATAAACTGATTGTAAAGCCTTATACCATTCCTTTATATCAAATTTTATTGCCAGATCTCTTTCCCATTTACTTTTAGCTATAGGGTAAACAGGTCTTTTTATCGTTTTTATAATCTCAACACATCTAGTTAGTATTTTAGTATTTTTCTCTGAGTCTATCAGAACATTTAATTTAGATAATGAGAGAGAGCTCATATTACTTCCAATGGCACTTTGCAAAAAACTTTTGATTCTAATATAATTAAACGATTGTGAATACGAAATACCATATATTCAGCGTATCTCAGCGAAAGGCATCATCTTCCCATCTACTAATAGGTCCACTAATTTTTTAACACCCAGTCTAGTCCATTCGGACGTATCCATGTTTTCCATCCAAACATCTAAATTTTTAAAAGTCAGAGCAGGTAAAACTTTATTTTTCAAGTCTGAGTTTTTTTAAAGTGTAGCCAGAACTTTAGGAGTGATCTAGTTATCAAATTATCCATCCAACATCTTATATTTTTAGTTCTACTATTCTTTCCTATAGGCCACATTAATCTGACATTATTATATGGGTCTGTAATATCTGCCCCTTCTATTTTAAACCAATCTTGTAAGCACGGGTGCTGCTTAATTAAAGGAAGAGTATGCATCAACTGTGCCGCTTGATGGTACAAGAAAATATTTGGAAAACCGATCCCTCCTTCCTTATACTTCAAGTATAGGAGATCCTGGCCTAGTCTAGGTTTCTTATCAGACCAAATATAATCCCTAAATAACTTATTCACAAGTCTAAGCCGTTGGGGATGAATCTGTAGGGGAATCATCCTCAATAGATAAATAAACTTGGGGAGAACATATGACTTAATAAAATTAACCCTTCCCCACCATGATAACTGCAAGGCGTTCCATTGTTTCAGAGAGTGAGTACATTCTCTAATAAGGGGGATTACATTGGCCTTCATTGTATTCTCTGGATCCTTCACTATATTAATTCCAAGATATACAAATCCCTTTTTTTCCCATTTAAAGGCAAAAATTTCTTTTAGCTGTTGCAATTATTTTCTTTCCATATAAAATGATAATGCCAGTGTTTTTTTCACTAAATACTGATAATGCCAGTGTTCTTTCAATTACTTGCATAACAACTGGAACTGACTTACTTGGGTTGGTTAACGTTATCAAAGTATAATCGGCGTATTGACTTATCTTAAAATCGTTGTCCCTTTTTTTTAAACCCAGTTATATCCATATTATTGCGTATTTCATAGGCTAAGTGTTCAGCCATTAGGATATATAGTAGTGGGGAGAGAAGACAACCTTGGCGTGTGCCATTTGATAGCATAAACCACTCTGACTTAATCCCCCCTCCTACTATCCTGCTAGATGGTGAAGAATAGCAGGCCATTATTGCTGAAAGAATCTGTCGAATGCCTTTTCTCTGTCTAAGGCCATCACTAGGAAAGGGATTTTATTCTCATGGATCTTAGTAAATATATTTAATATCCTCCTGATATGATTCGAGGATGTCCTACCTGGTATAAACCCCACCTGGTCCTCCGCAATCAAGAAAGAAATTATATTCTTGATTCTATTCGCAATAATTGAGGCATAGATTTTATAGTCATTATTTAATAGGGCAATAGGTCGATAATTGGTTATTTCTTTAAAATAGGGGTAATATTAGCTTCCAGCATTTCCTTAGGTAATTTGCCGGTATTAATCGCTAAATTATAGCATTCTGCCAACCCTTGGGTCAGTCTATCCTTATACTTTTAAAAAAAAAAAAAGAGTCCGTGAACTCATCTGAGCCTGGCGCCTTGTTTTTTTTTCATAGTATCTATCGAATCAGAAACTTCTTGCAGAGATATCTCTGCATTTAGTTGGTCTAATTGTAGCTCGTTAAGTCTAGGAATATGAATACTCAGGAGGTAATTATTTATATCCTCTTGGGATGATATCGTCGGTAAATTATATAAATTATGATAATAATCTCTAAATACCATTCCGATTTTCTTGGGATCTAATATGGTCTCGTTTCCCTGTTTTATTTTTGTAATTTATTTTTTTGTTGATTCTTCACTTTATTGGTAAGGATCTTATCTGCCTTATTGCCCCTATAATAGTAGTTTGTTCTCATAATCTGTAAATTTCTGTTTATTTTAGACATCAGAATTTCATTAATTTTATTTTCTATGGTCCTAATCTGATTTGAAACTTATAGAGAACGGTACATACAGAGATAACACCACAAAATAATAAATTAGTAAATAAAAAAGGGGGGTAGCAGCTCCACACCCACTCTAGCGACTTGATGAGTTATACACTCAGAAATGGAAAATAGGGTGTGTGCGCTTAAAGATATAAAACTAAATAAATGATATAAAAATGATCAAAACCATTTATTAATTAGGTAAAAGATTAATAAGCAGGGGGCTGATTCCAATCACCACTGTTATATCTAACCGGACAAATAAATACAAATGTATCACAAAACAAAATGACAGAAAATAAGTAACACTAAATGTATCCACTGACTAACTTCACTAAATGGACGTTAAAGGTGGAACGACCTCAATATAGAAAATATATTTAAAAAGGTCCGATCACTAAGTGAAGGTAGAGTGGATACAACAAAGCAAAAAAAATAAAAAATACCAATAAACACAATAATAATAATAAATAAGAAAATATACCTAACCTCGGTGTGGGCCCCCACCTGAGGTAAATATAACCAGAAATATAATAAATGAAATATAGATAGATATAAAACAAAAAACAATAATAATAAATAAAATAAGATGAAATGAAAAAACAGTAAATGTCCGGAAGTCCTCCCTGGGTAGGCAGAATAAAAATGCTAGTGGTAGTGTGCTGGTGCAGCGCTAGAAGTTTATATAATTGTAACAGTTGTGAATATTAATGGTAACACTTGTGAATAAACTTAAAATGTGGGTATATACATGGACAGTACCTTTTGGTATACAAAGAATGTCCTAAGTAGATATTCAATACCTTGAAAATAAACAAAATATACAAAACATAGTGTAAACTGTGACAAAAAGTGAATTTCAATTAAGAGTGAAAAATTCCCACTCACACTTTGGAGAGCTAATAGTATATAGCTCAATTTGATAGCTTGTGGGGTCCGTGAAGGCGACCCTATCCCTTCTTTTTTGCTGGATATTCTTTTCTTTAAATTCTGAAATGTTGAAACATATATATGGTGCAGTACCGTATGGTTCCAAATATGTATAAAAAAGAACAGGTTGGTACTTACAGACACAGAGCCATCCACATCGGCTCTGATCAAGGGTATATGTGGTTAAGGACCACACACCTTCTTTAAAAGAGCAGGAACAATGCCAGCAGTGTTATAAAAATATAAGTATATTTATTAGCATAAAACTATATATAACAATATAAAAAACTATGCATAGCAATATAAAAACACTGGATAGGCATATAAAAAGTCCAAATAGATAAAGACCGGTGTATTCCAAGCTCCAGGACGTGTTTCGCTGTAACAGCTTCTTCAACTGGATAAAAAAGTCTCTAACTAGAGACTTTTTTATCCAGTTGAAGAAGCTGTTACAGCGAAACACGTCCTGGAGCTTGGAATACACCGGTCTTTATCTATTTGGACTTTTTATATGCCTATCCAGTGTTTTTATATTGCTATGCATAGTTTTTTATATTGTTATATATAGTTTTATGCTAATAAATATACTTATATTTTTATAACACTGCTGGCATTGTTCCTGCTCTTTTAAAGAAGGTGTGTGGTCCTTAACCACATATACCCTTGATCAGAGCCGATGTGGATGGCTCTGTGTCTGTAAGTACCAACCTGTTCTTTTTTATACATATTTGGAACCATACGGTACTGCACCATATATATGTTTCAACATTTCAGAATTTAAAGAAAAGAATATCCAGCAAAAAAGAAGGGATAGGGTCGCCTTCACGGACCCCACAAGCTATCAAATTGAGCTATATACTATTAGCTCTCCAAAGTGTGAGTGGGAATTTTTCACTCTTAATTGAAATTCACTTTTTGTCACAGTTTACACTATGTTTTGTATATTTTGTTTATTTTCAAGGTATTGAATATCTACTTAGGACATTCTTTGTATACCAAAAGGTACTGTCCATGTATATACCCACATTTTAAGTTTATTCACAAGTGTTACCATTAATATTCACAACTGTTACAATTATATAAGCTTCTAGCGCTGCACCAGCACACTACCACTAGACCTACTTTTAAGATAAGAACTTGGTGTTACAGCTGCTCATCCGTTTTCTTCACTTTCAAATTAGCGCTAGTACTACCCTGTTTTGTTTGCACTTCTATTTTAG
This sequence comes from Pelobates fuscus, assembly GCF_036172605.1. NCBI lineage: Eukaryota > Metazoa > Chordata > Amphibia > Anura > Pelobatidae > Pelobates > Pelobates fuscus. The sequence continues at coordinate 29,056,934 of NC_086318.1, read as the reverse complement.
AATAAAAATGCTGTCGGGCGGATCCAAAAGGCAACCAGATGAACCCTCGTCAAGGGGACTCCAACTCCCTCACACCGCGGTCGGGATCTTCAAAAAAGACCACAGTGGAGATGAAGTAGGGAAAATGAACAAATAGGTGCAGAGTGATCCTAATCTGATTTGACATAATTCTCCCAGGAGCATCAATATTTTCCTTATGGCATTCACTCAATTCAATATATAAACTAGATAAGGATTCTTGTCTATTTTCCTTATCTTTAGCTTCTAGACTAATTAGATGGCCTCTGATAACGCTTTTAAATGCGCACCATTTTATGTCAGAAGACACTTCATTATTATCATTCTCCTTCCAGTACATATCTATCTCCTTAGCAATCTGTTCCCTGTTTACTTTGGAAATTAATAACTTATTGTTTAATTTCCAATCTGGTCTTTGCTTTAAAATATTATTCTTTAACTGTATTTTGACCAAATTATGTCCGACCACGTGACCGTACCTATATTTGTAGATTGCACATGTTCCAATAAGCTTCAATCTCCAAATATAAAATCTATTCTTGAATATGAACAGTGCGTCTTACTAAAACACGTGAAATCTTTCTCTGAGGGATGAAAAATCCTCCAGGAATCATAAAGCCCTTCCTTTTGAATAATATTGCGAATTTTTTTTGCCAAGTTAATAGCGTTTCTAGAAGGACTTTTAGTCCTTTCAGAGCTTCTGTCTAGATTAGGATCAATTGTCAGAGTAAAATCAGCTATAACAATAGTACGTCCTTGCTTAATTTTTTCTAATTGTACAAAGAATTTGTATAGAAACGGTATCTGAGAGGTATTTGGGGCATAAATATTCGCAATTGTATATAGTTGATTTTCTATTGTACCTATAAGAATAATCCATCTGCCCATTTTATCAGTTTTCACGTGCTTTATAGAGAGGTTTAGTGCAGATGAAAAAAAATAGCTACTCCCCTTTTTTTTTATCTTTATACGAGGAGCAAACTGAGATAGGAAAGTCTTTAGAGCTGAATTTTATCTTATCATCTCTCCGCCAATGGGTCTCTTGTACCCCTACAACTTGCGCATTTTCTTTTTTTGCACATTCAAATAATAATCTCCTTTTTTGTGGAGAATTCAAACCCTGTGCATTTATTGAAACAACACTAATCATGTGTTTCTGATCTTACTTTTTCCTTCTCTTTCCATATTCTATTGTCTTATCTTCTAACTTATGTAATTGAGTTTTGTATTTCCTAGCCACCTGCGTCAACTTATGACATACCAAACAACATAAAACACATACAAAAAACACTAAATGTGAAATAGACATCCCTTAAAGGACCACTCTAGGCACCCAGACCACTTCAGCTTAATGAAGTGGTCTGGGTGCCAGGTCCTTCTAGGGTTAACCCATTTTTTCATAAACATAGCAGTTTCAGAGAAACTGCTATGTTTATGAATGGGTTAAGCCTTCCCCCTATGTCCTCTAGTGGCTGTCTCATTGACAGCCGCTAGAGGCGCTTGAGCGCTTCTCACTGTGATTTTCACAGTGAGAGCACGCCAGCGTCCATAGGAAAGCATTATGAATGCTTTCCTATGTGACCGGCTGAATGCGCGCGCAGCTCTTGCCGCGCGTGCGCATTCAGCCGACGGGGAGGAGAAGAGGCGGATCGGAGGAGGAGAGCTCTCCGCCCAGTGCTGGAAAAAGGTAAGATTTAACCCCTTTCCCCTTTTCAGAGCCGGGCGGGAGGGGGTCCCTGAGGGTGGGGGCACCCTCAGGGCACTCTAGTGCCAGGAAAACGAGTATGTTTTCCTGGCACTAGAGTGGTCCTTTAAGGAAGTGTGGATGGTCCTGTGAATAACCCTTTTTCACAGAGCCTCCAAATAGATCCTATTCGGGATCAGTATTTTGATGCTAAACTGCCCTCTTCGGGGAGTATTTTTGATCATATTACATTAAGTTGCCTTTTGGATAGTTTTCAAGTAAGCAATCCTGGTTATCCAGCTACTATAAGACTTCATAGAGCGAAAAAAAAAAAAAAAAAGACCCTCTGGATCTATTTCCCTCATCAAAAAGTCAGATCTTTATATATGCTCTATTTACAATCATTTATCCTTCTCGAGGCCTCTACTGTCATCCCTATTCCATTCTATCTGTGGCCAATATCAATATCTGTCGATCAATATCACTATCTTGTGATCGTCATTACCTTCAGTTTATACATCCTCCCTTATATTCTGTTCAAATTATAAACATAAAAAAAAAAAAAAAAACATCAATCACACTAGTGAGTATTTTCCCCTTTCTTGGCTTTATCTTATTACCCTTTCTTTCCATTTCTACCCTTTCCCTTTGGTGTTCAAATGTGTTCTCATTTCTTATTTCTTTAAATCTTCAAAACTTTATAAATATTAAGTGGCCTCATTTAAATACGTTTTCTAACTCCTTTTTTAAATACACATAGTTATTATAATACATCTATATTTCATTTGTTCCTTCTATACACCATTTACCCTCCTAATACCATTAGTGATTTATAACATATAAAGTGTCCAATGTGATATCTATCACCTCAAGAATATCTGATTTATATTTTTAGAGTTACAGTGACCTTCGTTTTTCTTTTCCTTTCCCTTTCTCCTTCTTCCCCTCCCCCCTTTTCCTCTTCTTTCCTCCTTCATCTTCTCATCTCTTTCCCTATTAAGCCTTCTAAAGATGTCTTCTAGGTTGGGGAAGAAAAAAAGTGTCCTTTATATTATATTATTTATCTTCTCCGCTTCAACCTTTATCTCCCTCCATTAAATTAATCTGATCAAAGTTCTGCTGTCTGAACCACTTTGAAATTGCCATAACATCTGAGAAAGAATATGTCCTTGCTTCGTGAGAAATTATTAATTTGCAGGGATACCTACAAGAGTATCGAATATTCTTCTGGGGTAAAATCTTTGTATATAATGCAAACGGTTTTCTTTTGGCCCTAGTATAGTATGAAATATCCGGAAAAATCATGATGTTATTATATGGATCATTCAGTTTAATGAGTCTGGCTGCTTTTAAAGCTTGTTCTTTCATTTTGTATGTCGAGCAGCAGATCATTACATCTCTAGGCTCACCTTGAGCCACAAAATCTGGTTTCATAATTCTATGGCATCTTTCCAAAACATTTTATGGATTTATCATTTGTATGCCTAGTTGCACAAGGAGCTCCGTTATGTGATCTTGCAATATATCATTATTTACAGATTCTGGAATGCCGCAAATTCTTATGTTATTATGCTGAGACCTGTCTTCAAGATCTGCAATTTTGAGTTCCAATTCCGCTATTTTTAGATTTGCTTTTCTCATATTGTCTTCTGCAGAGACTTGCTGAAATTCCAGAGCTTCCAATTTTTCTTCATTTTGTTTAAATTTTTTTTCCAACTGTATTAACTCCGTTTTAAATTCCATAAAACCTTCATGGATCCCATTCTTAATCTTGTCTAGTTGTCGTTCAAAGCAGGACTCGAGATAGCTATGTAATTCTTCCGAGCTATATTCTTTAGAGGACAGTTTCCTTTTTGGTAGACTCTTTGGCGACAGATTCTCAGATTCTTTAAGTGATTGAGATGAGGAGTCCGATACATTCTGATGATCTATTTCCTGTTTCTGAGTTAACAGCGGCACTGAAAAGGAGAGCCTCCTATCCGTCTTGCCTTCTTGTTTCTTTTCTCTGTCTCTTTTAGTAAGCTGTTTACTGTCTTGACCTTTCCTTGATGCCGTGGCAGAAAAAAAAAAAAAAAAAAAATCTATTTTCTCCTCTTTTTCTTTCTTTATCCTTTTTCAACCAGGTTTTAGCCAGGTTCACTTAGTTACGCTAAAAAGCGTTAGGCAAACTTAATATCTTCCTTAGTCCAAGTTCACTTAGTCTTTATATTTTATGATTCATATTTCATGACGTTCCATTATTTATGTATTTATTTATTTATTTGTTTTACGGGAGCCCCCTTTTCCCCTTCCTTTCTCTGAAGCACGGGGCTTCAGGGGCTTCCAGCTGCTTCACTCCCCTAGGGCGTCAGCATCTCCACGAGGAGGACGTGCGCTTCCGTACAGCGCTTCCGTCCTACGTCATCGCTCCTCCCCCTAAGTTCCTGTAAAGGGGGATTATCGGCTAAACGGCGGTTTCATCTATTTAAGCGGTGAGTGTCTTAACAAACCCCTTTTATGACTGGGGGTGCCGTTACAGAGATTGAAAGACTTCCTCGAGTCCAACTCTCTGCTAGACCCGCTTCAGTCTGGTTTCCGCGCTAAGCACTCTGTGGAAACGGCACTGACCAAAGTATCCAATGATCTACTCGCTGCAAAATCTCGTGGTCACTACTCTATCCTAATTCTCCTTGACCTGTCTGCGGCTTTTGACACTGTTGATCATCAACAGCTTCTTCTCATCCTCCGCAATATCGGTCTACAAGATATTGCTCTCTCCTGGTGCTCCTCCTACCTCTCCCAGCACTCTTTCAGTGTTTCTTTCTCTGGCTCTGCTTCTTCTCACCAACTGCTCTCTGTTGGTGTCCCCAAAGGTTCATTCCTTGGTCCCCTACTGTTCTCCATCTATACTGCCTCCCTTGGTAAACTCATTAGCTCCTTTGGCTTCCAATATCATTTCTATGCAGATGACACGCAAATCTACCTGTCCTCTCCTGATCTCTCCCGTCCCTCTTGACTAGTGTCTCTGACTGCCTCTCTGCTGTTTCTAACTGGATGGCTGCCCACTTCCTTAAACTAAACTTGACAAAACTGAAATTCTGGTCTTTCCTCCCTCAAGTGTTGTTACTCCTGTATCTGTCTCCCTCCAAGTCAACGGTGCTACCATCAGCTTCACCACGCAGGCTCACTGCCTAGGTGTTCTCTTTGACTCCGACCTCTCCTTCAAGCCTCATGTTCAATCTATCGCCAAATCCTGTCATTTCCATCTCAAAATAATTGCGCGCATCCGCCCCTACTTAACGCCAGATGCGACTAAGGTGTTGGTCCGATTGAAAAATATAAATTAACTGGCAAGATGGTTATGCTGAACAACTTGGAGGTCTGTGCCTACTAAGCCTTACAGTAATGTGTTGTGAGGGGTAAACTTGGGAGATAGGAGATAAATAGCTCCTTACTGTCTAGAAATCGGTACTAATGCACAGAAAAACTGACTGCTGTCTTTATTGAATCCTTAATAGCATAGTTTGCCGATAAAACAGTCTCTCTTTGTAGTAGCTATAGCCTAACCAATAAATCAATAGTGTCGGTGGCTAAGGCCTGGTTACCAAAAAGCTAACAAAAAAAATTCCCCATAAAGGTACATTGGCAGCAATAAGAAATCATAGGATAAGAAGTTACAATACTGGCTAAATACAGTGTTGCAATGATCAAAAAGTGATCAGCTAAAAGTAATTCCTTCCTTTCTGATTCTACATAGGAGGTATAGATTGGAGACCAGTTCCCCTAATATCTATATAGCGACTTGTGACCCACTCTTCTGGTATCTTGTCTAACCGAGAGCCTGTACAACAGTCCCTAATAACCTCCCAACACCTTCGAGGGTGTTCTAATCTGTTACTGACTCTGAAATTGAGCGAATACTGCCTAATGTGCCATCACAATCGCTGTAAGGACAACACTGTGAAAGTAGAAGAAAATTACATTAACCAGTGAGGGTCTAAATACCCATAGTGTGCAAAACAAGTGATAAGGTGAAAAAAATAAATAATAAGGCTAACGCCCGACGCGCGTTTCGGTGTACTCAGACACCTTCGTCAGGGGCTAAGAATTTGTCACCTGGGAAAAGCCGGGACTTTTAAATCCCCTGTGTCCAATCACCTTCGTCCGTACTTCCTCCGTGGGTCGGTCACATGACCGGAGTCCTGTGACGTTGATCATGACGCCCTGCATCATGTGACCAGAGCGTCATGTGTCCCTGTCCGCCCACGTGACTAGCCGTGGGCGGATTGGTAGGCGGGGCGAAGTGTATTCGACAGTTTGACTGATTATGGAAATTAGCAAACGTCAATAATGACGCCCTGCCTCACGTGACTGTCACTGGGTGGAAGCAGTGGGAGGGACTCTGTGACGAACATCGATTTTGATTGACGGCTTCTGTTGAAATAGTGCCAGTCTTCAAATAGGTATGCTCTTTGGTCATCATATTTAAATGTGTTTAATACATTAAATTACCTCCGTGATCCATTTGCTATATCTGTTCTCGATTTATCAGTAGGGGTGGTAGACTTTGTATGGATGTTGATTGCTATGTTTAATAATTAACTTGTAGTATCACATTCTAATGTCTTCCACTTCAAAGTGTTGTAAGCTGATATTTCCCTGGAGGATTAGTATACGCAGGATAATTATGGTAATCCTCTACGGATGTCATCCTCTATAGGGGATATAGTACAAAAAATATTTATATAGGTATAGATCAGAGGTTTATTTATATAGGTGATGTCCAAGGATAATGCTGCACAGAGAAAAGGATTGGGCACAGGTTTTTAAAAAAGATATCTATATGTGCTAAGTGGTTAACTAATTTATTTACAGTGAATTATTTACAGTGCTGGAAAGAATATATATTTCTATATATTCATCAAGTTGTAAGTCATTATAGATAGAGATTATGTTATAAAGGGAGTGTAGGTGAACCCTTCATTCAGTCCATTAGGGGACAGGGTTTTCAACCGGTAAATCCAGTAACACTCCCTTTTTCTAATTTGTTGGTCCCAGTTTCCCTTCCTTTGATCCTGTTTAATCAATTCAATTCCCTGAAATTTCAAGACTGTAGGGTCTCCACTATGTGCATTCTTTACATGCCTAGAGATGGGAGTCTCCATATGTCTGGTAGTTTTGACAGAATTGATATGTTCAAGGATCCTTCTTCTGAAGGGGCGGAAGGTTTTTCCCACATATGCTATTGAGCATTGGCAGGTAATCAGGTACACTAAGCCTTTTGAGCTACAATTAAAAAAGGAAAGTGTGTCAAAATGCTGATTTTTGGTACTGTCGGTGAAGGTTTTTGAATCTTTCTTGATGTATTTGCATGCCTTGCACCTACCACATTTGTACGTACCTTTAAGGTTATTTGTTAGCCAATGTGTTGGTGCTTTGGGTCTCTGAAAATGGCTGTGTACCAAGGAGTCTTTAAGGTTCTTACCTCTCCTTGCTACAAGCGCTACCTGTGCTGGGATGATGTCCCTCAGGTGTTCGTCCTGTTTTAACAGTGGCCAAAATCTGTGCATAATTGATCTTACACAGTTCCATCCAGCATCGTACGTGGCTATACATCTTAATTGCTTGTTGTCTTGTTCCATCAATTTCTTGCGTGGAACAGAGTCCTCTCTTATTAGGCTCTCCCTGTCTACTAAGAGGGCTCTGTGATAGGCCCTTTTGAGACATTTGTTGGGATACCCCTTAGTCCTGAACATTGTTCTTAAGGCCCTAGCCCTGGTTTTAAAGTCTTCAATATCTGTACAATTGCGCCTGAGGCGTAGATATTGTCCAATGGGGATTCCCTTTTTCTGGGGTGTTGGATGGTGACTCTTCCAGTTTAATAGGCTATTTGTGGCCGTGCTTTTCCTAAATAGATCGCTTTTGATCGTCCCATTTGAATTGGGGATCAAGGTGAGATCTAAGAATGTCAAGTTTGGGGTTCCTACCTCAGTAGTAAATCTGAGGTTAAGGTTGTTGATGTTTAGCAACTGTACAAATTCTAGGAACTGGTCGTGTGTTCCAGTCCATACAATCACTATGTCATCTATGTATCTTTTCCAATAGTGGATGCATTGGACTAGATGGCTTTGTGGGTGAGCAAATACTATTTTTTCCTCCCACCATCCCAGGTGCAGGTTGGCATATGAGGGCGCACAAGACGTTCCTATAGCTGTTCCCTGCACCTGGTGATAGTATACCCCATCAAATAAGAAGAAGTTGTGTGTTAGTATGAACTTGAGTAGTTGTGTAGTGAAATCACTATGTTCATATAGTTGGGTACCTCTTTGACGTAGGAAGTAGCTTGTGTGTTCTAAACCCAAGGAGTGAGGAATAGATCTGTACAGAGATTCCACATCTAAGCTGCACAATAACGAGTGTGGGGGCATCTGTATCTTAGTTAGCTCAGCTAGGGTCTGTTTGGTATCTCTTAAATATGATGGGAGTTGAGTAACCAATGGTTTTAGTATTTGATCAATGTAAATGCTTGCATTTTGGGTTAAATTGTTGTTTCCCGAGACTATTGGTCTCCCTGTTAGGGTGTCATATTTTTTGTGTATCTTCGGGAGGCTATAGAACGTGGCAATGCGTGGACTGTCACCTATAATGAACTCATATTCATTTTTGGAGATCACATTTTGGTTCAGTCCTGTTTCAAGGATCGTTTTAAATTCTTCCTGAAATTTCTTAGTGGGGTCATAAGGGATAACTTTGTAGGTATTTACATCTGTCAATATTGTTTTAGTCATATTGGCATAGTTAGTGGTATCCATAATGACCACGTTGCCCCCTTTGTCGGATGGTTTGATTGTGATTTCCTTGTTATTTCTTAGGGAGTCTAACGCTTTCACTTCTGCAGTGGTAAGGTTTGAATTGGGTGTGAAGTCTAAATCTGACATTTTGATTTTCTCGATCTCATTGCACACTAGTTCAACGAATGTCTCTATATACTTAGCGTCTGCTAATTTGGGACAATATCGACTTTTTTTCTTTAGATTGGTTAGTGGGGGTGAGACTGATTCTCCACCTTCATTTTCTTCTAAGAGTCCCACTAATAGCATCGTCATTCTGTAGTCTTTAGGATCTAGTCCTAGCGTCTTTGCTTTTTTCTCCTCTGTAAGGAGATAGTTTTTGTGTAGCAGAAGTTTTCGGGCAAACAGGTGGATATCTTTCACCCAGGTGAATTTGTCAATACGTAAGGTGTTGGTCCATTCCACTGTCCTGTCTTGCCTTGACTACTGTAATCCGCTTCTCAGTGGTCTTACGTGCTCCCAACTTGTGCCGTTACAGTCCATAATGAATGCGTCGGCGAGGCTCATCTTCCTGTCCGACCTCCCATGCCTCACCCTTCTGTCAGTCCCTACATTGGCTTCCTATAAAATATATAGCACAATTTAAAATTCTGGTTCTTGCTTTCAAATCTCTACATAATGCTGCTCCCACCTATCTATCCTCCCTTATACACAAGTATGTCCCGTCTAGGCCCTTATGATCTGCTGAAGATTTACGTCTATCTTCTGTCCATACTCTCACCTCTGATACTCGCCTTCAAGATTTCTCGAGGGCTGCACCGTTCCTGTGGAACTCGCTTCCCTCCTCTGTTAGATTCTCACCCAGTCTTCCTGCCACCTGGAGGCCATCCCAGAACCAGTCGATGAGGTCTGGTTCTGCTTGTTGGGTAGGTTGAGGCTGTACGAAGCTGAGCAGGTGTTGGTAGTCCTGCTCCAGCCCCCACTCCCTTGTTACTAGGTGGGTCATGTCTTTGCTCACCTTGCATTCGTCAGCCCAAACATGCATGCCCATTCGGTAGTCATAGATGTCCCAAAACCTTGATTCCTCCATGCTGCCGAGATCAATGTCCTCCTCCAAGGCATCCCATAGTAACCCAGGGCCATCATAATCATCCCCTTCGGGTAAGTCGTGCTCGGCCGTCCAGGGGGTATGTTGAACGGTATGTCACCATAGATCCTGGTATGCGTTGTCTAGCCAAATCTCTCGCCATACCAGGGTCTTGTCACCCACTCATCCAGGGGCTGCTCTCCCAATAGATACATCCGCATTGCCACATGCTTCTGTAGCCGCTGCTCATCACTGGGGAGACTCTTACCGCCGCTGGGCATCTTCCAGGACGTAATACCAGACTTTCTTTCTGTCTGCATCCCTGTAGTCCGCGGCCGCCTCCTCCTCCTCGTCATGGAACGCTGTTCAAAAACTAGCCGATTCCATCCTGCTGTAGCCAGGGACGCTGTACGGATACTAGCGTTACCCTCCATATACTCCACACGTTACCAGTGTCTCCGAGCTGCTTCTCCTCACACTAGGATGCCGTCCCACTGCTGCCACCACTGACCGGGTACCTTCCATTGACGGATGCTCCTAGTGCTTCCCGAGGGCTACATGCACTCCACTGGACACCATAACCACCGCAGACCCTACAAAACACCGCAGCTTGTTTTGGATCTCGCCGTCTTCCTCCTACTCTGGGCCCAAGACCAGAGACCAGCTTCCAGTAGGCAGACCTCTCCTAAATCAAGAGTGCAGGAACAGGAACAGGAACAGGAACAAGCTCTTACACGAGCTTACTCTGGGGAGTATAGTGATTGTGGCAAGTTCTCCAATCCCCCAAACATGAGCCAAGGCTTCATGATGGGTAGAGCAGGTCTCCTTAATGCAAGCCAGCACTCACAGTTTATACAATTACTCAGGCCAGAGGCACACCCCCTGGGCCTGATAGAACACAGGCACACAAACCAATCAGAACAATACAACAATGTCCGACACTCCCACATACAGCACACAAGCCCTCCCCTCTGCCTGTGGTATAATTAACTAAGACAATGGACTAACTCAATTAACTCTAAGCAGAAAAAAACATAAATTTTTTACAAACCCCAAAAAGTACCCCAAAATACACCCAGATCTGGGTGAACAACATATCCAAAAATCACCCAGATCGGTTCAGGGGTTCATAAATTTCTTGGAAATCTTGCACATGGTCCATGCCCAAAACAGTTCCATACACTCGACGGCAAAACACTGCTGGACAATTTAAGATGGCCGCCGCCACATGTTTGAATCTGTTCCAGTTAAAAGTCCAAGGGGCAGAAACAGTGCCTTTAAAATCCAATATGCCCAAATAGTTTTTTTAAAGGGCAATATATCCCAGGGGCCATAGTCACAGGGCAAGAGGCTGGCAAGCAGGCCTCTCCAAGTCCCAGTGACAAAGGTGCTTTCATCACACTCCGGCATTGAAGTTGTTACGGACTTATGCCTTTCCAAGAAAAACGATTGTTTATCTCTCAATTTTCTTTCGGCCATATTGGGTTTATACTCGGGGTTGGCATTGCTAGTGGAGGGAAATGCTACGTTGCTGGGACAAAACTTAACAGTATGAGCTGCTGAGGCCCGCAAAATGTCTACAAAATAATTCAGTGTCTAACTGGCCCCAGGTGTTTTTTTTTTCTTCCAAATTATCCAACCTGTTATTTATTGTGGCTACGGAAGACACTAAGGAGGCGATCATGTTGTTCAGTTCTGAAAGGTTTTTTTGAATATTATATTCAGAACTAGGGCCGGGTCTTTCATTGTCCTCATTCGCATTTATTAGGCAAAAAAGTTTGGATTTCCTGGCTGTGGCCAGGAAGGAAATATTTTCCTTTTTAAGTTCAGCAGTAATTTAAGATATTGTCCAGGGTCTATAGCTGGAAACTGGGCTGGGTAGTACGGTTTGCCTTCTCTGCGAGCCTAGTCTGGTCGGGGTGTTGGTAACAGACAGGTCATCTCCTTGTATGGAAGCGTTAGACATTCTATGTGTGTGAGGCAGTTAATATGGTATTCGTGTGGATATGAAGTAACCCAGTTTACTAGTTTAGTGCCCTAAGGTGAAATTATATTATTCTCACTATCTTAAGTGACAAATGATGCCCTTACTACTTGTCAAGTGGCTTTGAGAGGCTCTACCTATGATTTGGCTCATGGGGCCTTTGTGCCACTGAGGTGGGTGGCGGGTTGTTGGCCTCTCGGTGACACGTATACGATTTTAATATTGGTTGGCCGTGACGAGTGAGGCCCTAACTATGACATGATGCAAGGCGATAACTATGCTTTGGGCCGATCGGGCTTGTACCTCTGACCGTAGGGATGAGTGTTGGCCTTGCGGGACCACTCAACTAAAGGCGAAGAGGCCTATGGAATTTTACCTAATTGGTGAGGGTTTGTTAACCTTACGTTCCTACCCGAGTTTTATTTTATTTTTTTTATTACACACATACCTGCTGTTGGCCTGTAGGACGTAGTCAGTAAGAATGACACCTACTTGATCCTAAAACATGTCATAATGATTGAGTTATAACCTAAACCTCCAGAAATATGAAAAATAAAAATAACAAATCTAGGAATTAAACTAGATAATAACCGTATATAATTGGATAGAGTTGGGGAAGCTTGGATTTGTCACTTGAACTAATGTTTGGAGAGACAAACCATGACTTGTTTTAATTTACAGTCCTGGTCATACCAGAAAGGACTATATGGGAAAATACTGGTAGGTAGGTATTCATTTAGAGGCCTACCGCTTTAAATAATGCAGAGTTTTATTTTATAAAGATGGAACTGCTGCAACCAATGTCAGTAATTGTAGTATCTTTATTAAAATAGGAGGGAAAAACATAATGTAATTGCTAGCTTAACATATATACTTGCATAACTGGCATAGACCGAAGAACCAAATGAAAATGCATGAAATGCATTAGGGGAATGTGACCGTAAATGTGCCGAGATGCATAAGACAGAAATAAAAGCTGGAGCGTAAATACATTCTCCTAATTATCCTATTTAGCATTCTTTATAGTACTATGCAAGATACACTAGCTACAGCTTTAAGGGAATGAACCTGCAGGATTTTAGCCGAAAGGGCTTACAATAATAGTAATTTAGTGATTAACCCAACGCAAAAGCCTTTAATATGTATACAGTACATTGGAGGTATTTAGGTGCCGTTCGTCTAATTCTGCACGAATTACAATCTAAGTGTGGTAAATGGAGTTGATTGCAATGACCGGGTAACACAGACGAATGTTGAAACGAAGTGCAGCAATAATGAATGAAATGGTGTTTAACATGACAGTTTAAACGAATGGAACTATTAAATGATATTGAAACTGTGAGTGTGGAAACAGACAAAAGTTTATACAAAAGCAAGTTTACAAGAAATGCAGCAGTATTTGAACAAACCGTTTTACATGACAGTTTTAGATGAACGGAATTTTAAATGAACGTGTGTGATTTAACAAATTGTACATAGTAGCGTTCGTCCAATTGAGTATAACTTGCAGTTAGCCGTTCGTATGCTGGCTTCCTCTGTTATACTCACAAAAATCAGTACAAAAGAAAGTTTGAACGAACTGCCGGTGGGCAGGAAAACTGACGTCAGGGTCCTGTGAACCGGAAGTAAACAGAAGAACTTCTGAGATCGTCGACGACGGGTAAGCAGGGGCTTACTGGGTTTAAATAGGACTAGTAGTCCCTCCCACAATTACAGGCCAAGCCATCCATATATATAATTAATATATATATATATATATATATATATATATATATATATTTTATATTTGTGTCCTGGACACTATAAGCCTTATAATAATCAAATCTATGCGATTCGATATGAACATAAGTTGGCTGAATTTTGGCTGAGTTTAGACCTGCAATAAAAAAAAGAGGGCAAAAAATATGAAAACCAGTTTATTTATTTTTCACAATTAACAATCATTTAGTCATATTATTGAAAGCAAGTAGGATTTATTTTTCTGCGTTCAGAATGTACCTATTGTATGCACAGGATTTTCAACGTCCCATATTCTTAATTATATGTGTCGAAATATGATTATTAGAAGCTGCTGTTGCTGCTCCGATACGGCCTGAGAAGGAGGCTGGATTAAAGCCTAGACAAAGTATTAATGTATGAATATATAGCACAAATTGTTTAGTGGTAAGCGGTTTACCTTGTACAGATAGTAAAGAGGTAGTTAGGGTCCTGGCTAACCTGTTTTTTAATTAATGAGTCTAAAACTTGAACCGGGCATCATTTAGAAAAAGTAGGATAGTATGGGAATTTCTACTGGTGGACCAGACTGACATGTTTTGGTATGAGGAATAGATAGAATGTAATGATTGTTAATTTTCTTAATATTCTTTTGCTGAAGGCATGATTGAAGGTCAGATGCTTTTTCAACAGTAAATTATTTTGGCCTCCAGAAACCGTAGAAAGCTAAGTAAGCTACTGATTTAATTACGATGTTGGTAGGGTTATTAAAGGGATGTTTATCGATTCATTCTGAGATTTCCCTAAAGATGGTACCGTCTATAGGGAGTTGTGGAGCTTTAGTCTCTGATTACCTCTCAGCACATTTTTGTCAATCTGTTTTTTTTATTGAGGTAAATTGCACAAGACAGAGTAAAACATGGTTCAGGATATTGCAGTACATCGAGTAAGTCACCTCATTTTTATATATAACAATACAAGAGAGGAATTAATAATACCAGGACAGCACTTGCTCAGGTAGGCAGAGGTAGGCAATGCGGTATAGTGTGTGCTAGATCTCGTAATTAGCTTGAGCTGACACTGGTAGGCGTCACATTATAGGCATCTCTATCTATCTTTCGGGTTCTGACCGACATGCAATGGCACCCTATTATTATTGGGGGGGGTTGTATTAGGGGTGCACATGGCCATCATAGGTTGCTAAGAGGGGGTGGGGGGGAGGACATTGATGAGTGATCCTCATTAGTGGAGGTTATGCCTTTAAAAACCCTAATAGGAACTGATGAGTAAAAAAATAAGCAAAAGTAAATTGAGCTAAAGAACAATGTGTAACATGGGGAACTGCATGAGCTGTTTAACATCCTGGATTAACACAGGGCTTTCAGGATACTCTTCACCCATTGCCTGGGGTATTGCTGTACGTGAATAGTACTGCGTTATCAATGTCCCATTGTGGAGATAAGGTGGGGGTAGCTGCTGGAGCTGGTTCGTCGGACAGACTGAGTGCTTGGAAGAAGCCGGGTGCCCCAGTGATATCCTCCAGTCTGTAGTCTTTGCCCTTTCAGGTAGCACACAGTGCGCTACCTGAGAGGGCAAAGTGAATCCCGACAGCCTGTAGGTGGGGTAGTGATTCCCGACAGCCTGTAGGCCTTGGGTAACTGGACAGAGTGATGGTCTCCATGTGAGAGTCTGCTGAGGTCTTCAAAGAAAGACAGATTTGAGCTTTCAAAGTACAGTGGTTGTCTTTCATGAACGGCAGACAGCACTGCCCGTTTGTCAGCAAGAGAATGTAAAGTCACGATCACGTCTCGCAGGGAAGCTGTCGTGGAATCACGGGCACGGCCCACTCGGTATATCCTTTTAAGGAGCATCAATTTCACCTGCTTAGGTGGTAGTAGGGAGGAGAGTAGGCATTGTATATATTGAGGCAGTTCTGCAGTTCCAATGTCGCTGCACACCCCCTGATCTGCAGGTTTTGCCGGCGCAGGGTGTCTTCCAGGCCTGCTGCCCAGCGTGTGAGCGCTGCATATTGCTGTGTGAGCTGCTGGGTGATTGTGGCAGTATAATGTTGAGTCTGACGAGCCGTCACAGCTTCTTCCTCCACTGATTTTACGCGGTCGGTGAGGGTACGCATATCCTCCCATATCTTTGCACAGTTATGGAACATTGTTCGGAGCTCATTCAGGAGACCCT
Source organism: Pelobates fuscus (assembly GCF_036172605.1). Classification (NCBI taxonomy): domain Eukaryota; kingdom Metazoa; phylum Chordata; class Amphibia; order Anura; family Pelobatidae; genus Pelobates; species Pelobates fuscus. The sequence continues at coordinate 29,041,482 of NC_086318.1, read as the reverse complement.
TGGTAGTTGGGGCACTGTCGTCATCTACCTTTAGGAGCTCTGCTATCTGTCCTAAAGTGGCCCTCGCTTCAGGGATTGGGTCCGGAGCGTCATGCTCCAGATCTCCCGAGGAGTGCGACTTAGCATGATAGCCGCTAGCTCCGCCCCCACCTCAGCACATTTTTCACCGGATAAGAAGACAAAATGGGAGTTTTGCTGTGGTATAGTGTCAACATGTAATGTTCTATTTCTGTTAAGTATAGTTTACTTGTATTGTAGGCTAATTTAAAGAGATGTGGCAAAAGTTGTGAAAGCAACCATAGTTTCAATTGAAAACACTTATTATATTGAAGGCACAGCCACATTTCTTAAATATACCATAAGCTCTAGTGTAAGCTATCTTGGTGTTGGTAGACAAACCTGACTGCGTAAGTGATATACTCTGACTTAACAAAAAACTTAAGGCATTATTAGGTCTTTGAACTGTGGAGGATCTCTAGGCTAAATATTCACTGTTGGATCCTGTATGAAAAATTCCTGTAAATTAGATTGATGCAGTGTAAAAAAAAACTGTAGTTGAGCTGCTACCCAGGTAAGTTTCCTTACTAAATTCATGATGGTAAAATATTTGGACCACCTTTATTAATGATTTTGCTGCTAATTTATCTAATACGTAATGAAATGTAAAAGGGGAAGGGGAAGGGGAAGCAAAAGTTGGTTGAGATGTGCCGAAACCAATGTACGAGTAGGCCTGTAAAAAGAAGGCCCACAAAGGTGAGTGTCAATATAGATGGGTGTAGGTGGGTGGGGACAAATGGCTTGCAAGACAAAGGTAAGTAGGGGGGTAGGGTTTAAATAGGATCATTACTCCTCCCACAAATTCAGGCCAAATGGCCTTTCAACTTGTGCTCGGAATTTATCTAATACGTAATGAAATGTAAAAGGGGAAGCAAAAGTTTGTTGAGGTGTGCCAAAACCAACGTACGAGTAGGCCTGTAAAAAGAGGGCAAAAGAGGATTCAAAGATACCACACTTTATTGCAAGTTAATACAGCATGAGTAACGAAAGCTTGTAAGGTGCTTCACTCTGATAGAGGTATGTAAGTACCTGAGCTGAAGCTTTTGATGACCCCATTGTTTGTGATGTAGACTGGGGTGAAAGTGTTTGAAGCTACTGGTGTAGTGCCTTTGAAGACGTAACCACTGAATGACAGCATAGACGGTTTTAAGTAAGAAGCTTGGTTGTGAGTTTTTTTAAAAAAGGCACATTTTTTTATCCTAGATGGAAAGTGGTGGGTCCTGGGGAGTGCCTGGAAGAAGGTATCACATTGGGAATGTGACAGAGCGTCAGCTGCTGTGTTGTGGACACCAGGAATGTGGATACAGACTAGGAAAAACAGTGCTGAAGTTTGATTAAGACTATTAGGCTGTGCGGTCGGTCTCTTTCGGGAGTACCAAAATACAGCCTATACAGGTAAATAGTAGTTTGTGCATACATTCCCATAGTTCCCATTAATACTAATCTCTGTTACAAACAGCAGACTCCGACTTATCGCTATTTTTGCAGAAACTCTGTAACTGTAGGAAACGCTGAGCCTTCAGTATCAGTACCGATAACAATTTAGGCTGTATTCACTACGTGCTGACTCTCTTTCCCTTCTGTCAAACTACCTGTGTGGGGGTGGCTCTAAAATATCTAACAGTGAAGGAAAGATTTTTATAAGGGGTGCCCTTGAAGGCACAGTAGGGACATCTAGCTAATTATACCTTACCCTACCTCTCTCCCTCCCTGTACTCCTGTCCACCTGATTACCTTTATTACTTGACAGCAAGAAGAACCTCAGATAATTAATATTTCAGGGTGCACCAGGCATTACGAATAAACTATTTTTGTTATTACTGTTTGTTACAGAAGCATTGGTTTTAATTGTGTACCTTTAAGTACTATTTTCGCCTTTCAGACCTATTTGCAGCCGTTCGTATGGTTCAGCACGAATCCTTTGTGTAAACGTATAGGTGGCCGCCATTTCGGGACTTTGCACGTGTTCGCGGCCATCTTACGTGCGAACAGCGGTGTTTGCCAGTAATCGTATGGAACTGAAAACGGAGACGCAAACAGGTGAACACCGCTGAGACCTCCAGGATAACGCAACTTCGTGCTGGACCTACCGAACGGCCCACAGTTCGGTAGGATGATTACCCTTCGCATGGGGAGCACAGCGACCCCCGGGATAACCATGGATGGCAACGGGTTCGTGGAGTTTTTACGTACGAACGGAGACCGACCGCAAGGCCAAAACTTGTGGAACTATTTTCGGCTAGGAAATCTGTGCGGTCGGTCAAAACTTTGGAAACCCATAACTCCCGAACCGTTCATCCGAACGGGCTGGTTTTCGGATATGTTGCTCCCCTGAACAAGATATATACAGCGATGGTGGTAAAGTTTAAAGTGGTACCCCCTGGTTTTGGGGTACATCCAGAACTTGGTCGAACATATGTACTGTATAATTGGTTTAACTGTTTATCTGAGGGGAGGGGATGTGTGGGATGTACCAAATCTCTGATTGGTGCTTTTATGCCTCCCCTGGGAGTGTCCTGTTTGCATGTAACCACAATAAAAAGCAGGCTGGGCATCCCAGTCCTGAGTTCTTGTTTGACCCCCAAATCGCAGCCTTGACTCGTTTTGTGGGCAGAAGGGGATCCTAGCTGTGCTATAGCTAGTGGGATTATTCTACATTTACAGGACTCGTATGGAATACTATGGAAAGCAGCTTCTCCCCTCTTCAGCAATAGGAATCCAGACTACTAAGCGGTCCAGCTCTCAGCAAGACTAAGGGTAACCGTAACATTTGGTGGCAGCGGCAGGACTATCCTGGATTTCCTAGGAGAGGTGCAGAACGGATGGAGAGTGCTTACGAAAAATTGAAGCGTACAACCCTAAAGGATTTACTTGAAAGCAGAGGAGGGTACGCCAGCAACCGGACAAGGAGAGAGCTGATCGCAGAACTGACCGAACTAGATCAGAGCTTCACAATGGCAGAAACACCGACCACGAATAGTGACGAAAAGGCCAGGATTGTTCGGGAAAGGCTCCCACTATACGGGCCGAACCCACCCATAGAACTGGTGCAGCAGTTGATGGCGGAGGCGGACGAGGATATACAAAAGGCTCGAGCCCACAAACTCAACCTGGCAAACACACACCGCAATGCTGAAGCCCCGCAGGTAATCGTTCCTGTCGAAAATGCTGGGAGGCCCAAGATACCCTATGCGGCATTTTGACCCTTCCTAGAGAGCGAGACAGGAATAGATGAATACTTGGCGGACTTCGTAAGACAATGTGCCCTGCACCAGATTCCCCACAGAGAGTGGCCCACGATATTGTCCGGGAAACTATCCGGGCGAGCCCTGGAAGCCTTTCGTACTCTGGGTGCTGAGGAAGTGACACAGTATGAGCTGGTTAAAGAGACCCTGTTAAGACGGTACGCTGTAACTCCAGACACGTATCGCCGACAGTTTCGGGGCACGAAAAAGAAGCCTAACGATACCCATATGGAATGGGCGCACCGAATGCGGAGAGCGGCAAATCACTGGATGAGCGGCAGTAAAGCTGTGACTGGTGAGGAAATTTTACAATTGTTTCACTTAGAACATTTTTATAATGGCATGGAGCAGCAGGGGAAGGAATGGCTGCGAGACAGGCGACCTTCTACCCTAGAAGAAGCAGCCAAATTGGTCGATGAACATTATGACTCTCGTCTAGTTAATATGCCCATTGTAGAGGAACCCTTCAGCAGGTTTGCTATTGACCTAGTAGGACCACTGGCTACCCCTAGTCCCTCCGGTAAGCGATACATCCTTACCGTAGTGGACTACGCTACCAGGTACCCAGAGGCTGTCGCCCTATCCAACATCCAAGCGGATACGGCAGCGAATGCACTGGTACAGGTGTTCTCCCGGGTAGGATTTCCAAAAGAAATCCTGTCCGACCTAGGCACCCAGTTTACGGCCGAATTGACCCAACAACTCTGGCAGGTTTGCAAAATTAAGTCCCTCCTGAGCTCCCCATACCACCCCCAGACGAACGGACTTTGTGAGAGGTTCAATGGGACCCTCAAACAAATGCTCAAGACGTTCACTCAGGAATAGCGAGACCTGGAACGCTTCCTGCCGCACCTCCTATTTGCTTATCAGGAGGTGCCCCAGGAAACGACAGGGTTCTCTCCCTTCGAGTTGCTATATGAAAGAAAGGTACGGGGACCCCTAAACCTGATCCGAGAGCACTGGGAGGGGATATGGAGACTGACGGTGTCCCCATTGTGCCATACGTACTGGAACTCAGAGACCGAATGGAGCAATTAGCCAAATCAGTGCAGGCTAATCTCCAGTCGGCCCAGCGAAGACAGAAGGTATGGTACGATTGGGGGGCCCGAAGGCAAATCTTCACCATAGGACAAAAGGTGTTAGTACTTAAGCCTGTGAAGACAGACAAATTGCAGGCGTCCTGGCAGGGCCCCTACCAGATCATAGAGAAACAGGGAGACACCACTTACGTAATAGCTAGCTGCCATGACAACAATGTTAGGAAGACCTTCCATGTAAACATGCTCAAGGAATATTTTGAGCGACCAGAGAACGTGACGGCCGTATGCTGTCCCCCTTAGAAAGACCCTGACAGTCTGCCCATTCCTGATATATTAGAAAAGAGTCCCCCCACAGGTGTAGTAGCCCAGGTTCAGATAGGAGACCAACTTAGCCCCACTGAAAGGGAGCAGCTCAACCAACTCCTGCAGTCCAAACACCTCACCTTCTCTCAGAAGCCAGGGTACACTACCTTAACCACGCACCAGGTAGATACCCCCGGACAAGCTCCCTTATGCCAGGCCCCGTACCGAATCCCCGAGGCAGTTAGGACAGGAATGAAGGAGGAGATCAATGAGATGCTCCAACTCAGGGTAATTGAGCCCTCCGATAGTCCATGGGCCTCCCCGGTTGTCCTGGTACCCAAGAAAGATGGGACAACCCGGTTCTGCATAGACTATCGGAGGCTCAATGAAAAGACAGTGACGGACGCTTACCCTATGCCCAGGGTAGACGAGCTACTTGATCATATAGCCAGGGGAAATTACCTGACCACTATTGACCTCTGCAAGGGTTACTGGCAGATTCCCCTGGCCCCGGAGGCTATCCTCAAGTCGGCATTCATCACCCCATTCGGCTTATATCAGTTTAAGGTAATGCCGTTTGGGATGAAGAATGCCCCAGCTACATTCCAGCGCTTGGTGGATAGGCTCCTGGATGGCTTCCAGAGTTTTGCGTGCGCATACCTGGACGACATAGCGATTCACAGTGAGTCCTGGGAGGACCACTTAGCTCACGTAGGAATGGTTCTGGATCAGATCCGGGCTGCTGGCCTGACTCTGAAGCCAGAAAAATGCCACTTTGGGATGGCCGAGGTACAGTACCTGGGTCACCGGGTGGGGTGTGGGAAACAGCGACCAGAGCCAGCCAAGATAGAAGCTGTCGCCAATTGGCCCACCCCCACCACTAAGACTCAGGTCCTAGCCTTCCTGGGCACGGCAGGGTACTACAGATGGTTTGTACCAGACTACAGCACACTTGCCAAACCCCTGACTGACTTGACCAAGAAAAACTTACCTCGACAGGTCCTGTGTTCTCCCCACTGTGAAACAGCTTTCCAGGCACTCAAAAATGCTCTGATTAACGCTCCTGTCTTGGCGGCCCCAGCCCTTAACAAACATTTTATCGTCCATACAGACGCTTCCATGTTCAGGCTGGGAGCCGTCCTCAGCCAAGTAGGCGAAGACGGGGGGAGCATCCAGTTGCCTACATCAGCCGGAAACTCCTGCCCCGCGAAGTCAGCTATGCAGCGATCGAAAAGGAGTGTTTGGCCTTGGTGTGGGCAGTAAAGAAATTGACTCCCTATTTATATGGACAAGAGTTCACTCTGGTCACCGACCATAATCCGTTGGTGTGGCTAAACCGGGTCTCTGGAGATAACGGCAGGCTATTACGTTGGAGTTTATCGTTGCAACCCTTCAATTTCACCATTACCTACAGACCTGGGAAACAGAATGGCAACGCCGACGGGTCGAAAAGGGGTCAGACGGTGTCTGCCAGAGTGTTCCACAGAAAGGGAGCACTGTTACAGAAGCATTGGTTTTAATTGTGTACCTTTAAGTACTATTTTCGCCTTTCAGACCTATTTGCAGCCGTTCGTATGGTTCAGCACGAATCCTTTGTGTAAATGTATAGGTGGCCGCCATTTCGGGACTTTGCACGTGTTCGCGGCCATCTTACGTGCGAACAGCGGTGTTTGCCAGTAATCGTATGGAACTGAAAACGGAGAGGCAAACAGGCGAACACCGCTGAGACCTACAGGATAATGCAACTTCGTGCTGGACCTACCGAACTGCCCACCATTCGGTAGGATGATTACCCTTCGCATGGGGAGCACAGCGACCCCCGGGATAACCATGGATGGCAACAGGTTCGTGGAGTTTTTACGTACGAATGGAGACCGACCGCAAGGCCAAAACGTGTGGAACTATTTTCGGCTAGGAAGTCTGTGCGGTCGGTCAAAACTTTGGAAACCCATAACTCCCGAACCGTTCATCCGAACGGGCTGGTTTTCGGATATGTTGCTCCCCTGAACAAGATCTATACAGCGGTGTAGGATTTAAAGGGGTAACCCCTGGTTTTGGGGTACATCCAGAACTTGGTCGAAAATATGTACTGTATAATTGGTTTAACTAATTATCTGAGGGGAGGGGATTTGTGGGATGTACCAAATGTGTGATTGGTGCTTTTATGCCTCCCCCTGGGAGTGTCCTGTTTGTATGTAACCACAATAAAAAGCAGGCTGGGCATCCCAGTCCTGAGTTCTTGTTTGACCCTCAAATCGCAGCCTTGACTTTTTTGGGCATAAGGGTATCCTAGCTGTGCTATAGCTAGTGGGATTATTCAACATTTACAGGACTCGTATGGAATACTATGGAAAGCAGCTTCTCCCCTCTTCAGCAATAGGAATCCAGACTACTAAGCGGTCCAGCTCTCAGCAAGACTAAGGGTAACCGGAACACTGTTCTCACACAGTTATCTTTAATTCACTAGATGTACTATTATTTAGCTACCTTTTTTTAATGATTGTAACAGACTGCCTGTTTATGCAGAGTTGTGATTTATAAGGTATCTGCTTCACAAGACTCAAGGAAGCACTTTAGGGCTCGCCTACTGGCTAATTTCTGGAGTTATATTGATTTATATTGTTTAAAATACTAATGACCGTTTAATCAACTTTAACTCTATCTGTACTGGTATACAACACAGAATTAGGACTACTTACCCTATTTTAATATTTCTTGCTATACAGGTTTTATTTTATGTATTAAACACATTAAAAGTTACGTTCCATAGGGGGAGGGTAGGGGGCAGGCGGCCATGCCAGCAGGCTGCATATCACAAGGGCTCCCGAGCAAACAATGGAAAATAGGGTATATACCCACCTTACCTGGCTTATACTGACCCGGGGGTCCATGGAACAAGGCTCTGGAGTGCCCCGGTGTAGCTGGGACGCCTGCTGCAGGGTGTCTCTAGGTCCTGGTGAGAGACTCTGGGGCTCGGAGATTGAGGCCTACCCGGGAGGGGAGTAGACAGCCGCTGCCTCGCGCTCCACCCCGACTACTTCGACCCACCATCTACCTGGCGCCTTCCTGGTCCCGTTTACTCCCCCTGTTGGCTTGGGGGGTCATCCCGGTCCCCACCAGGCAGGCTACCACCTAAGCATCTCACCTGGATGGCCCGAAGCTTGAGGAGTGGGGGCTCCCACACGGTCTCATCAAAATGGCAGATGGCTGCACAGCAACTTCACCGACTGAGACGGTGATCCCTCTGTGACGCGCCGATTAGGTGACACAGCATTACACAACCTGAACTGCTATCACGGGAGGTCCCCGAGGGCTCTCGAGCCCCCACGACCCTAACGACCCTGGAACACTCAAGCTGACAGGCAAGAACCATCACAGCCAGCACTTCCTCCACATGCCCATGTCAAAGTGGCAACCCCAGGGCTCAAAGAACAACCCACTGACCGCATGGTGCTACAGCCTTCGACAGCACATCAAGGCTTACAAGGCAAAGCAAACTTACCCAGCAACCGGGAAGCAGCGGGACTTTAGGACCCAGTGGAACTCATGGGGTAATCTAAATGGACTCTCCCCATGCCTAGGCATGGAACACGACCCCACTGCCTCATGCTTTGCGCTGAGATGGAGCTGGCATTGACCCCAGCCATTCACAATTAGAAGCACAATGTATAGTATGCCATGAATAGCCATACCAGATATCACTGTAGTTGCAGTCATTGAATAACGTACACATCCTCTGCATATGACCTTGTATATAGTTAATCTTTATTTGAGCTTTATATGTATAGAGGGAAATAGCGGAATGTATGATGCTTTGCCTGGTGGCACCCTGATTTAATGAGAATCTTAGCTAAGCTGGAAACCTTAATAGAACTACATATTTCTTGTTAGTCAGCACTGCATAATCTATCATAACCTGAAATGCAAACTTACTGTCTCATCTACTGCATGTAATGACTACTTAGGCCAGCTGTTACTGTACAAAATGTATGTCACTCACTTAAGCATAGTCAAGCATAACCATGTCAATGTCTAGATATTGAAGCGATGACACTCGACATAAATATTAACCCTAAGCTACTGTTACTAATTGACAATGTCATTCAAAAAGACAGACGTAGTTACCCAGCTTGTACTTAGCTTGTATTATAACCCTAAAAAAAATAAAAAAAATGTGCATTTCCTCTAGATGCTGTACAACAGTTAACAAATAAGTGTAAATTGATTGTGAATGTTGTTGTGGCATTGTTGATATGCGAAAGTTATTTCATGCACAGCAAAAATAAAGAATTTCAAAAAAGTTACGTTTTATTATTAGAACATTAAGACTCTATTTTTGATATAATTACTTACACCTCTGGCGACACCTACTGGTAGTTTTTTGTTTAACACATTTTTTTTATTATTTTAATTATAACTCTCCTTTTTTGTCAAATATATTATATTACTAGGGGTTACCCCCCATTTTCACCTATTACCACTAGACTGACCACCCTGACATTTAGGCTTGATTAAAGTTTTAGTTCTAGGTTTAAAGGTGCTAGCACCTAGGTTTCAATACCTGTCTCTAATGAGCTGTGTAATTTACACTCAAATATACGTATGGTTATGGCATCCTACTTATCCCCAACATCAAACTTTGATTTTGGTTCAAACAAAATTAATAATGTCGTTTCCCTAAACCCTGTAGATACGAATATCCATTTTGCTATCTATCCTAGCTGTTCGTATAAGGGTTAATTTGAACCAAGAATAAATTTGGCATTTTATCTTCTATTCTCGGAAATAGGATATATATAAAATCCTAGTTACGGGAAAAGTACTGATTTCGAAATAACTTGTTAATTGTCCAAGATATCGGTATTTGTAAATAGCTGTTTTTTTTTGTTTTTTTGTTTTTTTTTTATTCGCATTTTGTAGTATCAACATACCGTACATCATCTTGCACAACAAGAAATTATGACATTGAAGTAGAATCGTAAAGCATATATCCAGTAGTGCTTACATTATGTGGTTATTGTCAGTTGATACAATTTGGTGCAACTTACAATACAGCTAACAGTACAACATTAACATAAGGGGGAAGGGGGAGGGGATCAAGGGGGAAGGGGAGAGGAGGTGATTACACTCATCGAGGAACAAGCTATACTGTACTCAACTCATTTTGGTTTGGGGCTCATACACTTCGCCTGCGCGGAGTCGCATTAGTGCATTACGTGGCTAGGTGTCATTGTTGAGGTGATCTGCGCCTCTCAAGTTCACGTGTCTGGGTTGCATTGGGTGACGCAGAGATTCCCCCCTTCTTTCCCATCATACACATTTCCCAAGCATTCCAGGCTGTCGTTATGAATTTTTTCGGTGGTGCATTTTTCCGTGCCATTATTTTATATTGTTTTGTCATCTGTAGCACTGTGAGGCATTGGGACACGTGTGGTGCATTTGTGTCTCGCCAGTGCCTGCTAATTGTTTGTAGGGCTGCTACTAAGATGTGGTATATGAGGTATACTTGGGGTTTTGTGAGCTCTTTGGGAAATAGGTGGAGTAGGTAGATTTCAGGCTTTTGTTGTAGGTGGACGCCTATACTGTCCTGTATTAGTTGTGTTATATCATTCCAATATGTTTTCAGTTTTGGGCATGGCCACCAAATGTGTAACATGGATCCCTTACTATCTGTGCAACGTCAGCATGTGTCTGGTATATCTGGGTTCCCTTTGTTGAGTCTTGTTGGGACCATGTACCATCTATACATTATTTTACGCGTGATCTCTATATGTGAGGCACACAAGGTAAGGTTCCCATGTCCCCTAAATATTTGGGCCCATTGGCTCTCAGTTATATGGGTTTGTAGATCCCGATCCCATGCTTTTATGACGGTGTAGGGTTCGGGGCTTACCGTGGAGTTATATATTGCGTAAACTGATGAGATAAGTTTTTTCTTCGGTTTTAAGTTGAGACATATTAATTCAAGCTCCGTCAGTTGTAGCCCAGTCACCGGGTGGTAGGACATCGTTTGTGTTCTAAACCATGACGCTAACTGCATATAGGAGAAGTAAGCTGTGTCGGGTAGCCCATATTGTTTTTGGATCTCGGTGAATGTATTCAGGGTTGGGCCCTGACATATGTGGAAGAGATGTGTGACGTTGTGGTTGTGCCATATTCGAAGGTGGAATCCCGGTATGGCCAAGGACAGTGTTTCCATTGGTGTTGCTAGGGAGGTGCTCCCTTTCATTATATGTGTTTTCCCAAACTGATCCCAGATTTGAAGTGTGAGTCTAGTGGTAGGGAGGATGGCCTTATGTTTGGGCCGTAATTTCCTAGACATCCAAGCCAAAGCGGGTAGTGTGAAGTCATTAGTATAGAATGCTTCTATGCGTACCCACTGTGGAGGGCTGGGGTTGCCCGTAGTTGCCAGGAGCGGGCTTAGTATAGCCGCTTTGTAATAGTGAGCTATGTTTGGCAGACCCATGCACCCTTTTTGGATTAGTTTATGCAGTACAGCTGCTGCTGTTCTAGGTTTAGTGTTGTTCCATATAAAGGAGCTTACCAGTGTTTGCACTTCCCTTAGATAACGCTTAGGGACTGCAAGTCGTATAGTTCTGAACAGATATTCATTTTTGCAGCAGCTATCCTGCCCGCCCATGATATAAATTTCCCTTTCCAGCTGTGTATAAGGGATTTTAGTTCCGCGAGAAGCGGGATGTAATTCGCTTTGTGGATGCCCGCCAGTGTTTTGGTCAGTGTTATCCCTAGGAATTTAAGCTTGTCCGTGCACCATTCGAACGCAAAGTTCATTTTAAGGCGGCTCATCTCGGGTTGTGGGATGTTTATGCCCAATGCTTGTGTCTTGGAAATGTTTAATTTATAGTACGAGCATTGTCCAAATTGGTGTATCAGATTGTGTAGAGTCGTCAGGGAAGAGTGTGGGTTTTGTAGCGTGAGGAGGATGTCGTCCGCAAACAGTGTGATTTTAAATTCTTTGTGTTTTACTTTAATTCCCTGGATCGTGGGGTCATTCCTAATCAGGTTTGTAAGCGGCTCCAGGGCGAGTATGTACAATATCGGGGATAGGGGGCAGCCCTGCCTAGAGCCATTTGAGATGTTGAAATTGCTAGAGGAGAAGCCTCCATTTACCACTTGTGCTGAGGGGCAGGAGTACAGCGCTTCCACCAATGCCTTGAACCGTGGGGGGAATCCAAATCTCCCTAGGACCGCGTGGAGGAAGGGCCAGTGGTGGCGGTCGAATGCTTTTTCAGCATCCAATGACACCAGCACACTCGGCGCTCCCCCCTCCCGCAGCCCAACCAACAGATCCAATACTTTCCTCACCCCGTCTGCCCCCTGGCGGCCGCTCACGAACCCCACCTGGTCTGCGTGGACTATAGTAGGAATTATTGGTGACAGTCTATTGGCGAAAATTTTAGCTAATATTTTTGTGTCCGTGTTGAGGAGCGAGATTGGGCGTAGGTTCTGGCACCTGTTTGGCGGTTTCCCTGGCTTAGGGAGTGTGGCCCGTGGTGGTTATGTAGTTGTATAATGAAGTCAAATGCGGGACAATATTGTAGCAAATGTTTTGTAATAGCAGTTTGTTAGACCATCTGGTCCCGGGGATTTGCCAGGCGGTAAGGATGCGATAGTTTTAAGTATCTCTTGGGTCGTTATTGGAGCTTGTAGTTGTTGTACTTGTACAGGTGTTAGTGAAGGCATCTGTGCAAGGTCTAAAAAAAATTTTATTTCAGTGTCTGTAGGTTGGTGGGTTACGTTGTCCTGTTTCAAATTATACAGCGTGTGGTAAAATTTTGCCATCTCATTATTAATATCTTGGGGATTATAACGTTTTGTCCCATTACTGGTGTGTAGGTAGGGGATTTTGGATTGGGATTGTTTTTTCCTTAGCATTGCTGCCAGAACTTTCCCTGCCTTGTTACCCTGGGAATAGTGTCTCATTTTTAATTGTTGCATAGTGTAGGACGATTTGGCTAGGTGGATGTCGTTCAATCGTTTGGTGGTGGACGTTATTAAGGTGAGATGGGCAGCGTTTGGGTTTAATGCATGTGCAACTGTGGCATCCCGAACTGTTCGTAGTAGTGACATGTATTCCTCATTGGATGTGCGTTTAATGTAGGCGGCTCTGCTGATCAGCAGTCCTCGTATGGTTGGCTTATGGGCCTGCCACAGTGAGCCGGGGAGTATGTCCGGAGTATCATTAGTTTTGAAATATTGTTCCAAATCTTGTGTCAGTCGCGTTCGAAATGTAGGGTCGTGCAGTAGGGAATCATTTAGGCGCCAGGGTGCCCGCCCTCTATGGGGATATGAGCCTCTCAGGGTCACCGTGACAGGTGCGTGGTCCAACCACACAATGTCTCCAATCTGGCAGTGGGTTATTCTTGGTGTCAATGTCCCTGACACCAGTATGTAGTCTATTCTAGAAAACGACTTATGTACCTGGGAGTAGTATGTAAACTCTTTGTCCATAGGGTGTAGTGTACGCCAGGTGTCATATAAGTTGTGTTCTGTTAGTAGGTTGTTCAGGGCCTTGCTCTGTGTCTTTGTTGAGGAGTGTCGTGGGGAAATGCTAGAGAGGGACTGTGGTGGAATCTCGGTAAAAATAAATTTAGTAGGCCGAGATTACCACGTGGCATGTGTACGTGCATATACTGGTGTATCGGTCGGTTGGTTGCACGTGGCAAAGATACAATCAGTAGTGTACGGAGCATGTGCGAGAATACCGGATGTAGTATTCCCCTCCTCCATTGTGCTGGGCAAGCCATGTGGTCAAACAGGAAGTTAGTTCTTGTTCGATTGATTGGGTAAGAGAATGTGTGGGTGGAGCTACTTATGGGAGGAGTTACATGCTTATATAAGGAGCCTACTCTATTGTCCGGGGCTCAGAACTTGTTGTATTTTGGTGACATTAGTCCCTCTGAGTCCCGATCGGTGAACCGAATAAAGAATCTCTTCCTTCCTGAAGAAACCTGTGTCCATCTCTCTGTGCTTGGCTTCCGTCAGTTTCTCCGGTATCATTTGGTGCATTGGCCGGGAAGCTCATCGTTCAACGGTAGCTGAGAAGCAGAGGCGTGAGACGGTCTATCTTTGCCCACGTTCTCTACGGCTGCACCCCTGAACTTCTGCGTGGACCTCCCTTCGTCTCGGCGCCACTGGTCTGTTGTCCAGGAGATCATCGGCCTCTACGTAGTAAGTGCTGGGGTGTCCCCATCGATGAGTGTGAACTCAGGTTCAGGAACGAGGAGGTAAGCTGTTTTAGATGGCGGACCCACTAGGGGTATTGGATACCGATTGTGCGGTAGGCCCATAAGGGGTTATTTGGAATCTGCCCCCTCCAGTGGAGGGAAGGAGCAAAGGCGCACCGCTCAATTAAACGCCCTGTAGTCAGCCCGTTTAATTTTGGTTTGGAGTCAGGCGTGGTTCTGGTGTAAATAGCCCTAGCCAGACACTGGTGTCCTGTCTAGACTAGCGTTCAAGGGTGTATATTGTGTTCGCTAGGTCGGAGGGACCGGGAGACTAAGCGGCGCCTGTGTAAATTCGGTTCGCTAGATCTCAACCTATATTGGCTAAGTGGGAAGGCATGTAAATTTGTAACCCACTAGACTATTGATAGAGTAGATAGACTAAGAGGGTACTGTTGTAAATTCCGCCCTCTAGTTCGCTATATGTGGTGCGTGGGCAGTGTGGCTAACCAAAACGGATGTAGATAGTTTTAGGTAGTCCATCAAGGTACTGGCCAACAGATTAGTTGGGAATTGTAAATGTGCTAAGGAGTGTTGTAGTAGCGTGTATATCTTGCTAGATAGCGTGAGCTCTGCCGTCTAGCGAGAGTGTGAATAGTGTGTAACTGTATTATAGCGCACGGTACCATAACCATGTATAATTACTGATACTGTAAATAAGTACTAATAATTGTCATCTATGTTGCATGTTTTAACACCATAACCACTTCTAATTGTTCTGTGACTTTAAATTGTACTTTAACCTATGCTAACCATACTGTAACTACTGTTTGTAAAGACGATGTTACTGGGGGTATGTTATAGACGGGTAATTCAAATATAGGGAATTATAGCGTGGGTGACCGTATAGTTTCGCCAAAGGGCACAGTATTAGTTACTTAGTGACTGGTGTAACAGCTGTGTGTGTACGGGAATTCCCTGAGTGTTTTGTTGTGTGCGTTTCACTTAGTAACTGTACCACGTGGTGCTGTTGCCGAGAGAACGGGTGTGACCGTTGGTAGAGTGTTTGTATAGTATCTGTTGGAAACGACGCTCCATTGTTAAGTATGGGCACGTCAGATTCGATGATTTTGGATCCCTTAGGATGTATGATAAAGAATTTCAAAAAGGGATATACAGTATGTGATTTGGGGGTAAAGATGTCTCCAGCACGCTTGATTACATTGTGTAGTAGGGAATGGCCTACTTTAGTTGCCGCATGGCCACCACGTGGCAGTTTGGATCCTAATCTGGTACAGCGTGTACACGTGGCTGTTTCAGGTAGGCCTGAACTTTACGGCCAGTTTCCATATATTGATTGTTGGAGGCAAGCTCGCCAAAATGGATCCGAGTATGCCACGAGGAACAATGTCGCCTCATGGTGGCCAGGACTCGCTTGTCCACTAGGGCCGTAATTACGCCCATTTTGGACACGCCCCCTGAGTCTGAGATCCCTATGCCGCCCCCTTACTCCTCCTCCACCGGAAGAGGAAGAGGAGATGCTGCTGGAAACGCTCCTCCCCTTGCCCCGTTGTCCCCACCTACTCCCTCCTCTAGCTCAGAGTCCAGCCCCCTTGTTTCAAAACCTCCCCTTCCGACACCTGCTTCCGTTAACCCCACATACCCAGATTTGGCGCCATATCTAGCTTCCGGTCAGGCTCCCCCTAGCCCGGCCCGGAATATTTTACTCACCAATCTTCCCCTTAGTAAAGCTTCCCCATCCCCTTGCCTTACTACCCCTCGACTGGAACCCCTAACTGACGCATCTCAACGAAGCCCCATACTAACCCGACAACTGACCGGTACCCTCCAACCCTGACATTATCAAATGCCTCTTTGATTGACTCCTGGCCCGGCACACATTAACGATGACGGCCAGATACAATATGCTGATCCAGTCTTTGTCTATGTCCCTTTTACAACCACCGATCTCTTTAATTGGAAAACCCATAACTCCTCTTACACCGAAAAGCCTCAAGCCATGACGGATCTGTTTACTTCAATAGTCCAGACACATAATCCCACTTGGGCTGATTGCCAGCAATTATTAATGACATTGTTTAATAACGAGGAAAGGACTAGGATAAATCAAGCGGCAATTAAAGTGCTGGAAGAAGAGGCCCATACACAAAATCAGGCCAACCCAGCAGTATGGGCCGCAACCCATTATCCAAACACCGATCCAAATTGGAATGTCAATGGCGCAGACATGGTCCATTTAAAAGCTTACAGGGATGATATTATTGCTGGCATGAAAGCTGGAGGAAAGAAGGCGATTAACATGTCTAAGACGGCTGAGGTATTACAGAAATGTGATGAATCGCCCAGTGTCTTTTATGACCGATTATTGGAGGCATTCCGCTTGTATACCCCCTTTCATCCGGAGGCCCCTGAGAATTCCCGGATGGTTAACTCTGCCTTTGTCAGCCAAGCCTACGGAGATATAAAGCGCAAGCTACAAAAGTTAGAAAGGTTTGTAGGGATGTCCATAACCCAACTAATGGAGGTAGCGAATAAAGTGTACATGAACAGGGAAACAGAGACAAAGAAAGAGGAAGAGCGCAAGATGCGTAGAAAGGCAGATATGCTAGCGGTAGCGATCGCAGGCGTAGATAGAAGGGAAAAGGAAGTGTATAGGGGAATGGATAGAGGCGATAGTAAGTGGAATAGGGAACCCCTGAGTAGGAATCAGTGCGCATACTGTAGGGAAGAAGGGCATTGGAGAAGTGAGTGTCCACAAAGGGAACAGTCTATCCCGCGATAGAGAAGATAGGGACTTTGTAGGATTGGCTGACACGGTCATGGAGGACTATTGATACCGACCGGGCTCCATCCCCCTTGGCCGAGCGGAGCCTATGGTCGATGTATCAATAGGGGGAAAAAGGAGTGCGTTCATGATCGATACTGGTGCTGAACATTCGGTGGTGACTGACCTAGTTGCTTCTCCATCTGGAAGAACTATCACCGTAATAGGAGCAACTGGAAGGAGTGCTGCAAAACCGGTTCTTAAAAGTCGACTCTGTACATTGGGAGGCCACGTAGTGAAACAGCAATTCCTTTATATGCCTGAATGTCCAGTCCAATTGCTAGGACGTGATTTGTTGTCGAAACTACAAGCGCAGATAACGTTTCTACCAAATGGAACAACATCTTTAAAGTTCAATGTACCTTCAGGTATAATGACACTATCTGTACCAAAGGAAGAAGAGTGGCGACTTTATACAGCATTGACTAGCCAAAACCCTAAGAGTGATGAATCCTTGTTCAATATACCAGGAGTTTGGGCAGAGAACAACCCACCAGGACTTGCTCGCAATATCCCACCAATTCGAATCAAACTGAAACCTGGGGATCTATCCAGTGAGCTTAAGGCAATATCATATCCCACAAAAGGCCAAGAAGAATATACAATCGTATTTGGATAAGTTCATAATGTATGGAATTCTAAAATTCTGTACTTCCCCCTGGAACACCCCATTGCTGCCTGTTCAAAAGCCCGGTACAGATGAGTATCACCCTGTGCAGGACTTGAGAGCAGTCAATGATGCGGTCGTAAGTATACATCCAGTTGTGCCCAATCCATATAACCTGCTTGCTTTAATTCCGGGCGGGGCTACCTATTTCACTGTCTTAGATCTCAAAGATGCCTTCTTTTGCCTTCGAATTGCTGTGGAAAGCCAGAGTATCTTTGCATTCTAATGGGAAAATGCTGTAACGGGCTCGAAACGCCAGATGACTTGGACAAGACTGCCCCAAGGGTTCAAAAATTCACCTACCCTATTTGGATCAGCTTTAAGTCAAGACTTACTGGATTTCAAGTACATCCCAGGAGAGTGTGTACTATTGCAATATGTAGATGATTTGTTAATAGCAGCAGTTACAAGAGAAATATGTCAGCAAGCAACACATGATCTACTACACATTCTATGGAAGGCAAGATACAAAGTGTCCAGGAAGAAAGCTCAGTTGTGTCAGCCAACTGTCAAGTATCTGGGATTCCATATCTCTGAAGGTCAAAGAATAATGGGGCCAGAGAGAAAAGAAGCTGTATGCCAAATACCAATACCCAAGAATAGAAGACAAGTGCGGGAATTCTTGGGGGCAGCAGGCTTCTGTAGGATATGGATTCCCAGTTATGCGATATTGGCGAAACCTCTTTATGCAGCTATAAAAGGTACAGAACACGATCCCTTCATGTGGACCCCTGACCAGCAAAAGGCATTTGTAGATGTGAAGAAGGCTTTTAATGAGTGCCCCAGCATTAGGTCTACCTGATCATACACGTCCATTCTACTTATATGTACACGAGCAAAGAAGAATGGCTGTGGGAGTATTGACACAGTACTTGGGATCATGGCAAAGACCTGTTGCATATATGTCAAAACAACTGGATGCAGTGGCCAGTGGTCTTCCACCTTGTCTAAGAGCCGTAGCTGCCGCCGCCCTGCTGGTAGCTGAAGCCGATAAACTCACTCTGGGTCAATAACTCTATGTGCGAGTCCCGCACGCAGTACAGACGTTGCTAGACTATAAAGGCAATCATTGGTTTAGTAACAGCCGCATGGCTAAGTATCAAGTTATGTTGTGTGAAAACCCAAGAGTGCATTTAGAGACTGTTAACACCTTAAATCCAGCTACCCTTTTGCCACAACTTACTGAGAGTCAACATGATTGCCTGGAGGTGATGGATGAAGTATTCTCAAGTAGACCAGATCTTCGTGAGTTTCCCATCCAGAACCCTGATGTCCAGTACTATATGGACGGCAGTAGTTATGTGAAAGAAGGGATTCGCTATGCAGGATATGCAGTAACAACTATAGACAAGGTGATAGAAGCTCGGCCACTGTCAAAAGGAACATCGGCACAGAAGGCAGAACTAATTGCACTAACACGAGCGTTACAATTGGCTGAAGGTTTAAGAGTGAACATCTACACGGACTCCAAGTATGCGTTTTTAACCACTCATGCCCACGGAGCTTTGTATAAAGAAAGAGGACTATTGAATTCAGAGGGTAAAGAAATCAAGTATGCAGCTGAGATATTGCAACTACTGGAAGCCGTGTGGGAACCGAAAGAAGTTGGTATTATACATTGTCGGGCGCATCTGAAAGGAGATGGTGATGTAACCAAAGGAAATCGGATGGCAGATAATGCAGCTAAGCGTGCCGCTGAATCAGGAAGACAGGAATATGTGGAACATATAGCTGCTCTTATACCGACTCACTGTCTCAATGGACTCCAGTTTAGACAGCTCAAGAAAAAGAGTGGTTAAAGACTGAAGCTGGGAAGTACCTGGAGAACAAATGGTATCAGTTAGAAGATGGAAGAATAGTCATTCCAGCATCACTAGCTGTAGAAATTGTCCAGAACTATCACAACGGGACACATTCTGGAAGAGATAGTATGGACGAATCTCTCAGAAAACATTTCTACATACCAAGATTGTCCAACTTGACTCAAGCCATTGTACGAAGATGTGTAATATGTGCTAAGAATAATGCAAGGCAAGGACCAGTGAAACCACCGGGAGTCCAGTATATGGGGGGGACTCCCTATGTCCGATCTTCAAATAGACTATACAGTAATGCCTAAATCCGGTGGACATCCTATTAGTAGTTGTGTGTACCTATTCAGGCTGGGTAGAAGCATGTCCTACTCGTACAGAGAAAGCAGGAGAAGTTGTACAATTCCTGTTGCGAGAAATAATACCCCGATATGGACTACCATGCTCTATAGGATCGGATAATGGTCCAGCCTTTGTTCACCAGTGCCTACAACAACTGACTCATATGCTTGGTATTAAGTGGAAGCTTCATACAGCATATAGACCTCAGAGCTCTGGGAAAGTAGAAAGAATGAATAGAACTATTAAGAACCAGTTGGCAAAGATGTGTCAAGAGACTCAGCTTAAGTGGAATGTTATTTTGCCTATAGCTCTGTTACGTATTCGTAGTACACCTACCAGAAGGATGAGTCTCTCACCTTTTGAAATCATGTATGGGCGTCCACCTCCCGTACTTGGTAACTTAAGGGGGGATTTGAGTCAGTTGGGAGAAGGAATTACTTGGCAGCAGGTTGTAGAGTTGGGTAACACTATGGAGGAGGTACAGAAATGGGTACAAGATAGATTACCTGTGAATATTTATCCCCCTGTTCATAGCTATCATCCAGGAGATCAAGTGTGGATTAAAGAGTGGAACGGTATACCGTTAGGGCCTAAGTGGAGGGTTCCTTATGTTGTTCTTTTGTCTACCCCTACAGCAATAAAGGTGGCTGAAGTGACTCAGTGGATTCATCACTCCAGGGTTAAACCAGCAGCAGTAGATTCTTGGCAAGCTACACCAGATCCAGAGAATCCCTGCAAGATCCGGTTAAAGCGCACGACTCAGTCGGAGTGACGAGGAGATATTGGGATTACAAGTGTGTTTAAAGAGATCAGTAAGTGAGTGTTTTGACGGCCATAATAAAGCCTGACCACTCACCCACGTGACATAGCCAGGGTGTCTTGAAGGGACCTCTGTGAAGGGAAGAGAGGACCTGCAGAACTCCATTCCTTGCATCCCTTACCCCCTGGAAGCTGAGGTGCCATCGCACGGACGAAGACTGAGGATGAAGACGTCGAAAGAAGTGTTTTTGATAATGTGTATTTTTATGTTTTTAAATATTCAGGAAGGTAGAGGTACCGACACACCTAGCTGTGAGGTTTGCATTAAGACTACTATAACAGGTAATCATATTTCCCAGACCCTAATTTGGCATTCACAATATGAGTGTAAAGGATATGTGTCTAGGTGTAGATACTTAGGTATAGTGTATGCCATTTAGGAGTAGGAGAACCTAAGTTCTTCAATCCAGAGTATCAACCCCGTACAATTTGGTTGACCCTGCGGAATGGAGATCCACAGGGGACCCTAATAAATTAAACAGTATTAGAAATCATACATTCTTCGGGTGTTCTGCTATTTGATGCATGTAAAGCGATATCAAGTGGTAGAAAGCCGTGGAATGTATGTGGGGATCTTAAATGGGAGAGAACGTATGGGTCTAACGATAAGTATATTTGTCCCAGTAGTAAAAACAAGTACGTAAGTCCAAAATGCCCAGATAGGGATTATAATTATTGCCCATATTGGTCTTGTGTGGGGTGGGGAACTTGGGGACAGACAGTAGATAAGGATATGATTGTTACTAAGTTGCCTACCAAACTGTATTGTAAGTCTATGGAGTGTAACCCAGTCCATATACTTATTAATAATCCTGAGATAATAATCCTGGTTCTGAGACAATTGAACAAATAATATATTCACAAGCCGATTATCAAATGAGTGTTAGAGGTAAATCTGAGTGGCGATTAAAGACCTCCATCATAGGTTATGTTTGCATAGCAAGAAAAGGAATAATGTTTAACACATCTGTAGGAGAACTTGTAGAGTTAGCCGGAGAGAGAGGAAGTGTTAGCTTACTCAGGCATGGATGTACTATGTGTGTCATTGAAGTATGTTGAGTGTACCAAGGATGGATTCCCATTTATTAAGTGTGGATATGACTGGACCGTCGAAATAGGGATGTGATTAGGAGGCATAGGATGCAAGGTCATAGTTGGGATTATTGTTAGAATTACAAACTGGTTATAAGTTATCTCATGATTTAATATGTAAATGGAACTTTTGAAACTAATCAAGAAGTGTTTCCCAATCCCGATACCCGAGCTATTTACTTACAAGTGCGGGTTTTATAAATAAATATATAAATATGAGCTTACATTATGAATTATAATAATAATAATAATATTCCCGTTGTTGGGAATAATACACTTTGCCTGTATTGACCCAAGGCTCAAACTTCAGATAAAATGATGTTCAGTCTGTTTAAAAATGGTTAACATGTCAGCTGTTTGAAATATTTAACTTGTACGCTTAAAAGATGTATTCAACAGATAATTGAAAAAGCTGAAATCAACAGCTCGAACTCCTCTTAAAGGGAAAACCTACGGCACAGAGCAAATCGAGGTGAAGAAATGACAAAAGTCCCGCAGATGTGATTAGCACTGTAACGGACCGTTTCAGCATAAAAGGGGAAAAATCCGTTTAGGCGATAATCCCCTTTTCACAAAAAGGCACAGCTACTGTAAAAGCACCAAAACTCACGAATTCGGATATAAATGAATGCACCAAACTCCCGAACTGCATACAAGGGAATAAGGTAGCACTCCAGCTGGAACCTCACGAATAGCTGCTAGCAGACGAACAGGAAAAGCAGACATCAGCTTACACTCCTAGCAGTCAATCTCCAGCAGCATACAGTGAATCCCCCCAAGAACGAGACAAGGCTCCGTGTTGAGGGTCAAGCAGTGGTCTGAGGTGCTGGGCACCCAGCCTGGTTTTTATTACATGAGTACACATACAGGCCACACCCAGGGGGAGGCATAAAATAACCAATAACATAGATGTTACCTCCCACACATCCCCTCCCCTTAGTGTGACACTTAATCCCATTATGTGTACAGTTCAAAATATACTTTTACATAACTTTCATAACTTTACAACCATACATCGTATCCACATAACAATCACATATTCAGACTCAGCATACTTTAAACATAACCACTCTCAAAAATCATACAAATCCCTCCAGTAAATAAAAAGTTACACGGAAGTCCTTTTATGACCGACCGCAAGCACCTTTTCTTGCCCAAAACAGTTCCATGGATTTGGGCTGTGCGGTCGGTCACTTTCTAGCATAAAAACGGCTAAGTCCCGTTCGAAGTATGGCCGGTACTTCGACTTTAGTCGAAGTGTCGAAGTGAAGTCGATGGTACGGGTCGGCGGTATTCAAGTTAAAATGGCCGCCGCCACGTGGTCCTTTGTCCGATGCCGGTCACTTCGACGACTTCGACAACTTCGGAAACTCCGGCACTTCGGTAACTTCGGCACTTCGGCTGCATCCGAAGTGCCCTATAAAAAGTGTCAATTCTTCTCCCATAGTAATAAAAGGGACGAACACTGTTTGTAAAGGGCCCAATCTCCCAGGGCCATAGTCCAAAGGCAGCAGGCGGGCAACCAGGCTCCTCCAATACAATGTGGCGAGATTGGTTTCGTCACAAGCACGTCTGACTATACCTCCTTTCATGTCTCTGCCGCAGGCCTCCCATGGATATTTTCTGTAAGGTAGATCATGAAATGATCTAAGAGGGGAATTGTAGATACGAATATCCATTTTGCTATCTATCCTAGCTGTTCATATAAGGGTTAATTTGAACCAAGAATACATTTGGCATTTTATCTTCTATTCTCGGAAATAGGATTTATATAAAATCCTAGTTACAGGAAAAGTACTGATTTGGAAATAACTTGTTAATTGTCCAAGATATCGGTATTTGTAAATATCTGGTTTTAATCAAATATGTAATGCGTTATATAACGAAAGAATTTAACTAGAAACAGCGGTTTATAACTTGTGAAAAACATATTATGTAATGAATGCTCATGACCCCCACCGACATGAAAATGGGGTATTAATGCAACTGACATATAATTAAAATTTGAATTGGTTATTGAACAAGTCTCTGCTATTCATTTCCAATTTCCAGAGCTCTGAATGAGTTGGCAAATAGTCATCATCCACAAAGGGTCCGGGCTGATTTTATCCCCAACAAACCCTCTGCTTAATCTAACCTTACAGATATTAATGAGGCATTTTTGCAAATCAAGATCTGTATAAGGAACAAATTAAAGGGTTTTGGAAACAAACTAGCCTAAAACAATTCGTGGAAAAAAAAATAGTACCACATGGCTTAAGACTTAATATTTCTACACCAGACAAAGTGAATACTGAGGACAAACTAAATGGATGGAACAACAACCTACTAGATTGCTCTTTCAAATGAATGCAGTATCTCATCGCATTAGAACAAGACCAATTTGAAATCACGAACCAAAAATTAAAAGAACAAATTACGTTGGTTAAAATTTCTGGCAAAATACTGATTTCCAACTGATGGAATCCAAATTAAAAGAAAATCTTGAGAGTTTCACCAAAAATATCAGAGAGAAAAAACACTTTAATTTTCAACAAGACCATCAAGGTTTTCGTGAAGGAAATATTTTTAAAATAAAGGGAAGCCCTAAAAAACGCTACAACAGCAGAAACTCCTCTATATCAGATAATACTCATTGGTCTGGTTCAGAATCTTCAGGCAATAGACCCAGAGGTAGATCCTTAACCAAGAATACACACAGTTCAAATCCTAGACACAAAGACATCCTGAGAAACCCAGAAAAAAGTAGCTTTTCTGAATATACCCGGATACAGAGGAGACAGACAGAAGAAATAGCACAATCAAACAATTCTGAAAATAAAGTAACCTTTCTAACTTCCATCTCACTGTTTCACATCTAACACTATTAAACAAAGGACTCTCCTTTGCCCCTACTCCTGGTGCAGACAAATTTAACTGGCTAAAGGACACTAATCTCTCTGGGCGCAAACTGGCACTTAACACCCTACATAAAAAGAAGACGACCAAATGGCCAAAGAGATAGGAATAGACCCTGAAGACCTACTTCCATTATTGGAAGATCAAGAAAAAGATCCTCCTCTTACAGACCTGAAACCACAAAGCTGGTATATCCCAAACTTTAAAGAGATTATCAACATCGACTTATTTGTACAACTAACTACAGATAAAATTGAACAACTAAATATTGCACAAACACCAAAAATTACCAACCTATCTTCCATTGAAAAGCAAGCCCTACAAGAACTAAGATTGGCAAATAATCCTATAATCAAATCCTCTGATAAAGGGGGCAATATCGAAGAAAAGAAAGATATATTGATATGTGCATGATCCATCTTTGTGATATCTCTAATTACAAAAAAACTCCATGGGGTTCCCACCGCCCAATACCTACTGGAATTAAAACAAATGATAAATAAAGCTAAAGACGACAAAATCATTACCCAAGAGGAGGCTAAATTTCTGCTATCCAACAATAGACCAACAGTAGCTACATTTTATTGCTTTCCTAAAATTCACAAGGATGTGATAAACCCACCGGGCAGACCCATAGTCTCAGCTCAGGGAGCAACTCATTGACTGAACAAGCAAGCAAATTCATGGAAAAAGTATTACACCCTCTGGTTATTGAACTACCTTCATATCTAAAGGATACCAAACAAACCTTACTATTCTTAGAGAACTTGACAGTACTGTGGCGGAACAGACCTTGCCACGTGTTCTTGGAGGGGGTAGCTTGCCCACCTCCTACCTTCTGACTATGGCCCCGGGATATATGGCATTTGAAAACAGTATTTGTGCCCTGTGACAAAAACTGGAGATTATGCACAAATATGACTATTGTCCATATTTTTTATGATTCCTTTAGTTTGTTGCACTGTTCCCCATGTGTTTCATCTGTTGGTTTGGCTGGATAGACTATCAGACAAACTGTGGGTTGCTGGGTGGCCACCATTTCATGTATCAGAGGCACATGGTGAGAACAATGGATGAAGCACATGGTGAGAACAATGGATGGCGGCCATTTTAACTCAAAGACACTGTTTTGACTTTTCTACACGGTGCCATCTTGACGGTATTTGGTGCACAAAGACATCGTTCAGTAGTTTTAAACTACAGAACAGGGGAAACATTTAACAGTAATTATTTCTCATATAACCTGTATATGTTCTGTGGAATCTGCATTAAACCGTATCTTCCAAACTACTGAACGGATGTGGGTGAATTTTGGATATGTGGTTCACCCAGATCCGACGGTTCCGAGGTTATTGCATGTTTTGGGGTCCCTGTGATATATGTTCTATAATACTGTATTTTCCTGACTGTGAGTTAGTCTATTGTGTCAAGATAATTGTATCACAGGCAGAGGGGAGGATTTCTGAGGATTTCTGATGTAATGAATGGGAGTGTTAGCTGTGTTGCAATGTGTTGATTGGTTGTTCTTCAAAACCCTGTGTTCAGTACTATGTTTGTAGAATGTGAATAAAAGAGGCTGTATGTGCCAGTACAGTCCGTTCTTCTTCACCCTCAATCTAGAGTCCTGTCTCTTATTGGGGGAATTGCTATATCACTACAAGGGATTGCTATGTTCTGCATGCTCCCTTGGATAAATCACTTCTAAGCTCTTTTAAGTGCTTGTTCCTGTCGTGCTCTCGGAAGGAGTCTACGGTGGTTATGGTGTCGGCTGGAGTGCTTGGAGCCCTCAGGAAGTGCTAGGAGCATCCTTCATTGGAGGTACCCAGTCAGGGTGCCAGGTGATTTGTTACAAGTATCACCATATACCCTTATTGCCAGCCTTGACGTGGTCTCGGTATATAACAACATACCACATGATGTCAGCTTAAAAGCCACATTTTTTCTGGAAAAATCAAAAAAATTTAAAACATCACGAAAAAATTCTTATTGAATTGTTGGAGTTTATACTTACTCACAACTTTTTTGTGTTTAATGGCGAGTACTACCTTCAAACTAGGGGCACAGCCATGGGAGCAGCATGTGACCCTAGCTATGCAAACTTATATCTAGGATGGTGGGAAACCACTTTACTGATTGAAACAACAACTACAAGGTACAACCAATATATCTTCAGTTGGCATCGGTATATGGATGATATCCTGGTATTCTGAACAGGCCCAATCTCTACATTTGAAGAAATGGTATCCAAACTAAATTAAAACATTGGTTTAAAACTCACTCACATTATCAGTGAGGATCATTTGGAATTCCTTGACCTTACCATTAGACTGACACCAAGAGGCGAGATAAAAACAGAACTATACAGAAAGTCCACTTCTTGTAACAACCTCCTAAACTGGCAGAGCCATCACCCTTACAAACTGAAGGTGGGTATTCCTTTTGGGCAGTACTTGAGAGCCAAAAGAAACTGTTCAAATGAGGCAATTTTTCTACAGGAAGCCAGGACCTTAAAAAGTGTTTTAAACAACAAGGCTATCCTAACAGGATTTTGAAACAGGCTTTTCAAATGGTCTCAAAAATGGATAGGGCAACATGCCTCAGAAACCAAAAACCTCAAACTAAAAAACATTTTAAGATGCATCGGAACTTCCGATGAGTTCTGGAACCTGGTTCGTAAAATCTTCTCGGACAACTGGCCCATCTTAACTCATGATAAAGACATAGCAACCAGTATCCAACAGTTCCCTAGTATCACTCCCAGACGACCACAAAATTTACGTGATCTTCTAGTGCACAGTCACTTGGAATAGACACAATCACCAAAACATGGCTCAAATCGACAAAGGGTCTATTCAGATGTGGAAGATGTAAAGCCTGCCAATTTATTACACCATCAAAAGTTGTAGAGTGCAGTAATACAAAAAAATCTATACCATAAAAGATTTTGTAAACTGAAGCACAACAAAAGTTGTTTATGTAATAACATGCAGTTGCAAGCTCCAGTACATGGGGAAGACTTACCAGGAATTCCAGAGAAGAACCCTACAGCATGTAAATTCTGTTAAAAACCAGAACATCTCTACACCGGTCGCCAACCATGTCAGAAATTTTCATAATGTGGATCCGTCTAATCTCACTTTTCAAATTAAAAAAAAAGTCCAGTTAAATACCAGGAAAGGGGACTTCAATTTAATTTTACTCAAAAAAGAATCCAGATGGATTCACCAATTTAAGACTCTGTCTCCCCAGGGCCTGAATGAGGAGTTAAATTTTACCCCTTTTATTCACAACTAATTTCCTTCACAACGGATGAGTTAAAAAAAAATATCCTATATTTCACTAAAAAATAATTAAAACTCTCTGGAACACCTAGCCAATCCCTACATTGGGCAATAACTATTTCTCCCATATTTAATACCAATATACTTTATAATTTACTATTGATAAGTAATGGATACTATTTTTCTAAATATGGTAATTCCCATTTAAATGAATTGAAATACAACAATCTTCACATTAGGAATATCCGCTGTATGTACATACAGAGTTCCAACAACATATATTTTTATAAGCACTATGTATATGGATTGGTCTAAGAAAATTTGCTCTGAAGTTCCTGTGGATAACATTTACCCATTAGCTAATGCTTTATTTAATCTGGCAGAAACATTCATTAAATAAGCAATATAGGGAGATTTTATATCCTATGTAAATATGTAAAGAATTGAATAGAGATAATTAATTATAACTCTATAATAATAACAAATAGTAACTGCCAAGTATACCTTGAATCTTGGCTAATGACGTTAAAATAGAGATCGAGTTAGAAAGGGTTAACCATCTTTCGTTTATATTATCAATATATTTTCACTCTATTATTGTGACATAACATATGTATGAGATTTAAATGGTAATTTTCTATAGATATTCATTTACTCCAATGTAATCTTTTTCCTGCCACACATTATGCAAGTAATCTAAGGGTTAAACAGCTTGCAAATAAGAGAACGCCCTCCTCTCTCATGATTGGCAGGCTGGACAAAGTGCTTAGCCAACCTGTTAAGACCTGCAGTAGTTATGGTACTGCAGTCTTCTATTCCTTTCCCAACAGCTGAGCATAAGTGAATATAGCTGCAGCAGGGAGTAGAGGAATAGTGTAGATGAATGCAGCTTCCAAGACGATTCTCCTCAGCAAATAGAATATTCCCCAAACATGAGCCTAGACTTCATGAAGGGTGTAACAGGAATAATGTTTATTGAAAACACACTGGATTTTATGAGAAATCCTCCGGCAAGAGGACCTCCCACAACAAACAAAGACATTAGCCAATCATCATACAGTCTTACAGTAATACACGCCTTCCCTCTGCCTGGGAGATATTGAGATAAGTTAAGGAATAAATCAATTATCTCCAGGCAGAGGGCACATAATTTCCCCAAAAGTTGGAACACCCCTTTCCCCACAAGGTATCCCCATAAATTACATATCCCCTGATAGTCCCGATCTGGGAACAAACATATCCAAATTTCACCCAGATCGGTTCAGGGGTTCTTAAAAAGCATTAAAGTCATGTGTTACAGACCACACACGAGGCTCCTGCCCAAAAACAGTTCTACGAATTCAGCGTGTGCGGTCGGTCAATTGAGAAAAAGGTGAAAAATGAACAAAGTACCGAATGGATCCTCCTGGCTCATAGGAGTGATTGCTCCCCTTGTCTGTACGGACAAAACTACCGAATGGCGGTCTTCTGGCTGTTCGGTAATTAAGAGAAGCCGGCGTTCGGTAGTTTCAGCAGTAGTTTGTGAGGTCGAGTGTCCAATTTTAGTTCCAGACACTCGACGACCAAGTCCGCTGACTCCCCTTGTGCGAACAAGATGGTCGCCGTTTTCTATTCCACGTGACATTCAGCTATACGAACAGCGGCTGCCCAGGGAGCACTTAATAGTTTGTTCTTTGAACTTAATGAGCCAGGAGGGTGGTCGGTGTTTGGTAGTTTCAAACTACCGAACCAATATTCAATATCCATGCAGTGAATGGGGAAAACAAACGAATAAAGAAGAAAATGTTAAGTAAAAGTCAATTTTCTTCACACAACCATTGATGAGTTGCTTGTTTAAAAATCATACACTTATCTGTCTTCAGTCCCCCCTTTGATGAGCGATCTTGGCGAAACGTGAGCGCCAGGGGCTCAGGACATTTAGCCGGCAACTGCCAAGATCTTCACAGACAGAATACTTACCGGTCGTCTAGACGTCCTGCATATTTAGGGATTAAGCAATCCTAATGATTCATTTTTACTTATAATAAGTTGACAATGGTGGGCTTGAGGCAGAATAGACAGGTATTTTATTAAGGGGTGCCCTCGAAGGCACATGAGATAAGAATTTCACCTTAGAGTTTCCTCTAAGCACTATAGACCAGTTAACAGATAGGAATTGCTTACCGATCTATTTTCCGGTTTGCTTCATCTATACGTGAGACACTATAATAGGAGCTTAGAAATCTAGCAGGTTTGTTCCTGAGAATATAATCTGTCTTTCTTACACTTATACTTTCTATCTGCCTGAGCTATTATATGCAGGTGTTCAGTAGTGATGTACCGAACGGTTCGCTGGCGAATAGTTCCTGGCGAACATAGCGTGTTCGCGTTTGCCACGGCGGGCAAACATATGCACGGTTCGTTCCGCCCCCTATTCATCATCATTGAGTAAATTTTGACCCTGTGCTTCACAGTCAGCAGACACATTCCAGCTAATCAGCAGCACACACTCCCTAGCAGACCCTCCCACCTCCTGGACAGCATCCATTTTATATTCATTCTGAAGCTGCATTCTTAGTGAGAGGAGGGAAAGTGTAGCTGCTGTTGATTTGATAGGGAAATGGATAGCTAGGTTAGTGTATTCAGTGTCCACTACAGTGCTGAAGGACTCATCTGATCCCTGCTGTAAGGACAGCACCCCAAAAAGCCCTTTTTAGGGCTACAACATCAGTCTGCTTTTTTTTTTTTTCTGTGTCACAATAGCTTGCATTTAAAAATAAAATAAAAATGTTTCACTGTAATAGAATGAATAGCAGTTAGTTGTCTGCACGCGTCTGTGTGTCAGGCCTACAGCATGTACTCTGTCAACCTTTGCCAGTTCACAGTGCTACTCATATCTGGTGTCACAATAGCTTGCATTTAAAAACCCAAAAACTTTTTTCACTGTTATAGATTGAATAGCAGATAGTTGTCTCCAAGCGGGTGTGTCAGGCCTACAGCGTGTACTCTGCCAACCTTTGCCAGTTCACAGTGCCACTCATATTTGGTGTCACAATAGCTTGCATTTTAAAACCAAAAAACTTTTTCACTGTTATAGATTGAATAGCAGTTAGTTGTCTCCAAGCGGGTGTGTCAGGCCTACAGCGTGTACTCTGCCAACCTTTGCCAGTTCACAGTGCCACTCATATCTGGTGTCACAATAGCTTGCATTTAAAACCAAAAAACGTTTTTCACTGTTATAGATTGAATAGCAGTTATTTGTTTTCAAGCTGGTGTCAGTCCTACAGCGTCTACTCTGCCAACCTCTGCCAGTGCACAGTGCCACTCATATCTGGTGTCAATGTAGCTTGCATGCATAGTACCACTAATCCCCCCAAAAATTACAGGCAGAGGCAGGCCACCCCGCAGGGGCCGTCGTGGCCGTGGTGCTGTGATCCCCTTTTGCCCTAGAAAAATGGGCAAAAGGCCACGTACCCTGAACTTGAAAAGTTCTGAGGACATAGTTGACTGGCTAACACAGGACACCCAATCTTCTACCGCTTCCGCTCGGAACCTTGACGCAACATCCTCCTCCAGCTTAACTTCGGGCACCTCTCAAGATACCACTCACCCGCCTGCCGCCACCACCAACACTAGCACCACAGCCGCTTCACTTGGTATGTCAGAGGAGTTATTTACACATCCGTTTGAAGAAATGAGTGATGCGCAACCATTATTGACAGAGGATGTAGATAACAGGGATATGTCTCAGTCAGGCAGCATTACACACATGGACGTACGGTGTGAATATGATGTTATACCTGCTGCTGCTTCCTTTGCTGAGTTGTCAGATACAAGTGAAGCGGTTGATGATGACGATGCGTCCATGGATGTCACGTGGGTGCCCGCTCGGCAAGAAGAAGAACAAGGCGAAAGTTCAGATGGGGAGACAGAGAGGAGGAGGAGACGAGTTGGAAGCAGGGGGAGGTCGTCGCAAGGAGCTAGTGGCACAGTCAGACAGCATGCATCGGCACCCGGGGTCAGCCCGACAGCACGCCAATCAACGCATGCTGTGTCCACCACCAGAATGCCGTCATTGCAGAGCTCAGCAGTGTGGAATTTTGTTTGTGTGTCTGCCTCTGACAACAGCGATGCCATTTGCAACCTGTGCCAAAAGAAACCCACCTAGGTAAAACTGCTTTGCGTAGGCACATGATCTCACATCACAAACACCTATGGGACCAACACATGAGTACAAGCAGCACACAAACTCAAAGCCGCCATCCTCCTCCTGGTCCAGCATCTTCAGCCACGTCAATCACTGCTGTCCTCCTTGCCCCCTCTCAACCATCCGCCACTCCGTCTCTCGCCTTGAGCAGCTCCTGCTCATCTGCCCACAGTCATGTGTCTGTCAAGGACATGTTTGAGAGTAAGAAGCCAATGTCAGAAAGTCACCCCCTTGCCCGGCATCTGACAGCTGGCTTGCAGATATCCAGTGGCGAAACAACATGCCAGTGAGGCGCTTGATTTGCGACAGCCCGGCACGTTGGAATTCAACACTCCTAATGTTTGACCGCCTACTCCAACAAGAAAAAGCTGTTAATGAATATTTGTATGACCGGGGTGCTAGGACATCCTCTAGGGAGCTGGGAATTTTTTTTGCCACGTTACTGGATGCTCATGCGCAATGCCTGTAGGCTCATGCGTCCTTTTGAGGAGGTGACAAACCTAGTCAGTCGCACCGAAGGCACCATCATCGACATCATACCATTTGTTTTCTTCCTGGAGCATGCCCTGCAAAGAGTGCTGGATCAGGCCATAGATGAGTGTGAAGAGGAAGAGGTTTTGGTCACCATCACCACCAGAAACAGCATTATCAGCATCGCATGCTGGACCTGCGGCAACGCTGGAAGAGGATTGTGAGGAAGAGGAGTCAGAGGAGGAATGTGGCTTTGAGGAGAAGGAAGACCAACCACAACAGGCATCCCAGGGTGCTCGTTGTCACCTATCTGATACCCGTGGTGTTGTACGTGGCTGGGGGAAGAACATACCTCCATTGAGATCACTGAGTAGGAGGAACGGGAAATGAGTAGCTCGGCATCCAACCTTGTGCAAATGGGGTCTTTCATGCTGTCGTGCCTGTTGAGGGACCCTCGTATAAAAAGGCTGAAAGAGAATGACCTGTACTGGGTGTCCACGCTACTAGACCCCCGGTATAAGCAGAAAGTGGCTGAAATGTTACCAAATTACAGTCGGAAAGGATGCAGCATTTGCAAAATAAATTAAAAAGTATGCTTTACACAGCATATAAAGGTGATGTCACAGCACAACGGGAATCTAACAGGGGAAGAGGTGAAAGTAATCCTCCTCCTCCCACGACCACGCCGGCATGGACATGATGCTTTACAGACGTGTTGTTGATGGAGGACATGCAGAGCTTTTTAAGTCCTTCGCAACGCCACAGCCCTTCGGGATCCACCCTCAGAGAACAACTCGACCGACAGGTAGCAGACTACCTCGCCTTATCTGCAGATATCGACACTCTGAGGAGCGATGAACCCCTTCACTACTGGATGGGCAGGCTTGACCTGTGGCCTGAGCTATCCCAATTTGCGATACAACTTCTGGCCTGCCCCGCTTCAAGTGTCCTGTCAGAAAGGACCTTCAGTGCAGCAGGAGGTATTGTCACTGAGAAGAGAAGTCGCCTAGGTCAAAAAAGTCTAGATTACCTCACCTTTATTAAGATGAATGAGGGATGGATCCCGAATGGACTGACAGTGGGCGATACATTCGACTAAAAAAAGCCTGATGAGATGAGCTGCCTTGGGCTAAAAATGGTCCACACGCTGCTGTATTTTAGCTCTGAATGCCGGTTGACTTGCGTGACTTGTCCGCCACCAACTAGGGTTCAAGCCGCAATGTTTTAGGGCACTTTCTGCCTGGGAAACAAACATCAATTTTTATGGCCGCTGCTACAGCAGCTGCTGCAACAATACCTAATTTTTCAGGCATGTGTACATGCCTAATTTTTCAGGCCTCTGGTGCTGCACTGTGGCTTCAAAAACCAAACCAAAAAAAAGGCACATAACAGGGATTAAACTGATAGGAATAGTACTACTTAACACACCACTCCTATCTGGTGGCATATTAGATTGCACACTCAGTGCCCCAAATTTGAAGTAGGAGGACCGACCAAGCATCTTTTTCCATCTCCCGCTTCCTAAAATCTAAGCCATATACACGTCCCCTGATAGAGCGCCAGCTCGTTATTCTCTTGGGCGCCAGCTCGTTATTATCTTTTTCACTTCACTAGGGACACTTTACTGCACTATGGGCACTTAGACCCACTCTTTGTCTTGCACAGTATTATTCCTAGCCAGCATCTGTGATAGGAAATCAGGCAGTCATCTAAACGTTTCGGTTGAGCTTTAGCTTATTACACCCTTGAAGGTGGTTAAGGAGATTAGGGCTAGTTTAGAGGATTCTTCTTAGACCTCTCTGAGTCTTTATAGCCCTTCTACCTATCCAGCATTTCTGGAAAATACCTAAGAGAAAGAGTGTCTGTGATACATTTAACTTTATATGACCTTATTGACACTTTTTATGACAGCATCACTCCGGTCTCCATACTCTCTTCCTATACCCATCTATTTAGAGGGAATTTCCTTGCCCCTGGCAATATTATATAATAGTTAATAGTATTACCATTATTACACAATTTTATAACATGACAGGAGGCTTCATATTTGCTTAAGTCTCTCTTTACTAGAACTCCACAGCAGCAAAAAAACATAGAGAGTTAAAAAACCAATCAGAAAATAGTAAGGAGACCATATAACTCCCTTCCCAACATTCCATTTCCTCTTTCTTTGCTGCTCCGCATCAGTAACAGGTCAGAGTACCACTGCCTCCTGCTTTTATTAGTTGGTGGCTTTGGGTTTATATGCTTTAATATATATTTGTTTTTTATGCATTTTACTTATACTGTCTTGTTGTGTTCTGGGGACTTTCTATTTATATCCTGTATTCTACCCTCTGGGGATCTCACTTCCCCGTTTTTCACTGTCCCCTTTTTTGCCTTTCGGCTTTCCCACTTTGTTTCCCTGCTCGGGGGTTTCTGGAGGCTGGCCCGTTCTGCCTCCTCCGATCCCCCCGAACACCGGGACCGTGGAGTACGTCTCCAGCGGTCCGTGAGCGTTTTTCTCGGCTACGGTCGCGGGGCGCTCGTTTCTGAGCGCTCTGCCGCCGACCGGATCTTCTCCACGTGGCCGCACCTCGCGGCCACCCCGATCCGCGGACCGCGTGTGTCCGCCGGGCGGAGAAGGGAGCTCTTGCTCTCGCCCCATCCCCCGCCCGTTTAACTTCTTGGCGCCGGACTCCCTGCTGCTCTGCCGGCGCGGGGGCTCCCACTCACATAGACCGCGGCCGCAGGCCTGTGTGGGGTCTGGGAACCCCCCCTCTGCCCCTCCTTGGTTATTTTTCGTTTCATGTGTATTTATGCAGGTGACCTTTTTCCATTGCCCTGCACATGGAGCATTGGGATGCAGTTAGCACTTTACTGTATATGCATGAA
Source organism: Pelobates fuscus (assembly GCF_036172605.1). Taxonomy (NCBI): domain Eukaryota; kingdom Metazoa; phylum Chordata; class Amphibia; order Anura; family Pelobatidae; genus Pelobates; species Pelobates fuscus. The sequence goes on along the minus strand of NC_086318.1, from coordinate 29,006,366 downwards.
TTCCTTTCCTGTGTGCCTTAAAGGTGTATGCTCCAATTTCATCTACACTGGTATAATGGGGTCCTTTTACCCGTCTTGGCCCTAAGAATATTTCATCCTGCATTACACTATGAGAGCACATTACCAGATTGTATCTAGTACATATGTGACTGTACATACATTATTGGCCTGCTGACCCTCTGCCCATACTACTGGCCTCCGTGTCAATACACATACTACTGGCCTGCTGTGTCTGTGCCTATACTACTGGCCTGCTGTGTCTGTGCCCATATACTGGCCTGCTGTGTCTGTGCCCATAATACTGGCCTGCTGTGTCTGTGCCCATAACATTGGCCTGCTTTGTCTGTGCCCATAAGATTGGCCTGCTTTGTCTGTGCCCATAAGATTGGCCTGCTTTGTCTGTGCCCATAAGATTGGCCTGCTTTGTCTGTGCCCATAAGATTGGCCTGCCTTGTCTGTGCCGTAAGATTGCCTGCTGGGTCTGTGCCTTTTCCGGCCTGCCCTGGCTATAATTTACGCTCGGACCGCCCTGCCAGTACCCTATTAAGGAGCCGGCTCTGGCCGTGCCTAACCCCCATCGGCCGCTGGCCTATACTATTCAGTGGGGAGTTTATGCGGGGGTCCTCTGGGGCCATACTGTTGACACACATACATTGCTCTCATATTAACCGGGTCTCACCTGTCATTTTTACTCCAGGGTCACGCTACTGCTCAGATATGGATGCTTCGACCCAAGAGAACTTGCAGGCTATGATCAATGCGGCTGTTGCCGCTTCAGTGGAAAAAGCGCTCTCACGCGCTATGCCCCAGCCATCCCAAGAGAGGGAGGTATCGGAGGCTCAGCGCATGCTGATTGAGTCCGACCCCGACTCTCCAGACAGGAGCCAGGCACGCGCACCTAAGCGCTATTGGAAGGGTGCAGGCCCTGAGCATACTGCCCGGAAGGGCAAGGCTCCTGCTAAGCGACCTAAGCGGGCGTCCGCTTCCTCTCCAGCACGCCTGAGATACTTCCCCGAAGAGGAGGAAGATTTCACCCTTCCCGTGCCTCTATCCGTCCTGGATGAATGGCGGGCGGACCAGTCCCCCTCGGAGGACGAGGGAGGGTGGGGTGGGGAAGATTCGGATGAAGATGCATACCATCAGGATGCCGATGAGACCACCTCGGAGAACCTTCGCGCCCCTCTGGGGGAGGACGTGTTCCTGGACACCACAGGCGTACCCCTCTTTGATCCGCGCAACATCCGGCATCCCCGGTCTCCCGAGTGGTCTTTGCCTGAACACCTGGCCCAGTTTGTTCACTATTGGGTCCGCAGACCCCTCGACTGGGCAGTTCAAAAGAGGCTGAGGGCGGAATGCCCCAGACCCACCTTGCCTGACAAGGTCGCTGTGACACGCGAATTTGATCCGATGGTCTCCACCTACTTGACCCGGACTGGTCGAGATCCCAAGAAAGGGGTCGAGCGCAACCTCCGCCTCGCACAGGATAAGGTGCTGGACGTACTGGGACCACTGTCACGGATCCTAGCCATGGCGGACGAAGCTGTCACACAGGGCTCACCCCTGGACGCTGCTGACATCAGGGATTGGGCATTGCGCTCCGTTTGCCTGCTGGGCAACTCCAACTCGGCCCTGTGCACGGAACGGAGAAGAGCAGTCCTCATGCGCATGGACGGCAAGTTGTCGGAACTGGGTTCCAAGGAGTTGGGCCCGTTGGCTAAGGGCCTGTTATTTGGGGAACCCTTCATCAAGGAGCTCCAGAGGCATGTTAACCTCTACACCACCCTGAATAAGGCGCAGGCTTCGATAAAAAGGGTGTTTCGTTCTCACTCTGCACGTGTTTTTGGCAGGGCTGGTAGGCAGCGGGGTCGTGCCTCCAGCCGCTTCTGGCCTTCGGGCCAACGAGGATCCCGTTCTCCATCCTTCTTCCCCAGCTACCGCTCGGGGTCCTTCGCTTCCTGGAGGTCGGACCGCGGCAGAGGTAACCGTGCCCGTGGTCGAGGCAGACTGCCACCAGGTGAGACACATGACACCACACGTTTATCAAAGGTATTTGCATGCCGGCCGATTACGTTTTTGTCTCGACAGGTGGAAAGACATCTCTTCCGACGCATGGATCCTCCAAACGGTCCGGGGTTACGTCATAGACTTCCATTCCCCTCCTGTTCAGGAGTCCCGCCCCCGGACTCCGGTATCGTCGAAGGAATCAAAGGCCCTGGTGGACGCCGAGATACGAACCCTCTTCGACAAAGGGGCAGTTCAGTGGGCTCCGGACGACGGCGGTTTCTTCAGCTCGATTTTTCTAGTCAAGAAAAAGACTGGAGAATTCCGACCGGTTATAAACCTGAGGAGTCTGAATGCCTTCGTTTCTTACCACCACTTCAAGATGGAAGGCATCCATCTCCTACGGGACCTCTTACATCAAGGGGATTGGTTCACTCGCCTGGATCTGAAGGACGCATACCTGTCTGTTCCGGTGGCGCCAGATTATCGTCGTTTTCTACGATTCGTTTGGGAAGGAAGGCCATGCCAATTCACCTGCCTCCCCTTCGGCCTCAGCTCGGCTCCGTGGTGTTTCACCAAGCTACTGAAACCGGTGACCGCATGCTTGCGTTCCAGAGGCATTCGATGCCTGATATACCTGGACGATTTGCTTCTCTTCTGCGAGGACGCCTCCAGGCTGAAATCTCAGACGGCCTTCGCGGTCTCCTTGTTCGAATCCCTGGAATTTGTGGTCAACCAGGAGAAGTCGGCCCTGAAGCCGACGCAGGTGGTTCAGTTTCTGGGTTTCGAGATCGATGCGGTTCAGTGCATCCTACGACTTCCCCAGACGAAGATCACAGCCATTCGGAAAGAGATTAGAAGAATTCTACGCCAGGTCACGATTCCTCTCAGGGTTTTGGCGCGGATAGTGGGTCTCCTGTCCGCGTCTATCCAAGCCATCTACCCTGGCCCCCTTCACTACAGGGCCATGCAGCGCCTGAAAGCACGCTTCCTGCGCCGGACGCCCTCTTACGACCAGCGAATTACCCTAACTCAGGAAGTCAAGACCGAGCTCCGATGGTGGCTGTTACACATGTCGGCCTGGAATGGCAAGGCGATTTTCGGGCCGACCCCAGACTTTGTCCTAGAGTCGGACGCAAGCTTGTGGGGCTGGGGTGCGACTTGCATGACTGCCTCCACAGGAGGCCCCTGGTCGAACACGGAGGCAGGATACCACATCAACTGCCTGGAGATGATTGCGGGGTCGTTCGCTATATGCAGCCTTGCGGGCCACCTGTCGGATTGCTGCATCCTCCTGAGGATGGACAATATCTCGGCGGTGCAGTATATCAACCGCCTGGGGGGGCCCGTTCTCAAGCACTGACGGAAGTCACGAAGGAGATATACAACTTTTGCCTTCAACGCAATATCACTCTCCAGGCGGAGTATCTTCCAGGAGTATCGAACCTGACGGCAGACTGGTTCTCCAGACACTGGAGAGATGCCAGCGACTGGCGACTACATCGGCAAGTCTTCCTCGAGGTGGCACGACGGAGGGGCCCTTTCACGGTGGACCTGTTCGCATCCAGAACAAACTTCCAGGTCCCGAATTACTTCAGCTGGCTCCCGGACCCGACGTGCACGGCGGTGGACGCTTTCCTTCAAGACTGGCTGTCACAGGGAGCCTATGCTTTTCCGCCGTTCACTATGATACCCAGGGTCCTACTCCAGTTACGACGTCAACAAGTGTCGTTAGTATTGCTGGCACCTCTGTGGCAGGGCCAAGCCTGGTTTCCGGAACTACTCGAGCTGTCTTGTCAGGATCCGCTCCTTCTCCCGTCCCTACCGACGCTCCTGTCGGACACTCGAGGCAACCATCACCCCCTCGTTCTGGAGGGCCATCTCCGTTTGGTGGCTTGGACTCTTTCCGGGGCTCCTGGAGGGTCGATGAACTATAGGAATCGGCTAGACACCTCCTATGGGACTCGTGGGCCCCAGGCACGAGGAAATGTTATCTATCCACCTGGAACGTTTGGTGTCGTTGGTGCGTTGAACGGAGTGTCGATCCCTTTACAGCACCTGTCTCCAGCGTTCTGAATTTCCTTTCACACCTGTTTGTCCAAGGTAAATCATATCGCTCAGTGAACGTGGCCAGGTCGGCCATTTCGGCGGCTCATGTCCCTCTTCTAGGGACGCCGATTGGACAGGATCCCTTGGTTTGTAGACTGTTGAGAGGGATCAGACTGTCGCGTCCCCCGGCTCCTAAATATACATCGCTCTGGGACGTACACCGGGTCTTGGATTTCATTCAGTCTTGGCAGGAAGATCAGGATCTATCTCTACGACAACTGTCGGCCAAATTTGCGCTTCTGTTATGTTTGGTGTCATTTCGTCGGGTCTCCGACGTTAGGGCCTTCGATGTTAACGCCTTCTCCTTTTCTCCTGACGGGGTGACTTTTTCGGTTACAAGGCGTACCAAATCTGACTCTTCAACAGTCTTCTACCCCTTTTTTCGAGAAGCCCCTAGACTCTGTGTAGTTTCTACCCTGTCTCGTTATGTGGCTATCACCAAGCCGCTTCGACCCTCTCAATCAGGACAGCTGTTGATTTCCTACGTACGCCCACATAAACCGGTTTCGACCGTTACCCTGGCTCGCTGGATCAGATGGCTACTGTCGTTGGCCGGCGTGGATTCATCGTTCGGTGCTCACTCAGTTAGGGGTGCGGCAGCCTCTGGAGCACTGATGGCGGGTGCTTCCCTATCCGATATTCTACGTTCAGCAGACTGGTCTCGAGAGGACACCTTCCGGAGATTCTACTTCAGACCGGCGGAACATGCATCGTTGGTTCTCCTGAATGAGCGTTGAAACAGCAAATATAAAGCCTCCTGTCATGTTATAAAATTGTAGATTATGCTAGCTTTAGTGTACCTATAATCTTAATTTTATTAATGACAGGAGGCGAATATTTCCCACCCTTTTCGTTTCCCGACCCTTGGTTTTCTTTGTTATTGTACGTTTGTTGAATAAAGAATTACTCTACTGATCAGTTTCTCTGGTGTTTATTTTGGTATTTTCTATTCCTGGGGCGTGGCCGATAGACTTGGTGGTTTGCTCCTTACAAATTGTGTTGGGTGGCTACATGATTTTAGACGTACATTTCGTTGGCTAATCACTTTTTTCGACTGTTTCTCTCATTTCAGTGTAAAGTTCTCAAGATGAGGTCAAGTTCAAGTCTTCGATTCGGTTGAACAGTTTTCTGCGTGAATCGTTATCTATGTCAAGATGGACCGTTCTGTTATATTGTGTTATGTTTTTTCCTGACTGTGTTTGTTGTCGCAGCTCGGAAGAGGAAATGGAATGTTGGGAAGGGAGTTATATGGTCTCCTTACTATTTTCTGATTGGTTGTTTAACTCTCTGTTTTTTTTTGCTGCTGTGGAGTTCTAGTAAAGAGAGACTTAAGCAAATATTCGCCTCCTGTCATTAATAAAATTAAGATTATAGGTACACTAAAGCTAGCATAATCTACAATTAGCCACTATAGGGGAACGAGTATAGTATCCCTTTGTTATTTATAAATGATACAATAAAAACTTTTGTCCATTACTCAATTTACTTTAACAAAGGGTACTAACCACGGTATTAGGAAGCATTACTCTGCTTTCCCTTTCTTCCTTATATTATACACCTATGCTCACTAGGATTTGTAGGTATCACTTTATTATAGTTGTCTAACCTTTTCCTATGCCAGTTTTAGATCTCCTTCTTGGGAGATTTTTTCTTTTTTCAGTTTATTAGCATACCTGGGTACAAGCCCTAAGTGGGGCTGGCACCACCACCTGACCACATTTCCTCATTTCTTCCACTCATACCGCTTTTTCCATCTTTGAAGGGGTTTGGCGAAACAAGGAAATAGTCCTCTACTCGTAACAGGGATTAAACTGATAAGAAAAGTACTACTTAACACACCTTAGAATAACGCAGAGACAGGCAACGCAGAGAGAGGAGTCTGAAGAAGAGGAGTCAGAGGAGGAAGGTGGCTTTGAGGAGGTGGAAGACCAAACACAGCAGGCGTCCCAGAGGGCTTGTTGTCACCTTTCGGGGTGTACGTGGCTGGGTGGAGGAAGATACCTTCAATGACATTAGTGAGGAAAAGGAATGGGACATGGTTAGCTTGGTATCCAACCTTGTGCAAATGGGGAGTTTGCGGTTGTGCAAATGGACTGTTTGCGGTCGTTTGCGGTGCATTAAACGGGGGGTTTGGTCTGTCACTGTGAAGCGGGCGTAACCCTTACACTACCTGATCGATACAACATCATACGGTAGGTCCCCCCTCATTATTTTTATGGCCCCCACCCACCGCTCACTGGTGGGGGTGGGCGGGAGGACAGTAGGTCCCCCCATTGTGATTTATGGCCCCCACCCACCGCGCAGGGGTGGGGGCCTGGGGGAGGACAGTAGGTCCCCCCCCTTATCCTTATTTACTGAATATGTCCCTGTATAACAATGTTTGGCATTTAGTGAATATTCCCTATTCTGCTCTCTGTCAGGGTGTATCAGGGTCTCCGAGGACAGGTCTCAGTCCATATCTGCCAAGTGACCCTATGTAGGAGGAACAGTCCCTATTCTGCTCTGTGTCAGTGTGTATCATGGTCCCTGAAGACAGGTGTCAATCCATATCTGCCAAGTGACCTTATGTAGGGGGAACAGTCCCTATTCTGCTCTGTGTCAGTGTGTATCAGGGTCTCTGAGGACAGGTGTCAATCCATATCTGCCAAGTGACCCTATGTAGGGGGAACAGTCCCTATTCTGCTCTGTGTCAGTGTGTATCAGGGTCTCTGAGGACAGGTGTCAATCCATATCTGCCAAGTGACCCTATGTAGGGGGAACAGTCCATATTCTGCTCTGTGTCAGTGTGTATCAGGGTCTCTGAGGACAGGTGTCAATCCATATCTGCCAAGTGACCCTATGTAGGGGTAACAGTCCCTATTCTGCTCTTTGTCAGTGTGTATCAGGGTCCCTGAGGACAGGTGTCAATCCATATGTCAAGGTGTCAATATGTCATATGTCAGGTGTCAATCCATATCCATTGTGATTTAGGAATGTTAGATGATTTATGCCCTTTATGGATTAAAACCAGAATCTGCATCAACTGTGTAATTTTCCATGGGAGTTTTGCCATGGATCCCCCTCCGGCATGCCACAGTCCAGGTGTTAGTCCCCTTGAAACAACTTTTCCATCACTATTGTGGCCAGAAAAAGTCCCTGTGGGTTTTAAAATTCGCCTGCCCATTGAAGTCTATGGCGGTTCGCCCAGTTCGCCGGTTCGCGAACATTTGCGGAAAATTTTATCTGCACGACATCACTAGTGTTCAGGTCCATTCAGACTGAGCCTCACTGATACTTAATAACTCTATAACTGTTACTTAGTAACGGCTGAATACACAGTACAAGAAATGTATCCAAAGTAACAGCATAAACAGCCTGTCTCTGTGTAACGACTGAATTAACGGCATGAGGAATGCAACCTTTATAAGGTATCTGCTTCATAAGACTCAAGGAAGCACTTTAGGGCTTACCTACTGACTAATTTCTGGAGTTATATTGATTTATGTTGTTTAAAATACTAACAACCGTTTAATAAACTTTAACTCTATCTGTACTGGTATACAACAGAGAATTAGGACTACTTACCTTATTTTAATATTTCTTGCTATACACGTTTTATTTTATGTATTAACTAGAGATGAGCAGACAACTTGATGTTCGGGTTTGCCAGGTAAGGCCGGACTTTGGTAAAAAGTTCGAGTTCGGACGCGAACTTGACACGAACTTGACCCCGAAACCCATCGAAGGCAATGGGGACCTGAACTTTTGGGCACTAAAATGGCTCTAAAAAAGTCCTGGAAAGGGCTAGAGGGCTGAAAAAGGAAGTAAAATGGGGGTAAGAGTAGGACAAGTGCCCTACAAACACATGTGGATTGGGAGATGACTTAAAATAACATAAACATTAAAAATACTAATCTTGAACTAGGAGGAGGAGGTGGATGTGGAGTAGGAGGTTGAGGAGGTAGTGACCGTGGCGGTGTATGTGGAGCGGAGGTTGAAGCAGAGGAGGTAGCCAACACTGTTTATTTTTTAATTGGGGTAGCCCCCAAAATATTGGGACATATAAAAAAAGAAAACAAAGAATAAGTGCACTTGAGTATAACAATAGCTAGGTGAGGCCGGTATAAAAGTCTATTCTGCACAAAAATTCGCAGAGGGGAGGGGCGATGACGTGACGACGCACGCCGGTCACGTCCCGCGGAAGGTGAGGGGAAAAGCCGCGAAAAAGACAGGGAAGCCGCGAGGTACCTGAGGCAGAGGGTCCATGGCGGCAGTTGGCGGTAGCTGGCGACGGATGAGTGTACACGAGGCTGCAGGGTCCAGATAGCACAAGAGGTTGCATAGAGGCCCAGGACAGCGAAGCCTGAAGTTAAGGTCAACGCAGTAAAGGGGAACGAACGAGCAGATACACGTGGTGGACGGACAGACGAGTAATTCGGACCATTCAGTACGACAGCAAGCCCCAAAAATGGCATACATAACAAGCAGAAGACAAGCAGAAGACATTCCAACTGCAAGTATATAAAAAGCATATTAATAAGCTGAATAATGTCTGTATAATCAACAGAAAACTATTTCATAGGCAAATTGAACATAGACTTGACAAATACTGGGTGTACACAGATATACAGACTTACTGAAAACTCCATCAATAGGAGTGTGCAAAGTTTGTGCAAAGGTTCCAAAACTAATTTCAGTTGTTGTATACTGTTGTTATACATTGATATATAGACCTAAGGAAAAGTCCGATAATAGGAGCGTGGAAAAGGCTCCAAACTAACCCCAGTTGTGAGATTCGTTCCCAATGGAGATCTGTGATCAACATATCATTATTAATGAAAACCCCGTTAACAGGAGCGTGCAAAGGCTCCAAATGAATGAATTTTGGATGAGAGAGTTATCTCTTTTGGAAAAGCGTGCTTAATTCAATCATTATTCATAAAATAGTTAAGACGGAAAAAAAAAAAAAAAAAAAAAAACGGAATAACACAGAATATATGGAATAGTATGGAATGTCGCTAAGTCCCATGTACACGTTTAAAATAGATATTTAAGAGGGAAAAATTACTATTTTGTAATTGGCTTGGAGCTATCTGGAGAACTGAGGGATAATTGGATAAAATTGGATAAAACTATCTATTTATCTTTCTAAATGCTCTAAAAACTTTAAAGTTTGCCTGATGCCTGTTGAATGTTAAGACGCTAAGAACGAAATGCCAGAGAACAATTGAAAGCCGAGGAACGCCGTGAGACCCTAGTCCCTGAAATCAGGATACCGGATACAATCAAGCGAAAGGAAGACGGAACAATTAAATAAAATAATTTTTCTTTTTTTTTGTTCTATATATACTTTTTGATACATACCATCCTGCTCTTATTAACCCCATACAAGAAAGTGCAATAATGGCAAACAAAAAAAGTGAACTTAAGCTGGGAAATAAAAGAGAAAAAAAACTCGACCAAAGAAATGAAAAAAGACTCTCAAACTATTTCTCACCCCAAGACAAGGAGAAGGCAGAAAGAAGAAATAGTATAAATGGAGCAGCCCAACTCATAACGCAATCTACAATACAAACAAACCCCGAGCATGAAATGTCGGACTCTTTGAGTAAAGACGCTGGCCTAATTGGAAAAGATCTCTTGAATGAATGCTTACAAGTGCAATTAGAAAATATAAAGAAAGAGATACACCTAATGATGGGGGACTTTAAAACAGAGATAGCCAAAATAATGGGCAGAATAAATCTAATAGAAGACAAAATGGATCATATAAAACTACAACAAGGTTTAAATGAAGAAAGAATTATACAGATGGAAAAAAAAATGGCGTTAATGGAAGCCAAGATCTCGGATAATGAAGATAGAGCAAGGAGAAACAATATCAGAATAAGAGGAATCCAAGAAGAAGTTACTTCAGGAGGACTTGACGAATTTCTAAAAGAATTTTGTAAATTTTTGGGGGTCCAGCAGAACATTAGCCAATTTTGTACGGAAAGAATACATAGAATTCCAAACCCAAATAATATTCCAGTCCAGCAACCAAGAGATGTCATTGCAGTCTTAAACTCATATAGACTTAAACAAGAAATTATGAGGGCAATGAGATCCAAGCCCCTACAGGACTCTAAATATGAATCCATCAAAATATTTAACGACCTATCTAGAAGTACCAGAATGGCTAGAAAAATTTTTACATCTTGCACTGTTAAATTGAGAGACATGGGAATCAAGTATATTTGGTTGTTCCCAGTTGGATTAAGATTCACGTATGGAGAAAAAGTGGAAATGTTTAGAGAAGTTCAGAGTTTGCAAAAATGGATGCAGGAAACCTTTAAATAATAGTTGTAGGGGCCTACACTAGACTTCCCCCTCCCCCTCCCCATGAATAGGGGTCGGGAAGAGGTAATTCTGAGTAGCCATATAAAGGCTTTTTTTTTTTTTTTTTTTTTTATTTCCCCCTCTTGGGTCTTTCCCCCTTGGTCGTTCTCCCTTGAAGAGAGAGTATGATAAGTAACAGAGATAAGCACTGTACACAAAGACGCGTTATGAAACAAAGAAGAAGATAATTAGGAAAGTAGGATAGTTAATATAAATTTCTCTATAGAAATTAACACGAGGTGAATTGAACTGAGATAAAACACAATTAGAGAAATAGAAAATCATATGGTTAAATAATTCACACAAATATTAAAGAATATATAAAAAGAAAGGAAATAGAAAGGAAGAGGAGGAGTAAGATAAAGAGGGTAAGAAGGGAAGGAATATAAGATATATCTGAATATCACACAAATAAATGATAGTAGTGGGGAGCACTTAAGCACTGAAAAATGCGAGAAGGATAGGGAAATTAAATAATTAATAAATGGAGAGAGAGTATTACACTATGAGAAAATAATATTGGACATGAGCACTAAAGATAAATATTACAGGGGAAAAGACAGAGAAGAGAGAAGAGGAAGTCTGGTAAAGAATGTAAAGCAATTACTCTTTTCTTTTTTTTTTTTTTTTTTTTTAATATTATCTCCGCTTGAATTCAGGGTAACTCGCGGAACGCTTCCCTATATACTCGATAGAATGGCTAGTATATCCCATCACCTAACCATATAGGGTGGTTAATTTGTAAATTTCTTCCCTCCTGACATACAGGGGGAAGGAACGTAGGGATATTTATGGCTCCTAAGGGAAAGGAACCATTCATTTTAGTGTTAATTGTAGGGGTGCAATGTCTTGTATGTTATGTCATTTATTGGTTGTCCAGACTGAGGGGAAAGGGGTCAGATAGAAGTAAGGTATGCTTAGAATAGCATCTCTCAATGTAAGGGGGTTAAATACACCACAGAAAAGAGTTATTCTCACCGATTTTATTAGGAAAGAGTCAATACATATATGTGGAATACAAGAGTCACACTGGCTAAAAAATGACAAGGATAGATTTAGCTCAAAAGAGTTCCCTCATATTTTTAGATCCTCTATGCCCAAGAATAAGAAAAGAGGAGTAGCAATTATAATTTCCGCAAAGATAGATTTCAAGTTAATTTATCAAGTTTCAGATGACGAAGGAAGGACTCTCATAATAATTGGAGAGATAAACAATCAGAGATACACAATTGTAAATCTATATGCCCCCAATAAAGCTCCCATAAGGTTTCTAAATAAACTGGTGAATAAAGTCGAAAAAATTAAACAAGGGAAAATAATATATATGGGAGACTTCAACTGTATTCTAGACCCTGAAATGGACAGAAATAAATTAAAGACAAATGAGAACAAGAGACAATTAGAACAGTCCTCCCAAAAATTTAACGAGGTAATTAAAAAGGCAGGTCTTATGGATACATGGCGCATATGGCATCCTATGGAAAGGGATTATACTTGTTTTTTCTTTCCCACACCAGGTATATTCAAGAATAGATTACATATTGACAGAAATAAATATTGTTAGAAGGGTCAAAAAAATTTTGATCACTAATATCCCATGGTCAGATCACAATGCTTTAATTCTGGAAATCAAAGAAGAATTTCCCAAAACTAGATCTAACTGGAGATTGAATGAAAATTTGTTAAAAAAAAAACAAAATGTAGACACAATACAAAAGGCTATAGAAGATTATTTCAGAGAAAACAATAATCCGGAGACCTCACTATCTACGCTTTGGTGTGCGTTTAAATGTACAATCAGGGGAAGCTTTATAAAAATGGGCACAGAGGAAAAAAAAAGAAATTTACAAAACTTGGCACAACTTTATATAGATCATGATAGATTGGAAAAACAGAATAAAAAAAAATATCGTTTGAAATAAGTAAAGAATTAAAAAAAATAAAGGAGAGCATTAATAATATATTGATAAACAAATCTAACCTTGCGTTAGAACGTTTAAGAAGAAACTGGTATTATAAAGGGAATAAAGCAGATAAACTACTAACAAATAGATTAAAAAAGGAAAAAACTAAAAAAATTATTTCTAAAATAAAAATAAATGGAGAAGAAGTAGTCCTGTCGCCAGAGAAGATCGGCAACGCATTTCAAAAATATTACGCAGAACTATACAATCTACCCGGGGGAAATAATGCCGATGATATTTCCAAATTCATTACAGAACTCAAACTCCCGCGTATAACAGAGGCCCAACTGGAAGTATTAAATGAACCTGTCTTACAAAATGAAGTAGAATCTGCAATTAAAAAATTAAAATCAAAAAAAGCACCAGGCCCCGACGGGTTCAGTAACTGCTTTTATAGAACCTTTAGGGGTAATATAATAGAACCTCTTACCAAACTATTTAATGACTTTATGACATACGGAAATATTCCCAGCGAATTGCTAAAAGCCCACATAGTCCCAATTCCAAAGCCTGGAAAAAATTTGGAATTAGTAATAAATTATAGACCTATCTCATTACTTAACAGCGATATTAAAATCTACTCTTCTGTTTTAGCAGACAGGTTATCTAATGTAATAACTAGTATTATTCATCAAGATCAGGTGGGCTTCATATCCAGTAGAGCCCCAACTTCTAATATTAGGAGATTGATAGATGTGGCAGATTTGGCAACCAGATATAAGATCCCCCTCCTTGCCCTGTCACTAGATGCCGAAAAGGCCTTTGACAGGGTAAGGTGGGAGTTTCTGGAGACAGCCCTGTCTGGCTTCGGATTTCAAGGTAATATCACCAGGGCTATCATGGCTTTATATACAACTCCAACGGCCAGGGTAGTGGGAAGCGGATTTTCTTCCGAATGGTTCCAGTTAACAAATGGAACTAGACAGGGTTGTCCCCTGTCCCCTCTATTATATCTGATTAGTCTTGAACTATTAGCACACAAAATCAGAGCGGATGACTCTATAAAAGGAATAGAACTAGAGAACGAATCACTAAAGCTTACAATGTATGCAGACGATGTGGTACTTACTCTGAGAAATCCCGTGAAATCCATGGAAAAGGTCATGGATTCCATAGAGGAATATTCATTCTATTCAGGATATAAATTAAATTTAAGCAAGTCTACAGCACTCTCATTCAATCTCACGTTGAATACTAAACAAAAGTTATTTGACAAATTCGGATTTAATTGTGAAAAAAAAACCATGGAAGTTTTGGGCATAGAAATTACTAATGAACCAAATAATATGATGGAACAAAATTTTTTAAGGCTAATGAAAGATACAGCTAAAACCCTGAATAATTGGAAGGGAATTGAAGTATCATGGTGGGGGAGAATAAATATTATAAAATTCTATATATACCCAAAGTGGGTGTATCTCTTTCGCATGCTACCCCTTTACTGCTCAGAAAGTTGGCTATCTTTAGCACAATCAATCATTAACAAATTTATTTGGGGTCAAAAACGTCCTAGATTAAGCAGAAACCACTCAAAATTAAAGATAAAAGCGGGTGGACTGGGAATCCCACAATTAAATCATACCTGGAGAGTATGTAACATTGCACATGCAATAATAACCCAATCTGATGTAGCAAAAGAACAAATTTGGGTTAAAATGGAACAGAGCCTACTTAATGATGAAATAAAGGAGGATATATACCCTCTTTTTTGGAAGACAGACCATAGAAAAAACCTTAGACAAGGTAATTATGATAAGGGCTTGATCCTAAACAATTTAATCCCCATATGGTACAAATTAAGAAAAGATCTAGACTTACAAGACAAACTGCTTACTAGCATTGATTTTAGACAGTTACAAAAAAATATAATGGATCTAAACATCCAGAGCTGGATCAATGCAGGAGTCAACAAAATTAACAACATAATAGATAATGGCAAGATAAAAGATTTTAATACTTTAACTGACGAATATAAGTTACAAGCCAAAGAGATATTTACCTATATTAGAATAAAGGGGTACCTTAATGAGCACTTAATAAAAAATTACTCAGCGAAACATTTAATACTGGAACAACTACTAAAAGACCATACTATTATTAAAAAGTTAGTCTCAAAGTGTTTTAAGTTAATCGAAACTGACCCGGAAGAAATTATTGGCCTAGTGATATCAAAATGGGAGAAGGAAATAGACAATAACATAAGTTACGAGGACTGGATAAAAGCACTGAATTTGACCATAAAGAATGTACACTGTCTGAACTTAGTGGAACTCCAATATAAAATCATGAATAGATGGTATTTAACGCCAGATAAACTTGCTAAAATGTACCCGGACGCATCGGATAAATGCTGGCGCTGCGGGGAACATAAGGCAGGAATGCTACATATATGGTGGGAATGTGGTGAGATAAAAAGTTTTTGGGATATTGTAACTAAGAATATTGAATCATGGACAGGAATTAAGGTTGATAAGAAACCACAGTTTTTTCTGTTACAACTACATATGTCTCAGAATCTAGACCAATATGTTGTCCTGATAATCCATACACTGTTAGCAGCCAAAATATCAATTGCTAGGAAATGGAAAGCTAGAGAAATCCCAATATGGGAGGAAGTAAAATCACAATTAATCTATCAGTTGAAAATGGAGATAGGGATAGTTAAAGAACCAAGTACTCTGAAAAATTGGCTAGATATCATACAGGAAAATTAGTTTATAGAACCCTGCTTACATTTGATACAAAGATAGCTAGATGCTATAATAGGAATGTAAAATTACTTAAGTAAAATCTAATCTGACTCAAGTTAGACCCCAGTCTGGACTTTTTGTTTATTTTTGTTATTGTATAGTTAATGTTTTGTATGTCTGATATGTATACACTTGAATTTTTTATCACGTAAATGCAATATGAGAAAATGGAAATGCATAAAAGGCTGTATATGTTTTATATAATAAGAAAAACAATAAAATATTAAACAAGTAAAAAAAAAAAAAAAGTCTATTCTGCACAAGGTACAGACAAGTCTGGTGGGATCCATGCCTGGTTCATTTTAATAAACGTGAGCTTGTCCACGTTGGCTGTGGACAGGCGGCCTCGCTTGTCTGTGATAACGCCCCCTGCCATGCTAAACACACGTTCAGACAATACACTGGCTGCAGGGCAAGCCAGCACCTCAAAGGCATAAAGGGCAAGCTCAGGCCATGTGCCCAATTTGGAGACCCAGAAGTTGAATGGGGCAGCCCCATCAGTCAGTGCGTGTAGGCATGTGCACATGCACTGTTCCACCATGTTGCAGAAATGCTGCCTCCTGCTAAGACGTTCCATATTAGATGGTGGTGCTGGTTGTTGTGGCTTTTCCACATTTCATCCATGCTAACCCTGCCTTCTGAGGTGCTGGCGGTGCCCCAGCTGCGTTAGCGACCTCTTCCTCCTCCTCAGCCTACGGCTTGTGCTTCCACTGAGCCCACGGTGTCAGTTCGGAATGCCCTCAGCAGCGCTTCTACCAGCGTGCAATTGTAGTCGCATATCTTCCGATCAGGCTCCAGGGAGGGAATTAGGGATGGCACGTTGTCCTTGTAACTAGGATCCAACAGGGTGGCCACCCAGTAATCAGCACAAGTTAGAATGTGGGCAACTCGGCAGTCGTTGCGCAGGCACTGCAGCATGTAGTCGCTCATGTGTGCCAGGCTGCTGAGAGGCAAGGACAAGCTGTCCTCTGTGGGAGGTGTATCGTATGTGTCCTCTGTATCCCCCCAGCCAAGTTCCAGTGATGACCACGAGCTGCATTGGGTGACACCCTGCTGTGAACACGGTTCCTCCTCATCCTCTTCCTCATCCTCCTCCTCCTCATCCTCCATTACTGTACACTGGCTGGACAATTGCTGGTGCAGGAACCTGGCCTATGCTGGTGCAGGAACCCACCCTCCGAGCCACTTGTGAATGACTGGCCTCATAACCGTGGAAATGACCCCTCTTCCTCCTCCTCCTGTGGCACATCCTCTTCCATCATCACCTAAAGCATTTTTTCAATTAGACATAGAAGCGGGATAGTAGGGCTGAGAACGGCGTCATCGGCACTTGCCATGTTGGTGGAGTACTCAAAACAGCGCAACATGGCGCACAGGTCTCGCATGGAGGCCCACTCATTGGTGGTTAAGTGGTGCTGTTCCGCAGAGCGACTGACCCGTGCGTGCTGCTGCTGAAATTCCACTATCGCCTGCTGCTGCTCGCACAGTCTCTCCAGCATGTGCATGGTGGAGTTCCACCTTGTGGGCATGTCGCATATGAGGCGGTGAACGGGAAGGCCAAGTTACGCTGCAGCGCAAAAAGCTGAGCAGCAGTAGAGTGAGAATGCAGAAAGCGCGCACAGACGGCACGCACTTTCTGCAGCAGCTCTGATATATCTGGGTAGTTGTGGCGAAATCAACCTCGCCACTATGTTCTGTAGAAGCCTGTTTGCCCGCCTGATACCTCTGGACTATGGCACCCTGTTAAAAAGCGTTATCTCTCCCTGCAGAAAGGCTTGTTCGTGCCTTTCTGCCAGGGTATTTGGTAAATTCAATTTACCGAACAAATGCACGAATGACCGGACCACCTGGGTATGGAGTGTACAGGCAATGATCTCCCAGAATCTGCGGTTAACCGCAGCTTAATTGACGAACGCTGGGTGGCCGTTGTTTGTATAGCCGAACATGTGCCAGCGGCCATCATGAACTGCCAAACGGCCAGCGGTGTTCGGCTACCAAACAGTGGAACTAAAAACGGACACTTATATTCATGAACACCACTGAGCCGCCGACCTCCCTCCTCCTGCATTTATCCAAACGCCGGCCCATTCGGTACTTTCTCTGTATGAACAGTGTTACCCCAGATAGCTATGCCATGTAGCCCATTCGTTTAACAAAAGACTATGTGAAAGACTTTGGCTCCATGGCGATTGAACTGTATGTATGTTATCTGAGCGCCATTCGGTAATAATGTGCACTCAGATCTAAGCTATCTGGGGATATGTTGAACGTATATGTTTTATGCACTATTTGTAACATTGTGTATTTTTAGGTCTTTTTGCTAACATGTGTGTAATGGAGTTTTGCCTCTATCCTTGGAGATGATTGAGAAGTAATCCAATTATCTCCAGGATAGAGAGGAGGGATTATACTGTACTAGTGGGAGTGTTTCACTATGTATGTCTGTGATTGGTCACTGTGCAATTTGTGTCCCAGTTTTCCACCAGGTCCTCTAGGGGAGTGTCCACCTGGTGGAAGACCTGCATAAATACCAGACAGGTAGCCCCATTTAACCACATCACTGCTTGGCCCTGAACATGGAGCCTTGATCGCGGGTGGGTAGAGGGGTACTTACTCTTTTTATCCAGTGTTTGGGAGATGGTCAGCTAAACGCTTCCATGGGACAGTGTGGAGACGCTTGGGGACGGTGACGGAAGTGGTGACGTTGCTGCCACATCCTCTGTTTGCTGGGTGGAAGGTGCCACTGTCACTCCAGAGGTGGAGGAAGAGGCAGAGACAGCAGCAGAAGAGGAAGCAGGAGGAGCCTGAGACCTTTCTTGGTTTTTGAGGTGCTTACTCCACTGCAGCTCATAGAAACATAGAAACATAGATAAGACGGCAGATAAGAACCATTCGGCCCATCTAGTCTGCCCAGTTTTCTAAATACTTTCATTAGTCCCTGGCCTTATCTTATAGTTAGGATAGCCTTATGCCTATCCCACGCATGCTTAAACTCCTTTACTCCTCTACCACTTCAGCTGGAAGGCTATTCCATGCATCCACTACCCTCTCAGTAAAGTAATACTTCCTGATATTATTTTTAAACCTTTGTCCCTCTAATTTAAGACTATGTCCTCTTGTTGTGGTAGTTTTTCTTCTTTTAAATATAGTCTCCTCCTTTACTGTGTTGATTCCCTTTATGTATTTAAATATTTCTATCATATCCCCCCTGTCTCGTCTTTCCTCCAAGCTATACATGTTAAGATCCGTTAACCTTTCCTGGTAAGTTTTATCCTGTAATCCATGAACCAGTTTAGTAGCCCTTCTTTGAACTCTCTCTAAGGTATCAATATCCTTCTGAAGATATGGTCTCCAGTATTGTGTACAGTACTCCAAGTGAGGTCTCACCAGTGTTCTGTACAATGGCATGAACACTTCCCTCTTTCTACTGCTAATACCTCTCCCTATACAACCAAGCATTCTGCTAGCATTTCCTGCTGCTCTATTACATTGTCTGCCTACCTTTAAGTCATCAGAAATAATCACCCCTAAATCCCTTTCCTCAGATGTTGAGGTTAGGACTCTATCAAATATTCTGTACTCTGCCCTTGGGTTTTTACGTCCAAGATGCATTATCTTGCACTTATCCACATTAAATGTCAGTTGCCACAACTCTGACCATTTTTCTAGTTTACCTAAATCATTTTCCATTTGGCTTATCCCTCCTGGAACATCAACCCTGTTACATATCTTAGTATCATCCGCAAAAAGACACACCTTACCATCAAGACCTTCTGCAATATCACTAATAAAAATATTAAAGAGAATGGGTCCAAGTACAGATCCCTGAGGTACCCCACTGGTGACAAGCCCAAGCTTCGAATATACTCCATTGACTACAACCCTCTGTTGCCTGTCACTCAGCCACTGCCTTACCCATTCAACAATATTGGAATCCAAACTCAAAGATTGTAGTTTATTGATAAGCCTTCTATGTGCAACAGTGTCAAAAGCCTTACTGAAATCTAGGTAAGCAATGTCTACTGCACCCCCCTGATCTATAATTTTAGTTACCCAATCAAAAAAATCAATAAGATTAGTTTGGCATGATCTCCCTGAAGTAAACCCAGTTAACATGGTTTCCATCACTTTCCCCACTACTGAAGTAAGGCTTACTGGCCTATAGTTGCCCGACTCCTCCCTATTTCCTTTCTTGTGAATGGGCACAACATTCACTAACTTCCAATCTTCTGGGACTACTCCTGTTATCAATGATTGTTTAAATAAATCTGTTAATGGTTTTGCTAGTACACCACTAAGCTCTTTTAATAGCTTTGGGTGTATTCCATCAGGCCCCATTGCCTTATTTGTCTTTACTTTTGACAGTTGAAATAGAACCTCTTCCTCTGTAAACTCATGTGTAATAAATGACTAATTTATCCTTTTTCTTAACTGAGGTCCCTTTCCTTCATTTTCATCTGTAAATACCGAACAAAAATATTCATTGAGGCAGTCAGCTAGACCTTTATCCTCATCTACATACCTTCCTTCTTTTGTTTTTAATCTAACTAATCCTTGTTTTACTTTTCTTTTCTCATTTATGTATCTAAAAAAAGTTTTGTCCCCCTTTTTTACTGACTGTGCTATTTTCTCTTCTGTGTGTGATTTGGAAGCTCTTATAACTTGCTTAACCTCTTTCTGCCTAATCTTATAGGTCATTCTGTCTTCTTCACTCTGGTTTTTTTTATAATTACTAAATGCTAACTTTTTGTTTTTTACTATTTTGGCCACATCTGCGGAGTACCACAGTGGTTTCTTGAATTTTTTGCTTTTACTGACAAGCCTAATGCAATTTTCTGTTGCCTTCAGTAGTGCAACTTTCAAATAATCCCATTTCTTTTGGACTCCATTTAAATTGCTCCAGTCTGATAATGACTCCTTTACACATATTCTAATTTTAGAAAAGTCTGTTTTTCTAAAGTCTAAAACTTTTGTTTTTGTGTGGTGTGACTCAGTCACTGTTCTTATATTAAACCACACTGACTGATGATCACTGGATCCTAAACTTTCACCTACAGTAATATCTGATAACAAATCTCCATTTGTTAACACTAAATCTAGTATGGCCTCTTTACGAGTTGGCTCCTCAACGACTTGTTTTAGAGACAATCCCAGTAGGGAGTTTAGAATATGTGTGCTCCTGGCACAAGTAGCTATTTTTGTTTTCCAATTCACATCAGGAAGAGTCACCCATGATGATAACTTCCCCCTTCATTGTCATTTTAGCTATTTCTTCAACTAGTAGATTATCTAACTCTTCAATTTGTCCTGGGGGCCTATAAATCACACCTACACGAGTTACTGTGTGATTACCAAATTCTAACGTAACCCAAACGGACTCTATGTTCGCCTCACTAACCTTTATTAGGCTAGATTTTATGCTATCCTTCACATACAGGGCCACCCCTCCCCCTTTCTTGCCTTCCCTGTCTTTTCTATATAAAGAGTACCCTGGTATTGCTATGTCCCAGTCATTTTTCTCATTATACCATGTCTCAGTAACAGCGACTAAATCTACACTATCAGTTGCCATTATTGCCACAAGTTCATGGATCATATTCCCTAAACTGCGAGCATTTGTAGACATGACTCTAAGCTTATCATTTTTAACACACTTGCTACAGGCACCTTCTGTCCTTGTTTTGGGGGACAATTGGATTGATGTTTTATCACCCTTTTGCCCCCCCCCCCCTCCTAGTTTAAAAACATCCTAGCAAAACCTCTGAACTGCTCACTGAGAACATTTGTTCCCTTTTGAAAGATGCAAACCATCTTTTTTGTACAGTTTATTTCCATTCCAAACAGAGCTACCATGAGCAATAAAGCCAAATCCTTGCTCCCGACACCATTCACCAAGCCACAAGTTAAAGTCCCTAATACGCATCCGCCTGTCGTTCTGAGTGTTATGCACAGGCAGAACTTCAGAGAATGACAGTGTGGAAGCAACCTGCCGTATATCATTGGCAAAAACACTAAAAACTTCCTTAACCTCTGAAACCTCATTGCAAGTCAAGTCATTTGTCCCTAAATGGACAAGTACATCCAATTCCCCTTCCTGCTTTGCTTGCTTAACAATATTACAGATACGTCTCCTGTCTCTGTGAGCAGTGGCTCCGGGAAGACACCTCACAAGACCACCATTGTCCATCTCCACACCTCTTATGATGGAATCCCCCAACAACAACTTCTTTCAATTAGGCCTCACCATAGTCTTCAAGCCTCTCTGCACAACACCACTAGCCTCAGTGCCTCTCTGCACAACACCACTAGCCTCAGTGCCTCTCTCCACAACACCACTAGCCTCAGTGCCTCTCTCCACAACATCACTAGCCTTAAGGCCTCTCTTCACAACACCACTAGCCTCAGTGCCTCTCTGCACAACACCACTAGCCTCAGCGCCTCTCTGCACAACACCACTAGCCTCAGCGCCTCTCTGCACAACACCACTAGCCTCAGCGCCTCTCTGCACAACACCACTAGCCTCAGCGCCTCTCTGCACAACACCACTAGCCTCAGCGCCTCTCTGCACAACACCACTAGCCTCAGCGCCTCTCTGCACAACACCACTAGCCTCAGCACCTCTCTGCACAACACCACTAGCCTCAGCGCCTCTCTGCACAACACCACTAGCCTCAGCGCCTCTCTGCACAACACCACTAGCCTCAGCGCCTCTCTGCACAACACCACTAGCCTCAGCGCCTCTCTGCACAACACCACTAGCCTCAGCTCCTCTCTGCACAACACCACTAGCCTCAGCGCCTCTCTGCACAACACCACTAGCCTCAGTGCCTCTCTGCACCACACCACTAGCCTCAGTGCCTCTCTGCACCACACCACTAGCCTCAGTGCCTCTCTGCACAACACCACTAGCCTCAGTCCCTCTCTCCAGGACACCACTACACTCTGAAAGTGCAGAAAATGAATTATGTAGAGCAACAGACTGTGTAATATGCTTTTTATCCACAACTCCAAGTCTACCAGATCCTACAGGAATCCATCTGCCATTCCTAGTATGTCTCTGCGGCAGTGGCTTTGCAGCAGTTCCAGCCTGAGTTTGTTTACCAGATAATTTACAAATCTCAGACTTCAAAAATACAATCTCCTGCTGCAAGATAGAGAACTGTCTACAGATTAGACAACAACCAAACCTCCAAAAAGTGGAACGTGAAACAAATGCAAAGCAACTATTACACTGAACTAAGTCTGCCATTCCAATGAGGTGAATAATTTAAATCAAACAAATCTTACCTTTTTTTATTTATCCTCCTGAATACCTCAGATTACCTCCAGCTTATCTCCAGAATATCTCCAACCACACACACACACTTAGAAGCAACACTCTCCAGAATATCTCCAACCACACACACACTTAGAAGCAACACTTAGATGAAGCAACCAAGCTCTATTAGCCAAGCTAATGACAACAGCCCTTATATACTCCTAAAATCGCCTCCCACTAGGAATGTTTAACACCTGTGTAGGCCTCTGCTTATTAGCAAACAATAGCTAATTTAAACAGCAATCAATAGCAAGTAGCTACCTAATCAAATCAAATGCCTTATAATTACCAACAGGAAATCAAACCTTGTGCAATCAGTAACCTTTTCCTACAGATGAATCTTACCTGTAACAGTAAAAAAAGAAAACTCTTAGCACAACTCTTAGACAGTTGAAGCTTCTGTAAAACTCTCCAGAATATCTCCAACCACACACACACTTAGACGCAACACTTAGATGAAGCAACCAAGCGCTTTGCATGTAGATGCCTGGTCATGCAGGTTGTGCTCAGGTTTATAACATTTATGCCTCACTTCAGGCTCTGATAGCACAGCGTGCAAACCACTTGTGTCTTGTCAGCACATTGTCTGAAGAACTGCCATGCCAGGGAACTCCTTGGAGCTGGCTTTGGTGTGCTTGGTCCCTGGGTGCGGTGGGCAGTAGCAGGCGTACTGTCTAGGGGACAGCCACTCCGCTTTTGCATTCAGCTCCCTCTTATGCTGTGCTGGTGCCTCTGTGCGACCACTACCTCTTTCTCCAAACTACACACGTCACTCACATGACCTTGATTCCATGTGGGGTCTAGGACTTCATCATCCTTCACATCATCTTCCACCCACTCCTCAACCATGCCCTCCTTGCCGGTCTGCACACTGCAGAAATCCACAGTAGTTGGCACCTGTGTTTCGTCATCATCAGAGACGTGCTGCGGTGGTCCTCACACATAAGTGGTTGTGCTTCAGTGCACTTAATCTCTTCCACTTCTGGGGCAGGGCTAGGTGGATGGCCCACAGAAACCCCGCCAGCAGAGTCATCAAATAGTATAAGAGACTGCTGCATGACTTGTGGCTCAGACTGCTTGGCTGATTTGCAAGGGACTGAGGTGAAAGACAGATGACCATGGACTGCAGGTGCCAACTCCAGCTTTCAGTAGGG
The DNA here is from genome assembly GCF_036172605.1 of Pelobates fuscus. NCBI lineage: Eukaryota > Metazoa > Chordata > Amphibia > Anura > Pelobatidae > Pelobates > Pelobates fuscus. The sequence goes on along the minus strand of NC_086318.1, from coordinate 28,982,713 downwards.
GACCGTAGAAGTGGGAGACAATGTGAAAGAACTGGAGGCACTGTCAGCTATCCAATCTACTATTGCCTGTACTTATTCTGGCCTCATCATTCGTAGAGCGGCATTCGGGCCTACCAAATAACGCTGAAGGTTCTGTCACCTACTCGCACCTGAGAAAGGAGTTTCACTTGTGCGTGTAGCTGGCACAGATCGACCATGTCCTCTCCCTGCAACAAGAGTTCCACCAACACCAGCAGCACCACGACCAGAGCCACGTCCATTATTTGACGCTCTCCTCATTCTTTGCGTTCACTCACCAAACTAACAGATGGTTTATGTCAGGCAACAATGTAACCGCCAATAGTAAATAATTTAGTTCACTGACAGTAAGGCAGTGCCGGTGTCCTAAAGAGAAAAAAATTCTAGAAGTCACACAACAGTGTGACAGGCATAATTAATACAGTTACTTCACTGTCTCAAAAAATTTGAATTTGTCAACCAACAATGGAACAGTAGTATTTAGCAGTTTTATTGGACTGCAAGAAATGCACCGCAGGCCGCAAATGTACTAATTAGCACCAAAAAAATTTGAATTTTTCAAAGTGCAATGCAACCGCAGTATTTGACTCTCAGATATTAAGTGCACACCCCAAATGTACTTTTTAGCACCAAACAAATTTGAATTTTTCAAAGTGCAATGTAACCACAGTATTTGACAGTTCTGTTTGACTATAACTCCAGAACTCTTTCCCTTACCTGCACTCGCGTTCCAACGTCGTTGTGGGTTTTCACTTCCGGAGGTCCTGATCGGCACCGCTTCAAGGATGTCCTGCTGCTGCTTAGTTCCATGTCCACCATGCTGAGAGTTCATCTACTGGATGCCTGTCCGTTCACATGGTCCATCATCCACAGGCTTCGTGTCACATCGACCTAAACTGTAAGTTGATACAGACAGGGGCCACTCAGCACACCATCTCTACCATTCCCCACACCAAGTATGACCGGGGCTCGGGAACCCATAGACTCACCGGCACCACGTTGTTGTAGGTTGAGACCCCCCACGGACAACACACTGGGTTCACCGCATGCATGGTTCATTTCCTTTTTAAAACTTGCCACGTTTCGGCTTTTGTTTAACCGAACAAGTTGTTCGGCAGTTTGACGATCTACATGCCACTACCTAACGTACATACAATGCTGTTCACATGAGTCATGCTATTTAGTGCCGCATTGGGCACTCTAATTTAATTTTATTATGATGCTTTTACTTAACATTAAGGGTATGGGCTTTCAGCTGGATTTCTGCCTTTCTTGTATTAGCAGGTTGCTGAGCTAATATCGCCACCCTGTGACCTTGGTTACAGCAATTGATTTGTGTAATGTCTGTTTTTGTCTTTTTCCTGATTGTGGTTTGTTTCTATTTAATCAGAACTGTTCACGGGGTCTCTTATATACACTATAGCTCCTACAACTTGTACGTTCAAACTCAAATGTATCATGCATTTATCATATTTCCTGTTACTTCAGCCTCGTTAGGTCAACCTTTTGTGAATTAATTAGGCAATCAGGAGTTCTAAGTGTCTTTCTGCAAATAATTGGTATGTGGTTTAGGGTATTGTTTACTTCCTGGTATTATTTATTTATTTTTTTTAAAGAAAGGGCTTGTTTCTAGTAGTTGATTTTAGTCCTGTCTCCATGTACGTACTGACGCACATCCATCCAAGCCCGCAAGAGTAGACACTCTAGGGGAAAAAGTATAGGTCAATCTTGCCGCTAGACTTATTAGTAAGTGGCTATCATTTGATTTGTTTCTTGACTGCATTTTAACTCCTTAATGACGGCGGGAGTTCTATGGCATCCTTAAGGAGCCGAGCCTAAAAGCCACGAGTGGCATAGATCAACCATGCTGTCCTATGCACTTACCTGATCCCCACCATTGCCCAGCAGGTGATCGGCATTGCTCCCGGTCTGGGGGGACTGCCTGACAGCTCAGATAGTCCCTCCCCAGCAAATTAGGCCTCCACAGGTCATGTGATTGCTCTTAAAGAGCGGTCACATGGCCGCAATAGGATAGGAGTCCATGCATCTTCCTGCAAGGGGACTGCCTGGGCTGTCAAGCAGTCTCCCTTTTCCTTTAAAAAATAAAAATACAAAAAATGAAATATCTTAAGTCTATATCTTAATATATATATATATGTCATAATAAGTGGCTTTTTAAATTGCAATTGGTGTTTGTGTCAATGCGTTAAATTGTCAATGCATTGTTAACTCTCACGCGGATGCACTGAGCAGTCTAGATACTGAGCCATGGGGAGCAGAAAAGAACTGTCAAAAGACCTGCGTAACAAGGTAATGGAACTTTATAACAATGGAAAAGGACATATAAAGATATCCAAAGAAAATGCCAGTCAGTACTGTTCAATCACTTTTTAAGAAGTGGAAAATGTGGGGATTTCTTGATACCAAGCCAAAGCCATGTAGACCAAGAAAGATTTCAGCCAAAACTGCCAGAATAATTGTTCAGGATACAAAGAAAAACAAATGGGTAACCTCAAGAGAAATATAGGCTGATCTGGAAAACGATGGTGTGGTTGTTTCAAGGAGCACAATACGACGATATTTGAACGGAAATGAGCTGCATGGTCAAGTTGCCAAAAAGAACCCACTACTGTGCCAATGCCACAAAAAAGCCGGTTACAATATTGCCAATGTCATATAATTACCATGACTCTGCTCCCCCAAAGTTTCTTCCGCGTTCAGAAGTAAGCTCCTCCCATGCCGATAACGCTTCACTCACCTGCCTTATAGGGAAGCCGCGCCAAACTCAAATTGCTGAGTTATTTTGATCCGACCTCGGACTCCACACTGAGCTACTTCTTTCACTTCTACCAGCCCTCATTCATCTTGTTTTCTTCTGTATCTGCTTACACCAGAAATGACTACTGTATTAATGAACTTCAACCAAACCAGGATCATTCTACATCTTGCTGATTCCTTCAAATTCAGTTACAGGAAGTTCAAGAGAAACCTCAAGTATCACTTCTATCTAATCTAAATATTGCTGCAACCTGCATATAAGGATAATCAATTACTATGTGCCACTTATCAAGTTTATATATTGCTGCAACCTGCATATAAGGATAATCAAATTCTATGTATTGTTACAACTTGCATATAAGGACAATCAATTTCTATGTGCCAATTATCAAGTCTAACGAATTGCTACAACTTGCACATAAGGATAATCAATTCCCAAGTGCCACTCATTAACTCTAATTATAAATCATTCTAAATCCTAATTCGTATAAGTGAAGACATTATTATTATTATTTCTTTTTAATGCAAATCGATAATTGCATAAAGTTTTTCTTTTTTCCTTCATTTTAAAACTGGAAGTATGAAATTATCTTCAACTTGATTCATTAAGAAAAAATAAAACCTCTCAAGAAATCATACTGAAAGTTATTTTAATTTTTCTTAAAGGTATAGTACTACCTATTAATTCTGCAGTTGTGTTCTTCATTTTTTTGTCTAACACTATTGAAACATTAGCCGTACGTCTTGACATGCCTCACAGCTTCTGGCACGCTGTAATTTGGAGTGACCATAATAGAGCTTTATGGTCACAACCATAAGCGCTATTTTTGGAGAAGGGTCAAAAAATGCTACAGTGAAATACTATCCCCACTGTGAAGCACGGTGGTGGCTGACTAATGTTTTGGGGGTGTGTGAGCTCTAATGGCACGGGGGATCTTGTAAAAATTTAGGGCAAGATGAGTGCAGCATGTTATCAGAAGATACTGGCAGACAATTTGCATTCTTCTGCACAAAAGCGTGCATAGGACGCTCTTGGACCCTAAGCACACGGCCAAATTAAAGCTCCAGTTGTTACAGCAGAGAAAGGTGAAGGTTCTGGAATGGCCATCAGTCTCCTGACCACAATATCACCAATTCACTCTGCGCAGATCTCAAACTTGCAGTTCATTGCAAGAAGACAAAAGCCTTGCATGTCCTGGAGGCGTTTTGCAGAGACAAATAGGCAGCTACAAAAATATACCACTGGCAGGAATTAGGGAGCTCATAGACAACTATTACAAAAGACTGCACGCTGTCATTTATGATAAAGGGGCAATACACAATATTAAGAACTAAGGGCAGACTTATGCAGACTTTTGAACAGAGGTCAATTCATTTTTTTCTGTGTTGCTATGTTTTGTTGTACGATTGTGCCATTCTGTTATAACCTACAGTTGAATATGAATCCCATATTTTTGCTCACTCATGTTTTCTTTAAAAATTGTATATATATTGCCAATTCTCCAAGAGTATGCAAACATTTGAGCACGACTGTAATCCCCAAATCACAAATTAACCAAACAGTGCAATAGGTGAGCCATTTCAGTTGATTCGGAATTCTGAACACTAACTTTGGACCACTAATTTACAGTTTAATTGTACAGCAGACACCTGACACACCAAGTACAAATTATCTAATATAAACCAAAAATTACAGTACTGAGCACTTTAAAAACCTGCACAGTGTCATTACATACAATGTGCACACAACTTATAAATACAACGTATAACAATGTGAAATGTTAAAACTTTTAAAGTGACAATGTGCAAAAAAATTCTCTAATATGCCAGTTCTTCAAACACACTCACACATCAAATATTCTTTCAATCCACAAAATGGTTCTCATTGCAAAAAATAACATATGTACATATTGCAAATAAAATAAATGTAAAATCCCCTGAAAGAAACAACTCACATGTTCCATAGCCTCTTCCACGTGATGCTGGTTATAAATAAAAGTGCCCCCTCTCCCTTCCGCACCCAGTATTTTTCTCTTTTCATACTGCTGCACTGAATGTGACGGAGCAAGTAGAGAACATAAGTGATACATGTGCATTTAGGGGATTTTGAAGTGAATTTACGTTTATTTTGCACTTTATACATATGTTCTTTTTCCAGCGAAAATCATTTTGTGTATTGAAATAATATTTTAAGCATACATGAGTCTTGTGTGGAACACTGGCATTTTAAGAGCGTTTTGCACACTGTCTCTTTAAAGGAACACTTCATCCAGGGGTGACTTGGTCAAATCAGTCATGGAAGAAGGGCCCGAGTCAGTCAGGGGCTCAGCTAAACAGTCATGGTCTGGTCATAATTCCTCACATATTAAAGCGATTGTCCCTGCAGCCTATTAAAGAGTAAGGAACCCACCACTCTGAGTGAGACCTGGCAGCAGTCCTGCAGTTTTTTTCTTGTCTCCTCCATGTTTTTCTGTGTGGAGCTTTGTAGGGGATGGCAAGTGACTTCACTTCTTGCCTCTTCTCTCTTCTCTGCTAAGGGCTCACAACCTGTGAGGTCTGTGAAGAGAGGAGCAACCCGGCAGAGAGCACTGGGCAGGTATGTATGCATGCCTGTAAATGTTTAATTCATCCAGCCCCTATCCTTCCCTGTGCCCACTACAGCCCCTATCCCTCCGTTTACCCAACTCATCTACTCCAGCTCGAATTCCCTTTCTGCAAACACCACAGCCCCTATTTCTCTCTGTGCCCACTACAGCCGCAATGGTGTCACGGTAATATACCCCAACACGCAGGAATAGTTCACAGTCAAGAGACAAGAAACAGTGTTCGTCTTACCGGACCTTAGAATGGCCGGACTAGGACGAGAGAAAGACAGAGTCAGAACAAGCCGAGGTCAAGGGAACTGAGAGACAGCGAAACGTAGAACAAGCCGAGGACTGGTACACAGAGGACAAAACAGCGGATAAGCAAGCAAGGATAAGGAGAGAGCGGAGTCAGGAACAAAGCCAAGGTCAAGCACCAAAAAACCAACTGAACGATACAAGCACTAAAGGGAACTGGACAGAAACCACGATAGGGCAAGGAGCAAGGGGAAACAGGTGAGTATAAAAACCCTAAGGTTCACTTTGATTGGCTCCTGTCATATCCACGCCCCCAAAACGTGGGTGAATGGGGAATGTGGCCTGACAGGGGCCAATGGGAGACTGATTCTAATTTAGTCTCCCACTGTCCCTTTAAGAGCGCGCCCGAGACGCGCGGCGCGCTCTTAGTGTCGGGCGGGACATGTGACCGCTTCTCGCGGTCACTGCCCGCCCGACTGATCCCATCGTTGGCTGAGCCGCGCGCGGCTCGTGCAGGAGCAGGACCGCGCGCGGCGAGAAGGGAGGACCCCGGCCGGCCCCTGGAGAGGGTAAGTACCGCTACAGTACCCCCCCCTGAAGACACGCCCACCGGGCGGGGAGGAGCAGGCCTGGCAGGAAAACGAGCGTGGAAAGAACGCACAAGGCGAGGAGCGTGAACAGCGTCAGCGGAAATCCAACTGCGTTCCTCAGGCCCATAGCCCTTCCAATGTACCAGATATTGGAGGCGACCCCGAAGCAAGCGAGAGTCAATTACAGCCGCCACTTCAAACTCCTCATGGCCCTCCACCGAAACCGGAGGAGGAGGAGGGACATGCCGAGTAAAACGGTTGCACAGGAGGGGTTTTAACAAGGAGGTATGAAACACGTTAGGAATGCGTAGATTTTTTGGAAGATCCAATGCATACGAGACAGGATTAACCACATGCAAGATACGAAAAGGACCAATAAAACGAGGGGCCAACTTCATAGAAGGCACACGAAGACGAATATTGCGAGTAGAAAGCCAAACCCGGTCTCCCACCGCATAGGATGGAGCCGCCCTGCGATGCTTGTCAGCGTGAACCTTCTGGCGAGCAGCTGAGGCCACCAAAGAACACTGAACCTGCTCCCAAGTATTACGTAGACTAGCCAAATGTTCGTCCAGAGCTGGCATGCCCTGTAAGGAGAATGCAGCTGGAAGAACCACGGGATGCCGGCCATACACAACGTAAAAAGGGCTGTTACCGGAGGATTCATGAGCAGCATTATTACGAGCAAACTCAGCCCAAGGAAGCAGGTCAGCCCAATTGTTCTGATGGTGGGACACGAAACAGCGAAGATACTGCTCCAGAGATTGGTTGGCACGTTCAGCAGCTCCATTAGACTGGGGGTGGTAGGCTGAAGAAAACGAGAGGGAGATACCCATCTCTGCACAAAACGCTCTCCAGAATCTGGAAATAAACTGGCTACCCCTATCGGACACGATCGAAGTGGGAATACCATGCAACCGAAACACCTGCTCGGCAAAGATAGAGGCAAGTTCCTTGGATGATGGCAATTTGACAAGAGACACAAAATGAGCCATCTTAGAAAAACGATCCACAATCATCAGGATGACAGTTTTACCATTAGAGGGAGGTAATTCAACAATAAAATCCATGGATATATTGGACCATGGCCTCTCGGGTATGGGCAACGGATGCAACAACCCACAGGGAACTCTGTGGGAGGACTTCATACTGGCACAAGTGCTACAGGCATTAACGTAATCGGTGACGTCCTTGCGCAAGGACGCCCACCAGAAATATCTAGAAACTGCTGAGACTGTCTTAGAAATACCAGGGTGTCCAGCAGTTCTAGTGTCATGATACAATGACAAGATGTCTCGTCTCTCTGGTAAATCAACGAATAGCTTATCAGCAGGCCTCTCCTCAGGAGCCAAGTTTTGTTTGGCCTGAATAGTCTGTAAGAGAGAAGACGAAATAGAAAGAACAGTAGTCGCTATTATTCTGTCAGGCGGAATGACAGGGGTAACATCGACCTCGAGTTTGTCAGTAGTCTCGAATTGTCTGGACAGAGCGTCAGCTTTAGTATTACGATCACCCGGTCTGTAAGTGATTATGTAATTAAAACGAGACAAAAACAGAGACCACCTGGCCTGCCTAGAAGACAATCTTTTTGCTTCACTAAGGTATGAGAGGTTTTTGTGATCCGTTAAAATGAGGATAGGATCCCTGGTACCCTCTAGCAGATGTCTCCATTCCTTGAGCGCCAAAATGATAGCAAGGAGTTCACGATTGCCTACATCATAATTCCTCTCTGCTTTGGACATCTGTCTGGAAAAGAAGCCACAAGGGTGTAACGGCTTTTCAGGTGAATCTCTTTGAGACAAGATAGCACCTACCCCTATCTCAGAAGCATCAACCTCAAGAATAAAGGGCAGTGAAGGGACAGGATGCTGTAAAACAGGAGCAGAGGCAAATGTAGCTTTCAAGAATTCAAAGGCCTCGAGTGCTTCTGGTTTCCAGACATGAGTATTACCGTCCTTCTTGGTCATTCTGGTTATAGGCGCTACAATGGCAGAAAACCCTTTAATAAAACGCCTATAATAATTAGAGAACCCCAGAAAACGCTGAATGGCTTTCAAACCCTGGGGCAGAGGCCACTCCATAATGGCAGACAGTTTCTTGGGATCCATACGAAAACCCTTGGCAGAGATTATATAACCCAAGAATTGGACTTCAGATTGATCAAATGAACATTTTTCGAGTTTGCAATAGAGACCGTTAACCAGAAGAGTTCTCAACACTAATTTAACATGCATGTGATGAGTCTGTAAATCATTAGAATAAATTAATATGTCGTCCAAGTATACTATAACGAATGTATGTATAAATTGACGTAGGACATCATTAATAAATTCTTGAAAAACTGCTGGGGCGTTACAAAGACCAAAGGGCATCACTGTATACTCGTAGTGGCCACTCCTGGTATTGAAAGCAGTCTTCCACTCGTGATCCTTTTTGATACGTATGAGGTTGTAAGCACCCCTAAGGTCCAATTTAGTAAAAACTGTGGCCTGTTTAAGCCTATCAAAAAGTTCTGTGATCAAAGGTATGGGGTACGCATTTTTGACGGTGATTTTGTTAAGGCCCCTATAGTCAATACAAGGCCTTAATTCGCCATCTTTCTTAGACACAAAGAAGAACCCAGCCCCTGCCGGGGAAGAGGATCTTCTTATAAATCCCTTCTCTAGAGATTCCTTGATATATTCCTCCATCACCAGATTCTCCTGAGGAGATAAAGGATATATTCTCCCTTTGGGAGGCATCGTACCAGGTAATAAATTAATTGCACAATCGTAAGGCCTGTGAGGTGGCAATCTTTCAGCCTCCCTTTTATCAAAAACAGATTTAAGAGACAGGTACTGAGAGGGTATGACCGTAGGCACGGGGGGAATATGAGTAGAATTCAAAGGGGTGACTTTAACAACACAAGACTCTTGGCAAGAATCACTCCAAGAAACTATTTGTCCTGACTCCCAATCAATAGTGGGATTATGAGTACGTAACCAAGGATACCCTAACACGAGGTGAGAGGAAGGAGAAGTAATGATCTGAAACCGAATGGTCTCAGAGTGTAACACCCCTGTAGACATATGTAGGGGAACAGTCTCATGTGTGATAATAGGAGAGCATAATGGTCTACCATCTATGGCCTCAACGGCCAAGGGTGTCTCCTTCTCTCTGGTGGGTATGTTATTCTCCTTGACAAAACTGGAATCAATAAAGTTTTCGGCCGCTCCGGAATCAACCAGTGCTAGTATATTCCCTGCTATGCAGTTACTATCAAGGTGCAGGGAAACAGGAAGAAGTAGCTTATTAAGAGGCAAATCTGAGGACTGTGATGTCACACCCAAGGCCAGTCCTCTATACGGCCTTAGGTGCGAAAGTTTCCCGGACGCACGGGACATTCTTGTCTCATATGACCCCTCCTACCACAATAAAGACAAAGTCCCTCCTTTCTCCTATAAAGCTTTTCAGCGTCGGTAAGTTTAGCAACCCCTAACTGCATAGGTTCCTCCTCAGAACCTTTAGATCCCTCGGGAGTCTCAGCTCTAGGGGAGTTAAGGGGAACAAAATGTCTATTTCTGGACCTGGTATATAACCTGTCACGGATCCTGTTATCTATATCGATAAGATAGTCAACCAGGTCCTCCAGCGGTACAGGGAGGTCCTTAGCTGCTACCTCATCTAAGATAGTATCAGACAGACCTTCCATAAAGGCAGTAGTAAGGCCATTATTAGTCCAATCTACCTGTGAGGCAAGGGTCCGGAACTGAATAGCATAATCGGCTACAGATTTAGATCCTTGCTTTATTCTCATTAATGCCCTGGCGGCATTTTTTGACCTTTTAGTCGTGTCAAATGTTCTACGGAACGCTGTGAGGAAGCTATTAAAGTCGTGTACCATAGGCCCATTAGCCTCCCAAATCGGATTTGCCCATTCTAGCGCCTTATCCGTAAGCTGGTGCATAAGAAAACCCACCTTAGATCTGTCTGTGGGAAATGAACGTGGGTACATTTCGAAGTGGAATTCTACTTGATTAAGGAATCCCCTACATGTCTTAGCGTCCCCTCCATACCTAGGTGGCGGGGTTAGATGTGCAGAGGCATTAGACATATTAGCAGTGTCCGGTATAGGGTTTACAGGAGGCGTAGGTACAGGTACCGGAACAGATCTGGATAACAGTGTCTGGATGGCTTGAGCCATTTGATCCATACGGTGATCCTGTTCTGCGAATCTAGCCTCATGAGTAACCATCTGTTGACCTAAACCTGCGGGGTCCATGGCCCTATCGTAATGTCACGGTAATATACCCCAACACGCAGGAATAGTTCACAGTCAAGAGACAAGAAACAGTGTTCGTCTTACCGGACCTTAGAATGGCCGGACTAGGACGAGAGAAAGACAGAGTCAGAACAAGCCGAGGTCAAGGGAACTGAGAGACAGCGAAACGTAGAACAAGCCGAGGACTGGTACACAGAGGACAAAACAGCGGATAAGCAAGCAAGGATAAGGAGAGAGCGGAGTCAGGAACAAAGCCAAGGTCAAGCACCAAAAAACCAACTGAACGATACAAGCACTAAAGGGAACTGGACAGAAACCACGATAGGGCAAGGAGCAAGGGGAAACAGGTGAGTATAAAAACCCTAAGGTTCACTTTGATTGGCTCCTGTCATATCCACGCCCCCAAAACGTGGGTGAATGGGGAATGTGGCCTGACAGGGGCCAATGGGAGACTGATTCTAATTTAGTCTCCCACTGTCCCTTTAAGAGCGCGCCCGAGACGCGCGGCGCGCTCTTAGTGTCGGGCGGGACATGTGACCGCTTCTCGCGGTCACTGCCCGCCCGACTGATCCCATCGTTGGCTGAGCCGCGCGCGGCTCGTGCAGGAGCAGGACCGCGCGCGGCGAGAAGGGAGGACCCCGGCCGGCCCCTGGAGAGGGTAAGTACCGCTACAAATGGCTTCCTGCACCCACCTCACACACTACAGTCCCTATGACCCTTGTGCACCCACAACAGCCTCTATACCTCTATGCACATGTAGCGGATTGCCTTTGGCTACTAACCACTGTCCTTAATTTTGTCTGTCCATAACTTTGATGGCTGCATTTTGTTCAATTTCCAACAGTAAGTTACTTTTGAGAAAAGAAGTAACAAGTTGGCTGCTGAAGCATTCGTCTGGTTGTTCGGTAGAAACCCAATTGCAAATATGTTAAATGCCTCCGTTCGACAAACAAACAAACTATCGAACAACCAGGCCACCCCAGAGAGGAACGTGGCTCTAATTGACCTCCCCATCGCTATTCACACTTTCCTGATTGATAACCACACGAACACACTATGTATTGCTGGGGGGTGCTGTTCAGCATACGAACACGTGGCGGCGGCGGCCATCTTGCCATACGAACCCACCAGCGGTGTTTGGTCGTCGAGTGTCTGGATCTCAAATTGGACACTCGACCACGCGAACACCGCAGAGACCTCCATACTTCCACCCGTTCGTGTGAGAACTTACGAATGGGTTGGCGTTCGGTGAAAAGATGTACACGAACAAGGGGAATCAGACGAAACCCAGGCAGAGCCCATTGTAATGACTTATTTCGGGATTTTCAACGCACGAACGGAGACCGACCGCAAGGCCAAAACCCATGGAACTCTTTTCCGCTACTACCTCATGTGCGGTCGGTAAAACAAAGACCTCCAAGAAATTCCAAAACCGATCTGGGTGATTTTTGAGTATGTTGCTCACCCAGATCAGGGCTATCAGGGGTTATGTAATTTATGGGTGTAAGTCATAGTCTTTGGATACATCTAGAAAACAGGTAAAAATGTATGTTTCAAATGTACAGTCAATTGTGTAATCTATCAGGCGAAGGAGAGGGGATGTGTGGGATGTAACCAGTTAGTGACTGGAGAATGCCTAATTTCTGTGGGTGTCTCCCTTGCATGGGAGAATTGCATAAAAGCAGAGTATGTGTCATTAAACATCAGTTCTGCTCCTGATACTGTGTGTCGTCCAGTTATTAGGAAAGGTGATGGGATATTCATGGGTTATTTTATTTACTACTTATGTTGTTCTTCCTGTGATAATTTACTTGATCCTGAACAACTCTTAGAATACCAGCGGAGAAAGTCTATGTTAAACAGGCGCTCTGCTACAACATGCACTACAGCCTCTATCCCTCCCTACACACACACACACACATCAACCCCTTCAGCTCCGATGCCTTTCTGCACACACTACAGCCACTAATCCCCCTGCACACACTACAGCCCCATTCCACAAATGCACACACAGCAGCCACTATCCCCCCACAAGCACACACTGCAGCCACTATCCTCCACGCACACACTGCAGCTCCTATATCCCCCTACACAGTATAACCTATATTATCTATACAAGTCCCAGTTTCCTGCCTACTACAGCCTTTATCCCACACACATGCAGTAGCCCCTATCCACACACACTCTGCAACACAACCAGCAATCTCCACTCACATACTACACTGCCAACAGCCCCATCCCCACATGCAAACCCACAAAGACACACATAGTATATGCATCAATCCCAAAAGCCGCATCCCCACTCATGCAAAACCACATGCAGCCTCCCTAGACACACATTATTAACAGCATCACTACCTTTGCACTACTGCATACAGCCTCCTTACACAAACACACAGACACAAACGCAATTATTACAATCACATATACAGCACCTACATATTCTGAAGTGCAGTACTATATGTAAACCAAGATAAATGATTAATTCTAACACATCACATTATTTTTAATGCAAATACTCAGTGTGGGAATATATTAAAAGAGCTTGCAAAGGCTGCAGATAATATGAATTGTAGTCTTAGCAAGCCCTCCCCTTTTTTCCCCCATTGTGAAGTCTGGGCTAAGGTCTTTGTGGGAGGAGGCAGGCACAATGAAGTAGATTACAGCCAGGGGTGTGCTCTCTAGTTAACTTGTAAAAGTGCTGATTTCTCATAGAAATCTGCACTTTTATAAACTGGGGTTGAACTAGGCAAGCTGAAGTGCTTTTGTGGTGTGGAATGGTCCTTTATAAGTTTTAACATTTGTACATTGTGACACTTAAAATAAACAAGTGATATGCACATTGCATGACATTGCACTGTGCAGGTTATTAAAGCAGAGCATTGTATCTTTTTTGGTATATATTAAAAGTCTAGAACCTACTGGTTAGAGCAAAGATAGTCCATCGTGCACAGAGTGTGAAGATGGAAGCTAAATAGGGCTCCTGACATGCTCTTACAGCCCATTTGAACTTGTCTTCTTCTCTTGTATTTTGCTTTGTGAATTGCTTACCTGGATTAATGTTTTGCCATATGATATCTACATAATTATCCCTGTCACTCCTACTCTGTTCATGGTAAAATCCCAGCGCATGCATCATTTCATGCTGGACTGCTCCGATGATTAAACAGCCACCTTTATTCAGGCTGACACTCTGTTCACCACCAATTCTTCCAATATTTGACCAGCACCTAAATAAACAACATACACATTTGTATTAAATGTTAGTATATTAGATCAAGAACAATCAATATGTTATTTAACCCTTTAAATAGTCATGGCAATCTTTTAGGTCCTTATTTTGGTTCATAAAGACTACATTGACCGTCAGCATGGAATGTTCTGCACTTTTAACCTTGATTGCATGATGCAGCCCTTCATTGTTAATTGAGTAGTTTTTCCATTTTGAAAATGAATTTTAAAAAAAAGATTGTATTTTGTTATTATCATTGTTCCAAGGGTGTAAAATATCAGATAAATAATTCCATATCCAAAACTATGCTGAAGAAACAAACCTTTTTAAAACATAATACAAGAAATATATCTTTATTAATATGGCTCTGTCATATGAAGATTTATGTATACACCTAAACAGCTACATAAAAATGGTCTATTGCGTGACCAAATAATTTTAAACCCATTCAGCTCTGGAAACTGAACAATATATATATTATTCTAGATGTTTCTTCATTTAGTATATTTGGGGCACAGTGGGCTAATATTATTCAAACAATATTCAATGTCCGTGACACAATAAAAATCTGGGAACAACTCTTCAAATAGTTAAATGTGATAATAGCTAGACACTGGCTACTGGCATCAAATCACTATTTTTTATCACTTTTTTATCTTTTCAAACTTTTTTTTATTTGTATTAAAAATTATTCAATAACATTGTATGAATTAGATTGATTGACTTTAAAAACAAACAAAACCTAACTGGGGAATATAAAGAATAAATGTTTCCAATATTCATTGCATATGTAAATTATATTGTTTGTATTACAGTCATTGTGTCAATTATGAAATATATCAAACAAATAGAAATATCTCATATCTACTTTGTCTAGATTTGTTTTGTTTTATTATAAAAACAAAAAAAACTAAAAAATTAAAATAATAATAATGGATAATTATCTGTTTTAGTGTCTAGTCAATTGAAGCAGGTAGCAAAGTGAATATTTTTTTCTGACGTCCTCATTCATGCCTTAGGGTTTCTAGAGTGTATGAGGGTGCTCTGAAGGCCAATTCACACCTCTTGATCTCTAGTATGTTATTTATCACCTCAGTCATGGGAGGAATAGTATCCAATAGTAATGACTGAAGTTGCTGATATGAGTATATGGCACAATACAATTTCTGTAGTTTTGGACAAACCATACGTGAGTTTCTTCAGGAGACACATTGTGGGTGACAAAGTTGGAATTAAAGTAGTAATGATTCCAATTAGTGTGTTTATATATATATATATATATATATATATATATATATATATATATATATATATATCTTTCCAATATTGTGTGAGTTTTGGGCATGACCAAAAGGTATGGTGAAGTGTGTCCACCTGTCCACACTCCCTCCAGCATGTTACTATTTAATAGTTTGAAAATGAAAAGTATGGATGGTGTTTATTACCACCTGTATATGAGTTTATAGTGTGATTCTAATAGGGCAGTGGACTGTGTGACTTCTCATAAAGCTAACAGACTCTCAAGCCTTTACTCAACTGTGAAAGTTTCATTCAGTTCACTATCCCATTTTGTCATGTAGTTTAATTTTGGACTAAGTGTCCTGGCACAATAAGCGTTGTAAATCGAGATGGTTCGTCTCTGGCCAGGATTTGAACTCGTTATTTCTAATGGAGACAAATCAATTATACGAGCATCAAAATCCTGATCAGACACCTTATAGTGATCACTAATTTTTTCCTACCATCTGTCTGTGCATCAGGGCATCAGAGGCATCCAAACCAAATTTGGTCTGTAACTGGTCAAAAGATAAACATTTATTAGACAAAAATAAATCATATGTTTGACAGAAGGAGAGCCAATATTCCACATCCAGATCAGGAAATGAGCAACACAACACCGACAGAGGAGCGGCCCTGAACCAAAAATTAGAAGGTTTAATTTTTCTAAATACAGCATCCCAAGCCTTAACAGTGGTCTTCATGGTAGGGAACATGTTCGCCATCTGAGGCCGAGGGGGGGTGACACTTCAGTTAATTATAAGGAGAGATCTGAGTAGCCTCCTTCTCGAAGCACAACAGGCAACCACGCTCCAAATTAAATTTAAGAGCATTAGCTGCATTAGTTGCTAAATAATGTTAACGTAAATTTGTCAAACCCATATCCGTTAAACCTAAGTTTTTGTAAGATAGCCAATTGAATTCTGCTGTTTTTGTTTTATTCCAGACAAATTCCAGAAGGGCAGAGTGGACCTTCTTAAAAAGAGAAGTATGGTGAGAGGGATGGCTCTAAGAAAGTATAACATTTTAGGATGGAGTAATTTTAACAGAATTTATTCTGCCCAACCAAGAAATTTCCAGACTACACCATCTCTCAATGTCGTCCCTAAAAGCGGGCCAGACCTTAGCTTAATTATATGCAAGCATTCTTGACAGGTTCTTACATAGAGTGATACCTAAATAGGAGATATATGTATCCCTCCAGTCAAAATCCTACATATATCTCCTATTTAGGTATCAATCTCTGTAAGAATTTAAAACCTGTGACGAACGTGGATCTCTTCGTCCAAATGACTTCAAATAAAATTGAACAATTACAAATTCTGTCAATACGAAATCATAATTTGTCCCTTGATGAACAAAGAGCCCTTACTGAACTATGTAAAAACAAGAACGTGATCATAAAACCATCAGATAAAGGAGGTAACACTGTCTTACTCAACCGAAATATGTACATATCCATGTGTATGGATCATCTGACGGATCTATCCTGTTACGAAAATCTCCCTTAAGATCCTACTACAATTTACCTTGAAATCCATTCCACAAATTTACTATTACCTTTGTTCCCAGTGATAATTATGTCACCTGTTAAACCGGGACACTATTGAAACATTCAAATGTCTCTGCACCAATGAAATTACAGCACCTATTTTTTGAACCGGAAAAATTCAACTGCCCGGTTACCCTCTGATGAGCTAATCGGCAAAACGCGCGTCAGGGTTATTAAAGGGACACTATAGTCACCCAGACCACTCCAGCTCAATGAAGTGGTCTGGGTGCCAGGTCTCTCAGGTTTTAACTCTTCAGATGCAAACATAGCAGTTTCAGAAAAACTACCATGTTTACATTTGGGGTTAAGCCAGCCTCTAGTGACTGTCTTCCAGACCACTGGAGGCATATTATGGCATTGTTTTTGACTTCCCTGTTTTCTGGCATCCCTGAGCCCTGGTTTTTCCTTATTATTGTCTCTTTCTGAATCCCTTGACCTCAGCTATTCCTGACTATTCTTTGGTACGTTAGTCCGGCCATTCTAAGGTCCAGTATACGTTACCTATCAGTCCTCTGTGTTACACAATTCTACGTGCTGGATCATACTGTAATCCTGACATTACGACAAGGCCATAGATCCTGTAGAATTATGTACGCACATAGCTGCTTGCGAAAGGAAACTGGAGGATAATGATCGCCGCATGGATCAAATTTGCCCAGGCCTTCAGTACGCTTCTTACCCGAACAGCGCACCTGTAACCTGCGGCCTCACCTCCAACTTATGTACCTCCACCTATAGTACACAAGGCACCTACTATCTCCCTATCTCCTCCCCTGCATTTTAATGGTAATATTCAAGAATGCTGGGGATTTATTAACCAAATTGTGTATCATTTTGAGGCCTCACAGGGATCTTTTCCCACAGACAGAGCTAAAATTGGTTACCTAATGAATCAGTTAAAAGGTAAAGCTTTAGCTTGGGCCAATCCATTATGGGAGAGTAATAGGAGTGTGGCACACAATAACCAGGAGTTCCTTACGGAATTCAAACTTACGTTTGGACCTTTAGGCAGAGAGGATGATGCCTCTACTGCCCTGATGCATATCAGACAAGGGAACCGGTCTATCTCAGAATATGCCATAGAATTTCGTACCCTAGCTTACGAGGTAGACTGAACTAATAGTGGGTTAATCTCTGCATTTAAAAAGGGATTATCTGAAACTATGCTAGATGAGATTGCCGCCAAAGACTTACTCAAAAAGCTTAATGAATTTATCACTTTTGTCATGCAGATTGATAATAGAACCAGAGAAGCTACTAGAAACAAGACCAGACGCATGAGTATGCATTTAGCACCCAGTTTCTTTAGACCTATTGTCCCTGAAATTCCTGTACAGTCCGAACCCGGACCCATGCAGATTGGGGTCACTAGACTGTCAGAAGCAGAAAGACAATATAGGAGAAAAGAAGGCCTATGTCTATACTGCAGTAGGAAGGGACATATGAGAAACAATTGTCCCAAACGTACGGAAAACAACCGCACCCAAGCACCTTAAGGGGACAGGTCTTAGCTGTAATGGAAAAATCCTCTGAAAAGAATAAAAATAGGTTTCTCCTTGACATTTCTATCGCCTTTGACAAAAATAACTTTTCATGCAAATCCCTGAAGGATTCAGGTGCTGCTGGAAACTTCACTGGCGTTCAGTTTGTCAAGGGTAACACTATACCTATCAAAGAGAGACTATCACCCCTAGCTGTTGAAGCTTTTGATGGGAGACCACTCTCACAACCATTGATAATGCATGAAACCTTACCCATTAATGCCTTACATAAGGAAGAGATTACATTTCAGGTGATTGCATCTCCTTCTTGTCCTATCATATTAGGATTCCCATGGCTTTACAAGCATAACTCTCATATTGACGGAGATAATGGAGAAATATTAGAATGAGGTAAGGATTGTAACTAAAGGTGCATATTGCATGTCACCAAAATAGTGGGCACTATTGAATTACCCACTAGTATTCAGCAAGACTCAGTCTAATACTCTACCTCCTCACATACCATATGATTGTTCTATTAACTTACTGCCAGGCGCTATGCCACCTAAGGGAGCAATCTATGCTCTCTTCTCAGGAGAGTAGTGTAATGGAGGAATATATTAAAGATTCATTGAATAAAGGCCATATACAAAAATCAGCCTCGCCCGCTGGTGCAGGATTCTTTTTTGTATCTAAAAAGGATGGTGAGTTGCACCCATGTATCGATTACAGGGCATTGAACAAAATCACCATTAAGAACGCCTACCCCATTCCTCTTATTGCTGAATTATTTGACAGACTCCAAGGTGCCGGCCCACAAGCCCACAAGCAATATATTCCATCCGTCGGCGGGGAGAGAGGGAGGGAGACAGCCAGGAGAGGAACCTGGTGGAGCTCTAACTTACAGCTCCGCTGGGTTCCTCTTGCGAGATCCGGAGCATTGCCATGGCTAGAGTTCACTCACCACTAGGACCACCAGGGATGGATGGCAGCAGCAGCAGCAGGATCCCCCCTCCCAGGTGTAAGGTAAGCAGGGAGGGGGAAATAATAACCCAAGTCACATCAGCCCCACTTGCTCACAGACACCCTGCATCCCTAACACTCACAGCACCCTCACACACACACACACACACACACACTGCACCCCTGATAAATTAATAACTCCACTTCTGCCATCATGAAATCATTCTGGTGGGATTCCCTCAGGAAGGATGTTAAGGAATATGTGCAGGCTTGTTCTGTTTGTGCGGTTTCCAAAGTGCCTCATAAACTCCCTTGTGGCTTGTTACAACCTCTTCCTATTCCTGAGGTCCCATGGTCCCACCTGTCCATGGACTTCATTGTTGAACTTCCTAGTTCTAACAGTTATACCACCATTCTCCGTTTTTCTAAAATGGCTCATTTTATTCCTCTCAAGAAATTGCAATCATCTCAAGACCTGGTACTCATCTTTATACGAGAAATTGTCCGTCTGCATGGCATTCCTCACAATATAGTATGTGACAGAGGTTCTCAGTTTGTGTCTCGGTTTTGGAGGACCTTCTATAAACAATTAGGGATTGAATTGTCTTTTTCATCCTCTTACCACCCCCAGACCAATGGTACAGCTGAGAGGGCTAACCAGTCCTTGGAATTATATTTGTGTTGTTTTGTTAATAGCACTCAAGACAATTTGTCCAAATTACTACCATGGGCAGAGTTTGCAAGGAACAATGCTTACCATGACTCCTCTGTGCATAGTCAATTTTTTGTTAATAATGGCCGGCATCCTACTGTCCTACCGGCTGTTTTTTTCTGATACGGCTATTCCTGGTTTGGATGACCATCTGTCTTCCATCCGGGATACCTGGGTTAAAGTTCAATCTGATCTAGGTGCTGCTGCTGACCGTTTCAAGCATTATGCTGATACACGTCGAGGTGCCAACCCTGTTTACCAAGTGGGTGAGAGGGTTTGGTTTTCTTTTCGTAACATCAGGCTCAAAGTCCCTAGCATGAAATTTGCTCCTAGGTTCCTTAGACCTTTTCGTGTCCTTCGTAGGATCAATCCTGTTGCGTACTCTCTGGCCCTTCCGGCCTCCTTGAAAATTCCTAATACCTTTCATGTGTCCATGCTCAAATCTCTTTTTTGCAATAAATATACTGTATCAATTGTGCCTCCTCCTCCCTTAGTTGTTTTTAGACAGGAAGAATATGAGGTCTCCTCCATAATTGATTCCAGGTTTTCTCGGGGGACTTTACAGTACTTGGTGGATTGGAAAGGTTATTTTCATGCCAAGTTTCCTCTCAATCCTGGTCCTGTCCGCCCGGTGGCCGTTCTTCAGGTGGGGGGTAATCAGTGGCGTACTAAGGGGGGGCAGGGGAGGCGGTCTGCCCCGGGTGCCATCATGCAGGGGGGTGCCACCAGGGTTGGCCAGGCTTATAGTTTAGTGAGCTGTGTGGCTGCACCGGTTGCCATAGCAGCCGGGGCGCTGGGCAGCCGACACAGCTCACACGCAGGGGCTGGCAGCAGGAGCAGGAGATCTGGCTGCATGGAGATTTGGGGGCGGAGCCAGAACAGCCGTGGGGCGGAGCAAAGCCGGATGTGGGGGCGGAGCTACATGCAGCCTCATACTGCTGCACACAGAGGGGAAGCAGGAAGGAGTCCCTGCTTCCCCAACTACAGCACAGGAGGGACTGGATCCACTCCTCCTCCAGCCCAAGCTTACTGTAAGTGAGAGAGTGTGTGCTGTGTGTAACTGTGATTGTGACTGTCTTTGACTGTGTGTGTGTGTAACTGTGATTGTGACTGTCTTTGACTGTGTGTATGTGTAACTGTGATTGTGACTGTCTTTGACTGTGTGTGTAACTGTGATTGTGACTGTCTTTGACTGTGTGAGTGATTGTCTGCCTGTGTGTGTGACTGCCTGTGATTGTCTGCCTGCGATTGTCTGTGTGACTGTGTGTGTGACTGTCTGCCTGTGATTGTCTGTGTGACTGTGTGTGTGATTGTCTGCCTGTGATTGTCTGTGTGATTGTCTGCCTGTGATTGAGGGTTTGAGTGACTGTCTGTGACTGTGTGTGTGACTGTCTGCATGTGATTGTGTGTGTGTGTGTGTGTGTGTGACTGTCTGCCTCTGATTGTGTGTGTGTGTGACTGCATGTGATTGTCTGCCTGTGATTGTCTATGTGACTGTGTGTGTGGGACTGTCTGCCTGTGTGTGTCTGTGACTGTCTGCCTGTGATTGTGTGTGTGTGTGTGACTGTATGATTGTGTGTGTGTGTGTGTGTGTGACTGTCTGCCTCTGTGTGTGTGTGACTGTCTGTGATTGTGTTGTGTGTATGTGTGACTGTCTGCCTGTGACTCTGTGTGTGACTGTCTGTGACTGTGTGTGTGTGACTGTCTGCCTGTGATTGTGGGTGTGTGGGTGAGTGACTGTCTGTGACTGTGTTGTATGTATGTGTGACTGTCTGCCTGTGATTGTGTGTGTGACTGTCTGTGAATCTGTGTGTGTATGTGTGACTGTCTGCCTTTGTGATTGCCTGCGTGTTTGACTGTCTGCCTGTAACTGTGTGTGAGTGACTGTGTGTGGGACTGTGTGCATCTGACTGTGTCTGACAGTCTTCACCCTGCAGTGAGCCGGCAGCCAGGATATGATGTCATTGCGGCCTCGGCATCTTTACAGGGCGTGCGATGGACCTGTGCAGAAAGAGCACAGAGATCCCAGCAGCAACCACTGACCACCAGGGACTGAGGATCCACTCCAGCCCTTCTAGAGCAAGGTAAGAAGACTGGGTGGACCTCGTAATTATTAAATGTGTGTATGTATGTGTATGCGATTGTGTGTCTGTGATTGTATGTGTGTGGATCAGTGATTGTGTTTGTGTATGTCTGTGATTATGTGTGTGATTGTGTGTATCTCTGCATATGTGTTTAGTAGATAGCTCCCTTATTTCCTGTCCTTAAATATTGCAATCCCACATAAGGATAACAAATAAGGGATTTATCTACTAAACAACTGAAATGAAGAAGAGGGTGTTTTTTTTTTTTAATCCTTTAGCTGTTTAATAGATAATTCCCTGAATTGGTGCCCGTATGTGAGATTTCCATATTTAAAGATACCAAATGAGGGTGCTGTTTAGCAGATAGCTCCTTATTTGGTGTCCTTAAAGGACCACTCTAGGCACCCAGACCACTTCAGCTTAATGAAGTGGTCTGGGTGCCAGGTCCAGCTAGGGTTAACCCATTTTTTTTATAAACATAGCAGTTTCAGAGAAACTGAGCTCCCCGCCCAGCGTTGGAAAAAGGTAAGTTTTACCCCTTTTCCCCTTTCCAGAGCCGGGCGGGAGGGGGACCCTGAGGGTGGGGGCACCCTCAGTCACTATGGTGCCAGAAAAACGAGTATGTTTTCCTGGCACTATAGTGGTCCTTTAAATATGGCAATCCCACAAAGGATAGCAAATAGAGGAGTTATCTGCTAAACAAAGATTGAAATTGAGAGGTGTCAGCCAGCCCACAACAAGAAATCTGGGTGGCTAATGTGAATTATATGCAAATGTGTAGTCAGATGCCAGCATGCAGAACACAGCATGCTGGCATCAGACAGCCAATGACAGCATATTACCCCATCCCCTAGTGAGAAGTTTTACTGCTCCCCCTCCTGTTTTGACTGTGGTATCGTATGTGCCCCCCTACATATATTGTTCCTAGAGTCGCCACAATGTCTGCATGTGTATCTGTGTGTGACTGTGTTTGTGTGTATATGTATCTGCATGTGTTTATGTCCATGTATGTGTATATGTGCAGACATCTAAAAATCTCTCCAACACTACACACAAATACACTCATGCATTTCAATGTTAACACTACATACAAACCCCACCATTATATATAACCATACCACTGCATTTAAATACCACACAACACACAAATGCATGCTTGCATTCAAACACCAACACTACATACAAACACACCGCTACATTCACTCACATATACTCCATACAAAAACATGCATACATTTAAACACACAAACACTGCTTAGTGCTAAATACATAAAAAAATGTTTTGTTTGTTTTTATATTTAAAGTTGAGGGGGGGTGCCAAAAATAGCACCCGCCCCGGGTGCCAAATGCTCTAGGTACGCCGCTGGGGGTAATGTCACATATTCATCTGCTTATAAAAATGTTCAGACAGGAATAGTTGTGCTGAGCAACATTACTGTCCTCAGAGGAAAAGTTGTGCCAAGCAAGCAATCCACAGGAAAGTTTGTGCTGAGCAGCAATCATGCAAATGGGAACCTGGTAACTGCCTTTGGGGTCAAAGGCCAGTTACAACTAATCAGATCCACAGGCGGGGTATTTAGGCCCAGTTCCTCTTGCTCAGTGCACTGTCGTAGTTTCCCTTTTGGTTGTCTGAGAGCATGTTATGGATTCTGGTAATTCTGGTTATTTGACTTTGGCATTGTTTTTGACTTCCCTGTTTTCTGGCATCCCTGACCCCAGGCTTTTCCTTATTGTTGTGTCTCTTTCTGTATCCCTCGACCTCAGCTATTCCTGAATATTCTTTGGTATGTTAGTCCGGCCATTCTAAGTTCTGGTACCTATCAGTCCTCTGTGTAACACAATTCTACGTGTTGGATCATACTGTAATTCTGACACCCACAGGCAAAATACTCACATTTTTCACAAAACACAGAAAACACCCCGAAACACCACATATCCCCATTATACATCCCTGGATAGCCCTGATCTGGGTGAACAACATATCCAAAAATCACCCAGATCGGTGCACCATAGGCAACTGCTTAATTCTCCAAGCAGTCATGCCAGCCCTGCTGATGATACCGGAGAAACTGACGGAAGCCAAGCACAGAGAGATGGACACAGGTTTCTTCAGGAAGGAAGAGATTCTTTATTCGATTCACCGAACGGGACTCAGAGGGACTAATGTCACCAAAATACAACAAGATCTGAGCCCCGGACAATAGTGTAGGCTCCTTATATAGGCATGTAACTCCACCCATAATTAGCTCCACCCACACATACTCTTACCCAATCAATCAAACAAGAGCTAACTTCCTGTTTGACCACATGGCTTGCCCAGCACAATGGAGGAGGGGAATACTACATCCTGTATTCTCGCACATGCTCCGTACACTACTGATTGTATCTTTGCCACGTGCAACCAACCGACCGATACACCAGTATATGCACGTACACATGCCACGTGGTAATCTCGGCCTACTAAATTTATTTTTACAGAGATTCCACCACATTCCCCCCTTTGATGCTTCTGATATTTTCACAATTCCATAGGCATCACTTAACCTTAGTTTGCATATACCTCAGGTTGCCATGAACCAGACCAGACTTTGCGACTAATGACATGAATCCCTCAACATTCCTCTTCCTGCACTGATTCTCCCTGATTTAGAGCCTCATATCTATATATGGCCATTATCTGTGCAGCAGCCTTTCTTTCTGCTATATTTTCTATGATGCTCTGCACATACCTAACTACCAAAGGAACAAGACATGGTAGAAGAAGACACAGCATTAAGATTAGCATGACTCCACCTACCAATGCTGCTCATACCAATTACCAAACCAACTGCGTGGATTATACCCTTTCCATACCTGAGTAGGCACATGCGCTAGTTTAACCATATGGCTAGTAAGCTCAGCTATTGCTTGCCCTTCATCATCTATTTGAAGACAGCAACTGCTTAGGTTAAACTTCCCACATACACCTCCCTCTACTGCCAATAGGTAATCCAAAGCTAATCTATTTTGGTAAACGGCTGTCCTCATCCTAGTATTATGCTTCGCTAGGAGATTGAGCGCTTGTGAGGTCTCATTGGTAATTATCTCAACCACTGCCTGTAACCTTATAATACGGTTGAGCATATATATTGGGGTTCTATATCCAAAAGTACCATCCTCTGCCCATGTAGCTGGCCCATAATAATCTATAATACACTGGGAAGGCCATTCATTATCTTCCCAGGTACCTATCTCTAGGGGTCCCCTTTTCTTCCTATGATTCACATCATACACTTTAACTCCCAAAGTCTCTCCTGTTTCAATAGGCAACAAGAAGAAGGATGGTTTGAGCATACCTAACACACATGCCCCTTCCCAGTCCTGTGGTAACTCTGAATAGGCTTTCTTACCACAGATCCAGTACAAATTTGCTGGGGCTTTCCAACTAGATGTGATAGATAGATCAAACCATACATCCTTTAAATTGGCATAACTTGCAAACGGGTTAGGTGGTTCTGAGACACTTGAAACCGACCACCAGGTTGTATTCTTTGTATTATCATCATAAGCTTTTTGCCCTAGACAAGTCAATTATCCTACAGATGTATTAAACATTATTCCTTTCCTTGCTATGCAAACATAACCTATAATGGAGGTCTTTAATCGCCACTCAGATTTACCTCTAACACTCATTTAATAATCGGCTTGAGAAGATATTATTTGTTCAATTGTCTCAGAACCAAAATGCATTACCTCCTTTGCTTCCCAGGGCCATTGGTCTCCCATGTTAGTACCTCCACGCACATAGCAGTTGGTCACATTAAGACTACCAGCAATACTCTCAGCTAGATCAATAAACAGTTTTTTAGCATTATGGGGGATCTTATTTTCTCCACTCATCTCTTCATAAAAAGAATGGAAAACCTGATGAGTTTGGGATGCTATGGTATCGGTCTCTATCCCTATAAATAATATTGTCCCAGGATCCAAACCCGTCCCATATATCTGGAACCCAAATAAGTTTCCAAACCTATCTATAAATTGTTCAGGATTATTAATAAGTATATGGACTGGGTTACACTCCATAGACTTACAATATGGTTTGGTATGCAACTTAGTAACAATCATATCCCTATCTACTGTCTGTCCCCAAGTTGCCCACCCCACACAAGACCAATATGGACAATAATTATAATCCCTATCTGGGCATGTTGGATTTACATACTTGTTTTTACTACTGGGACAAATATACTTATCATTGGACCCATACGCTCTTTCCCATTTAAGATCCCCGCATACATTCCACGGTTTTCTACCACTTGATATTGCCTTACATGCATCAAATAGCAGAACACCCGAAGAATGTATGGTTTCTAATACTGTTTTATTTATTAGGGTCCCCTGTGGGTCTCCATTCCGGAGGGTCAACCAAATTGTACGGGGTTGATACTCTGGATTGAAGCACTTAGGTTCTCCTACTCCTAAATGGCATACACTATAATCTGTACCTAAGTATCTACACCTAGATACATATCCTTTACACTCATATTGTGAATGCCAAATATGGGTCTGGGAAATATGATTACCTGTTTTAGTAGTCTTAATGCAAACCTCACAGCCAGGTGTGTCGGTACCTCTACCTTCCTGAATAATTAAAATCACAAAAATATACATTATCAAGAGCACTTCTTTCGACGTCTTCATCCTCATTCTTCGTCCGTGCGATGGCACCTCAGCTTCCAGGTTGTAAGGGCTGCAAGGAATGGAGTTCTTCAGGTCCTCTCTTCCCTTCACAGAGGTCCCTTCAAGACACTCTGGCTATGTCACGTGGGTAAGTGGTCAGGCTTTATTATGGCCGTCAAAACACTCACTTGCTGATCTCTTTAAACACACTTGAAATCCCGATATCTCCTCGTCACTCCAACTGAGTCGTGCGCTTTAACCGGATCTTGCAGGGATTCTCTGGATCTGGTGTAGCTTGCCAAGAATCTACTGCTGCTGGTTTAACCCTGGAGTGATGAATCCACGGAGTCACTTCAGCGACCTTTATAGCTGAAGGGGTAGACAAAAGAACAACATAAGGACCCCTCCACTTAGGCCCTAACGGTACACTGTTCCACTCTTTAATCCATACTTGATCTCCTGGATGATAACTATGAACAGGGGGATAAATATTCACAGGTAATCTGTCTTGTACCCATTTCTGTACCTCCTCCATAGTTTTACCCAACTCTACAACCTGCTGCCGGGTAATTCCTTCTCCCAACTGACTCAAATCCCCCCTTAAGTTACCAAGTACGGGAGGTGGACACCCATACATGATTTCAAAAGGTGAGAGACCCATCCTTCTGGTAGGTGTACTACGAATACGCAACAGAGCTATGGGCAAAAGAACATTCGACTTAAGCTGAGTCTCTTGACACATCTTTGCCAATTGGTTCTTAATAGTTCTGTTCATCCTTTCTACTTTCCCAGAGCTCTGAGGTCTATATGCCGTATGAAGCTTCCACTTAATACCAAGCATATGAGTCAGTTGTTGTAGGCACTGGTGAACAAAGGCTGGACCATTATCCGATCCTATAGAACATGGTAGTCCATATCGGGGTATTATTTCTCGCAACAGGAATCGTACAACTTCTCCTGCTTTCTCTGTACGAGTAGGACATGCTTCTACCCAACCTGAGTAGGTACACACAACTACTAGTAGGTAGCGATGTCCACCGGATTTAGACATTACCGTATAGTCTATTTGAAGATCGGACATAGGGAGTCCCCCCATATACTGGACTCCCGGTGGTTTCACTGGTCCTTGCCTTGCATTATTCTTGGCACATATCACACATCTTCGTACAATGGCTTGAGTCAAGTTGGACAATCTTGGTATGTAGAAATGTTTTCTGAGAGATTCTTCCATACTATCTCTTCCAGAATGTGTCCCGTTGTGATAGTTCTGGACAATTTCTACAGCTAGTGATGCTGGAATAACTATTCTTCCATCTTCTAACTGATACCATTTGTTCTCCAGGTACTTCCCAGCTTCTGTCTTTAACCACTCTTCTTCTTGAGCTGTATAAACTGGAGTCCATTGAGACAGTGGGGTCGGTATAAGAGCAGCTATATGTTCCACATACTCCTGTCTTCCTGATTCAGCGGCACGCTTAGCTGCATTATCTGCCATCCGATTTCCTTTGGTTACATCACAATCTCCTTTCTGATGCGCCCGACAATGTATAATACCAACTTCTTTCGGTTCCCACACGGCTTCCAGTAGTTGTAATATCTCAGCTGCGTACTTGATTTCTTTACCCTCTGAGTTCAGTAGTCCTCTTTCTTTATACAAAGCTCCGTGGGCATGAGTGGTTAAAAACGCATACTTGGAGTCCGTGTAGATGTTCACTCTTAAACCTTCAGCCAATTGTAACGCTCGTGTTAGTGCAATTAGTTCTGCCTTCTGTGCCGATGTTCCTTTTGAAAATGGCCGAGCTTCTATCACCTTGTATATGGTTGTTACTGCATATCCTGCATAGCGAATCCCTTCTTTCACATAACTACTGCCGTCCGTACAGTACTGGACATCAGGGTTCTGAATGGGAAAGTCACGAAGGTCTGGTCTACTTGAGAACACTTCATCCATCACCTCCAGGCAATCATGTTGACTCTCAGTAGGTTGTGGCAGAAGGGTAGCTGGATTTAAGGTGTTAACAGTCTCTAGATGCACTCTTGGGTTTTCACACAACATAGCTTGATACTTAGTCATGCGGCTGTTACTAAACCAATGATTGCCTTTACAGGGAGTGAAGAATTATTATGCACATTAGTATTTTGACCACATCATCCTCTTTATGCATGTTGTATTACTCCAAGCTGTATAGGCTTGAAAGCCTACTACCAATTAAGCATATTAGGTGATGTGCATCTCTGTAATGAGAAGGGGTGTGGTCTAATGACATCAACACCCTATATCAGGTGTGCATAATTATTAGGCAACTTCCTTTCCTTTGGCAAAATGGGTCAAAAGAAGGACTTGACAGGCTCAGAAAAGTAAAAAATAGTCAGATATCTTGCAGAGGGATGCAGCACTCTTAAACTTGCAAAGCTTCTGAAGCGTGATCATCGAACAATCAAGCGTTTCATTCAAAATAGTCAACAGGGTCGCAAGAAGCATGTGGAAAAACCAAGGCGCAAAATAACTGCCCATGAACTGAGAAAGGTCAAGCGTGCAGCTGCCAAGATGTCACTTGCCACCAGTTTGGCCATATTTCAGAGCTGCAACATCACTGGAGTGCCCAAAAGCACAAGGTGTGCAATACTCAGAGACATGGCCAAGGTAAGAAAGGCTGAAAGACGACAACCACTGAACAAGACACACAAGCTGAAACGTCAAGACTGGGCCAAGAAATATCTCAAGACTGATTTTTCTAAGGTTTTATGGACTGATGAAATGAGAGTGAGTCTTGATGGGCCAGATGGATGGGCCCGTGGCTGGATTGGTAAAGGGCAGAGAGCTCCAGTCCGACTCAGACGCCAGCAAGGTGGAGGTGGAGTACTGGTTTGGGCTGGTATCATCAAAGATGAGCTTGTGGGGCCTTTTTGGGTTGAGGATGGAGTCAAGCTCAACTCCCAGTCCTACTGCCAGTTTCTGGAAGACACCTTCAAGCAGTGGTACAGGAAGAAGTCTGCATCCTTCAAGAAAAACATGATTTTCATGCAGGACAATGCTCCATCACACGC
Source organism: Pelobates fuscus (assembly GCF_036172605.1). Lineage (NCBI taxonomy): Eukaryota > Metazoa > Chordata > Amphibia > Anura > Pelobatidae > Pelobates > Pelobates fuscus. The sequence continues at coordinate 28,953,214 of NC_086318.1, read as the reverse complement.
GTCCAAGTACTCCACAGCGTGGCTGGCAAGAAAGGGTATAAAAGAAGAAAATCTAATGACATGGCCTCCTTGTTCACCTGATCTGAACCCCATTGAGAACCTGTGGTCCATCATCAAATGTGAGATTTACAAGGAGGGAAAACAGTACACCTCTCTGAACAGTGTCTGGGAGGCTGTGGTTGCTTCTGCACGCAATGTTGATGGTGAACAGATCAAAACACTGACAGAATCCATGGATGGCAGGCTTTTGAGTGTCCTTGCAAAGAAAGGTGGCTATATTGGTCACTGATTTGTTTTTTTTTTGTTTTTGAATGTCAGAAATGTATATTTGTGAATGTTGAGATGTTATATTGGTTTCACTGGTAAAAATAAATAATTGAAATGGGTATATATTTGTTTTTTGTTAAGTTGCCTAATAATTATGCACAGTAATAGTCACCTGCACACACAGATATCCCCCTAAACTAGCTAAAACTAAAAAAAACTAAAAACTACTTCCAAAAATATTCAGCTTCGATATTAATGAGTTTTTTGGGTTCATTGAGAACATGGTTGTTGTTCAATAATACAATTAATCCTCAAAAATACAACTTGCCTAATAATTCTGCACTCCCTGTATAGTCTAGCAACGTCTGTACTGCGTGCGGGACTCGCACATAGAGTTCTTGACCCAGAGTGAGTTTATCAGCTTCGGCTACCAGCAGGGCGGCGGCAGCTACGGCTCTTAGACAAGGTGGAAGACCGCTGGCCACTACATCCAGTTGTTTAGACATATATGCAACAGGTCGTTGCCATGATCCCAAGTACTGTGTCAATACTCCCACAGCCATTCTTCTTTGCTCGTGTACATATAAGTAGAATGGGCGTGTATGATCAGGTAGACCTAATGCTGGGGCACTCATAAAAGCCTTCTTCACATCTTCAAATGCCTTTTGCTGTTCAGGGGTCCACAGGAAGGGATCGTGTTCTGTACCTTTTATAGCTGCATAAAGAGGTTTCGCCAATATCGCATAACTGGGAATCCATATCCTACAGAAGCCAACTGCCCCCAAGAATTCCCGCACTTGTCTTCTATTCTTGGGTATTGGTATTTGGCATACAGCTTCCTTTCTCTCTGGCCCCATTATTCTTTGACCTTCAGAGATATGGAATCCCAGATACTTGACAGTTGGCTGACACAACTGAGCTTTCTTCCTGGACACCTTGTATCCTGCCTTCCAGAGAATGTGTAGTAAATCATGTGTTGCTTGCTGACATATTTCTCTAGTAACTGCCGCTTTCAACAAATCATCTACGTATTGCAATAGTACACACTCTCCTGGGATGTACTTGAAATCCAGTAAATCTTGACTTAAAGCTGATCCAAATAGGGTAGGTGAATTTTTAAACCCTTGGGGCAGTCTTGTCCAAGTCATCTGGCGTTTCGAGCCCGTTACAGCAATTTCCCATTGGAATGCGAAGATACACTGGCTTTCCGCAGCAATCCGAAGGCAAAAGAAGGCATCTTTGAGATCTAGGACAGTGAAATAGGTAGCCCCGCCCAGAATTAAAGCAAGCAGGTTATATGGATTGGGCACAACTGGGTGTATACTTACGACCGCATCATTGACTGCTCTCAAGTCCTGCATAGGGCGATACTCATCTGTACCGGGCTTTTGAACAGGCAAAAATGGGGTGTTCCAGGGGGAAGTACAGAATTTTAGGATACCATACCTTATGAACTTATCCAAATATGATTGTATGTTCTTCTTGGCCTTTTGTGGGATGTGGTATTGTCTTAAGCTCACTGGATAAATCCCAAGTTTCAGTTCAATTCAAATTGGTGGAATATTGCGAGCAAGTCCTGGTGGGTTGTTCTCTGCCCACACTCCTGGTATATTGAACAAGGATTCATCACTCTTAGGGTTTTGGCTAGTCAACACTGTATAAAGTCGCCACTGTTCTTCCTTTGGTTCAGATATTGTCATTATACCTGATGGTCCATTGAACTTTAAAGATGTTGTTCCATTAGGTAGAAACGTTATCTGTGATTGTAATTTTGACAACAAATCACGTCCTAGCAGTTGGACTGGACATTCAGGCATATAAAGGAATTGATGTTTCACTACGTGGCCTCCCATTGTACAGAGTCGACTTTTAAGAACCGGTTTAGCAGCACTCCTTCCAGTTGCTCCTATTACGGTGATAGTTCTTCCAGATGGAGGAGCAACTAGGTCAGTCACCACCGAATGTTCAGCACCAGTATCGATCATGAAAGCACTCCTTTTTCCCCCTATTGCTACATTGACCATAGGCTCCGCTCGGCCAAGGGGGATGGAGCCCGGTCGGTATCAATAGTCCTCCATGACTGTGTCAGCCAACCCCACAAAGTCCCGATCTTCTCTATCGCGGGGTCTCTGCGCTGCTGGATAGTACCTGTCTCCACTAACACTTCCTCTATTGTTACCACTATTCCCTCCAGGACCTCCTCTACCTCTCGCTCTGCCTCTATAATTACTTTATACTGCCCTCATACTGTTCCCTTTGTGGACACTCACTTCTCCAATGCCCTTCTTCTCTACAATACGCGCATTGGTTCCTACTCAGGGGTTCCCTATTCCATTTACTCTCGCCTTTATCCGTTCCCCTATACACTTCCTTTTCCCTTCTATCTACGCCTGCGATGGCTACCGCTAGCATATCTGCCTTTCTACGCATCTTACGCTCTTCCTCCTTCTTTGTCTCTGTTTCCCTATTCATGTATACCTTATTTGCTACCTCCATCAGTTGGGTTATGGACATCCCTACAAACCCTTCTAACTTTTGTAGCTTGCGCTTTATATCTCCGTAGGCTTGGCTGACAAAGGCAGAGTTAACCATCTGGGAATTCTCAGGAGCCTCCAGATTAAAAGGGGGTATACAAACGGTATGCCTCCAATAATCGGTCATAAAAGACACTGGGCGATTCATCACATTTCTGTAATACCTCAACCGTCTTAGACATGTTAATCGCCTTCTTTCCTCCAGCTTTCATGCCAGCAATAATAGCGTCCCTGTAAGCTTTTAAATGGACCATGTCTGCGCCATTGACATTCCAATTTGGATCGGTGTTTGGATAATGGGCTGCGGCCAATGCTGCTGGGTTGGCCTGATTTTGTGTACGGGCCACTTCTTCCAGCGCTTTAATTGCCGCTTGATTTATCCTTGTCCTTTACTCATTATTAAACAATGTCATCAATAATTGCTGGCAATCAGCCCAAGTGGGATTGTGTGTCTGGACTATTGAGGTAAACAAATCCGTCATGGCTTGAGGCTTTTCGGTGTAAGAGGAGTTATGGGTCTTCCAATTAAAGAGATCGGTGGTTGTAAAAGGGACATAGATGAAGACTGGATCAGCATATTGTATCTGGCCGTCACCATTAATGTGTGTCGGGCCAGAAGTCAATCGAAGAGGCATTTGATAATGTCCGGGTTGTAGGGTACCAGTCTTTTGTCGGGTTAGTGTGGGGCTTCGTTGGGATGCGTCAGTTAGGGGTTCCGGTCGAGGGGTAGTAAGACAAGGGGATGGGGACGCTTTTCTAAGGGGAAGGTTGGTGAGTAGAATATTCCGGGCCGGGCTAGGAGGAGCCTGACCGGAAACTAGATATGGCGCCAAATCTGGGTAGGTAGAGTTAACGGAAACAGGTATCGGAAGGGGAGGGTTTGAAACAAGAGGGCTGGGCTCTGAGCTGGAGGAGGGGGTAGGTGGGGACAACGGGGCAAGGGGAGGAGCGTTTCCAACAGCACCCCCTTTCCTCTTCCGGTGGAGGAGGAGTAAGGAGGCGGCATGGGGATTTCAGACTCAGGGGGCGTGTCCAAAATGGGCGTGATTACGGCCTTAGTGGACAAGCGAGTCCTGGCCACCATGAGGCGACATTGTTCCTCGTGGCATACTCGGATCCATTTTGGCGAGTCACTTACGGCCTGCCTCCAACAATCAATATATGGAAACTGGCCGTAAAGTTCAGGCCTACCTGATACAACCACGTTTACACGCTGTACCAGATTAGGATCCAAACTGCCACGTGGTGGTCATGCGGTAACCAAAGTAGGCCATTCCCTACTACATAAAGTAGTCAGGCGTGCTGGAGACATCTTTACCCCAAAATCACATACAGTATATCCCTTTTTAAAGTTTTTTATCATACATCCTAAGGGATCCAAAATCGTTTAATCTGACGCGCCCATACTTAACAATGGAGCGTCGTCTCCAACAGAAACTAAACAAACACACTCCCAATGGGCACACCCGTTCCCTCGGCAACAGCACCACGTGGTACAGTTACTAAGCGAAACGCACACAACAAAACACTCAGGGAATTCCCGTACACACAGCTGTTACACCAGTCACTAAATAACTAATACTGTGCCCTTTGGCAAAACTATACAGTCACCCACGCTATAATTCCCTATATGTGAATTACTCGTCTATAACATACCCCAGTATCATCGTCTTTACAAACAGTAGTTATAGTACGGTTAGCATAGGTTAGAGTACAATTTAAAGTCACAGTTCAATTAGTAATGGTTATGGTGTTAAACATACAACATAGACGACAATTATTAGTACTTATTTACAGTGTCAGTAATTATACATGGTTATGGTACCGTGCGCTATAATACAGTTACACACTATTCACACTCTCGCTAGACGGCAGAGCTCACGCTATCTAGCAAGATATACACGCTACTACAACAATCCTTAGCACATTTACAATTCCCAACTAATCTATTGGCCAGTAACTTGATGGACTACCTAAAACTATCTACATACGTTTTGGTTAGCCACACGGCCCAAGCACCACATATAGCGAACTAGAGGGCGGAATTTACAACAGCACCCTTTTAGTCTATTTACTCTATCAAAAATTTAGTGGGTTCCAAATTTACACGCCTTCCCACTTAGCCAAGATAGGTTGAGATCTAGCGAACCAAATTTACACAGGCGCCGCTTAGTCTCCCGGTCCCTCCGACCTAGCGAACAAAATATACACCCTAGAACGCTAGTCTAGACAAGACACCGGTGTCCGGCTAGGGCTATTTACACCAGAACCCCGCCTGACTCCAAACCAAAATTAAACGGGCTGACTACAGGGCGTTTAATTGAGCGGTGCGCCTTCGCTCCTTCCCTCCACTGGAGGGGGCAGATTCCAAATAACCCCTTATGAGCCTACCGCACAATCGGTATCCAATACCCCTAGTGGGTACGCCGTCTAAAACAGTAGTCGTCTTACCTCCTCGTTCCTGAACCTGAGTTCACACTCATCGACAGGGACACCCCAGCAATTACTACGTAGAGGCCGATGATCTCCTGGACAACAGACCAGTGGCGCCGAGACGAAGGGAGGTCCACGCAGAAGTTCAGGGGTGCAGCCGTAGAGAACGTGGGCAAAGATAGACCGTCTCACGCCTCTGCTTCTCAGCTACCGTTGAACGATGAGCTTCCCGGCCAATGCACCAAATGATACCGGAGAAACTGACGGAAGCCAAGCACAGAGAGATGGACACAGGTTTCTACAGGAAGGAAGAGATTCTTTATTCGATTCACCGAACGGGACTCAGAGGGACTAATGTCACCAAAATACAACAAGATCTGAGCCCCGGACAATAGTGTAGGCTCCTTATATAGGCATGTAACTCCACCCATAATTAGCTCCACCCACACATACTCTTACCCAATCAATCGAACAAGAACTAACTTCCTGTTTGACCACATGGCTTGCCCAGCACAATGGAGGAGGGGAATACTACATCCTGTATTCTCGCACATGCTCCGTACACTACTGATTGTATCTTTGCCACGTGCAACCAACCGACCGATACACCAGTATATGCACGTACACATGCCACGTGGTAATCTCGGCCTACTAAATTTATTTTTACCGAGATTCCACCACACTGACAGTCATTCATTTGCTCAGAGGATCAGCCGAACACTCTCAGTCAATGAATGAACATTTGTGCAAAGACCCCACAGAAGTGACATAAGCCAGCCCAGCTGATGATGCTGCCAGAGATGGAATTACACCTCAGACAGTAATCTGAATAATCTCAGTATGTGCACATCCTCCAAAAGGACCGCTTCCTTGCTGAAACAGGATAGGGGACTAGCTCAGTGCCTTCCCAGAGACTGGACAACACACAGTCCTGGGAGCTCTAGTCCTTACAAAGATTTTCCCTGATAAATCCTCCATACTGCAACAAGCTGGAACAGTGATTTTGCCCTTTCCCTTTTCCTCCAGGAGCTCATGGCGAACGACCAGGCCAAAGGGTGTTCTTTACATGTACATATACAGGGTTATTGACTGAAGTCTGAAGGGCTGCATACCACATGGGCCAAAACCAAAACTGCATATGCTGCAAATTCCCTACATTGCTGATTTTGTTGATCTTCTCATTTATGCCCCAAATGGACCATGACATTGTCCATCCCCCATTTTACAATAAACCCCCAAGTGGCTAGGGGTCACCGATCCCCGAGAGAACCCCTAAAATAAAGCCCCTACTTTCACCCCAACCTATTAATAGTGAGGAGAGTGTCATAAAATGTAAAACCTGTACAAATCAGAAGTCTTCTTTATTCGTTTCTTCAGTCCCAAAAAAGGCAAAATAAAAATCCATAATTCCCCTCGCTACTAATTGAAATGAACTGCAGCAAAAAAAATCTCTTCATTCATGAAGGGCTCACTGCAGAATGAGCGCTCCTAGCAGGAAAAGTCCTTTCATAGGCTACCCACTTTTCAATATAACCAAGAGTGTTTTGATTGGTTGGTTAGTAAACCTACCAATTAGATCACTCTAATAGTCAAGTCTCAAGAAAAAGGATATTTTGCTGTCAGAGGCGTCACATAATTAATCCTCACTCTTTTGAGGGTTTCTAACTATTTGCCCGCTGACTGCTAGTGCTGCACCCAGGCAACTAGTACTTCAAATGATCAATTAATTTTCAAATAGAAAGTGAATGATAATTTGTGAATGGACATCTGGCTGGCTGCATTCAGTTTATCAGCAGCCCCCATGTAGTCATTGATTGCAATTTTGGTGCTGTAGATTGGAAAGTTAGTGATTTCCACATCTGAACCAAACTCATCTGAACTAATGTTACAAAGTCTGTCTGACCAACTGAATCCTTACTGCATTTGGCTTTAACCCCTTAGTGACCATGGACGCATCAGGTACGTCTGACAAAAAAACAGTCATTAATGTCCTCGGACGTACCTGATACGTCAACAGCAAATTTGAGCATAGCAAGCAATTGTGATCGCTTCCAGCCGCTCTAACGGTATTGCAGCGATGCCTTGATATCGAGGCATCACTTACGGGTTGCCCCACGTGGCGCCCGGCAGTGTACAAGAGCATCGGAAGCCATCAGTTAGACTTCCAATGCTCTGCCTGTGTGCTGAGTCCCTCAGTGAAGAATTTATATATATATTTTATTTTTCTAAAGTAAAAAATCTATGAAAATTTAATAAATCGGTCTTCATTAAAATCCAAGTAACTTTATTAGATATACATTAAAATATAGATCAACGTTTCAGCCCCACACTGGGCTTTCCTCAGGATAAAAAAATTAAAAACTAATATATATATTTATATAATATTTGTACATAATTAAGTAATTTTATTGATTGCAATTTGTGAGACCTGCCTGAAAACACAGGCAGAAAGTCCAGAGAATTTAATTTGCTAGCACTATATTTAACCCTGTAACTTTTCAAGACACCCTAAAACCTGTACATGGGGGGTACTGTTTTGCTCGGTAGACTGCGCTAAACACAAATATTAGTGTTTCAAAACAGTAAAACATTTCACAGCGATGATATTGTCAGTGAAAGTGATGTTTTTTGCATTTTTCACCCACAAACGTCACTTTCACCGATATCATTGTTGTGATAGATTTTACTGTTTTGAAACACTAATTTTTATGTTCAACAAAGTCTCACGAGTACCCGCCCTGTCCAGGTTTTATAATGTTTTTGATAGTTATAGGGTCAAATATAAGGCTTGATTTTCTGTTTTTTCATATTGAAATTTGCCAGAATGGTTATGTTGACTTTGAGACCGTATGGTAGGCCAGGAATGAGAATTAACCCATGATGGCATACCATTTGCAAAAGAAGACAACCCAAGGTACTGCAAATGGGGTCTGTTCAGTACTTTTTAGTAGCCACTTAGTCACAAACACTGGCCAAAGTTAGCGTTCATAATAGTTTTTTGCATTTTTAACACACAAATAAATATAAATGCTAACTTTAGCCAGTGTTTGTGACTAAGTGGTTACTAAAAAAAGACTGGACATACCCCATATTGAATACCCTGTGTTGCCTACATTAAAAACAAATATGTACATGTGAGGTGTGATTCAGTGATTTTTTTTTTCTTGTTTAATATTTTACTTTTATTATTATAGAAAAGACAAGACATAATACATTTCACTGGGCATAAACACATTAAATATTACATTATTCGAGTATTATTGATAATCCTAACATGAATCTCTAAATCCTTCTCACTTTTCCTTTCCTTTTTTTCTCATTTTTTTTTTTTTCCCCATCTCATAATATAATGTAACATACAAAAAACACTTATCAATATTTCCAGCTAAAAGAGCAGGGGAGCCAAGATAAGTTTCTAATAACCTTTTAAATTCCTTTAGACATTAAAATACCTTTAGATCAATGTAAGCCGGGTTTTTTCATTCCTATTTTACCGAGTACATTTAATACAAGCTTTAAAATTGCTGTATCTTGCCGAGCCATTCTTTAATTTTATTTGGTTCGTTAACAATACCGATCTCCATTTTTATCTGATAGATCGCTTGTATTTTCACTTCCTCCCATACTGGGACTTCACTAGATTTCTATTTTCTAGCAATTCATATTTTAGCTGCTAGCAGGATATGTATTACCAATGCAGCATATTGGTCAAAATTCTGAATTATATATAGTTGCAGCAAGAAAATATCTGGCTTTATATCAAAATTAATTTTAGTCAGTGATTTAATCTTTAAGGCTATCATTGACCAATACAATTTAATTGCTCCACACTCCCACCATATATGCATCATTCCTGCCTTTTGAACCCCACAGCGCCAACATTTATCGGAGGCATCTATATACATTTTAGCTAGCCTCTCTGGTGTTAAATACCACCTATTCATAATTTTGTGCTGAAGTTCCACCAAATTAAGACAATGTACATTCTTTGTGAGCAGATTTAACACCTTCTTCCAGTCTTCATAGCTTATATTATTACATAGCTCCTTTTCCCATTTATTTATTACTTGGCAGATAATTTTTTCCCGGGTTTTTTTCAATTAAAGCAATTAAAACATTTTGAAACCAGTATTTTAATAGTATTTTGGTTGTTTAATAGTTGTTCAAGTATTAATTGTTTACCAGAGTAGTCTTTGGGTAAATGCTCTTTGAGATAGCCCTTTATTCTCATATAGATAAATATCTCTTTAGTCTGCAGCTTATACTCATCTACTAGAGCATTAAAATCTTTTACTTTACCATACTCTACAATAATATTAATTTTCTTAATCACCGATTTAATCCAACTCTGTATATTTAAATCTGCGATATTATTTTGCAGATATCTAAGATCCTTACTAGTAATAAGTTTATCTTGTAAATCCAAATCTTTTCTTAGTTTATTCCATATAGGTATAATATTATTAAGAATCAAACCCTTAGAAGTATATCTCTGTCGGTATTTATATTTATTATCTGTCTTCCAAAATAGGGAACATAGATCTTCACTTATTTCATCTTTAAGTAGGCTCTGCTCAACTTTATACCAGAATTAATCTTTGGCTAAATCGGATTGGGTTATTATTGCTTGAGCTATATTACATGCTCTCCACGTTTGACATAGCTGTGGAATTCCCAGTCCTCCTAATTTTGTTTTTAACATTGAATGATTACGACTTAATCTTGGGCGTTTTCCACCCCATATAAATCGGTTAAAAATTGATTGTGCTAAAGAGAGCCAGCTTTCTGCACAATATAGAGGTATCATATGGAAGAAATAGACCCATTTTGGATATATATAGAATTTTATCATGTTTATTCTTCCCCACCAAGATGCCTCTATTCCCTTCCATTTTTTAAAAGTTTTTCCCGTATCTTTCAATAGTTTAAAAAAATTTTGTTCCATCATTCTATTTGGCTCATTAGTAATCTCTATGCCCAGAACTTCTATGGAATTATTTTTACAATCAAATCCGAATTTGTCAAATAAATTGCGCTTGGTACTTAACGTGAGATTAAACAGGAGTACAACCGACTTATTTAGATTTAAATTATGTCCTGAGTATAAGGAAAATTCCCTTATAATATCCATGACCTTTTCCATGGATATCAAGGGATCCGTCAACGTGAGTACCACGTCATCCGCGTACATTGTAAGCTTTATTGATTCTCCATCTATTTCTACTCCTTTTATAGATTCATTATCTCTGATTTTATGTGCTAGGGGTTCAAGACTTATCAGGTATAAAAGTGGGGATAGAGGACATCCATGCCTTGTTCCGTTTGTCAACTGAAACCAGTCCGAGAAGGAACCACTCCCTACAACCCTGGCTGTTGGACTGTGTATAAGGCCATAATAGCCCTAGTAATATTGCCATGGATTCCAAAACTATGTAATGCATTCTCCAAAAAATCCCACCTTACCCTGTTGAACGCCTTTTCGGCATCTAATGACAGGGCAAGGAGGAGTAAATTCCTTTTAGTTGCCAAATCTGCGACATCTATCAGTCTTCTAATATTAAAAATTGGGGATCCACTAGCTATAAACCCCACTTGATCTTGATGAATAATTGTTGGTATTATATTAGAAATCCTATCTGCTAGTATAGAGGAGTATATTTTGATATCACTTTTTAACACTGAAATGGGTCTATAATTTGTTACTAGTGATGTCGCGAACACGAAATTTTCGGTTCACGAACAGGAACTTTCCGCAAACGTTCGCGAACCGGGCGAACCGCCATTGACTTCAATGGGCAGGCGAATTTTAAAACCCACAAGGACTCTTTCTGGCCACAAAAGTGGTAAAAAGTTGTTTCAAGGGGATAAACACCTGGACTGTGGCATGCCGGAGGGGGATCCATGGCAAAACTCCCATGGAAAATTACACAGTTGATGCAGAGTCTGGTTTTAATCCATAAAGGGCAGAAATCACCTAACATTCCTAAATCACAATGGATATGGATAGACACATTGACATATGGATTGACACCTGAGCAGAATAGGGACTGTTCCCCCTACATAGGGTCACTTAGCAGATATGGATTGACACCTATCCTAAGGATCCCTGATATACACTGGCACAGAGCAGTATAGGGACTGTTCCCCCTACATAGGGTCACTTGGCAGATATGGCGTGATTGTGGGAGGAGTAGGATGACTTTCACCTCTTCCCCTGTTAGATTCCTGTTGTGCTGTGACATCACCCTTATCCGCTGTGTAAAGCATACTTTTAAATTTATTTTGCAAATGCTGCATCCTTTCCGACTTGTTGTAATTCGGTAACATTTCCGCCACTTTCTGCTTATACCGGGGGTCTAGTAGCATGGACACCCAGTACAGGTCGTTCTCCTTCAGCCTTTTTATACGAGGATCCCTCAACAGGCACGACAGCATGAAAGACCCCATTTGCACAAGGTTGGATGCCGAGCTACTTATTTCCCGTTCCTCCTGCTCAGTGATGTCAATGAAGGTATGTTCTTCCCCCCAGCCACGTACAACACCACAGGTACCAGATAGGTGACAACGAGCACTCTGGGATGCCTGTTGTAGTTGGTCTTCCTCCTCCTCGTCAAAGCCACATTCCTCCTCTGACTCCTCTTCCTCACAATCCTCTTCCAGCGTTGCAGCAGGTCCAGCAATCGATGCTGATAAGGCTGTTTCTGGTGGTGATGGTGACCACAACTCTTCCTCTTCACGCTCATCTACGGCCTGATCCAGCACTCTTCGCAGGGCACGCTCCCGGAAGAAAACAAATGGTATGATGTCGCTGATGGTGCCTTCGGTGCGACTGACTAGGTTTGTCACCTCCTCAAAAGGACGCATGAGCCTACAGGCATTGCGCATGAGCGTCCAGTAACGTGGCAAAAAAATTCCCAGCTCCCCAGTGTCAGGGTACCTGTAGTCTCTACCTCAGAGGAGGTGAGAGACTTAGACGTTTATCCTCCCAGAGGGGTTGTTTCTTCCGTTCCTCGCGGTCCTCTCGGCCATTTACAAGCCGACCGCGAGGGATCCACTTCCTTATATGACGCGACGCTCAGTAGTCGACGTCATGACGCCAACCCGGGCCGACCTGTCAGTCAAGTCCCGAGCACTAATCAGGACTCATCGGGGGCGTGATTACCCTCTAGAATCTAGGTATAAAGTAAGGCTTTCGGCTTCTGCTCATTGCCATGTCGTGGTTCTAGCCTGTCTAGTCACACAGTGCTCTTGTATTCTAGTTGTCTCTTTGGTTCTGACCCGGCTTGTTTGTACTACTCTGCTTATCTCTGTTACCCTTTGACTCGGCTTGTCTCTCGCTTACCTGTCCTCTCGTTCCCTCGACCTCGGCTTGTCTATAGACCATTCTCTACTTACTCCTTACGTTAAGTCCGGCCATTCTAAGGTCCGGTATACGTACCTACCACCTGTTTGTACTCTGCGTGTTGGATCCCTGTCCCGATCCTGACACCCAGAGGCTGTCCTAGCACCCCAGTCATACAAATATTCAACAATGGCTTTTTCTTGTTGGAGCAGAAGGTCGAACATTAGGAGTGTTGAATTCCAACGTGTCGGGCTGTCGCAAATCAAGCGCCTCACTGGCATGTTGTTTCGCCGCTGGATATCGGCAAAGTGCGCCATTGCCGTGTAGGAACACCTAAAATGGCCACACACCTTCCTGGCCTGCTTCAGGATGTCCTGTAAGCCTGTGTACCTATGCACAAAGCGTTGTACGATCAGATTACACACATGTGCCATGCACGGCACATGTGTCAACTTGCCCAACTTCAATGCCGCCAATAAATTTTTTCCGTTGTCACAAACCACTTTGCCGATATCCAGTTGCTGCGGAGTCAGCCACTTTTCCACCTGTGCGTTCAGGGCGGACAGGAGTGCTTCTCCGGTGTGACTCTCTGCTTTCAAGCAAGTCAAACCCAAGACGGCGTGACACTGCCGTATCCGGGATGTGGAATAGTACCTGGGGAGCTGGGGGGTGCCGTTGATGTGGAGCAAGATGCAGCAGCAGAAGAGGACTCAGCCGAAGAGGTTATGGAAGAGGATGGAGTAGGAGGAGTAGAGGAGGTGGCAGCAGGCCTGCCTGCAAGTCGTGGCGGTGTCACCAACTCCTCTGCAGAGCCATGCATTCCATGCTTGGCAGCCGTCAGCAGGTTTACCCAATGCGCAGTGTAGTTGATATACCTGCCCTGACCATGCTTTGCAGACCAGGTATCAGTGGTCAGATAGACCCTTGCCCCAACACTGTGTGGCAGACATGCCATTACTTCCTTTTGCACAATCGAGTACAGGTTGGGGATTGCCTTTTGTGAAAAGACATTTCTGCCGGGTACCTTCCACTGCGGTGTCCCAATAGCTAAAAAAATTTTGAACGCCTCAGACTCCACCAGCTTGTATGGTAAAAGCTGGCGGGCTAATAGTTCGGACAAGCCAGCTGTCAGACGCTGGGCAAGGGGGTGACTTTCTGACATTGGCTTCTTACGCTCAAACATGTCCTTGACAGACACATGACTGTGGGCAGATGAGCGTGAACTGTTCAAGGCGGGAGACGGAGTGGCGGATGGTTGAGAGGGGGCAAGGAGGACAGCAGTGGTTGACGTGGCTGAAGATGCTGGACCAGGAGGAGGATGGCGGCTTTGAGTTTGTGTGCTGCTTGTACTCATGTGTTGATCCCATAGGTGTTTGTGATGTGCGATCATGTGCCTACGCAAAGCAGTTGTACCTAGGTGGGTGTTGGACTTCCCACGACTCAGTTTCTTTTGGCACAGGTTGCAAATGGCATCGCTGTTGTCAGAGGCAGACACACAAAAACAATTCCACACTGCTGAGCTCTGCAATGACGGCATTATGGTGGTGGACACAGCATGCGTTGATTGGCGTGCTGTCAGGCTGACCCCGGGTGCCGATGCATGCTGTCTGACTGTGCCACTAGCTCCTTGCGACGACCTCCCCCAGCTTCCAACTCGTCTCCTCCTCCTCTCTGTCTCCCCATCTGAACTTTCGTCCTCTTCTTCTTCTTGCCGAGCGGGCACCCACGTGACATCCATGGACGCATCGTCATCATCAACCGCTTCACTTGTATCTGACAACTCTGCAAAGGAAGCAGCAGCGGGTACAACATCATCATCATCACACCGTACGTCCATTTGTGTAATGCTGCCTGCCTGAGACATATCCCTGTTATCTACATCCTCTGGCAATAATGGTTGTGCATCACTCATTTCTTCAAACGGATGTGTGAATAACTCCTCTGACAAATAAAGTGAAGCGGCTGTGGTGCTAGTGTTGGTAGTGGCGGCAGATGGTTGAGTGGTATCTTGAGAGGTGCCCGAAGCTAAGCTGGAGGAGGATGGTGCATCAAGGTTCCGAGCGGAAGCTGTAGAAGATTTGGTGTCCTGTGTTAGCCAGTCAACTATGTCCTCAGAACTTTTCAAGTTCAGGGTACGTGGCCTCTGAAAACTGGGCATCATTCTAGGGCAAAAGGGAATCACAGCACCATGACCATGACGGCCCCTGCGGGGTGGCCTGCCTCTGCCTGTCATTTTTTTTTTTGGATTAGTGGTACTATGCGTGCAAGCTACTGTGAGACCAGATATGAGTGGCACTGTGGAGTGGAAGAGGTTGGCAGAGTACACGCTGTAGGCCTGACACACCCGCTTGAAGACAACTAACTGCTATTCAGTCTGTAACAGTAAAAAAATGTTTTTGTTTTTAAATGCACGCTATTGTGACACCAGATATGAGTAGCAATGTGCACTGGCAGAGGTTGGAAGAGTACACGCTGTAGGCCTGACACACCCGCTTGAAGACAACTAACTGCTATTAAATCTATAACAGTGAAAAAAGTTTTTGGGTTTTTAAATGCATGCTATTGTGACACCAGATATGAGTGGCACTGTGCACTGTAAGAGGTTGGCAGAGAAGACGCTGTAGGCCTGACACACCCGCTTGAAGACAACTAACTGCTATTCAATCTATAACAGTGAAAAAAACATTTTTGTTTTTAAATGCACGCTATTGTGACACCAGATATGAGTGGCAATGTGCACTGGCAGAGGTTGGCAGAGTACACGCTGTAGGCCTGACACACCCGCTTGAAGACAACTAACTGCTATTCAATCTATAACAGTGAAAAAAGTTTTTTGGTTTTAAATGCACGCTATTGTGACACCAGATATGAGTGGCAATGTGCACTGGCAGAGGTCTGCAGAGCACATGCTGAAGGCCTGACACCTGCTTTAAGGACACTGACTTCTATTAGCTTACACTGAAAAACTTTTTTTCTTTGTAAAAGCACGCTATAGAGACACCAGATATGAGTGGCAAAGTACACTGGCAGAGGTTGGCAGAGTACACACTGAAGGCCTGACACCCAGACGCTTGCAGACAACTAACTGCTATTCAGGCGGCGAACACGAACACGCTATGTTCGCCAGGAACTATTAGCTGGCGAACAGTTCGGTACATCACTATTTGTTACTAGTTCCGAGTTTTTATCAGGCTTTGGAATAGGAACTGTATGAGCCTTTAGCATTTCTCTGGGGATATTTCCGTGTACCATAAAGTCATTGAACAAGTTAGTAAGCGGGTCTATGATATTTCCCTTAAAAATTCTGTAGAAACAATTACTGAACCCGTCCGGTCCTGTCGCTTTCTTTACTTTTAATTTTTTAACTGCAATTTCTACTTCACTTTGTAGGATAGGTTCATTTAGTAATGTCATTTGGGCCTCTGTTATACATGGGAGTTTAAGTTGAGAGAAAAATTCAGAGATCTTATAAGTACCATTTCTCCCTGGTAGATTATATAAGTCTGAATAATACTTCTGAAAGGCATTACCGATCTTATCTGGTGACAGGATTACTTCTTCTCCGCTTATTTTTATTTATTTTAGAAATATTTTTTTTTGTTTTTTCCTTTTTTGATCTATTTGTTTATAATGTATCCGCTTTATTCCCTTTATAATACCAAGTGTCACGTATTCATCCGCTTATAGAAATGTGGTTAATGACATTTACTGTCCACACAGGAAAAGTTGTGCCGAGCAGCAACCTAATTCACAGAAGGATTAATGCTGAGCAGCAATTATGCAAATGAAGCCTGGTAACTGACTTTGGGGTCAAAGGCCGGTTACAGCCTATCAGAACTAAAGGAGGGGTATTTAGGCCCAGTTCTCATCCTGCTCAGTGCCCTGTCGTGGTTTCCCTTGTGGTTGTCCGAGAGCGTGTTCCTGTTATTAGTTTTCTACCTGGTTTTTGACTTTGGCTTTGTTTATTGACTTCTCTATATTCTGGTATCCTGACTCCTGGCTTTCCTCATCGCTGCATCCCTTTCTGTGTTCCCTGACCTTGGCTAGTATTTTGACTATTCTATGTACGTTATATCAGGCCATTCTAAGGACTGGTAATACGTTACTTATTTGTCATCTGTGCTATACAGTTCTACGTGCTATATCAAACAGTAATCTTGACACCAAGTTCTTTTTAAACGTTCTAAGGCTAGATTAGAATTATTAGTCAAGATATTATTAATTATCTCTCTTATTTCTTTTAATTCTTCACTACTTTTAATCGAAGGACTGTTCTTATTCTGTTTTTCCAGCCTATCATGTTAGAGTTTATTTTTCTTTCCTCTGAACCCAATTTTATGAAGCTTCCCCTAATTGTGCATTTAAATGCACACCAAAGCGTTGACAGTGATGTCTCAGGATTGTTATTTTCTCTAAAGTAATCTTCTATAGCTTTTTGTATTATAGCCACATTTTGATTTTTTTTTTTTAGTAAATATTCGTTCAATCTCCAATTAGATCTAGTTTTGACAAATTCATCTTTGATAACCACAATTAATGCATTATGGTCTGACCATGGAATATTTGTAATTAAAATCTTCCTAACCATTCTAGCAATACTAATTTCTGTCAATATGTAATCTATTCTTGAATAGATCCTTTTCCATAGGATGCCATATGCGCCAGATGTCCATAAGGCCTGCTTTTTTATAATCTCATTAAATCTAAGGGAAGATTGTTTTAAATATCCTTAATTCTCATTATTATTTAGTTTATTTCTATCCATAATAGGGTCCAATAAACAGTTGAAATCTTCCAAATATATTATTTTTCCCTGTTTAATTGTATTAACTTTATCCACAAGTTTATTCAAGAACCTTATGGGGGCTTTATTTGGTGCATATAAATTTACAATAGTGTATAACTGATTATTTATCGCACATATTATTATAATGACTCTTCCTTCAGTATCCGAGTCTTGATGAATTAGTTTAAAATCTCTTTTTTGAGGATATTATAATTGCTACCCCTCTTTTCTTCTTTTTAGGCATAGAAGAGTTAAAAATAAAGGGAAATTCTTTTGAACTAAATCTCTCTCTTTTTCCAGCCAGTGGGTCTCTTGTATTCCACAGATATGTATTGATTCCTTCCTAATAAAGTCTGTGAGAATAACTCTTTTTTGCGGTGAATTTAACCCTCTTACATTCAAGGATGCTATTCTAAGCATGTTCTCATTCTATCTAGCTCCCTTCTCTCCAGCATGGAAAACATACATATAACATGACAAACACAACATTGCACCCCTACATTTAACGTTAAAATACTCGGTTCCTTACCCATAGGAACCATCTATATCCCTGTATTCCTTCCCCCTATATCAGGAGGGAAAGAATATACAAAGGTAACCGCCCTAAACGGTTAGGTGATGGGATACACTTAACAATTTATCCATACCACAAGTTACCATGAATTTATCTAAAAAAAAAAAAAAATACTTATCTAAATTTAATATGAGCCTTGTATAAGTGATTTTAACAGAATATATTTTATTGTGATTAGACCCATTTATATTTTTATCAGCTTTTTCCTTTCTCCCAATTTCTTCATCCGTGTATAGATCTCAAACCTACTTATGTGTTATTCATCTCTTCACTAATACTTACCATTATAATTCTTATATTGCTTTTATTGGTTCATATACCCTATTCTTTATACTTACTTTTATTTTTACAATGTGCTATTTGTAGGTGATCATTCAATTTGTTCTATTAATATTTCATTTCATTTCAATAAATAATGTGCCCCTTACTATAATCAAACTATTGTTGCTTCTTACTAGTTGAATCAGATCATATATCTAACTTCTAAGCGTGTACTATATAGTGACTATTATCTCGTTTTACTTTCATTTACACCCAGTACTCTTTTATTTATAATAAGTAGCCCATCTCTAAAATAAAAAAAAGTAAAAAAAAACACATAAAAAAATAATACATTTTTCCCTTTCTTAGGTTTTTCACCTTTTAAGTGGGAAAATATGTAAGAGGCCCTGCGCGGGTGTGGAAACACAACGGAGTCACCTCTGCCCGTCCCCCTTCAGAGGGAGAAGGAGAGGGGAATCCGAAGTAGGCCCAAATGCCCGCTATTTAACATTCTCCTGTATCCATTTTTTGCAAGCTCTGGACTTCCTGAAACGTTTCAACTTTTCCTCTATATAAGAATCTTAATCTGACTGGAAATAACCATGTATACTTAATTCCCAGGTCTCTTAATTTTTTATTTTTTTTTTGAATTTGACAATTTTTATTTTGTAGCAGGGGAAGGGGGTACAGAAAAAAAAGAGGATTAGGCATAATGTGAGACATTATTGACCATTGACATTTTGTTAAGTTAACGGTTATCACATATGCAACTGTACAGAGTAGGGTAGGTACGTTAATAGTCGGCAACGTTGTCTTCACATATTGTTGTGGACCCGTCAGGCTTGGATAGGGTATGGTGTGTGGTAGTGGGTCATGTTATAGGAAGGGCATGGAGGTAGCCTGTGCCTTAATTGTTATCGTATGCCGTTGTAAGTCCAGTTATTGTGGGGCGGGAGGGAGGGGGAGGAAGAAGGATGAAGGGTAGAGACAATAAGGGAGGAGATGGGGGGGTGGGGGGTAGCAGTGGAGTGTGATAGTACATTGCTGGGTACGCGGTGCGTCGTGCCTGTGATTGACTATATGCTGGGTATGTGTTTCGTGTTTCCCTGGGGTGTAGTGATGTAGTTTCCAGTCGAGGAAAGTCTGTGCTTGGTTCCTATAGGAACTAGTCTTTTACGGTGGAGGGTTCTGGTTGATTTTGGTCCCATAGTTCCCATGCTTTTCGCCAGTAGAGGTTTCCTTTTCCTTGCCAGAATTTCATATGTTTTGGTAGAGTTTATCACTGCAATGCATTGATTTATTGTCGGAGTGGTTGTTTATTTCCATTGGCGGCTAATGAGTGTAAGAGCAGCAATTATGATGTGATACATTAAGTATCAGAGATGCAGGTGAGGCATTTGCGGTAGCAGGAGGAGTAGAAATATTTCTGGTGAGGCGTTGAGGTGCACTCCGGTGCAGCATTGTATTAAGCTTGTGATTTGGGGCCAGAAACTCCCAAGTGACGGGCATTGCCACCAGATATGTATCATGGAGCCCCTGTGGGCAGTGCACCTCCAGCATGTGTCTGATGTGTCCAGAAAGCTGTGTTTAAGTCTGGTGGGCACCAGATACCATCTATATAGTATTTTACGTGCAAGCTCCGTGTGAGTTGTAGAGAGGGTCATTTTCCTGTGAGCTCGGTCATTTGCCATTGTTCATCGTCGAGTTGGTATCCGAAGTCCTGTTCCCATGCTGTTTTGAAGGAGGGCGGTTTTATCTGAGGTTGCGTATGCTCTGAGGCGTATATCGTGGAGATAAGTTTTGTTGCTGGTTTAACCTTCGTACACATTTGTAGTAGTGTTATCCAGTGTGCGTTTGCCCGGCTAGGCTGTGGTGAGTCGGGCTGGGCTAGAGTCCAGGACTTCATTTGTCTGTAGGAGAAGGTCGTCGTGCTTGGTAGTTGGAGTTCCGCTTGGAGAGTTGGTAGTGATTTAAGGTTGTTTCTCTGCATTATTTGTGACATAGTTTTCACTTCGTGCCTGTGCCATAGTTTGTAGTTGAAGTCTGGGATTAGGAGCCGTAGCGCTTCCAATGGGAGTGCTGGTGAGAGCATCGCTGTTGCCCCCATCCTCTTTCGATATGCATCCCATATGGATAGGGTGATTGCCGTTGTAGGCAACAACTCAGAGGGTTTTGGTCTATTCTGTTTTGGCAGCCATGCTAGGAGAGGTATGGAGAGTCCCTGCGCGTGAGCTTTCTCTATTACAGCCCATGCTGGGAGATCATGTTGGTGTGCGAGTGTGATAAGGGGCGCTATGTGGGCAGCTTTGTAATAACCTACAATGTCAGGAAGGCCCATACCGCCCTGGGTGGAAGGTCTGTATAGGGTCGTTCTGGCTACTCTCGGTTTTTTGTAGTCCCATATGTAATTAGTCAGGGTGGTCTGTAGGTCCATAAGGTATTGCTTCGGCAGTTTAAGCGGGAGTGTGCGGAATAAATACTGAATTTTTGGCGTTATTATCATTTTTATCGCTGCTATTCGACCTGTCCAAGATACGTATTTGCCTTTCCAACTTTGCAGGAGGTTTTTAATTTCCGTGTGTAGCTTCACATAGTTTGCTTTGTGTAATGTGTTCGTGGTGGGTGTGAGGTTGACCCCCAGGAATTTGATGTGGTCTTGTCTCCAGTCATAGCTAAAATTTGTTTGTAAGTTTCTCAAGGTAGGGGTCGGGATATTTATTCCTAGCGCTAAGGTCTTTGCAATATTCAATTTGTAATAAGAGCAGAGGCTATATTGGGAGAGGAGTTTATGGAAGTTGGGCAGTGATACATGTGGCTGTTCAAGGCTTAGGAGGATATCGTCAGCGAAAAGGGACAATTTGTATTCTGCATCCCGTATCTTAATCCCATGTATGTCAGGGTGGTCCCGGATTAGTTGGGCTAGGGGTTCTAATGCAAGGATGTAAAGCAGCGGGGAGAGTGGGCAGCCTTGCCGTGAGCCATTGGAGATATCAAACGGTTTAGATATAAATCCCCCATTCACCACTCTGGCCATTGGGGAGGAGTATAGGGCATTAACTAGCGATATAAACTGAGTCGGAAAGCCAAATTTCTGTAGGACTGAGAGTAAAAAGGGCCAGTGTAGCCTATCAAAGGCTTTTTCTGCGTCTAGTGATAGTAGTACGCAGGGGGTTGATTGATTTTGTATTTCATATAGTATGTTTAGGGTTTTCCTCGTGCCATCTGAGCCCTGTATGCCCCCCACAAATCCCACTTTGTCGCCGCGTATGAACGTAGGGATTATACGTGTGAGCCTGTTCGATAAGATTTTGGCCAGTATCTTAACATCTGTATTTAACAGGGATATAGGCCGTAGGTTTTGGCATTTGTTAGGCGGTTTCCCTGGTTTGGGGAGGGTTGCGACATGCGCCATAAGCATCTCCTTTGGCAATGTTCCTGTCTGTAGAGCATGGTGGGAAACTTTTTGTAGATGTGGAGCTAGTGTAGGGCCAAAATGTTTGTAATAAGCATTAGATAAGCCATCTGGGCCTGGTGACTTCCCAGGTGGGAGGGATTGGATGGTGTCTAGTATTTCTGTCATTGTTATAGGTTGTTTAAGAGCATCCTGTTGTTCGTTTGTGAGTGTGGGCAGAGTGACCGAGGTTAGGAAGTTTTCTATCTCTGGCGTTCTTGGTTGATGCAGTGTAGGGTCTGTTTTGAGGTTATAGAGGGAGTAATAATAGTCCGCCATGTTGTCGTTGATGTCTTGAGGATTATGAAGCTTGTCACCTTTGCTTGTGAGGAGGAAGGGGATTTTGGAGTTGGCTTGTTTTTGTCTGAGCATATTGGATAAGTGTTTCCCTGCCTTGTTGCCTTGGGTATACATAGTCATTTTCAGTTTGGTAAGGATGTAGGCTGTCTTCTCTAGCGATCTGACGTTGATTTGTTTAGTGATGTCTTTAATGCTTGCCGCCGATATGTCTGACGGATTCAGGAGGTGTTTTGCTGGGACATCCCGCAGTCTCCTAAGGAGGTCCATATGTGTTTTGTTGCGTTGACGGTGGAGATAGGAGGCTCGGCTTATCAAGTGACCTCTCATCACGGCTTTGTGAGCTTGCCAGACTGAGATGGGCGATACTTCTGGATTGTCATTTAGCTGGAAGTAGCTTTCTAGGTTTTCTGCTAGGCTTGCCGTGTATGTATTTTCATATAATAGGGTGTCGTTGAGACGCCATGGTGGTTTCCCTCTGTGCTGGTAGTGGTTGTGCACGGTGAGGGTCACTGGAGTGTGATCAGACCATACAATGCTTCCGATGTTGCATTCTTCCATCTGCGGGAGTAATGTGCCTGATATGAGTATATGGTCAATTCTGGAATGGGTTTTGTGTACATGTGAGTAGAATGTGTATTCTCTTGCTGAGGGGTGCTTCGTTCTCCATGCGTCATACAGACCATACTCTTGTATAAGTTTTGCGAGTGCTTTGTTCGTGTTGTTTAGTCTGAGGTGTCTGCTTGAGGCAGTGGGTATCGTAGAGTCAATACGAGAGTCCATGGTATGGTTAAGATCCCCGCATATGATCAGAGGATTTGCTATGTCAGTCTGTGTTTTATTTAAGACTTTATGTAAGAAGTTACGCTGTTGGTCATTCGGGCTATAAAGACTCACTATAGTCATCAGGATATTATTTATGATGCAATGGATCACATATCTACCCTGGCTATCTTTTTTGACCTGGAGTGTTTCTACCGTCAGGGAGTTGTGTAGTAAGATGGAAGCGCCTCTAGATTTGGACGTGTGTGTTGCATGGTATTGTACCGGGTATTCCTTATTTGCGAAAGTGGGGGTTCGGTTGGTAACAAAATGGGTTTCCTGTATACAGACTATGTCTGCTTTGGCTTTCTTTAGGTCTTCTAAGAGGATGCGCCTCTTATGTGGGGTGTTGAGACCTTTGGTGTTGTGTGAGTATACAAGCATGTTAACTGTGGTGACGTGTGTTACTGAGGTCGTGTTGTCACGTAGCCAGGTGGTAGTTGTTGCTCAGCGGCGTCGTGGGGTGCTGTACTGTACTGTAGTGCTGGTACTCTGGTCGTACCATGGGGTGTTGGAAGTGGTTTTCCAATTGGGTGGCTGGTTGGGCTCCGAAATAATTAGGTGTCTTGGGCTGAAACCTTCAGTGTGAGGGTGAAATAAGCATTTTTAAACATTCATTAAACAAGAGACTAGTGATGTACCGAACTGTTCGCTGGCGAATAGTTCCCGGCGAACTTAGCGTGTTCGCGTTCGCCACGGCGGGCGAACATATGCGATGTTCGGTCCGCCCCCTATTAATTTACTAATACTAAGTAAAAATTACTTAGTATTAGTAAATTGTGCCCCTACTCGCAATACCGCGAGTAGGGGCATGTCTATTAAACTGTTAAAAAAAAGGGGGGGGGGTCCTAAAAATCACAATAAGAGGGGGACCTATTGTCCCCCCCTGGCCCCCACCCCTGAGCGGCGGGTGGGGGCCCTAAAAATAACAATTAGGGGGGACCTATTGCCCCCCCCGGCCCCCACCCCTGAGCGGTGGTTGGGGGCCCTAAAATTAACAATAAGGGGGGGACCTATTGTCCCCCCCCCCGGCCCCCACCCCTGAGCGGTGGGTGGGGGCCCTAAAATTAACAATAAGGGGGGGGGACCTATTGTCCCCCCCTGGCCCCCACCCCTGAGCGGTGGGTGGGGGCCCTAAAATTAACAATAAGGGGGGGGACCTATTGTCCCCCCCCGGCCCCCACCCCTGAGCAGTGGGTGGGGGCCCTAAAATTAACAATAAGGGGGGACCTATTGTCCTTCCCCAGCCCCCACCCCTGAGCGGTGGGTGGGGGCCCTAAATACAAAGGGGGGGGTGCCCTTGTTAACCCTTCCCCCCCCCAAAAAATGATCTACCTACCTACCCCCCTCACCCTAAAAATAATGAGGGGGGGACCTTTAACTAAAACCCTGTAAAAAAAAATAGATAAAAACAACTTACCATTTGATGTTTTCTTTCTTCTACAATCTTCTTTTTTCAGCCCCAAAAAAGGCCAAAAAAAAAAACCATAATAACCGACGCAATTAAAAAAACAAACAAAAAAAAACGACAGCACAAAAAAAATAATCCATCTTCACCCATGGAGGGCTCCGCGCAGACTGAGCTCTGCAGGGCGGGGGAAGGCTTATAAAGCCTTGCCACGCCCTGCAATTAGGCTAAGAACACTCTGATTGGCTGGTTTAAGCCAATCAGAGTGCTCTTTGTCATTTTACACAGCGTGGGAAAACTCCAAAGAACTTTCCCACACGTGTAAAATGACACAGAGCACTGTGATTGGATGGCTTGAAATCCATCCAATCACAGTGCTCTGTGTCATTTTACACAGCGTGGGAAAGATCAATTTTCCCACGCTGTGTAAAATGACACAGAGCACTGTGATTGGATGGATTTCCAGCCATCCAATAACAGTGCTCTGTGTCATTTTACACGCGTGGGAAAGTTCTTTGGAATTTTCCCACACTGTGTAAAATGACAAAGAGCACTCTGATTGGCTTAAACCAGCCAATCAGAGTGTTCTTAGCCTAATTGCAGGGCGTGGCAAGGCTTTATAAGCCTTCCCCCACCCTGCAGAGCTCAGTCTGCGCGGAGCCCTCCATGGGTGAAGATGGATTATTTTTTTGTGCGGTCGTTTTTTTTTTTTTTTTTTTTAATTGCGTCGGTTATTATGGGTTTTTTTTTGGCCTTTTTTGGGGCTGAAAAAAGAAGATTGTAGAAGAAAGAAAACATCAAATGGTAAGTTGTTTTTGTCTATTTTTTTTTACAGGGTTTTAGTTAAAGGTCCCCCCCTCATTATTTTTAGGGTGAGGGGGGTAGGTAGGTAGATCAATTTTTTTTGGGGGGGGAGGGTTAACAAGGGCACCCCCCTCCCTTTGTATTTAGGGCCCCCACAATAGGTTAATTTTAGGGCCCCCACCCACCGCTCAGGGGTGGGGGCCGGGGGGGGACAATAGGTCCCCCCCTTATTGTTAATTTTAGGGCCCCCACCCACCGCTCAGGGGTGGGAGCCGGGGGGGGACAATAGGTCCCCCCCTTATTGTTAATTTTAGGGCCCCCACCCACCGCTCAGGGGTGGGGGCGGGGGGGGGACAATAGGTCCCCCCTTATTGTTAATTTTAGGGCCCCCACCCACCGCTCAGGGGTGGGAGCCGGGGGGGGACAATAGGTCCCCCCCTTATTGTTAATTTTAGGGCCCCCACCCACCGCTCAGGGGTGGCGCCGGGGGGGGACAATAGGTCCCCCCTATTGTTAATTTTAGGGCCCCCACCCACCGCTCAGGGGTGGGGGCCGGGGGGGACAATAGGTCCCCCCCTTATTGTTAATTTTAGGGCCCCCACCCACCGCTCAGGGGTGGGGGCCGGGGGGGACAATAGGTCCCCCCCCATTGTTAATTTTAGGGCCCCCACCCGCCGCACAGGGGTGGGGGCCGGAGAGGGGGAGGACAGTAGGTCCCCCCCTCATTATCTTTATGGCCCCCACCCGCCGCCCAGGGGTGGGGGCCGGGGGGGACAGTAGCCCCCCCCTCATTATCATTATGGCCCCCACCCGCCGCACAGGGGTGGGGGCCGGAGGACAGTAGGTCCCCACCCCCTCATTATCATTATGGCCCCCACCCGAACCCAGGGGTGGGGGCCGGGGGGGAGGAGAGTAGGTCTCCTCCCCCCCCCTTCAACCACTATTGTGGGTTTTAAAATTCGCCTGCCTATTGAAGGCTATGGCGGTTCGCACGGTTCGCCGGTTCGCGAACATTTGCGGACGTTCGCGTCCGCCGTTCGCGAACCGAAAATTTTATGTTCGCGACATCACTACAAGAGACATAACAATAACATGAACAGTTTAGGAGGCATGCAAGAATACATAAGGTATACAGACATTGTTGTACGAGCTGGATCAAGCTGCTGTTGGCTTATAACATTGCATGGTGCATATATACATCTCAGGCCCACTATATTTACAGTCCGGTTTGGACAAATTAAGGGCTATGTGATATAGTGGCCTAGCGCTGATGACTAGGTAATCCTGGGCCGTTAGTTAGTTTCCCCGCCATGTTTACTGCACTCCCCTAGGTCCCTAGGGTGAACACGTTGGGCATGTATGTGGCCTGCCAAATACCGAATCCCACGCCACATGGTTAATTCACCTGGGGTTTGGTGGCCTGGTTAGGCTGCGGCAGGTAGGTAAATAATCCCTGCTCAGAGGGAGCTGGCCGTGGTCGGAACTACTGTGTGTGCAGCGGGATCGGGTGCTGTCAGTGCGGTCAGATTTAATATTTCGGCGGGTTTAGGCGCAGTTTAGCGATTAGCCACCTAGCCTTGGGCACCTACTGCGGCAGGACACAAGTGGGGTATGCGCGCTCGGTCTGTAACAACCGGTATCATTAAGGGAGGGGGGTCAGCAGCATGGAGCTGAGCGCAGTCGGCTCGGGATGGGGTATATCAGTGTATATACTCACATACACAGTGTAACAGTCAACATGTTCAATACTTGCATTACTTTGTCTCTAACAGTCATTTAGTCAGTAAGACTATGGTGGTAATTGGTTAGTCCATGTTTGCATTGCGCTTTTCTCGGAGTGAGTTAGGCTGTGGCCCCAATGTGGGTATGGGGTGGAGGCCCCATTTCATGAGTGCTGACTTCCCTTCCTCCGGCGTCGAGATGGTTGTGGTTTCCCCGTTCCTGGTGAGTATGATCTTCGTGGGGAAGCCCCACCTGTAGCTAAGTTCTGTTGGAGCGTAGAGCTGCCGTGAATTGGAGGAATTCTCGCCTGCGTCGGAGGGTGGTTGCAGAAATGTCCGCCATAATACGTACCGACAGGTAGTCTACATGTGAGTCTGTTTTGCTGCAGTGCGTCCGGAGGATCAGTTCTTTAATGTGATAGTAGTGTGCTCGCACTAGGACGTCCCGCGGGATGGCTTCGGGTAGGTGTCGCGGCCTTGCAACTTGGTGTACTCTGTCAGTTAGGAGCATATCGGACAGGATGTCTGGAGCGTAGGCGCGGAGAAGGCCTTGCACATAAGTGTGTAGGTTGGCTGGAGTAACGGACTCTGGGATGCCTCTGAGCCGTAAATTATTGCGTCGCGCCCTGTCTTCTTGGTCTGCCACCCGGGTGTCTATCTGCTCCATTTGACGTTGTAGGGCTTGTAGCTGGCCCGACATGTCTGCTTGTGTGGAGGATAGTTCTTCGCAGTGTCGCTCCACCGTGGCGGTTCTGGCGGAGAGGTCTCTCACCTCTCTTTTGATTTGCTCCACTGTTGTCTGCCAGGTGTTTATAAGTTTTGCTGCCATTCCCTCCATAGCCCGTTCGAAGTGGCCACGCGTGTGGATTCTGGCGTTGGGTGCTGCATCGTGGTGTCGGAGTCGTCCGCGCCATTTTGAATAGCCGCCCATGCGGTCTCGCTAGCAGGGGTGGTTTTCTGCCCAAAAAAGCTGGTTTTGTCAGCCTTGGTGGCGGATGTTTTAGCTTTGGAGGAAGCCATAGCAATTGAAAGCTTGTTTGTTGTTTCAGTCTTGTATAAACTCAATTTTGTTGGAGCCCATGTGCCGGAGCAATTCACTGAGCGGCCATCTTGCTCGGCGGTCAGCCACGCCCCCCCCCCGGTCTCTTAATTTAAGGGTACATTGTGAATAATTATTTCTAGACATTCTAGTACTTCTAGATAAAATCATTGAAAATTTTGATTGGTTCATATTTAGAGCCATGTAGAGATTTAGATCTCATTGCCGTTATGATTTCTTGTTTGAGTCTATATGAACTTAATGCTGCAATGACATCTCTTGAGGCTTGAGCTGAAATATTACTGGGGTTTGGGATTCTATGGATTCTTTCTGTGCAATATAGACTATTATTTTGATGTACTCCCAAGAATTTGCAGAAATCTTTCAAATATTCCTCCAGTCCTCCCAATGTCACTTCTTCCTGGATTCCTCTTATTCTGGTATTATTCTCCTTGCTCTATCTTCATTATCTGTGATCTTGACTTCCAGGAATGCAAATTTATTTTCCATCTTAGGATCTTTTCTTCCTGTAGTCCTTGTTGTAATTTTGAATGCTCAATTTTATCTTCAATTAAATTGACTTTATCCGTTATTTTGGATATCTCCATTTTAAAATCATCCATCATTAGGTGTATCTCTTTCTTTATATTTTCTATTTGCTTTTGCAAACACGCATTCAGAAGATCTTTACCAATCAAGCAAGGATCCTTTTGTGAAGAATCCATATTATCTTGTTCGGAATTTCTTTGTGTTGCAGGCTGAGTTATATCCTTTTTTTAAGGGTCTATTTCATTTAGACTAATTCTCCTTTCCATATTATCTTTATCTTTAGGTGAAAAAAAATTGAAAGTCTCTTTTCAGTTCTTTGATCTACCTTTTTCTCTCTTTTATTTCCCAGCTTGGGTTCACTTTTTTTATTTGCCATTATTGCTCACATGTATACTAGCAAATAATGGAGTAGAGAGGGAGAGGAAAAAAAAAATAGTAAACAATATGTAGATAATTAACTTTGCTTCTTCTCTTGTGTTTGATTTATGGCGCCACACAGCCTGTTTTGACTTCCAGGCATTTACTCTCTATGCTCCGTTTATATAAATATTAAAATTGTAAGCATTAGAGAATATAAAGAATTCCAAGTATTATCCAAATAGCGTCGGGATATGTAGTAGCTTAAATTTAGATAATTTTCCTCTTGAGGCTTCCTTGAGATTGTTCAATTTACTCCAAATATCAGCAGTTTTTCAAACGCTAAAAAGCACATGTGGATTGTATACATATATATATATGACATGACGTTAAGAGATCGGATTCGGGGGCACCGCTCTGGAATCACCACAGCCTTCAGAGATCAGAAAACAGATAAACCGGTTGCCAAGCATTTTTTATCAGCACAACATCATCTGCCTACCCTCAGGTTTATAGCAATTGATCATGTTCCCATACCACCAAGAGGAGGTGACAGATCCAAATTACTACTCCAGCGAGAGGCATATTGGATTCATCACCTTAAAACAGTGACCCCGAAAGGACTTAACGAACATTTGGTTCTTTCTATGTTTCTATAACAGATTTCGATAATGATAGGTTTCATGAGCTGTCTGGTTCCTTTTCTTAGGCACCGAGTGATTAATAGTAATTTTTCTTTGTCCTCTTCTTCCCTTTTTTCTTTTGAATTTTCTTTTGAATTTTCTAGTGATATCTTTTTGCAGTGTTTTAGAAAAATTAAGTCAGAATAGATGGTCAGCACTGTGCGCTGTGATACATGTAGAGGTATATGTAGAGTAAGCTGCTGAGTGGATACTTGGGATGCA
This sequence comes from Pelobates fuscus, assembly GCF_036172605.1. Taxonomy (NCBI): domain Eukaryota; kingdom Metazoa; phylum Chordata; class Amphibia; order Anura; family Pelobatidae; genus Pelobates; species Pelobates fuscus. Next base: position 28,923,664 of record NC_086318.1, on the reverse strand, counting down.
GTGCCCCTTTTTCTCCACTCGGCTAGAGTGATTAATGGTGTTAATGTTTTTTCCTTGATCTGTATAATGATTAGAATACAGTTCCTACAAACAATAGAGAGACTACTAATTAAGTACTATTAAGTACTGTTAATGTACTAAATAGAGTGGTTAATACATGTATAGAGAATATTCTATAGTTTTTGTTACTTAGATTGGTCTATCTTATAGTTTATATGCACTTTTGTTTCACGATATGTCACGTTGGGAATGCAGATGGTTTTTTGCACCATACACTGTTTTCACTGATAGTCCTCTCGTTTGTTGCGATTTTTATTTTCTCTGTCCTCCATAAATAGTGCTTGAACTTGTACACTTGTCCTCTGTTTGACAGAGTGAGTTTTGTATGTTGTTATATTGGTTGCTTAGCAACCTCGTCACATGCACTTTTCATCACATGATTACGTCCACGTGGTCTGAGCACTTCCGGGTATTACGGCGGTACTGGCCGCCCGAAACACTGATTAGTAGATTACCACGCTTTGGTAGGTTGCACGGCAACCTAATCACATGGTAGACGCAGACTACGTGGTGTCTTCGCATCCGGGTCGTGTAGCTGATCGGGTCTCCGATCTCCTGATTGGCAAGCACTAATGTTTGTATGTATATATTCTGCACTATAACCACATTTCACTGTGATCTTGATAAAGACCCCAGCAGGGTCGAAACGTTGATTTCGTTTGCACAGTACCTGTACCATGTTTTGATACAGTAAATATTTTTTCCACTAAACTGAAGACCTGGAGTGCTCCCTTCATTGATTGGTATATATTTGGAATGCGGGATTGCACCTAGGCTGTTGATTCATCAGAGTTAATATAGGAGGAGTGCCTTGTTTACCTATTTGTATATATATATATATATATATATATATATATACACACATATATATATATATATATATATATATATATATATATATATATATATATATATATATATATATACACACACACACACACACTAGAGCTTTACCTCTCCTCCATTAAACTTTGTCATAACTCTTTATGCCAGCATAATCTTATCAGCATGCAGGCAGTTACATTTAATTATAGGTACATACACATTGCAAAATACTGGTCTTTTGTACTTGCGTTTCTGCTGTATTTGCAATCTTTTGTGTTGTCACTTTTGGTTTGCTGTTCCTTCGTAGAATGTTGCTTTTAGTTTATGCTCGGTTTTTCCTCCACTTCTACTGCTCCAGCATTAGTTCAATTTCACTTCTTGGCTTCTAACCAGCTACAAAATTTCTCCCGTGCTATCGGATCGTTGTTTGTTTGTTTGTTTAAAAGGCTCTGTTCCTGTGAAGTATGTACTTTTGTACCCCAGACAGAGAGACTGACCGTTAGCCCTAATCCTCTGGAACTGTTTTGGGCATGGGACCATGTACATGGTATGTCAAAAATAAGACTTCCAGCAAATTCCTGAACCCCTGAACTGATATGGGTGATTTTTGGACATCGGGGATATCAGGGGATGCTTGGAGATAATTGGGTTAGATTAGTACAGTTTCTGATTCAATTATCTCCCAAGCACAAAGGAGGGATTCTATTGTTTGTGTATGGGAGTGTCTCCCTGTATGACTGTTTTTATTGGTTTATTCACTTTGTGTCCTTGTGCCCAACAAGGTCCACCTGGGTGTCACCCTTATTGGGAAACTTGCATTAAAGGCCAGCTGTGGCTTCCTTTAAACAGAATGCTTTACCCATTAATAAAGTCTTGGCTCATGTTTGGGGGATTGGAGAACTACATAAACTCTGGGGATCGCTATATCACAATACTCTCCTGAGTATAATCACTAGCTCTTTTAAGAGCTGTTCCTGTTACGCTCTCTGGACTAGGAGAGGCTTACCCACTGGAAGCTGGATCCTGTTCTTGGGTCCAGGGTGGGTGGAGGACAGCAAGACCTCAACCAAGATGCGGCAGTTCATGGGGGTAGTTATGGTGTTCCAGTGCAGTGCTGATGGTACTTGCAAGTACTAGAAAGCAGCGTTTGATGGAGGTACCAGGTCGGGGTGCAAGGCGGTCCGTGACAAATGGTATATAATATGTGTGTGTGCAGTAAATGAGTAAGAGGAAAATTATAGCTAAACACAAACACAGCAGAATTGTCAAGGGGTTAAGTAAATCTACAAATTGCCAATGCAGTCGGTATTTGTCCATATTCTCTGGATTTTGTCCATTAGTGAATAACCGTGATAGACTGCAAGCACTATGACCACTTCAAAACACTGTAAGGTAGAATATTTTTATGATTCAGCTTTTAAACTATGAATATTATTAAGCATTATTGGTCATGTGACTTTAACCCACATATAGTTAAAACAAAGAGTCTGTCTTTTAGCAAAATTGGACTTCTTTACCCTTCAATTTGAACCTACCCACTTGCAGACTTTATGCCGACATAATCACGTTCTGTCTTTCTTTCAACAAACTTCACACAGGTGAGGATTTCAAACTCCTTGAGGCAATATTTAATTCCATTCTTTTCTTTCTCCGCTGAAAACAAAAGGGAAAAGTGGGTTCATGTTTTTAATGTGAATAAAAAAAAAAAAGTACAGCAACAAAACTCATTTGTTAACTAATGGGAAGAGCTCACTGAATGTATCTTCAAACTCATAAGGCACAAGAACTGTCCCATTTTCCAATGCATTCCATAAGCAATTTGAACAGACAATGACACCACGAGAAGGGGCAGGGCGTGGTGCAATGTCACCTTCAAGTAGTTGGCCAGCGATACCTGAAATTAAACAAACATTTTGATTAGTTATATAACTCAGAACACCTACAGTCTACTGTAAAACTTGAACCCACCTACTTTTAAAATGTAATACTGAAGAAGGTACACCCTCTGAATTCTATGGTTTACAAATCAGGACATAACAATGCTACAGTCTAGCAAACTGCTAAAACTTTAGCTTTTATAGAGGTGGTCACACTTGCTGACAATTAATTAGTCAGAATTTTGATAAGCAGCACGTCGGCTACTTGGGGGATCAAAACCACCGCATGCTCATCCCACTAGAGCTGGTCTTAGCTCTACTACATGTGAGTACAAAATGTGGAATTCTTTTATATCCCTGCACTTTGTTTTAGACTTATTAAACTATTAGAGACTAGTGATGTCGCGAACACGAAATTTTCGGTTCGCGAACGGCAACTTCCGCAAACGTTCGCGAACCGGGCGAACCGCCATTGACTTCAATGGGCAGGCGAATTTTAAAACCCACAGGGACTCTTTCTGGCCACAAAAGTGATGGAAAAGTAGTTTCAAGGGGACTAACACCTGGACTGTGGCATGCCGGAGGGGGATCCATGGCAAAACTCCCATGGGAAATTACACAGTTGATGCAGAGTCTGGATTTAATCCATAAAGGGCAGAAATCCCCTAAGATTCCTAAATCACAATGGATATGGATTGACACCTGACATATGGATTGACACCTGTCCTCAGAGACCCTGATACACACTGACACAGAGCAGAATAGGGACTGTTACCCCTACATAGGGTCACTTGGCAGATATGGATTGACACCTGTCCTCAGATACCATGATACACACTGACACAGAGCAGAATAGGGACTGTTACCCCTACATATGGTCACTTGGCAGATATGGCATGGTCGTGGGAGGAGGAGGATGACTTTCACCTCTTCCCCTGTTAGATTCCCATTGTGCTGTGACATCACCCTTATACGCTGTGTAAAGCATACTTTTTAATTTATTTTGCAAATGATGCATCCTTTCCGACTTGTAATTCGGTAACATTTCCGCCACTGTCTGCTTGTACCGGGGGTCTAGTAGCGTGGACACCCAGCACAGGTCGTTCTTCTTCAGCCTTTTTATACGAGGGTCCCTCAACAGGCACAACAGCATGAAAGACCCCATTTGCACAAGGTTGGATGCCGAGCTACTCATTTCCCGTTCCTCCTCCTCACACAGAGCAGAATAGGGACTGTTCCCCCTACATAGGGTCACTTGGCAGATATGGATTGACACCTGTCCTAAGGATCCCTGATACACACCGACACAGAGAAGAATAGAGACTGTTACCCCTACATATGGTCACTTGGCAGATATGGATTGACACCTGTCCTAAGGATCCCTGATACACACTGACACAGAGCAGAATATATACTGTTACCCCTACATAGGGTCACTTGGCAGATATGGATTGACACCTGTCCACAAAGCCCCTGATACACACTGACACAGAGCAGAATAGAGACTGTTCCCCCTACATAGGGTCACTTGGCAGATATGGATTGACACCTGTCCTCAGAGACCATGATACATACTGACACAGAGCAGAATAGAGACTGTTACCCCTACATAGGGTCACTTTGCAGATATGGATTGACACCTGTCCTCAGAGACCATGATACACACTGACACAGAGCAGAATAGAGACTGTTCCCCCTACATACGGTCACTTGGCAGATATGGATTGACACCTGTCCTCAGAGACCATGATACACACTGACACAGAGCAGAATAGAGGCTGTTCCCCCTACATAGGGTCACTTGGCAGATATGGATTGACACCTGTCCTCAGAGACCATTATACACACTGACACAGAGCAGAATAGAGACTGTTCCCCCTACATAGGGTCACTTGGCAGATATGGATTGACACCTGTCCTAAGGATCCCTGAAACACACTGACACAGAGCAGAATAGAGACTGTTCCCCCTACATAGGGTCACTTGGCAAATATGGATTGACACCTGTCCTCAGAGACCATGATACACACTGACACAGAGCAGAATAGAGACTGTTACCCCTACATAGGGTCACTTGGCAGATATGGATTGACACCTGTCCTAAGGATCCCTGCAGGGCCGGCGCCACCTGTAAGGCGACCTAGGCAGCCGCCTAGGGCGCAACTTATCAGGGGGCGCCGGATCCCTGTCCCCGCTGCGCCTCCTCATGCTGCGCCGCCTGAGCGCTTTAACAAGCCCCAGGCGGCGCAGCACTGCTGCATGGAGGGCGGCCGGGTTTCAGTGACCGGCAGGAGGGAAGCGCAGAGCGCTCCCTCCTGCCGGTCTCTCCATGAAGCGTGGCCGGGCGGCGCGGAACCAGGGACAGGAACCTCTGTTTCCTGTACCCGACCGCCGGCGGACTGAAGGGAAGCGCTCACTGAGTGAGCACTTCCTGTCAGTCCGCCGGCGGCCGGGTACAGGAAACAGAGGTTCCTGTCCCTGGTTCCGCGCCGCCCGGCCACGCTACATGGGCAGGAGGGGAGGGTAAGGACCACTAGGGGAGGGGGGGTGGGGGGAGGAATAACTGACCACTAGGGGAGGGGGGGGGAGGAAATAAAGGACCACTATGGGAGGAGGGGTGGGGGGGGGAATAACGGACCACTAGGGGGGGGGGAATAACGGACCACTAGGGGAGGAAGGGAGAGGCGGGGGGGGGGGGTGGGTAAGGACCATGAGGGGGGAAAGGACCACTAGGGGAGGGGAGGGAGGTAAGGACCACTGGGGGTGGGTAAGGACGGGGGGGGGGGGGGGTAAGGACCACTGGGGGGGGGGGGTTAAGGACCATGAGGGGGGGAAAGGACCACTAGGGAGGGGAGGGAGGATAAGGACCACTAGGGGAGGGAGGGAGAGGGGGGATAAGGACCACTGGGGGTGGGTAAGGACAAGTGGGGGGATAAGGACCATGAGGGGGGGAAAGGACCACTAGGGGGGGGAAAGGACCACTAGGGGGGGAAAGGACCACTAGGGGGGAAAGGACCACTAGGGGAGGGGAGGAAGGTAAGGGCCACTGGGGGTGGGTAAGGACCAGGGGGGTAAGGACCACTGGGGGGGGGGGGGTGTGTAAGGACCATGAGGGGGGGGAAAGGACCACTAGGGGAGGGGAGGGAGGATAAGGACCACTAGGGGAGGGGGGATAAGGACCACTGGGGGTGGGTAAGGACCAGGGGGGGGGGGTAAGGACCACTAGGGGAGGGGAGGGAGGACAAGGACCACTAGGGGAGGGGAGGGAGAGGGGGGGATAAGGACCAGGGGGGTAAGGACCACTGGGGGGGGGTAAGGATCATGAGGGGGGGTAAGGACCACTAGGGGAGGGGAGGGAGGATAAGGACCACTAGGGGAGGGAGGGAGAGGGGGGGATAAGGACCACTAGGGGAGGGAGGGGGTGATAAGGACCACTGGGGTGGTTAAGGACCACGGGGGGGGGGTAAGGACCAAGAGGGGCGGTAAGGACCACTAGCGGAGGGAGGGAGAGGGGGGGATAAGGACCACTAGGGGAGGGAGGGAGAGGGGGGGGGGATAAGGACCACTGGGGGTGGGTAAGGATCAGGGGGGTAAGAACCACTGGGGGGGGGGTAAGGACCACTAGGGGAGAGGAAGGACCACTAGAGGAGGGGGAGGAAGGACCACTAGGGGAGGGGGAGGGAGGGTAAGGACTACTACGGGAGGAAGGACCACTAGGGGAGGGGAGGGTAAGGACCACTAGGGGAGGGGTGAGTCAGGACCACTGGGGGAGGGGGGTGAAGGAACACAGGGGGAAACGGGGGTGGGAAGGTAAGGACCACTGAGGGAGGAGGAGGGGAGGTCCACTAGGTGTTTGGGAGAGGGAGGACCACTAAGGGGGGGAAGGACCACCAAAGGGGGGTAAGGAGGGAGGACTACTAAGGAGAGGGAAGGAGGGTAAGGACCACTAAGGGGGGGGGGGAGATTACCACTAAGGAGGTGGTGGGAGTAGGGGAAGGTCTACTAAGGGGTTTGAGAGAGGGAGGACCACTAAGGGGTTTGGGAGAGGGAGGACCACTAAGGGGGGGAGAGGGGAGTGAGAAGACCACCAAGGGGGGACTGCAGAGGGACAGGGGGCCAAGGGAGAGCACTAAGTGACACACACACACACAGAAACATACAATGCATTCCTACTCACACACAATACATCCCTTACGTTCTCTTACATAATTAATGCACCCCTTACAGACACACACTGCATCAATTACATACACAGAAACAAACCTTGCACCCCTTACACACACACACACACACACACACACACACAGAAACATACAATGCATTCCTTACACGCAAACACACACTACATCCCATATAAACACACTACATCCCTTACACAAATTGCACACATAAAAAATCCCCAACTCATGGATGGGCCATGTAGGTGGATTTATGGGTGGGCATTGTAGGCGTATGCCCCCTGGGGGCCCAGACCTTGAGCTGTGTAAGGGGTCTAAAAAATGGAGCTGCTTCCTGTTCGTTAATTTTTGTGAGCACTGTTAAAAACAGTCTCCAGAGAGCCTCTTCTACACCAGACCTGTGGAGCCAGACTGAGCCCATCATCAGCCTCTTGTCCTCATCTGGTGGTAAGTAGGCAATCCAATATATTATTAGTGGCACTAATCTCTAATTTACCTCACATTAAATGGATACTATAGTCACCAGAAGCACTACAGCATAATGTAGTGGTTCTGGTGTCTATAGCCCGTGCCTGTAGGCTTTTTAATGTAAACACACTGTCTTTACCGATAAAAGACACTTTGTGAAGACTGGTGTTGGCCCATATGGCAGAGCATATGGGCGGGGCATTGTGATGTCACATGGTGGGCAGGACATATGGGGGGGGGGGGGGGCGGCAAAATTGTTTTTGCCTAGGGAGGCAAAAATCCTTGCACCGGCCCTGGATCCCTGTATTGGGTAACATTGTCGCCCAAGCTAATTTATATGCCCATTAATTCCGAGCTACAAACCCGGACTCTTTTTTGGCAAAGATACACACTGTGCCAGAATTTAAAAGATTCTGGGCATTGACTATGCTGATGGGCATCATAAAGAAGCCCTCCATCCGCTCCTACTGGAGCAGTAGCCCCATCTGCTCTACCCCCATTTACTCCCAATGTATGTCGAGGAAGAGGTATGAAATGATTCTGCATTCCATGCACTTCAGCGACAACAGCCTGTGTCCCCCTAGGGAGAACCCCCAGTTTGAAAGGCTGTATAAAATCCACCTTCTGATTACCCACTTTGCTGCCAGGTTTGCAGAGGCTTATACACCTGGAAGGAATATATGCGTGGATGAATCCCTGACGAAGTATAAGGGAAGGCTGTTATTTAAGCAGTATGTTCCTTCCAAGCGCTCTAGGTATGGTGTAAAGATGTATAAGCTCTGTGATAGCGAGACTGGGTAAACTCAGGCCTTCCGGGTGTACGAGGGAAAGGATAGCCACCTTGACCCTCCAGGTTGCCCAGAACATATGGGAACCAGTGGCAAGATTGTCTGGGACCTGATATTCCCCCTGATGAACAAAGGGTACCACTTGTATACTGACAATTTTTATACAAGTGTCCCTTTGTTCAAGCTACTGTACTGTTTTGATACAGTAGCTTGCGGCACAATTATAAAGAACAGCACAGGTTTCCCAGGACAACTTGCACGCACCCGGCTACGAAGGGGGGAGACCTCAGCTCTGCGCCAAGAGGAGCTGTTGGCAGTTAAGTACAGAGACAAGAAGGACGTCCTGTAAGCCTGTGTACTTATGCACAAAGCGTTGTACGATCAGATTACACACATGTGCCATGTACGGCACATGTGTCAACTTGCCCAACTTCAATGCCGCCAACAAATTTGTTCCGTTGTCACAAACCACTTTGCCGATCTCCAGTTGCTGCGGAGTCAGACACTTTTCCACCTGTGTGTTCAGGGCGGACAGGAGTACTTGTTCGGTGTGACTCTCTGCTTTCAAGCAAGTCAAACACAAGACGGCGTGACACTGCCGTATCCGGGATGTGGAATAGTACCTGGGGAGCTGGGGGGGTGCCATTGATGTGGAGCAAGACGCAGCAGCAGAAGAGGACTCAGTCGAGTTGGTTATGGAAGAGGATGGAGTAGGAGGAGTAGAGGAGGTGGCAGCAGGCCTGCCTGCAAGTCGTGGTGGTGTCACCAACTCCTCTGCAGAGCCACGCATTCCATGCTTGGCAGCCGTCAGCAGGTTTACCCAATGCGCAGTGTAGGTGGAATACCTGCCCTTACCATGCTTTGCAGACCAGGTATCAGTGGTCAGATGGACCCTTGCCCCAACACTGTGTGCCAGACATGCCATGACTTCCTTTTGCACAATCGAGTACAGGTTGGGGATTGCCTTTTGTGAAAATAAATTTCGGCCGGATACCTTCCACTGCGGTGTCCCAATAGCTACAAATTTTTTGTACCCCTCAGACTCCACCAGCTTGTATGGTAAAAGCTGGCGGGCTAATAGTACAGACAAGCCAGCTGTCAGACGCCGGGCAAGGGGGTGACTTTCTGACATTGGCTTCCTACGCTCAAACATGTCCTTGACCTATTGTCCTCCCCCCTGGCCCCCACCATAGTGCAGAGAACTCTAAACAAGATGAGGAATGTAAAATTAAGGAATTAATAACCTGTCACTCGGTAAACGTAGTTTATCTAATGGAATGCCCATGCAGCCTAAAATATGTAGGCTGCACCAAGAGGAACCTCCACACATGAATAGAGGAGCATATTAGAAACATTAAAAAAGGTTATGAAGGACACAGTGTGTCACAGCATTTTGAAAATAAACATAATAATGACCCAAGCAACCTTCAATTAATGGGCATCCAGAAAGTGAAAGGAAATTGGGGTGGAGAAGATCTAATTAAGAGTTTGGGACAAAACAAAATAAAGTGGATCTTTAATTTGGGAACATTGTATCTCAAGGGTCTAAATGTGGACTTCGATCTCTGCCATTTTATTTAACCTTTAAGAAAAATCATTTAATAATAAAATAATTTTACTCTCAAATCTCTGTTTTTAACCTAAAAGAATGTTTATACAATAATGTAATACTTAAAAAAAAAGTGATTTTTTTTTATCAACATCTGAAATCTAATTTAATAATCTCTAATTAGACTCTAATAAAACTTTTAAGGAAAATAAGAGTCAAAATAAGTAAAAACATAAATACAAATATAATCTAAGGAGATTTTTTTTATTATTATTTCTAAAGGTGAAATAGATTGATATAAATATGTTTCATACAACACAATTATGTATTACAATTCTATATTTATGTGTTGTTTTTTCTATTCCCTGGTATTTTTTCCATACACCTGTCTTTCCCTTGCTCATTCCCATACCAAATATGGCTTAGCTAAATCCCGAGTCATGTCCGCGCATGAGCAAAAGTTCAGGACAATGGGAGTGACGTGATGATGCACGCCCCCACGCCGGACCTCCGTTATTCACTAGACACAAGTAGTCATAGAGGGAGGTAGGACGCATAAGGTAAATAATTGAAAGTGGAAATAGACGAAATAACATAAAATTTCACTTCCGCCAACCATTGATCATCCGGCAGACACATCCGCCAACCACTAAACCACCAATGAAATGTCAAATTTAAAATATACCTCCTTCGCCGACCAATAAAAGGAAGGGAAACACAGGTGAATACAAATATAGGAGGGACTCATAATTAAAGATACAGACAATTGGATAATTTAAAAATTTAACCACAAATACAAACTCAAGGGAGGACCCAAGAGACATTTAAAAGGCAAAAGGTCCAGAGGATCTGAACACAGCTGACTGAGGAAGCTCCAGGAGGAGTGAAACGCATATCAGCAACCAGGACTTTTTCCTCTTAATTATTGTATATTATTTCTTAATAATCAGAGTGTTATGAGTCAAGTTACACAGCGTGGGAAAATTCCAAAGAACTTTCCCACGCTGTGTAAAATGACACAGAGCACTCTGGCTGGATTTCAAGCTAACCAATCAGATTGCTCTGTGTCATTTGACACAGCGTGGGAAAGCTCTTTGGAACTTAAGAGGGCTGTCCTCAAATTCGGAAATGCCATTTCGGCTTCCTGACTCCACGGAACAATTTCCGGTACCCTTGCTCTTGTCAACTCAGTCAAGGGGGAAGCTAGGGTGGCAAAACGGGGTATAAATCTCCTGTAGTATCCGACAATACCAAGAAAAGCCCTAACCTGTTTTTTATTCAAGGGACGCGGCCATTTTTCAATAGCAGCAATTTTATTGATTTGAGGCTTGACCATGCCTCGTCCTATAGTATACCCCAAGTAGTTAACTTCCGGACATGCTAGTTTACATTTGGCAGGGTTAACAGGGAGATCTGCAACCCTCAATGTGTCCAGTGCAGCTTCAACTTTGTCTAAGTGGGTTTCCCAATCCTGACTGTAGATCCCAATCCTGACTGTAGATGACTAGATCATCGAAATAAGCAGAGGCATAACAAGAATGGGGTCACAGCTCATTCATCAACCTCTGGAAGGTTGCAGGGGCCCTATGTAAGCCAAATGGCAATACCGTATATTGATAAAGACCCTCAGGGGTCACAAAAGCAGTTTTTTCCTTAGCAGATTCAGACAGGGGAATCTGCCAATAACCCTTTGTAAGGTCTAGACAACTCAGATACCTAGCTGGGGCCAATTTCTCCACAATTTCGTCTTCCTTAGGTAAAGCATATGCATCACATTTAATACACTCATTGAGACTTTTAGTCTCTTCAATAACCCCTAATTTCCAAAATTTTGCCTTTTTGCTTCTGGGACTCTATACGGTTTTGACTTTGCAATTATTCCAGGGTCTGTTACAATCTCATGGACTATTGCATTAGTCCTACCTGGGGTGGCAGAGAATATGTCTGCATTCCTTAATAGCAGCTCTCTGACCTCACTCTGCTGCTCAGGAGTAAGGTCAGTAGACATTTTTACTTCTGGAACAAGTGTGTGGACCTCTACGGTGGGTGTCCCAAATAATACACAGGTCTCTCTAGCTTGTTCCCTTCCAAAATGTAAACAACTGCGCATGCGTTCAGTCTGCTTTTCCACATCTTTCTCTACTGAAGGTGTGGCATCAGCACTAGTGCTTGGGAGCTCATCTTGATCATTAATCAGGACCTCACACAAACGATTTGTACCCCTGTACTTATTTCTCCTTCCTCTCTTTGACTTGCGTATTTTAAGTTTTTTAACAAAGAAGTCAGGATGAGTAAATGGGAAAGCACTATAGGGGCTTTCACTTGCCATCTCCAGTGGCTTGGGGGTTACCTGCCTCGGCACCAAGGTTCTAAAGCCAGGAAAATCACGACCCAACACCAAGGGGTAGGGTAACTTTGGGACTACTGTGGCTTCAGTTCTTATGGACCGATCTTGCAATGATATATGTCAACAATTGTCTTCGCGTATTCCACAGTAGAACCATGAACACAATGTACTCCCACTTTTTTCCTGAATAACAATTGATCAGGTTCTATCAGACCCCCTGCAATTAAGGTAATATCACACCCTGCATCCACAATACCCTCTACAACTTTCCCATTTAGGATAACCTGTATATGAAAATCACTGGTTTCTCCTGAAACTCTCACTAAACACCCAAGTCCACAAAAGGTCTTGTATGTAGTAGCATTTCCACATTCCATTGGTTCCTGTAGTTGTGGACAGTGATCCTTTACATGTCCTGGCTGCCCATACTCAAAGCAAATTATGGGAACAGTGCAATGTCACAGGTCTTTGAGAGTCTGGGATTCCTTGAAGCTATGTCAGAGTTCTTTGGGACCAAAGCTCCATTTCCAGACTCTGGTGGTTGGTCCGACCTCCATGTCTTTGGGGGTTGGGGTACCTTCAACTTCTGGTTTCTGACCTGAGGTGGAGCCTTTAGTGCTTATACAGCTATATAGCGTTCCATTATGGTCACCATGTCATCATAGGTGGTAGGATGGCCCTGTCCCACCCACTGGAGTAATTCAAGTGGTAAAGCTCATAGAAATTTGTCCAGGACCAGGGTCTCAATTATTTGTGCTGGTGTAGAGCTTTCTGGGTTAAGCCATTTATTCACCAAATGTATTAGGTCAAACAGTTGGGTTCTTGGGGGCTTTTGATCCTGATATATCCAACTGTGATATATTTGGGCCCTGACTGCAGGTGTCACACCAATTCTGGCGAGAATCTCAGCCTTAAGACAGTCATAGTCATCGGCAGTCTCTTCCCCCAGATCAGTATATGCTTTTTGTGCTTCTCACAGAACGAAGGGTGCAAGGATACCAGCCAATTTCACCCTGGGCCACTGTTCCCTTGCTGCAGTCCTCTCAAAAGCAAGGAGGTAAGCTTCCACATCATCATGGGGAGTCATCTTTTGTATATACTGGTTTGCCTGGAGACACTGCTGGGCTCTTTGTCACGTTTTGAGAGACTGTGTACTATCTCTTTAAGTATACAATGGTCAGCATGTTGTCATCTATCACTGCAGTAAGCTGTGCTGCCAGCAAGCGGTTGCTTTATTGCAGGGCTTGATTGGTTTCTTGCTGCACAGCAGTAGCTTGTAATAAGCCTTTTAATATGTCCTCCATTTCAGCAATATCACTTTCACGCTATATGGCTTTATATTTCCTCAGGGTCTGTACTGGTAAGGTTTTCAGTACACAAACATCCCACTTATGACACCACTTGTAGCAGGCTGGCCAGGTCTTGGGTTATAAACAACAGAAACAGTTATTTTCTTCCAATATGAGGGAAGCTTTATTTAGAAGCAGGCCCCAATTGAGCCACAGCAAAACATGAAAACCAAAATAAACACCTACTCCACACTGGAGACTAACTAACATAGAGTACCCTTTCTAGGCTACTGGGCAGCTAAGCTGACGCCAGTAGTTTAACAAAATAAAAATAAAAGCTAAATACCTTTTTGTTCCCACACAGTTTCAGCAGTCTTTTTGACTCACAGTCTCTCTGTCTCCACCCCAGCTCTTCACAGGAGAGACTGATTTCCCTCTGCATATGGTTTATGTAGCTCCATAACCGTGGCAACGCTCCAAATCTCGCGAGAGGAGGACCCGGAGGAGCTGCTGGATGAGCTCCCGGGTCCTCTCTCACTCCCCTGCCGGCTCTCAGCACAGTGCCTGCGGACCGGGGAGGGAGATCTCTGATCTCCCCGGTCCGCAGGCACATTGCAGGGCTGGCACTCAGGCAATGCCAGCCCTGCACTAGCCAGCAGGGGGAGAATCTCGGGGGGGGGGGGCAATTGCCCCGTTGCCCCCCCCCCCCGGATCTGCCACTGGCTGCCAATTATCCTGGATTACTTGATTTATCTTCATTTGAACATATAAAAGCCTTTTATAGTGAACTAGCTCCTGGACCCATTACACTGAATCCAAATTGCCAATAAAATTGCCTGGATTATATGAAAACCAAAGGACTATGCCTGTTGTTTACCCTAGAGGACCGTGCTATCTGCAAAACAAGGATCACAATAAATACATATACATATATATATATATACATATACATATACATATATATATATATATATATATATATATATATATATATATATATATATATATATATATAGGAAACATGGGGGGATGGTTGCACTCACCTAAACATGCTTAAATGGGGTGCTGCTGGGGGCCATATTATACAATAAAAAATACACAAGATCCAGCGCACTCTCCTATCTGCTAAACAGCAACTTCAATGTTGACAGATTTTATTAGTTTGCAAAAGTTTTTTTTTTTAAAAACACCTAATCTAGGCAAAAAATGGGGATTTAGTTACATTATATGATCATACATTGCATAAGCCTGCCACAACGTCAATGTACCCCATCTTTGGCAGGTCCTACTCTCACAGTCTAATGTCTGCTCTTATGAGATTAACCACTTACTTGGGAAAAAATTCCATCTGAGGCTCTCTGCAGTACAAGGCTAAATAGGGACCTGAGATGAGGCACCTGTACCATATATATATGACCTTCAAGTGCTGTTATCTCCTCATCTTGAAAAAGCCAGTGGAGATTGGGTGAAATGCGTAGAGTGGAGTAAGGCTTGAATGTGTTACAGTTAACTTTGAATCCTGCAGCAGTGTCTACACAAGATGTTTGTATGGTCCGAGAGACCTATATTGTGGCTGGGATTCTGGAATTAAATGGATCCACCTGCTTTAAACAAAGTGTAAATCCGGATACCGGAAAAAGTGTTTCCAAGTGCATCCCTCCAAAGAAATTTACATGGAGGCAAAGTCTCCGATATTTGTAATGGTTGTATTGACTGCATGTAATATATGTGTATATTGGATGTGTGTGACATTTGTGCTGGGTTCATTGGCTGTGTGTGTGATGGTCTTTCATTCAGATAAAAAATATGTATGTAGACTCATGTGTTACAGGTATATAGTCACACACACACACACACACACACACACAGAGTTACATGCAGTCACACACACAGTTAAAGGTAGCCACACACAAGGTTACAGGTAGTCAATGACACACACACACACACACACACACACACAGAAACAGGTACTGGCAGTCACACACAGTCACAGGTAGACAATCATACACACACTTCTACAGGCACTCATACACACACTGCTACAGGCAGATAGTCATAAACACAGTTACAGACATACACACAAAGTTACAGGGAGACACACAGTTACAAGACACACACATAACAGTTACAGACAGACTATCACCTCTTTCCATTATGGACTGGAGGAGGGAGCATGGGAACAGTGGAGGTGGGTAGAGGAGCAGACATAGTGTAGTAGTAGGTGGGGGAGCAGCAGGCACAGTGGAGGAGGGTATGGGAGCAGAGGCAGTGTAGTGAAAGGTGCAAATAAGTAGTTAGTGGTTACAACCATATATGTAGAAATGTTCCAGCAATATGAATATCTAGGAATCAGCTCGAGGGGACATTATTAATGAAGAAGGGAGCTGTTCCCCTATGTGAAACGCATATTGCGTTCCACCTACGACAAAATTTTGCGTCCCACGTGATGCTACACATGACCGGAACCAGGAAATAAACACTGATCGGGTAATGGAACGCAAGGTGCGTTTCATACACCAAAAGACCGCCCCACGTGATTAACCACATGTCTGGAACCAGGAAGTAACCACCGATCGGAAGATGGAACGCAAAATGCGTTCCACGCCCCCAAAAAGACCACGAAATTGTCTTTTAAAGACTCACATGGACACAGAGACTAATATACAGCCAACTGAGGAAGCCACAGAGGCGAAACGCGTTTTGGCTATTATCTTAAACTTATCTTTCCAAAGTTATACTTTATTTTTAAATGTACCAATAAATTGTATTTTATTTTCAATCAAGCTGAATCCCTTGCAGTTTATGGTGGAATACGAAACCATCCTTGGATATCCAGAACACCCACAGAGGGATTTGGATCACCCCTAAAAGATCCTGAAGCCATTGACACCAGAGCCAGGTTCAATTGGCTCTAATTTTGTGAGTGTTTTCATCTATTGCCTATTTTTATCTGTGAATAGCCATCTGCACTATTGTGTATACCCCTCTGTCTCCACAGAACTTCCATTGAGAAGAGAGGACTAGTATTGCTCCATCCATTGTGCTTGTTTTGTATGTAGATTACAGTGTTGGTATAGGGGATCGTACACGGGTGTTTTAGAGCAATCCACTTTTGTCACTATTTAGCCATACCATTTATATTTGTTTTCTGGCCCAATAGATGTCTTTGGGAAGCTTGTTGTACAGTAAATGATTTTAATAGGATTAAAATACACAAATTGGATCATTTTAATTTGAACCATCAAGAAAAACTAGTCCTTAAATAGGTTCAGGAAGGTGAGGAGATTGTTATTAAATCAGCCGGTAAGGGTGGAGGCCTAGTTATACTTTAAAAAAAACATTTATATAGAAGAAGCTCTCAAACAACTTAATGACGCACCACCTATGACAAATTAACGTATGGTCCCACTTCACAAATCAAAGGAATTTTAACGCAGTTTTTAAACAAAGGTAGGACCCTTGATATAAAGAAAATACAAATACCCATGAGCTAATACCATATAATAAATAAATAATACATATATACTATATAGGTACAACAATAGAATTCCAGAAAGCTTGAAACATCCAGGAAAGAGTTAATGAACGGTTCTTGTGACTTTATTCTACTTTCTTATAGGAAAGAAAAGAAAAAAATGAAACAATATTTTAAGCTTGTTAGTATCACAAACTAACAGCTTAATATGCAGTCTCCAATATAGAAATCTTGGCTGACCGCCAAAAAACAGCAACTGTATGAAACAGGATAAAAATAGATGTTATATTGTTCCGTAGTGATACTCTAATAGTACTTTAGAATATATCCATAAAAATCAGAGATGACTTGTAGAAAATAGTAGTGTAAAAAAGAGTTACTTTATTAACTTTAAAAAATAATATAAAAACATAAAATACTGGGTAAATAATGTACCACAACTGTATTCCGAAGAGAGAGAAGGTGAAAGGACCATATAACCTGAACTGGTCTACCGGATGGCTGAGGATGATGATACTCCACTTCCGAGTTGGTACTGCAGAAGCCGGTGAGGACGGCGTCCGCGTTCTTCGGCACTTCACCTCCGACCTCACATCGAGAGGTGAGCCTCCAGAATGATGTCAGGTACCGGATAGAATCAACTGTAGATGACCGAGTTCTGGTCTCTCCAACTCTCATCCTCGTATTGATTTGTCAGCCTTACGCGTTTCATAGGGTGCTGCTGTCACGGCTTACCTTGTTAGGAGTCCAATATGCAGAGATATGCTCACCCTTGCAATTAAACACAGGCCAAGGTGGTCAAGGAAGAACTCCCCTGGCCTGTGAGTCTGTGCACGGGGGCTGTGCAGGTTAATGCTCGAAGTCGCAGTACAGAAAAGGAATAACCAGGAGAATAGTCGTGGGTAAGCCAGTGGTCAGAGGATGCCAGAAATCAGGAGATACGAGTAGAGAGCCGAGGTCAGGGGATGCCAGAGGTCAGGGTACAAACGAATATCAATCCAAGGTCAGGAGAACACTGGAACATGGAACAGCAATACTCTAACCAGAGTCAATGAACTGACACTGCCCTTAGGGAGAGGCAGTGTCTTATACCTGGGTAATTAGTGATCAGCCGCAGGTGTGCTAGGATCGTTGAAGCAGCCACAGAATAATGTCCAGCCCCCAGTGCTGGGAATAAGGCAAGATAGACTTCTGGCTATCTCTTGAGCTGATATGGTGGCTCAGAGGCAAGAGAGCAGGTCCAGGACTGCAGAGCACTTAGGTTCAAATCCCTCATCGGGCACAGAAGGGGCGACCCCGTCTGGCAGTCTGGAGGTCACGGTGAGAACCCTGACAGCTGCCCTATTTCATCAGAGGCATCTCAAAATCTTATTCTATACACGAAGTCCTACAAGTCACCAATTTACTACTAATTATGTATCAGATCGGTACTTCAAATGGGCACACATGATATATATACTGAAATTATTATTGTGTCCGTACAAGAGGAATACAAATGCATAGATGTCTTAATCACATAGATCAAATATATATATACAATGTATACAAATATATATATAAAAAAATCCATTGTTTCTGTCTTTTTTCTGTCATATTATATCAAAAATATGTTGATAAAATATGTTAATAAGAACACTGAGCATTTTCATATATAAACAAAGTGAACTTAAAATTCAAGTCCACGTTCTAAAAAGGATAAAAGAATAATAATGGATGGCACATAGAATAGAATAGATGAAACATAAATATACAAACCAATATGTTAATGCAAAAAAGAGGCAATAATAAGAGCTATACCCTTAATATATTTAGATGGATAGAATGTAACTTTCCAGAACTCCATAATAATTAATTAGAAGATTCATGGAAATGTTATCGTCTACTAAAGATTTCTATTTTTCAAATCTTGATATTAATAGTTATACTAAAAGTGTATTAAGAGAGAAATTAAAAACTTTATGTATTATATCTTAGATAGACCCTTTTAGGAGACCGAAAATGGGCTACAGCACTTAAGGACACTTATGTATGTGTATATAAATAATTTAGGATAAGTGAGAGAAAATGCTTTGTATATGTATCTTGCTATAAATGTAAGTTATACATAATCTAATCGTCAATAATAGACAGAATTCTAACAATAAGAGAAACACGATAAACTGTACTAAAAGTGCAATTAAAGTGACAGTTACATAATTGCTACAAAAGAGAACATAACAATACACCAGAGAAATATAAGGAGGCACAAAAAACCGCAACATTGGGGAAACATTAGAACATGGGGAGAGAAAATGAAACCCCAAGATGATAGTAATAGTTAGAATAACTCTGAACCCATAGAATAAACATATAAAATAGATAAATAGAATAGATAAAAGATGCATTATTGTGTTTAATATTAGACATTTTATAAGAAGGCATTCAACTCAAAATCTACATTAAGACCCTTTGGTACTAAGGTGTTGAGGGTGAAAATCCATTTTGCTTCTTTTTGATCTAGATTTTTTCTAAATCTCCCCCTCTCCAATTAACCTCTACCTTTTCTATTGCCATAAACCCTAAACCTCCTGGATCTCCACCATGAACTTCTTTAAAATGCCTGGATAAGTTATGTGTAAGTAAACCCTTTTTCACATTACGTATATGTTCAGAGATTCTCGTCTTGAGTTGTCTTTTAGTCCTCCCCAGATATTGTTTATGACAAGGGCACGTCACTAGATATATTACCCCAAAGGTATTACAGTTCATGTTAAATGTAATCTTGTATTCTTTCCCATCATCCGCAAACGTAAATGCCGTTCTCCTTTTTTTCTGGTGAGGGTTATTCTTACATCCTTGACATTTGTTACACATTGAGAAACCTTTATTAGAGTCTTCCCTTTGGTTTTGATGGATGGACTTTAGGGTTGGGGCTAGCATCAATTTCAAATGTGCTGCCTTAGTGAAGATAATCTGGGGTTTCTCTGATATAATTTCAGACAGACTAGGGTCACTTTTAAGAATTCCCCAATGTTTTTTATGTATATCCTGTACAATTGAAGCTTGATTATTAAATTGCGTGATGAATGCTGGTTTCTGGTCCTGTCTTGTCTGAGTTCTCATCTTTTGTAGGGTCTCCTCCCTTGGAATGCTAATGGCTTTTGTTAAGGCTTTGTCTAAAAGCGAAGTCGGATAGCCTTTTGTTAAGAATCTCTGTTTCATCTCATCCATTTGTTGATTGCACACTTCCGGCTGTGAGCAGTTCCTTTTTATCCTTCTAAATTGACTTTGGGGAATATTCTTAAGTAGTGATGTCCTGAACGGTTCGCTGGCGAATAGTTCCTGGCGAACATAGTGTGTCCGCGTTCGCCACGGACGGCGAACATATGCAATGTTCGGTCAGCCCCCTATTCGTCATCATTGAGTAAACTTTGACCCTGTACCTCACAGTCAGCAGACACATTCCAGCCAATCAGCAGCAGACCCTCCCTCCCAGACTCTTCCACCTCCTAGACAGCATACAATTTAGATTAATTCTGAAGCTGCATACATTTTTTTATTTTTTTTATACATTATCCTTCAAAGCCAGTAACCTATGTTTATTATACATTATCCCCCCCATAGCCAGTGTGGGGGGGGACCTAATGTCCTCCCCCCTGGCCCCCACCCCTGAGCGGTGGGTGGGGGCCCTAAACACAAATTGGGGGGGACCTAATGTCCTCCCCCTGGCCCCCACCCTTGAGCGGTGGGTGGGGGCCCTAAACAAAAATAAGGGGGGGACCTAATGTCCTCCCCCCTGGCCCCCACCCCTGAGCGGCGGGTGGGGGCCCTAAATAAAATGTTCCCCCACAGGTGACTAGGGGTCCCCAAACCCCTAGTCACCCCCCCCCCCCAAAAAAAAAGGTATCCCCCTACCTACCCCCCTCACCCTAAAAACAATGAGGGGGGGCCTTTAACTGAGAACCTGTAAAGAAAAAGAAAAACCCCAGCGTTGGAAAATTCCAAAGAACTTTCCCACGCTGTGTAAAATGACACAGAGTACTCTTGGGGCAAGGGGGGAGGACATTAGGTCCCCACCCCTTATTAGTATTTAGGGCCCCCACCCACCGCTCAGGAGTAGGGGCTGGGGGGAGGACCTTAGGTCCCCACTCTTTTTAGTATTTAAGGCCCCCACCCACCGCTCAGGGGTGGGGGCAAGGGGGGAGGACATATAGAGATACTGAGTGTAATACAGGGATACAGTGTGTAATACAGGGATACTGTGTGTAATACTGAGTGTAA
Source organism: Pelobates fuscus (assembly GCF_036172605.1). Taxonomy (NCBI): domain Eukaryota; kingdom Metazoa; phylum Chordata; class Amphibia; order Anura; family Pelobatidae; genus Pelobates; species Pelobates fuscus. The sequence continues at coordinate 28,902,548 of NC_086318.1, read as the reverse complement.
TACATGGATACTGTGTGTAATACAGGGATACTGTGTGTAATACAGGGATACTGTGTGTAATATAGAGATACTGTGTGTAATATAGAGATACTGAGTGTAATATAGAGATACTGAGTGGAATAAAACCATTTCCGGAGCTTCAGAAGCAATATGTTCTGCCGTCACATGAATTATTTACTTATTTACGTATTAAACATATTTTGAATAAAATAAGATGTACTTTAAAAGATAGGATAAATAGCTCCCCTTTTTTATGTAAATGCATAGAGAAAATTCCAAATAAAAAAGCTCTCTCATTTTGCTATAACTTTTTAGTATCTACAGATGTGAATAGTGTAGGTTATATGCAAAAATGGGAGAGAGACTTAGATAAGCAAATACCGCAGGAAAGTTGGTATAAGGCCTTAAAAATTACGAAACATGCTTCTAGAAGCTTATCACATTGGGAGGCATTCAGCAAATTAAATATGAGATGGTATATGGTACCCTCCAGAGTAGCTCAACTGTATCCGGGAACATCTACAGCTTGCTGGAGATGCCAAAAGAGTATAGGCAACTTGTTGCATATTTTTTGGGAGTGCCCATTGATAATACCACTTTGGCAGGAAGTGGAATCCTTTTTTTAAAATGGGATTAAAGGTAGATATTAAGTGGCAACCAGAAAGCTATCTGCTTCACATGTTTCAGACAACACCTAAGGAGGAAGTATTGACAATAATGATACACTGTTTATTAGCAACTAAAATAGCTATAGCTTATAGGTGGAAACAAATTCAGCCACCTTTGTTCAAAGAGGTTATGATACGCTTAGACTCTTCAATTTGCTATGAGAGAATGGCAAGTCGTTTGGCAGGAGGGGAAGGAAAATTTAATATTTTTTCGCAAAAATGGTTTAATGTTAGGAATATGTATATATAGGAGCTAGGTTATGGTTAAGAAGGTAGTAGAGAAATTAATCTAAATAAAATAATTTATTGGTTAGTGGCGTTATAAAAAGGTCTTATGCTCTCAAATAAGCTTTATATATTGGTTAATGCAATTTAGAAAGGATATATTAGAGTAGCAGTGTACTAGATAAGCGTAAAAAATTTAAAATATGACAGCATTTTTTTCTTTATTTTTTATATATTTATTTGTATGCAAGTATGGCTTATAAATATAATAGAGATTGGGTTATTCAGTTTAAACACCACTAAATAATGTTGGTAAGTGATGTGATATGATTTTATGTTTTGCGTTGTCTTTTGTGTTTGTTTACTGGTTTTTGTCTATGTAATTGTTGTAGTATGTATATAAAAAATATAATAAAAATAAATTACAATAAAAAAGAGATACTGAGTGTAATACAGGGATACAGTGTGTAATACAGGGATAAAGTGTGTAATACAGGGATACTGAGTGTAATACAGGGACTCTGAGTGTAATACAGGGACTCTGAGTGTAATATGGGGACTCTGAGTGTAATATGGGGATACTGTGTGTAATATGGAGATACTGAGTGTAATACAGGGATACTGTATGTAATACAGAGATACTGGGTGTAATATAGAGATACTGTGTGTATTACAGAAATACATGACACAGTCCAGGTGTTAGTCCCCTTGAAACAACTTTTCCATCACTATTGTGGCCAGAAAGAGTCCCTGTGGGTTTTAAATTTCACCTGCCTATTGAAGTCTATGGCGGTTCGCCGGGTGCGCCCGTTTGCGAACATTTGTGGAAATTCGCGTTCGCCGTTCGCGATCCGAAAATTTTATGTTTGCGACATCACTATTCTTAAGCCATGTGGGTTTATGATGGCTATGAAACGGTATGAAACTGTTACAGTCTACATTCTTTTTATATGTTTTAGTGTGCAATTTGCCTTGTTCAATATAAATACTTAAATCAAGAAATTCGACTTGTTCCCTTGAGTATGAAAAGGTGAATCTGAGATTATACGGATTATGGTTCAAATAGGTCATAAAACTTTCCAATGATTGTAGATCTCCATTCCAGATAAAAAAAACAGTCATCAATGTACCTACGCCATAGGGACAGTTTTGTGCCGAATGGGCAGTGGTCCCAAATGTATTCGTCTTCCCACTTACCCATAAGTAGAGTGGCGTAGCTCGGCGCAAAACGTGTCCCCATGGCGGTTCCCTCCAGCTGAAGATAAAATTGTCCGTCTGACCAGAAATAGTTATAGCTCATAATAAAAACAATACATTGTATTAAAAAGTCTATCTGGTCGTTTTTTAATTCTGAATAGACCGCCAGAGAGTACTGTGCTGCCTCGCAACCCTAAAGGTGCTCTATGACAGTGTATAATGAGGTGACATCTGCGGTCACTAAAAACCTGTCTTCTTCCCAAATAAAATCAGATAAAATATTAAGAATGTGGGTCGAGTCTTTCAAGTAAGATTTTAAACATAAAACCATGCTCTGTAAAAATTGTTCCACGGACGGATATTTCAAGGTTTCTGGAATTTTATTGTTTTATCTATATAGTATATATTTATTATTTATTATATGGTATTAGCTCCTGGATATTTGTATTTTCTTTATTTATGTATTCTTATGGGATTTGGTGAAGTCCTATTTTTCCAGCTTTAGATCTTTTATCTTATTTTCTGTCTTATTCCCTCTTACACACTCTCTGATAGACATATTCTTTGACTATCAGGACTTATTATTATCGCTGTTTTCACTAAAAGAGGTTTAAGAGTAAGACTATACCTTTAAATACCAATATGGATTCTGTTAGGAAGGATAGGAAGTCTTTTTTAGAAACATGATCCTCTAAAGGTGAAGATGATCTAAACAACCCACTACCCACCCAATGCAAACAACAATCGAATGATGAGAGGTCTATGATTTACTCACTTAGTAAAATAATGGAGAGAGAAGTATATATATGGTGGGACATAGCAGCTTTAGATTTTTATATGAATAATAATATCATACCAAGAGGTTTAAGACTTTTTAAAAAATCAACCTATAAGAGGAACGACCTCTCCATCCTTAAAAAATTGGATCAATTATTGGATAAGGGTTCTTTATTATTAATGGTCTTCTTGATTAATGAAAAAAAGAAGGATTTGGAGAACATAGACACTAAAATTGCTAAATTAAAAGCAGAAATTTGCCCCCTGGTGGAAAGCGGTGAATATATTGAACTACTTGAAAAAATGGAGAAGAAAATTAAAGATCTTGAAGAAAACATCAGGGAGAAAAAAAGGAAGAAAATCCTAAGAAATCCGGAAGATTATAAAAAACAACAGCAAAGGACCTGGAGAAAAGACACCAGATCACACTATCAGATTCCCTATGTGAAGAAATCATATAAAGATACTAGGATGTCCTATTCACCTTATAAGGAACCTCATCGCCAATATCGGCCATACAGACAAAATATGGGATTCAGGGATCCTCAAAAGAGATACAATCCAGAACCAAGAAGAACATCCAAGGAAATGATACAGTTCTCTAGAGATGAGGATCAGAGAAGACCTTACAACTCACAATACATGTGAGTTGTAAGGCCAGAGGACTTCACCTAGAAGGGATTCACAAGATGGAAGACAATATAGACTTAGGCTGACCCCATATCCCATCAGACTCAAGACAGTATCCAATAAAGAGAACATTAGAAAAACACCTCCACCAAATGTGTCCAATCCAGAAAGTGATTTTTTTGAAAAACGGAGGAGGATCCGCCCAAGAAGATTCACGATGGAGGACTTCAAGTCACCCAATATAAGAAAAAGTACACTAAGGGACATAGAAGAAGAAACAGAAAATCCAGAGGCAGCAACACAACAGAAAAGGAGGAAGTAAGTATATTTAATCTATCAAACCGGATACATAAAGTGGAAGAAACTTCCCTCCTTAAGAAAGGATAAAAATTTGCACCCACCTCTAAGAACTCGGATTTTACTGTTTTTATTGACCTCCATAAATTCATCAGGAGAATTTCTATTAAAAAAAATTTCAGAGATAAAGACCTTTTTGTGACAAATGAAGAACAAATCTATGAACAGACCAACTTACATCCTACATCAACGTTCTACCCACAACATGTAAAAAGTGACTCTATCAGAGTCTTTGAAAAAATGGTAGAGAAAGATCTTAGATAAGAGATCAAGAATAAAACTAGTAAAGATAATCTCACCAAAAGAGAAAGACATGCACTGAAAACATTAATGAAGATGGAAGATATAACCATTAAATCTGCTGATAAAGGAGGGGGAGTAGTAATTCTAAATACATCAGATTACGAAGAAGAAAATCGGAGATTATTAAGTGAGACATCCACGTACGAAAAACTAAAAGAACCTACCCTGATATTTACAGAAAAACTGAAGACCCTACTAGAATATGGCAAGAAAAGGGGTATTCTAAGTGAAAGAGAATTCAAATACTTGAACGTAAAATTTCCCAGAATCACCTACCAAAAATTCACAAGAGATTGTAGAAACCTCCTGGACGTCCTATTATATCAGGCATAGGATCTCTGACAGCGAATTTATCTGAGTACGTGGACCAATTTTTACAGAGCATGGTTTGATGTTGAAAATCTTACTTGAAAGACTCGACCCAAATTCTTAATATTTTATCTGATTTTATTTGGGAAGAAGACATGTTTTTAGTGACCGCAGATGTCACCTCATTATAAACTGTCATAGAGCACCTTTAGGGTTGCGAGGCAGCACAGTACTCTCTGGCGGTCTATTCAGAATTAAAAAACGACCAGATAGACTTTTTAATACAATGTTTTGTTTTTATTTTGAGCCATAACTATTTCTGGTCAGACGGACAATTTTATCTTCAGCTGGAGGGAACCGCCATGGGGACACATTTTGCGCCGAGCTACGCCAATCTACTTATGGGTAAGTGGGAAGACGAATACATTTGGGACCACTGCCCATTCGGCGCAAAACTGTCCCTATGGCGTAGGTACATTGATGACTGCTTTTTTTATCTGGAAGGGAGATCTACAATCATTGGAAAGTTTTATGACCTATTTGAACCATAATCTGTATAATCTCAGATTCACCTTTTCATACTCAAGGGAACAAGTCGAATTTCTTGATTTAAGTATTTATATTGAACAAGACAAATTGCACACTAAAACATATAAAAAGAATGTAGACTGTAACAGTTTCAAACCGTTTCATAGCCATCATAAACCCACATGGCTTAAGAATATTCCCCAAAGTCAATTTAGAAGGATAAAAAGGAACTGCTCACAGCCGGAAGTGTGCAATCAACAAATGGATGAGATGAAACAGAGATTATTAACAAAAAGCTATCCGACTTCGCTTTTAGACAAAGCCTTAACAAAAGCCATAAGCATTCCAAGGGAGGAAACCCTGAAGAAAAAGGTGAGAACTCCGACAAGACAGGACCAGAAACCAGCATTCATCACGCAATTTAATAATCAAGCTTCAATTGTACAGGATATACATAAAAAAACATTGGGGAATTCTTAAAAGCGACCCTAGTCTGTCTGAAATTATATCAGAGAAACCCCAGATTATCTTCACTAAGGCAGCAAATTTGAAATTGATGCTAGCCCCAACCCTAAAGTCCATCCATCAAAACCGAAGGGAAGCCTCTAATAAAGTTTTCTCAACGTGAAACAAATGTCAAGGATGTAAGAATAACCCTAACCAGGAAAAAAGGAGAATGACATTTACGTCTGCGGATGATGGGAAAGAATACAAGATTACATTGAACATGAACTGTAATACATTAGTACCAAAGGGTCTTAATGTAGATTTTGAGTTGAATGCCTTCTTATAAAATTTCTAATATTAAACACAATAATGCTATTTATCTATTTTATATGTTTCTATTTATCTATTTTATATGTTTATTCTATGGGTTCAGAGTTATTCTAACTATTACTATCATCTTGGGGTTTCATTTTCTCTCCCCATGTTCTAATGTTTCCCCAATGTTGCTGTTTTTTGTGCCTCCTTCCTTATATTTCTCTGGTGTATTGTTATGTGCTCTTTTGTAGCAATTATGTAACTGTCACTTTAATTGGACTTTTAGTACAGTTTATCGTGTTTCTCTTATTGTTAGAATTCTGTCTATTATTGACGGTTAGATTATGTATAACTTACATTTATAGCAAGATACATATACAAAGCATTTTCTCTCACTTATCCTAAATTATTTATATACACATACATAAGTGTCCTTAAGTGCTGTAGCCCATTTTCGGTCTCCTAAAAGGGTCTATCTAAGATATAATACATAAAGTTTTTAATTTCTCTCTTAATACACTTTTAGTATAACTATTAATATCAAGATTTGAAAAATAGAAATCTTTAGTAGACGATAACATTTCCATGAATCTTCTAATTAATTATTATGGAGTTCTGGAAAGTTACATTCTATCCATCTAAATATATTAAGGGTATAGCTCTTATTACTGCCTCTTTTTTGCATTAACATATTGGTTTGTATATTTATGTTTCATCTATTCTATTCTATGTGCCATCCATTATTATTCTTTTATCCTTTTTAGAACGTGGACTTGAATTTTAAGTTCACTTTGTTTATATATGAAAATGCTCAGTGTTCTTATTAACATACTTTATCAACAGATTTCTGATATAATATGACAGAAAAAGACAGAAACAATGGATTTTTTGATATATATATTTTTATACATTGTTTATATATATGTATATATATATATATATATATATATATATATATATATATATATATATATATATATATATATATATATATATATATATATATATGTTTGATCTATGTGATTAGGACATCTATGCATTTGTATTACTCTTGTATGGACACAATAATAATTTCAGTATATATATTGTTACAAAACTGTTATTAACCCGGATTATACTGACTATTTTATGATACTATGGCTTCGGTACTTGAATGCTGCAACCTCTTCTCCCGAATGGATATATATACCCCGGTTCGTCAAACGAACAACCGACCACCCGGCTCCTGGCGTGATCCCTGGAAGCATTCCGGACTCTGGGCGCTGAGGAAGTAACACAGTATGCGCTGGTCAAAGATACACTGTTGCGGCGGAACGCTGTAACTCCTGACACATATCGCCGACAATTTCGTAGCACGAAGAAAAAGCCTAACGATACACATATGGAATGGGCGCACCGAATGTGGAGAGCGGCAAATCACTGGATGAGCGGAAGTAAAGGTGTGACCGGTGAGGAAATTTTACAGTTATTCCCATTAGAACAACGGCATGGAGCAACAGGAGAAGGAATGGCTGCGAGACAGACGACCTGCTACCTTAGAAGAAGCAGCCAAGTTGGCTGATGAACAATACGACTCCCGTCTACACGAACCCACAAACTACCGAACTCCGGCACGGGTCGAACACAAGGATATTTACCGTACGTCGCCACGTACCGAATTCCAAGCTCCGGTGCCCACGGGGCCCGTACGGTACTCAGGACCACCTAATAACAATCCCTCTGACTGTCCCAGTACCGATGCAAGCAACCAGGACACCTCATGGCTAGCTGCTCTCTTAATGCACACCAGACCGCCCGGAATTATAATTACCCCTCTGGGTCATCTCGTCCTGCCCTGCACTCTGTGTTAACCAAGAATATTTGGAAGAATATTTGGGACCACTCCACAAAGCAAATCCTGTATATGCTGCTACGGAGGGTCGATCTACTGAGGGTCTAAGAGACATGGGGGCTACCATTACACTGGTCCAGAGCCATTTGGTGCCGGAGCACCCGCTAAAGTACATCTTGGTTGGGGAGCGGGGAAAGGGGCCATGAACGTGGGCATAATGGATAATTTGCCTGCCGAAGTACTACTGGGCAACGATTTGGGCCCCATAACTTCTGCCTATACAACAATGAGGCAAATCCGGTGACTACTCGAGCCCAAGCCCGGACGGAGCGAAAACCCTCACCAGTGCGGGAGACACAGGTAAGACCTACCCCGACCTGGACTGACCATACCCTGGGACACCCCAGATGCTTTTGAGACAGAGTCTAAGACTGACCCGACATTACAAAAGCACCGGGAACGGTCAGAGACTGGAGGGGGCGGGTTAGATAACAAAACCTTTTTATGGGAAAAAGGAAAGCTATATCGCTTGACAGAGAAAAGGGGGAAGCATAGGCGACAGCTGGTAGTGCCCCACAAATACCGTCGAGAAATACTCAAGATAGGACACAACATCCCATTGGCAGGTCACCTAGCTGTAACCCGCACACTACACTGCATCACCCACACGTTCTTTTGGCCAGGGGTACACGCTGATGTCAGAACTTATTGTAATACCTGCGATGTTTGTCAGCGAGTAGGGAGGAGAGGTGATCACCCTAAAGCTAACTTAGTAAATATGCCCATTGTAGAGGAACCCTTCAGCAGGGTTGCCATTGACTTAGTAGGACCTCTGGCTACTCCTAGTCCCTCCGGTAAGCACTACATTCTCACTGTAGTGGACTACGCTACCAGGTACCCGGAAGCCGTCGCCCTATCCAACATCCAAGCGGATACAGTAGCGAATGCACTGGTTCAGGTGTTCTCTCGGGTAGGATTTCCAAAAGAAATCCTGTCCGACCGATCAATTTACTGCCGAATTGACTCAGCAGCTCTGGCAGGTCTGCAAGATTAAGTCCCTCCTGAGCTCCCAATACCACCCCCAGACAACCGGGGTTTGTGAGAGGTTCAATAGGACCCTCAAACAAATGCTCAAAACGTTTACTCAGGAATACAGAGACTGGGAACGCTTTCTGATGCACCTCCTATTTACTTATCGGGAGGTGCCCCAGGAAACGACAGGGTTCTCTCCCTTAGAGTTGCTCTATGGACGAAAGGTGCGAGGACCCCTAAACCTGATCTGAGACCACTGGGAGGGAGAGACAGAGACTGACGGTGTCCCCATTGTGCCGTACGTGCTGCAACTCAGGGACCAAATGGAGCAATTAGCCAAATTGGTGCAGGCTAACTTCCAGTCGGCCCAGAGAAGACCGAAGGTATGGTACGATCGGGGGGCACGAAAGAGAATCTTCACCATAGGGCAAAAAGTGTTAGTACTTAAGCCAGTTAAGACCGACAAACTGCAAGCGTCCTGGCAGGGCACCTACCAGATAGTGGAGAAAAGGGGAGACACCACTTACGTGATAGCTAGCTGCCATGACAGCAATCTTAGAAAGACGTTTCATGTAAATATGCTCAATGAATATCTTGAGCGACCAGAGAACGTGACAGCCGTATGCTGTCCCCCTCAGGAAGACCCCGACAGTCTACCCATCCCAGATCTGTTAGAAAAGAGTCCCCACGCAGACATAGTAGCTCAGGTCAAGATAGGGGACCGACTTAGCCCCACTGAAAAGGAGCAGCTTAACCAGCTCCTGCAGTCCAAAAGCCCCACTTTTTCCCAGAAGCCAGGGTACACTACCTTAACCATCCACCAGGTAGATACCCCGGGACAAGCTCCCTTGCGCCAGGCTCCTTACCGAATTCCCGAGGCAGTTAGGACAGGAATAAAGAAAGAGATCGATGAGATGCTCCAACTCAGGGTAATTGAGCCCTCCGATAGTCCCTGGGCTTCCCCAGTGGTCCTGGTGCCCAAGAAAGATGGGACGACCCGGTTTTGCGTGGACTATCGGAGGCTCAATGAAAAGACAGTGACGGATGCTTACCCTATGCCCAGGGTAGACGAGCTACTTGATAGTATAGCCAGGGGAAATTATCTGACCACCATCGACCTCTGCAAGGGTTACTGGCAGATTCCCCTGGCCCAGGAGGCTATCCCCAAGTCGGCATTCGTCACCCCATTTGGCTTATACCATTTTAAGGTAATGCTGTTTGGGATGAAGAATGCCCTAGCTACATTCCAGCGCTTGGTAGATAGGCTCCTGGATTGCTTCCAGAGTTTTGCTTGCGCATATCTGGACGACATAGCGATCCACAGTGAGTCCTGGGAGGACCACTTAGCTCATGTAGGAATGATTCTGGATCAGATCCGGGCCGCAGGCCTGACTCTGAAGCCAGAAAAATGCCACTTTGGGATGGCCGAGGTACAGTACCTGGGTCACCGGGTGGGGTGTGGGAAACAGCGACCAGAGCCGGCTAAGATAGAAGCCGTCGCCAATTGGCCCACCCCCACCACTAAGACTCCGGTCCTAGCCTTCCTGGGCACTGCAGGGTCCTACAGACGGTTCGTGCCCGACTACAGCGCACTTGCCAAACACTTGACTGACCTGCCCAAGAAAAACTTACCTCGACAGGTCCTGTGGTCTCCCCACTGTGAAACGGCTTTTCAGGCTCTCAAAAACACTCTTGTAAACGCTCCTGTCTTGGCAGCCCCAGCCCTTAACAAACATTTTATCGTCCATACAGACGCTTCCATGTTCGGGCTGGGAGCTGTCCTCAGCCAAGTAGGAGAAGACGGAGGGGAGCACCCAGTTGCCTACATCAGTCGTAAGCTCCTGCCACGCGAAGTCAGCAATGCAGCAGTAAAAAAGGAGTGTTTGGCTCTGGTGTGGGCACTAAAGAAATTGACTCCCTATTTGTATGGACAAGAGTTCACTCTGGTTACAGACCATAACCCGTTGGTGTGGCTAAACCGGGTCTCTGGGGATAATGGCAGACTGTTACAGTGGAGTTTATCGTTACAATCTTTTAACTTCACCATTACCTACAGACCTGGGAAACAGAATGGCAACGCCGACGGGTTGTCCAGAAAAACAGACCTCAGCCCAGCATAACCAGCAGTCTGGACAGCATTAGTCTGCCCCGAAAAGGGGTCAGACGGTGTCTGCCAGAGTGTTCCACACAAAGGGAGCACTGTTACAAAACTGTTATTAACCCGGATTATATTGACTATTTTATGATACTATGGCTTCGGTACTTGAATGCTGCACCCTCTTCTCCCGAATGGATATATATATACCCCGGTTCGTCAAACGAAAAACCGACCACCCGGCTCCTGGCGTGTGCTGCCACTTAACCCCGGTCACCTCTCCAACTACCGAACGGTCGATCACCCGGCTGAGCATGTGCCACCAATTGATCACCCAGGGAGTTGCGGTTTGCGGTTAACCGCAGGCTAATTGACGGCCCCAGTATATATCCGTTCGTGCCTTATCTACCGTTGGTTAAACTACCGAAAGAGGCACAAACGGGGACCACCTTCAATCTGGCGTGTGGCATCAATTAGAATGTAGAACGTTGTGGTTAACCGCAGGCTAAAATGCCCCTTCACGGAGGGCTAACTTCGTATACCGAACAGCAACCACATCCAGCCAGAGAGCGGGGATTCAGGCACAACTCTGGCCATTATTAGTTCCATGAGTTGACGCCGAGGTCCCGCTGCCTATTGTTGCACCTAAAAACATGGCCGCCATTTTTAACCTGCAACCCAAACACACAAACAGACTTTCTCTCGACGAAATACAGCAACGGGTTCGTGAATTTGAGTCGCTATTCGGTGAACTAGTGCACACAGACGGAGCTATAAAATGAGTGGTGAAAGTACCGAAGTATCTATGAAACTGTTAGAGTTATGTATTTTTAATGTGTTTTCTGTGTGTAAACTAAGCGTGGGTTTTGGGCGCTTGGAGATAATTGTATTACTGTAACCGTTGGATTCATTATCTCCAAGCTGGGCGGTAGTAAATTCAAATGATACATTATATTCTTATTGGTTGATGCCTTGTGTTATCCCTGTATCCCATCAGGTCCAGAGGGAGCTGTCCCTGGACCTGAGATTTTGCATAAATACCGATCCCTGTGTGCCATTAAAATCAGTTCTTGTTTGACCTTCAAATCGCAACCTCGACTTGTTTTGTGGGGAAAGAGTATCCTAGCTGTAAAATAGCTAGTGGGATTGTTCTACACTTACAGGATTCTTCTGGATATCGAGACAAAGTGGCTTCTCTCTTTCTCTTAACTGGGATCCAGACTTTCCAAGCGGTCCAGCTTCCAGCTAGCCTGGGAGTAACCGTAACATATATCACGTGTGCCCATTTGAAGTACCGATCTGATACATAATTAGTAGTAAATTGGTGACTTGTAGGACTTTGTGTATATATATACACACCAATATAGAATAAGATTATGAGATGCCTCTGATGAGATAGGGCAGCACCCTATGAAACGCGTAAGGCTGACAAATCAATACGAGGAGGAGAGTTGGAGAGACCAGAACTCGGTCATCTACAGTTGATTCTATCCGGTACCTGACGTCATTCTGGAGGCTCACCTCTCGATGTGAGGTCGGAGGTGAAGTGCCGAAGAACGCAGACGCCGTCCTCACCGGCTTCTGCAGTACCAACTCGGAAGTGGAGTATCATCATCCTCAGCCATCCAGAAGACCAGTTCAGGTTATATGGTCCTTTCACCTTCTCTCTCTTCGGAATACAGTTGTGGTACATTATTTACCCAGTATTTTATGTTTTTATATTATTTTTTAAAGTTAATAAAGTAACTCTTTTTTACACTACTATTTTCTATAAGTCATCTCTGATTTTATGGATATATTCTAAAGTACTATTAGAGTATCACTACAGAGCAATATAACATCTATTTTTATCCTGTTTGATACAGTTTCTGTTTTTTGGCGGTCAGCCAAGATTTCTATATTGGAGACTGCATATTAAGCTGTTAGTTTGTGATACTAACAAGCTTAAAATATTGTTTCATTTATTTTTTTCTTTCCTATAAGAAAGTAGAATAAAGTCACAAGAACCTTATCTGTTTCTGCGTTGCATATCCAAGCAGGACAGAGGTTTCTTGTGATATATGTTCATAGACTATTAACTGTTTTAATCCCTCATTCATTTATAAATTGGACTTTTTGCTGATATATAAGATTAGGGAACCGTTCATTAACTCTTTCCTGGATGTTTCAAGCTTTCTGGAATTTTATTGTTTTATCTATATAGTATATATTTATTATTTATTTATTATATAGTATTCGCTCCTGGATATTTGTATTTTCTTTATTTATGTATTCTTATGGGATTTGGTGAAGTCCTATTTTTCCAGTTTTAGATCTTTTATCCTATTTCTGTCTTATTCCCTCTTCCACACTCTCTGATAGACATATTCTTTGACTATCAGGACTTATTATTAGGACTCTCGATATACGTAATAAACAAGAATATGATTATTTAAATGTTTTACATCCCGGGTCGGTCAATTGTATCTGGTATTAATTCTATTTTATATGCAAACAAAATATGTGAACACAACCCCAGTGAAAACAGTGATAGTATACAAAAAATGGAGCTTCCCTGTATAAGGTGAAGTTTCCGGAAAAGATCCCGAAAGACTTCCTCTTGTCTTCAGCATACATACAAAATAGAGTAGGGGATTATCTGCTAAACACAGATAAAATGGGAAAACATAGCGTTTAACTGTGTGGGAGTAAATGAGGATATATAGTAAACAATTGGCCACTCACAAATTTTCAGATGTAAAAAAGCCTTGAGTGTAATCTTTTTCCTCCAAGTTTTCTGTGTTCATCCTCACACTCCCATCAGTAGTTTAGAGATATTTGCTCCAAAAGAGAAAATATATATGGAAAAATAAGGTGCAATTCCAGAGTGTAGTAAAAAAGATTTAATAACTTACATGTATGTTTAAAACAATCAGCATATCACCACTGGGCGTCCTATGCGTTTCGTCCTAAAATAGGACTTCCTCAGGGACTTGGTGCATCAATGACAGCAAAAAGACAAATATATAAAACATTCCCCCCCCCCAAGTTCTTATATATCCCCTCCGGGCATTCATCATTCAATCATTCTCGGCCGGTGTTGTTTCGCTATTCAGGCGGCACTTCCGGTTTTGACGGGATGTTGTCATCACGCACGTCTTCTGCGTTCCAGGCGTGCGTTCCATATACCCGGAAGTGGGTGGCGATCGGCAATTATGCAGTATTTTCTTGGAGGCATGAAAGTGAATAAGAGCACATGAGGGGGAAAGGCATTAAAAAAACTCTGGATCGCTCTCAATGTGTTACTCTTATTTATCTTACTCTAAACCACTCAAAATGAATGTATCAATTATAATTGAGTATATATATACTATGTAAACCATGAACTATATACATATACATGTATATACAAGTCATATACATAAGTCATATACGTATATGTATGATCCCAAAATAAAATTAAATACAATAAAACAGGTATGTACATTAAAGCAGATACATTCCTTTTTATCTGTGTTTAGCAGATAATCCCCTACTCTATTTTGTATGTATGCTGAAGACAAGAGGAAGTCTTTGGGGATCTTTTCCGGAAACTTCACCTTATACAGGGAAGCTCCATTTTTTGTATACTATCACTGTTTTCACTGGGGTTGTGTTCACATATTTTGTTTGCATATATTTCTGGTATAAGTCCTCACTTGTGACACAACCATAATGGCAACCTACTCTTTTGCCAACATCCAAAGAGGTAGAAATGTCAGATTTGAAAAAATGTTCCACCATAATACAGAGAATATCCCTTTAAGGAATTCAGATTATTTTTACTTTACCAAATTAGAACGTCTGATGGTAAAGGAAACAAAAAAATGGTGGGAAGTATCCTACCTTGAAAATTATCTGAAAGAAGGGTTAATTCCTAGAGGATTACGAGTAGAAAAAATTCCAGCATGTGGTATAGATGATGAAGAATTTTTAAAAAAGTGGGATTTAATTCTAGACACATGTTCACAAAATTTGATGAAATTGATAATTGAGTTTGAAAATCACAATAGAGAACAAACAGAAATAGATATAAAAACTTTAGAAACAGATGGAACTCAAAATAAAGAGTCCAATGAATATAAAGAAAAGGAGAAAGAAATCTGCAATAAAATTAATAATTTAGAAGAGAAAATTGCAGAAACTAAGAATAATAAAATGAAGAGAGACAGAAGAGATAAGACGTTTAACACTTTCTCCACCAGCAATAAAATAAAAAATAGACACACCCGTAATTACAATATCAGAAATTTTGAAAATACACAAAGGAATACATTCACTAGGAGAGGTAGTCCTTTTAAAGGGAACACCTCCCCTATGGAAAATAGAAACACTTCAAGGAATCATATTCACTATTCACCTATAAAAACTAGAGAAACTTTGAAACACTCCACGCACAGCCCACTAATCACTAGACGAAAAACTTTTACTCCAAAAAGATTCCAAAATAATTCACAAACACAACATTATCAATTTAAACAAAGAGAAAGAAAGGAATTTATTTCTCCCAATTATAACAACCCTTCCCCCAAAAAATCATATGCACAAGTGGCAAGCATTAGTCCAGAACAGTCAAACGAAAGAGAGAACCTTTTTTTAGAAGGGGAATCCCGTCACAAGGACGGAAGAATTACCCAATTTTTCAAACCCCGGTACAATCGCCAAGAAACCCCACTAGATACGCACCTCACTCCCCCAAAGAGAAAAAGAACGGAGGAGAATCCTCGGAGAGAGGACTTCTTGAGAAAAAGATATTAGAAAAACAACACGGAGTGTATAACTTAACGAATATAGAACTTAGTGATATAGATTTGAAGGCTTTAAATAAAGGCTTAAAATTTTCCCCAAATCGAAAAATGAATTTTTTCAATACATACATTGACGTACAAAAATATATACGAAAAATGACACTCAAGAGGTTTTTTCTAAAAAGAGAGAGAGAAGAAAATATATCTTTAAAAGATGTAAATGAAACAATGGATACCGAGAGGAATAAATTTAAAAGAAAGTCTCATTTTTATCCGGTGGGAGATAGAGGCCCTTTTTTGGAAACTTTCAACAACATGGTTTGTCACGATTTAGAAAAATTAGAAAGGGAAAAAAATCAACAGGGAAACAAATATAACATGAGTAAAGAGGAAGCAGCTAGCATCACCAAGCTCCAAAAAATGGATAATATAGTTTTAAAGGAAGCAGACAAAGGGGGGGGGCCATAGTCATTATGACAAAGGAATATTACATGCAGGAGGCCCATAGAATTCTGGGCGATATTAATACCTATATAAAACTCACAGGAGACCCCACGAAAAAATGCAATACCATATTGGGAATTTTATTAGATCAGGCATATAGGGAAGGCATAATTTCAAAGAATAACAAAGAATATCTTTACAATAGGTTTCCAATTATCCCTATTTTCTACTTCCTTCCTAAATTGCACAAAAATCCAATTACACCCCCAGGCAGGACAATTATCAGTGGCATAAATTCTATATCCGCCCACTTATCGGAATTTGTGGACCATCACCTCCAAAAATATGCACAGGAAGCACCTTCCTATTTAAAAGATACAGCGCATATTTTGAGAATCATGGAACACATAACTTGGGAACCAGATTACATCTGGGTAAATATTGATGTTGCCTCATTGTATACTGTTATCAAGCATAATAAAGGCTTGATTGCAGTAGAACAAGTTATGAAGGGAGACGAAAATGTAGCACCAGATTTTCTAAACTTCATTCTGAAGAGTATTCATTACATTCTCAAACATAATTTTTTCTTTTTTGATGATTCGTTTTACTTACAGACAACCGGTACGGCCATGGGGACCAGGTTCGCCCCCAGCTATGCAAACATATATATGCGGGATTGGGAATCCAACCACATATGGAGTGGGCCTGGCTGGGCAGCGAACCTGGTCCTATGGAAACGTTTTATTGACGATATCATAATGATCTGGCGAGGCTCACGAGAGGAGCTATTATCCTTTTTGGACTATATTCACCATAATGAATATGGTCTAAAATTTACACACGAGATGGATATGACCACTATCAACTTTTTGGATATATCTTTTTTCGTGGAGAACAACAAAATTGAATCAAAATGTTTTTTTTTAAAAACTGAGGGTAACAGCTATATACATAGAAAGAGTTGTCACCAGGAGAGATGGCTGGAAACAATCCCAAAGAGTCAACTAATACGAGTGAGGAGGAATTGTACAAGGAAATCAGACTATAGGGAGCAAGCCAGGCACCTAAAAAATAAATTTATAGCAAAGAAATACGAATCCACCTTGTTAGATAAAGAAATCGAGGAAATAGAAAAAAAGAATAGGAAAGATCTAATGATACCTAAACCTAAAAAAATTCCCAAAAAAGATTATAATTTTTCTTTTATTACACAATATAACACGCAACATTGGAAAATAAAAAAGATTTTCAATAAACATTGGAACATTTTATGTAGGGATCCCATATTAGGCAAAATATTACCAAAGAAAACACCAATGATCTTTAGGCGAACAAGAAATCTAAAAAACCTATTGGCACCCAGTTACGCATTAAAAATACAACGAAAAGGTAGACCATTGAACATCAATGGTTTCAATCCTTGTAATACCTGCAAAGCATGCACAAATCAAAAATTCATACAAAAGAGAGAATTTACTAGCTTCACAACAGGAGAAAAATTTAAAGTAAAATCCAACATAAATTGCAATACTAAAAACGTAGTGTACATGCTTCAATGCCCATGCGGGAAACAATATGTGGGAAGAACTTGCAGAAAACTTAAAGAAAGAATATTAGAACATCAAAACAATGTAAGAAAAAAATCAATTAAACATATAGTACCTCTGCATTGTAATTGTTGTAACCAATTTGGTGAGCAAAACTTTTCCTTTATGGGCATTGAGCGTGTAGATCCCTATTGGAGGGGAGGAGACCTGACCAAGAAACTCTCGCAAAGAGAAACATTCTGGATAAATAAATTAAAAACACTCCAACCTTGGGGTCTTAATATAGATATTGATTTGTGGAGTTTTTTGAGGATTAATTGAGATTACACATGGAATATTTCCATAGAAGCTGCACTTCTCCTTTTCTATTTCATCCTTTTATTTTATTTTTTCATGTATATTTTTTATGCATTTTTTGTCATACTTTAGATGGGGGTATGAATTGAGAAAGGCCATCAGAAAACCCTTATATAATACAACCTCTTCCACCAAAACAGAAATTAATACCGATATTACCACCAAAAAATTGGGGGCTTATACACGTACAAAAAAAGTCTAAAAATAAATCAAAGGGAATTTCTAAAAAGAGAATTCTATTGATGGAAGTAATTTAAACATTGTGGAGGGTGAGATGAAAGGGGAGAAGTGCTTGGTACATAAGGGTTTCCACCTCACCTAAATCACTTGTATATTGTAAGGAAAGTAAGGCAACAGAAAGTTGTCAGTCTGATTTATATGTTTTGTACACATTCTTAGGATGGGGAACGAAATAATTGATATACATGAAGCATCATGTTCTTTAATATAGATTCCCTTCCCCATCTGGAATGTATCTGCTTTAATGTACATACCTGTTTTATTGTATTTAATTTTATTTTGGGATCATACATGTACGTATATGACTTATGTATATGACTTATGTATAGTTCATGGTTTACATAGTATATATACTCAATTATAATTGATACATTCATTTTGAGTGGTTTAGAGTAAGATAAATAAGAGTAACACATTGTAGAGCGATCCAGAGTTTTTTAATGCCTTTCCCCCTCATGTGCTCTTATTCACTTTCATGCCTCCGAGAAAATACTGCATAATTGCCGATCGCCACCCACTTCCGGGTATATGGAACGCACGCCTGGAACGCAGAAGACGTGCGTGATGACAACATCCCGTCAAAACCAGAAGTGCCGCCTGAATAGCGAAACAACACCGGCCGAGAATGATTGAATGATGAATGCCCGGAGGGGATATATAAGAACTTGGGGGGGGGGGAATGTTTTATATATTTGTCTTTTTGCTGTCATTGATGCACCAAGTCCCTGAGGAAGTCCTATTTTAGGACGAAACGCGTAGGACGCCCAGTGGTGATATGCTGATTGTTTTAAACATACATGTAAGTTATTAAATCTTTTTTACTACACTCTGGAATTGCACCTTATTTTTCCATATATATTTTCTCTTTTGGAGCAAATATCTCTAAATTACTGATGGGAGTGTGAGGATGAACACAGAAAACTTGGAGGAAAAAGATTACACTCAAGGCTTTTTTACATCTGAAAATTTGTGAGTGGCCAATTGTTTACTATATATCCTCATTTACTCCCACACAGTTAAACACTATGTTTTCCCATTTTATCTGTGTTTAGCAGATAATCCCCTACTCTATTTTGTATTAATTCTATTTTATCCAACTTAGATATTCTATCACAACTAGTGGTAAAGAATATGAAATCCTACCTCAAGGACTCAGTGTCATTCCTTAGGTTTTTAAACAATTTTCTATGGCACCCCAATTATATCCTGGTGACTTACAATGCACCATCTCTTTACACAATTATTCCTCAGCAAATAGGATGCGAAGCAGTCACCAGGATACTAAAAGAAGAAAAAATAATTCACAATTTACAAATTGATTTTATTAAGGAAGGTATTGAGATTATTTTTGGTTTTAAGATGTTTTTATCTTCAAAAAACAGGGAATTGCTATGGGGACTAGGCTTGCCCCAAATTCTGTATAATTTATTTATGGCAGATTGGGAATCTCACGCCATTGGGAGCAACCATACTTGGGGTGTGAACCTAGTAACCTATTTCCATTTCATAGACTATATATTCTTTATTTGGGATGGTCCAGAAGAATCCCTGCTTACTTTTTTAAACTACCCCAACAGCAATGATAGAGGCATTATCCTCACATTCAAATACAGTAAAGAAGAGATTAATTTTTAAGACATGCAGATTTTTATTCAAAACGGAGAGATAAATACTAGAACATGTTTTTAAAAAGTATGCACAAAAACAGTTAAAAATCATACAAGTTGCCATTATACACCATGGCTTGAAAGTGCTCCTAAAAGCCAGTTTCTAAGGCTCAGGAAAACCTGCTCTAAACTTGAAGACTTCAAACAAGAGTCCTCTGTTAAGAGATAAATTTGTTTAAAAAAAAACTCTCCACAGAAATACCTCAATGCTGTTATTGATTAAATGAAAACACACAATAGAAATAACCTTCTAACTAATAAGAAGAAAAATATTGATGCCCCTTCCATCCCCATTATTTTTGATTATAATAAGAATAAAGAAATAAAAAAGATCATCAAGGGGGCGGCGTGGTCGAGTCGGATAAATGGATAGTGGCAAAGCTCTGTACCTCTAGGCTCTTAAACGGCAAAGTACAAAGTAAGCAGGCAAAATTCTGACTCACCACAACTAAGTCTGAAGATTAGAGATGTCCCGAATAGTTCGCTGGCAAAAAGTTCCCGGCGAACATAGCTTGTGCACGTTCGCCACGGCGGGCGAACATATGCGATGTTCGGTCCGCCCCCTATTCGTCATTATTGAGTAAACTTTGACCCTGTACCTCACAGTCAGCAGACACATTCCAGCCAATCAGCAGCAGACCCTCCCTCCCAGACCCTCCCACCTCCTGGACAGCATCCATTTTAGATTCATTCGGAAGCTGCATTCTTAGTGAGAGGAGGGACAGTGTAGATGCTGCTGATTTAATAGGGAAATTGCTAGCTAGGCTAGTGTATTCAGTGTCCACTACAGTCCTGAAGGACTCATCTGATCTCTGTTGTAAGGACAGCACCCCAAAAAGCCATTTTTAGGGCTAGAACATCAGTCGGCTTTTTTTTTCCCTGTGTAATCTAATTGCAGTTGCCTGCCTGCCAGCGTGTGTGTCAGGCTCACAGCGTATACTGTGCCCACTTGCCAAGTGCCACCACTCATATCTGGTGTCACAATAGCTTGCATTTAAAAAAAAAAAAAAAAAAAACATTTTTGACTGTGAAATAATAGCAGTCAGTTTCCTTCACACGTGTACTTTTCAGGGCCTGCCAGGGCACAGTGTCACACCAGTGCAACTCATATCTGGTGTAACAGTAGTGTACATTTAAAAAAAACTAGACATTTGACTGTAAAATAATAGCAGTCAGTTTCCTTCACACGTGTGTGTTTCAGGGCCTGCCAGGGCACAGTATCACACCAGTGCAACTCATATCTGGTTTAACAGTAGTGTACATTTAAAAAAAAAATACAATTTTGACTGTAATAGATTGAATAGCAGTTAGTTGTCTGCAAGCGTGTGTGTCAGGCCTACAGCGTCTACTCAGGACACCCAATCTTCTACAGCTTCCGCTCGGAACCTTGACGCACCATCCTCCTCCAGCTTAGCTTCGGGCACCTCTCAAGTTACCACTCACCCGCCTGCCGCCACCACCAACACTAGCACCACAGCCGCTTCACTTGGTATGTCAGAGGAGTTATTTACACATCAGTTGGAAGAAATGAGTGATGCGCAACCATTATTGCCAGAGGATGTCAGGCAGCATTACACACATGGACGTACGGTGTGATGATGATGATGTTGTACCCGCTGCTGCTTCCTTTGCTGAGTTGTCAGATACAAGTGAAGCGGTTGATGATGACGATGCGTCCGTGGATGTCACGTGGGTGCCCACTAGAAGAGAAGAAGAACAGGGGGAAAGTTCAGATGGGGAGACAGAGAGGAGGAGAAGACGAGTTGGAAGCAGGGGGAGGTCATCGCAAGGAGCTAGTGGCACAGTCAGACAGCATGCATCAGCACCCGGGGTCAGCCCGACAGCACACCAATCAACGCATGCTGTTGCCACCACCAGAATGCCGTCATTGCAGAGCTCAGCAGTGTGGCATTTTTTTATGTGTCTGCCTCTGACAACAGCGATGCCATTTGCAACCTGTGCCAAAAGAAACTGAGTCGTGGGAAGTCCAACACCTACCTAGGTACATCTGCTTTACGAAGGCACATGAACGCACATCACAAACGCCTATGGGATCAACACATGAGTACAAGCAGCACACAAACTCAAAGCCGCCATACTCCTCCTGGTCCAGCATCTTCAGCCACGTCAACCACTGCTGTCCTCCTTGCCCCATTTCAACCATCCGCCACTGTGTCTCTTGCCTTGAGCAGTTCCTGCTCATCTGCGCACAGTCAGGTGTCTGCCAAGGACATGTTTGAGCGTAAGAAGCCAATGTCAGAAAGTCGTCCCCTTGCCCGGCATCTGACAGCTGGCTTGTCTGAACTCTTAGCCCGCCAGCTTTCACCATACAAGCTGGTGGAGTCTGAGGCGTTCCAAAAATTTGTAGCTATTGGGACACCGCAGTGGAAGGTACCCGGCCGAAATTTCTTTGCAGAAAAGGGAATCCCCAACCTGTACTCGATTGTGCAAAAGGAAGTAATGGCATGTCTGGCACACAGTGTTGGGGCAAGGGTCCATCTGACAACTGATACCTGGTCTGCAAAGCATGGTCCGGGCAGGTATATCACCTACACTGCGCATTGGGTAAACCTGCTGACTGCTTCCAAGCATGGAATGCGTGGCTCTGCAGAGGAGTTGGTGACACCGCCACGACTTGCAGGCAGGCCTGCTGCCACCTCCTCTACTCCTCCTACTCCATCCTCTTCCATAACCTCCTCGGCTGAGTTCTCTTCTGCTGCTGCATCTTGCTCAACATCAACGGCACCCCTCCCAGCTCCCCAGGTGCTATTCCACATCCCGGATACGGCAGTGTCACGCCGTCTTGGGTTTGACTTGCTTGAAAGCAGAGAGTCACACCGGACCAGCACTCTTGTCCGCCCTGAACGCACAGGTGGATCAGTGGCTGACTCCACTCCAACTGGAGATCGGCAAAGTGGTTTGTGACAACAGAAGAAATTTGTTGGTGTCATTGAATTTGGGCAAGTTGAAACATGTGCCGTGCATGGCACATGTGTGTAATGTGATCGTACAACGCTTTGTGCATAAGTACCCAGGCTTACAGGACATCCTGAAGCAGGCCAGGAAGGTGTGTGGCCATTTCAGGCGTTCCTACACGGCCTGGCACACTTTTCAGATATCCAGCGTCGAAACGACATGCCAGTGAGGCGCTTGATTTGCGACAGCCCGACACGTTGCAATTCAACACTCCTAATGTTCGACCGCCTGCTCCAACAAGAAAAAGCTGTTATCAACTATTTGTATGACCGGGGTGCTAGGACAGCCTCTGCGAAACTGGGATTTTTTTTGCCACGTTACTGGACGCTCATGCGCAATGCCTGTAGGCTCATGCGTCCTTTTGAGGAGGTGACAAACCTAGTCAGTCGCACCGAAGGCACCATCAGCGACATCATACCATTTGTTTTCTTCCTGGAGCGTGCCCTGCAAAGAGTGCTGGATCAGGCCATAGATGAGTGTGAAGAGGAAGAGTTGTGGTCACCATCACCACCAGAAACAACCTTATCAGCATCGCTTGCTGGACCTGCGGCAATGCTGGAAGAGGATTGTGAGGAAGAGGAGCCAGAGGAGGAATGTGGCTTTGAGGAGGAGGAGGAAGACCAACCACAACAGGCATCCCAGGGTGCTCGTTGTCACCTATCTGGTACCTGTGGTGTTGTACGTGGCTGGGGGGAAGA
Organism: Pelobates fuscus; assembly: GCF_036172605.1. Taxonomy (NCBI): domain Eukaryota; kingdom Metazoa; phylum Chordata; class Amphibia; order Anura; family Pelobatidae; genus Pelobates; species Pelobates fuscus. Next base: position 28,879,136 of record NC_086318.1, on the reverse strand, counting down.
ACATACCTTCATTGAGATCACTGAGGAAGAGGAACGGGAAATGAGTAGCTCGGCATCCAACCTTGTGCAAATGGGGTCTTTCATGCTGTCGTGCCTGTTGAGGGACCCTCATATAAAAAGGCTGAAGGAGAACGACCTGACTGGGTGTCATCGCTACTAGACCCCCGGTATAAGCAGAAAGTGCCTGAAAAGTTACCAAATTACCGCAAGTCGGAAAGGCTGCAGCAGTTCCAAAATAAATTAAAAAGTATGCTTTACACAGCGTATAAGGGTGATGTCACAGCACAACGGGAATCTAACAGGGGAAGAGGTGAAAGTAATCCTCCTCCTCCCACGACCACGCCGGCAAGGACAGGACGCTTTACAGACGTGTTGTTGATGGAGGACATGCAGAGCTTTTTAAGTCCTACGAATCGCCACAGCCCTTCGGGGTCCACCCTCAGAGAATGACTCGACCAACAGGTAGCAGACTACCTTGCCTTAACTGCAGATATCGACACTCTGAGGAGCGATGAAGCCCTTGACTACTGGGTGTGCAGGCTTGACCTGTGGCCTGAGCTATCCCAATTTGCGATAGAACTTCTGGTCTGCCCCGCTTCAAGTGTCCTGTCAGAAAGGACCTTCAGTGCAGCAGGAGGTATTGTCACTGAGTAGAGAAGTCACCTAGGTCAAAAAAGTCTAGATTACCTCACCTTTATTAAGATGAATGAGGGATGGATCCCGAAGGGACTGACAGTGGGCGATACATTCACCTAAAAAAGGCCTGACGAGGGGGACATAACAGGGATTAAACTGATAGGAATAGTACTACTTAACACACCTTATAATAACGCAGAGAGAGGCAACGCAGAGAGAGGAGTCTGAAGAAGAGGAGTCAGAGGAGGAAGGTGGCTTTGAGGAGGTGGAAGACCAACCACAGCAGGCGTCCCAGGGGGCTTGTTGTCACCTTTCGGGGACCCTTGGTGTTGTACGTGGCTGGGTGGAGGAAGAGACCTTCAATGACATCAGTGAGGACAAGGAATGGGACATGGCTAGCTTGGTATCCAACCTGGGGAAATGGGGAGTTTGCGGTTTTGCAAATGGACTGTTTGCGGTTGTTTGTGGTGCGTTAAATGGGGAGTTTGGTCTGTCACTGTGAAGCGGGCGTAACCCTTACACTACCTGATCGTTACAACATCATACCTTATGTTTTAAAGCACGTTATTCCAAACAATTTAGGATTTTTAGGATTTAAGTTTTGCCATGCATCCCCATCCGGCATGCCACAGTCCAGGTGTTAGTCCCCTTGAAACAACATTTCCATCACTATTGTGGCCAGAAAGAGTCCCTGTGGGTTTTAAAATTCGCCTGCCTATTGAAGTCTATGGCTGTTCGCCCGGTTCGCCCGTTTGCGAACATTTGCGGAAATTCGCGTTCGCCATTCGTGAACGGAAAATGTTATGTTCGCGACATCTCTACTGAAGATGTCTCAACACCGAGCATAAAAATATCCTGACTCCCGGGACAAAAGTGGCTTCTTTACATCGAAAGCGCAAGCAGCAAAACCCCCTCCATCGCCGACCCAAGATGGCGGCGAGGAAGGAGAGGGCCTGTCACAGCCTGACCCTGCCCCAAATCACGAAAGACGTCTTGCAAACACTCCTGGATGCTATGGCTGGAAAACTGCAGAACACCCTGACAGATGCTATGTCTGAAATTAAAAAATACCTCAATGTATTGGGCACCAAAACGGCACATGCTGAGCACAAAATGGAGTAATTCACCACAGCACACATTGACCTTGTTGAACACGTGGAACAGCTCTAGCAACAACTAGCATGCTACGAAACTAAAATCATGGACCTGGAAGATAGGTCCCGATGGAGAAACATCTGCATAAGAGGGATTCAACAGAGCCTGACTGCTTATCTCACAGGCCCCTTCCACTTTCTCCCTGATTTACCTGTGGAAATGCTTCTGATGGACAACTATACACGGATTTATCAGCGGAGACCCTGAGACGATGCATACCCTTTCAGGAGGTCACAGAGACTCTAAGGAAGCACCAAGTACCCTACAGGTGGGGTTTCCCAACTATACTCCTTATCCTGAAGGAGGGCAAAGTGGTTCCAGCAGCATCAGCTGAAGAGGGCCTGCATCTACTCCAACTATGAGGTTACCAAGCAGACTCATACCTGAAGAATCCTAACAAGCTGCATGCCTTGCAACCAGAATGAAAGACAGTGAGTAAGAGGTGCCCATTAAGGTTGACACACCGTGCCCCCATACCAGTGCACACTTAACTATCACCTACATGCCTTAGACAAATGGGCCTTACAAGACACTAAAGGGGAAAGTTTAGCCCACATTGTTGACTCTCTGTAGTTTATTTTAAAGTTTTCATGTATTGTGATTTAAGCTAATTCATGGTGCTGGGGGGGTTGGGGTTTGGGGGTTAATGCACAGAGCGTATTACTCATGTCTCCCTTCAGATTTTATACCTGGGGTTGAGCTCAAAGCTACATTTGGCATACCCTCCACTGCACCTTATTCACTGGCGTACATACCGCGGTCGCAGCTGCGAACGGGCCCGTCAGTCCAGGGGGCCCGGCCACCCTGCTATCTACCCGCCACCATCTCCTGCGGCCCCGGCCCACTTGGCAAACCGCCGGGGCCGCACACAAAGTGGTCCATCAGGTGGCCCATGCTGTCAGGGCCAAGCAATGGATATGTATTTCCAGGGGGCCCGGTCAGTGCTGGGCACTTTAACAGCAGGACCTGGCCCCCTGTGATGATGTCAGACTAAGCTGGGAGGAAGTGACTGCCTGTCATTCCTCTCAGCTGTCAGAGAGCAACGTGGGAGGAAGGAGGAAGGAGGAAGGAGGAGGGAGTCAGAGTGGGAACTCTGACTCCCATCAGGCTGAGCCCCCACTTGACCCCAGGGAAACTCACCCTCCTGCAAAAGGTAGGAAACAGGAGGGTGACTTAAACATTTTGTGTGTATGTCTGTATGTATGGGTCTATGTGTATGTCTGTATGTATGTGTGTGTGTGTCTCTGTATGTATTAGACATGTGCAATTTGTTTCGGTCCGAATAGGAATCCGGATGAATTTCGGACAATTCGGACATTCAGGTACTTTTGAATGTCCGAATTGCGAGGTCCCGAATTGCCGAGGTCCCGAAGTTCGGAAATTACCGAATTGCTGAAGTGTCAAAGTGTCAAAGTGTTGAAGTGCCGAAGTGCCGAAGCATAGTATTGCCCAAGTACTAATATATAGTGATGTCGCAAACATGAAATTTTCCGTTTGCGAACGGCGAACGCGAACTTCCGCAAATGTTCGCGAACAGGCGAACCTGGCGAACCGCCATAGATTTCAATAGGCAGGCGAATTTTAAAACCCACAGGGACTCTTTCTGGCCACAATAGTGATGCAAAAGTTGTTTCAAGAGGACTAACACCTGGACTGTGGCATGCCGGAGGGGATCCATGGCAAAACTCCCATGGAAAATTACATAGTTGATGCAGAGTCTGGTTTTAATCCATAAAGGGCATAAATCACCTAACATTCCTAAATTGTTTGGAATAACGTGCTTTAAAACATCAGGTATGATGTTGTATCGATCAGGTAGTGTAAGAGTTACGCCCGCTTCACAGTGTCAGATCAAACTCCCCGTTTAACGCACCGCAAACAACCGCAAACAGTCCATTTGCACAACCGCAAACTCCCCATTTGCACAAGGTTGGATACCAAGCTAGCCATGTCCCGTTCCTTGTCCTCACTGATGTCATTGAAGGTCTCTTCCTCCACCCAGCCACGTACAACACCAAGGGTCCCCGAAAGGTGACAACAAGCCCCCTGTATTTTTTTTTTTTAAATGTACACTACTGTTACACAGAGTTGCACTGGTGTGACACTGTGCCCTGGCAGGCGCTGAAACGCACACGTGTGAAGGAAACTGACTGCTATTATATTACAGTCAAAAAAGTTTTTGTTTTTTTTTAAATGAAAGCTATTGTGCCGCCAAAACGTTTGTGTGTGGGGGTGCTGGAATGATGTGGGCCAATGGGAGCCTGAATCAACTTTTGGCTCCCACTGCCCCTTTAAGAGCGAGCTCGTGACTCGAGCCGTGCTCCTAGTACCAGGCAGGCCACGTGATCGATCACTGCGGTCAGTTCACGCGGCTAAGTCAGAAGAGGAGATCAAGCCGCATGCGGCTCGTGTGGAGGCAGGAGTGATCCAGCCATGCGCGGCTCAAGCTTAGGAGCCAGGTCGGTCCCAGGATAAGGTAAATACAGCCACAACCACTTATCCCAATCACACACCTTTCCTAACGTCCTATCCCATTAAAAGCATATTACCGCAGCGAGCAACGCGGAAGGCCGCACTGATCTGAGCTCCGCTCAACGCTAGCCCAGAAAGCTAAGTAAAAAGCATTATCAGCGGGACAAAGCCGGTAACTACGATTAGCAAAGCTATGTCTCAACTCAAGCAGAAGAAACAGGCGGAAAAACTGGACAGATCGGGGTTTTTTACTACCCGATCGTCGACGCCAAAAGCTGCAGGCCTGACAGACCAGGACCAAGATGGCGACGGCGGGAATTATACGCTACCGTTGCAGATCTCCCCTGGCTCCCATAACCTGCCAGTTACGCAACACTTCCTTCAGAACTGCCTGGAGGATATGTCCAGCAAAATCCTGGCGTCCATCCATGGCACTCTGAGGGAGATCCAGAAAGACATGCAGGAGCTGGGAGACAGGACCGCGCGAGTGGAACAGCGCGTGGAGGAGCAAGCATCCGCTCATAACGACATGGCAGATCAAGTGCAAAACCTGCAGCAACAACTGGACCAAACACAACGCAAAGTCATGGATCTAGAAGACCGTTCAAGGAGGCAGAACTTGAGACTCCGGGGCATTCCGGAGGAGGTGAAACAACCTGATATACATGCTTTCCTAATTGAATACTTCCAGGCGCTGGTCCCAGATCTCCCGGCGGAGGTTCTAATCCTGGACAGGTACCACAGGGTCCAAAAACCATCGTTCCTGCCACAGGACACACCTAGGGACATACTCACCCACCTACACTATTTTCATGTGAAGGAGGCGATCCTTCAGGCAACAAGGGCGGGCAGAGAATTGCCTCAGAAATTCCGGCAAATAAAAATTTTCACTGATCTGTCGGCAGCCACATTACAAAAAAGAAAAGAATTTAAGGACACCACGGAAACCCTGCGCAATAACAGCATCCAGTACCGTTGGGGATACCCAATACGTCTGCTGATTAGGAGAAATGGCTCGATAACGGTAGTCAACACCCCGGAGGAAGGCCGCAAACTGCTACGCAACTGGGGCATCCAAACTACGCAGGAGGGAAAGACGGCGACGGCCCAAAACAGACTGTCTCCGAAGTGGAAAAGAACCAAAAAATTAACTGTACTGAGGACTTAATGTATGAGATGTGAAAGGCAGAACTCACAACGGAGTGGAGCAAGTTCGAGCTGCAAGTATACCAGTCACATACACTGCACCTGCACGCAGACACGCAAGCAGACAACAACACACATAATGATTCTAACAAATGGCATATGATAATGCCTTGCAACCCCAGACCCACACACAGGGAGACAAACATATCATGAGTGAATTATTACTAAAAAAAAAAAAAAAAAAAAAAGGGGGCAACCACAACAAAATGCTCACTCCACACGAGTTCGCATCATCATTCACCTCAGCCGTTACACTTCGGCATATAGATAGACACAAATTCTACCACAACGAGACATGGGCTTAGCGTGCTCACTTAGTTATGCTATACATAATAAAAGAGTTTACCACGCACCCAATGGCACCGATTAATAGGTGCCTCACCCTTCAGTGGGAAATGTTCAATTATACTGTTGATTTCATAGTTGTCATATATGTTATGTTGTTGGCTCTTCAAGTTATACACCTTGAAGGCGCAAATGTTTTTTTACCCTTACACCCCCCTTCCCCACCCTACCACCCGAAGCAGGTACATTCTCATGAGGCAGCCCCCATAGGTGGAGTCTTTGGGTATCAGGACAGGTTGGCACATCACCAGGAGAAACCAAGCGACGTGAGTCGAGAAAAAACAGGGCACGCAAGCAGTAAATCGAGATTCACAGATTGTGAGATAGGCGTGTTAGTCTTCCCAAACGCAAAATCCCAATATAAAACTATAGAATATGAAAATATATTGTCATAATGTAAAAGGTCTAAACACTCCGGTAAAGCGATACTGTCTCACAAGAGACCTGCGCAGAGAACATCCTGATGTGGTATGTCTGCAGGAAACCCACTTCAAAAAGTCGACTACTCTAGCGCAGGCACAATACACCACGCAGTTCCACAGCACCTCTACCTCCAAAACTAAAGGGGTCTCTATTCTCATTAGCAAGGATGTGTCCTTCACCCTGATATACGAATCCGTAGACATAGAGGGAAGATATATTATATTAGTATGCGAAATCAATAATGTGGAACACACGATAGTCAACCTATATGCACCAAACACAAACCAGAGGAATTTCTTGCACAAAATAATCACACTGCTTCAACCAGTCCAGAGGGGCGTTACACTCATGTGCGGGGACCTAAACCACATACTTGACCCCCAATGGGACACCACGGTACAACCAAACACTCCCAGATCAGCTACTCTAAAGAGGGAATGCAAACCCCTAACACGACTGCTTGGGGAACACAACTTCTACGACGCTTGGAGAGTGCTGCACCCGGGGGAGAGGGATTATACCTTCTTTTCTGAGGTGCACAACTCATACTCGCGGATAGACGGGTTCTACTTAAACGGGACATCCCTAAACCAACTCCTAACGTGCTCCATCGGTAACATAATGTGGTCGGACCATGCACCGACCACACTAGAACTACGGGATGCGTACGATTACAAACACCGTAGCCCGTGGAGACTTAACGAGTCACTGCTCTCAGACCCCCTATTTAGTACTAAACTTAAAGATGACATGAGCCAATATTTTACCGCAAACCAAACTCCTGACATCTCTCCGGAAACACTATGGCAGGCTCACAAACCGGTAATCAGGGGAATAATTATAGGGAAAGCCAGCGCTCAGAAACGGGCAACCCAAACTAAGATGAAAGACTGCCTAACAACTCTGTACAACCTAAATAGACAGAACCAACTAAAACCAACCCCACAACTTAAAGAACAAATCAGAGTAGTCATGGAAGAAATTAAAATGCATGACTTAGTGAAGGTGGGATTTGCTATGCGGAAGCTTAACGCAACGCAATACGCCCAAGGAAATAGAGCAAGCAAATTGCTAGCAAGGAGACTATCTCATAGGAACGCACAATCAAAAATCCCATTCATTATAAATTCAAAAGGAGAAAAAAAGGTCACGCCCAAGGACATCAGTGACGTCTTCGCTGAGTATTACGAGACGTTGTACAACTTAGGTAAGGACCCGGCCACCCCCCAACCGTCACGATTGTCTATAGAACAATACTTAGAGGGTGTAACTTTGCCTTGTCTAGACGAGACACAGATAGGGAGCCTACAAGCTCCCATCACGGAGGAAGAAGTCCTACAAGCCATTGCGCACCTCCCGAACGGGAAGGCGCCGGGACCTGACGGGTTCACCAACATATACTATAAAAAATATGCGGTTATACTTGCACCACACCTAGCAAACCTATTTAACTCCATAACCCACAAAGCAGAAGCACCGGCAGACATGCTAGGGGCCCACATAATAACGCTCCCCAAACCAGGGAAACCTCCCACATGCAGTCCAAATTTCAGGCCAATCTCGCTGCTCAACACAGACACGAAACTATATGCTAAGATTCAGGCGACCAGGCTAAAACATATCATCCCCACATTGATACACGACGACCAAGTGGGCTTCACCACAGGTAGGCAGGGATCGGACAACACAAGGAAGGTGTTGGACCTCATGCATAGTCTACGCAGGGGACGGGTAGAGGGGGTCCTGCTATCTTTGGATGCGGAAAAGGCCTCAACTGGCCTTTTCTAGAAACAGTACTCCAGAAATACAAATTCCCCTGGCAATTCACAAACGCAGTGAGAGCATTGTACTCCCGCCCAACGGCGAAAGTACTTAATGCGGGGTTCGTATCCAAACAGATCACGATAACAAACGGTTCTAGGCAGGGATGCCCTTTATCCCCACTACTGTACATTTTAGCATTAGACCCACTGGCTACATCCATCCGAGCAGAATCATCCATTCATGGCATTACCATAGGCGAGAGTATAAGCTTAACCTCTTCGCCGATGATATTCTGATCACATTAACACAACCCATGATATCCTTGCCAAACCTGATGGCGCACGTGCACGCATATGGAGCGGTCTCCTACTACAAGCTAAACGTAACTAAGACGCAAGCATTGGGGATGCACATTGAGGGAGACCTCATGACGAGACTAACCACAGCGTTCCCTCTGGACTGGAGACACGACTACTTGACATTCCTGGGCCTTAAACTTACAAAAAACCAAACCCAACTGTTTCACCATAATTACGCTCGTCTACACAGGGAATTCACGGACTCCATACAGGCATGGAAGGGGAAATTCCTATCGTGGACTGGCCGAATAGCAGCGATAAAAATGTCACTTACCCCCAAAATCCAATACCTTTTCCGTACACTACAAATACCCATCCCGAAAAAATATCTTAAAAACATGCAACATGCCATTAACACCTTCATATGGGAAGGTAAAAAAGCTAGAGTAGCAATGGGAACCCTACAACAAAAGGTACAGAAGGGAGGGCTGGGCCTCCCGAATCTGACAGCCTACTACAGGGCAGCATATCTCCACAATATAGCACAAATAAACCACCCCACTACAGCACCACAGTGGGTAGCTATAGAAGCTCATTGGGCCCCAAAAACAGATCTGAGAGCAACCCTATGGCGAGGGAAATGCCCCAGAAGTACACACGACAAACTCCTGCCCAGTACACAGACCCTAATACAAGTGTGGAATAAAATGAGAAATAAGATGGTGTCGAAACAATCACTCCCCCTAGCCACGCCATTACAGACAATAGGGTTGGAAATACCAACCTTCCCATGGGAGACATGGGTAAGGGGGGGGATACACCATATGTATCAGGTAATAGATAGGGGGCGCTTGAAAACACTCCCGGAAATACGGATGGAGTACACATTACCTAGCAATACCACGTTTTCGTACCTACAACTAAAGTCATACGTGGCAGACAATTTGGGGGACAGAAAGAATACAGAGGACACGGGGACAATGACCAGGTTTGAACAACATTGTGTGGGCACTACAAACCTCAAGAAAACACTATCCTGGGGATACCAGGAGCTAGTTGGGGCACAATCACACTCACTACACAGGATAAAAAAGGCATGGCACCTAGAGTTGGGAGTGACAATCCCGGACGATACATGGGAGGCCGCATACACAGCACATAAGGGGATGACAGCATGTAACTCACATTTGGAGCTACAACGCAAAATAATGTACCGCTGGTATCTAGTGCCAGATAAACTCCACAACATATGGCCTAACTCAAGTAACAAATGTTGGAGATGTGGGAGTGAGGTGGGAACAATGTTACACATGTGGTGGTCGTGCACCATACTTGATACATTCTGGAAGGAGGTAGCCCAACTCATACGTAAGGTTTTACCGACACCAAGGCTGGATAACCCACAAACCTGTGTCCTGTTCATGATACCGAGTGGCGCACCGAAACACGTTAAGACGATAATATACCACACCATTGTATCAGCAAACTTACTGATATCTAGACTGTGGAAAAAAAACAACACCTCCTTCGGTGGAGGGTTTGATTAAACAGATAGACCAAAACTGGGAGTACGAACTTATGGCGGTGAAGCAATTTGGAGTACGTACACATATTCACAAGGCACACGAAACGTGGGTTACATGTGTCAAACCCAAAGTTTAGGAACAAATAGATTCTAGTATGACTGTAGGATAGAGGATGAGACCACCTTAAAAATATTGGATATCGCTAAAAATCATGATCACTATATACTTTCTCTACAAACCTCTAAAACGAACCAAACTACTCATCAATCCGCTATACCACTTTATCCCACCTAGAACTAGTGCCCAGTTAAAATACTTGACTCTTACTTACCCACACTCAGTCATGCCACACACATTTCACCACTACTTTCACTGAATCCCTCTGACTACGGCTAAATTCATCTTCTACATCAGAACACTACTCCTAAGATTGGGTTGTATCCATGTCTGGGGTCTTTCATTTAGAATAGGGGCAGCTTCGGTCTCCTTCAACACTGACACTCCAGTGCATATTATTAAAAGATTGGGCAGATGGAAATCCTCAGTCTACAACCGATATATTCCTCATCCCGAGAAAGAAATGAGGAACGCTTTTAAAAGTTTGGCTTTGTAAATTTGATGCAATAAGTGTGTTTTTCTTTAATACCTTTTCACCCTCTTTGCATGAACCCGATTTACATATATTACTAATATGTTTCTGCTGCCTAGGTCCAACGATAAATTACTATGGGGGATAAAGTATAATAAACACAGGTTACTGGCTATGGGAGGGATAATGTATAATAGTATAGAATGCAAAATAGAATAGGATGGCGCAGAAATATGGAGAAAAACACAAAACCAATGAATGCAGCAACCTACAAGGGGATCTGATACAATTCACCAAGTAAGAAATAGACCATAGAAAGTAGGTGCGCAAGATAGGTATATCCCTTTAAACAGTGAAGTGTGTAAGGCATGCAAATTTGTCATGCAATAGATTATACAATCGCAAATGCAAACTCTTATTGGGATAACACCATATATCAAGTGACTTATGCAGGGAAATGCACACTTATAAAAAGTAAATGAATAATGAATACTTGCACAGGTCTGCTCAGATGGTGTATTCTGAAAATATAAAAAGACACAGACCTAGTGCAATACTGTTTCAACAAATAATTATAACTAAAAAGGAATGTTCCAAACTCACAATTGTGGAGTGGTTGTAGTACCACTCCAAACTATTTCGCTCTGGGAGGATCAATCCCCTGTGGTCGTGGGATCCAATAAATTGACAACTGGAAGCAATCACCCGGTATCCGGTCCGTTTTAGAAGTAAAAATCCATTTATTCCAACATAAAAATGTGTGTTTAAAAATAACAAATAAGTATATTCCTATTGCTGGTTTGAGAGTTCAGTAAGTCCAGAGTTACGTTTTACATCAAAACGAAAGTAGTAGTTTTCTTGCTCTGTCTCCGGTTCTCCCAGCCAGCGAGGTTACTTCCGACTTCCGGTTTCCGGTATCACGCAACGCGTTTCGCCCCGCCTCTTGGGGCTTTCTCAAGCATAAATGTGGGTGGCTCCCAATGTCTCTTAAATAGTGTTTATTCAATAGCCCAATTAGTTCCTTGGCAAACATTGTTATTTAAACCTATTGTGCAATACTCATAAAACACAAATATATCTTAAAAAACCAACTTCTAGTATGTCTTATCATTTGGTTTTAGTTGGTTAAAGATGCATACATGTGCCTCAACAATATCCAGTAAAATGGAGAGAGAAAAAATAATTAATACTTTAGAATAGAGATTTGTACCACAAACATCTGTGTAAAAAATAATTAAAGCGACAATAATTCTTAAAAGGAGCTTGTGTTTTAGTAGGGTAAAAATTGTTTACCATAATGACTAAGTACATATTTAATCAATACATTATATAAATAGAAATAGAAATCAATGAATAGAAATAGAAAAGAAATAAAAAATATAAAGTATATATGATAGAGGAAAAGACTGCCATAAATATATTAACCGGAGAATTTCACCAATTCACCAGAACCAGAAACAAGGGGGATATCTCCTAAACATATACTAATCTATATACATAATAATCTCTTTATAAAAGGCTAAATATTAGCTATATTAGTCATATGTCCCCGATGAATACCAGAGAGGAAAAGAACCCTAGAGGAAATTACAGAAAATTAAAAAGGTCAAAATCGATATTCAGTCCTGTAGGGGTTAATGTGTCCATATAGTAAGCCCATTTCATCTCTTCCTGCCCGATCTTCTTAATGAAGTCGCCACCTCTCCAGTCTTTGAATACTCTTTTGATCCCGATAAAAGAGAGACCTGAGGGGTCTTGATTGTGTGCCTCCTTAAAGTGATTCGAGACACTGTGACTTGTGACCCCCTTCCGAATGTTATATACATGTTCACGTATCCTTACAAGGAGAGGCCGTGTGGTTCTCCCAATGTACTGGAGACCACAGGGGCATTCTAAAAGATATATTACATTATTATTGCGGCATGTAATATGCTCCCTTATATCGTATTCCTTCTTATTTTTAGTTGACCGAAATTTGTGCACTACTTTCTCAGTCCGGCGTGTGTCTCTACATCCCAAGCAAGTTCTACATTTGAAAAAACCTTTAAGGTCCCCAAATGCATTATTAGTTATCGGTGGGATTTTTTCTTTTATGAAGCTTCTCACCAGTGTAGACTTAAAACTAGGTGCTCCCCTGAAGGTGATATTTGGTTTTTCAGGTAATGTGTCCCCAAGGTCTTTATCCATTTTTAGGATGTGCCAGGATTTATTAATCACCCGTTTTATTGCTTTATGTTCTGAGTTAAAGTTGAACACCATTAGATCTTTTGGGGGGTCCTTCCTACTGTTTATGGATTTCTCTAAAACATCCCTCTGTGTTAGTTTTTCTACCTCTTGCCATGTTTTGTTTAGAATGTCATCAGGGTAGTCCTTCTCCTTAAATTTGTTCAGTAGCTCTTTAGCTTGTATCTGGAAGGTGTTATCCTCTGTACAATTCCGCCTCAGTCTCAATAGTTGCCCTTTCGGGATACCATTGAGCCAAGGTGAATAATGGCCACTATTGTATGCCACATAGCCATTGGCATCCACCTTCTTAAAGAAGGTTTTGGTCTTTAGTGTGTCGCCTGCTACGTAGATGTTCAGGTCTAAAAAATCAATGGCTGAGGGACTGATGTTATGGGTAAGTTCGATCCCCCAGTCATTCTGATTAAGGAACTTCAAATAATCCAAAAAAGTGTCCTCAGTGCCATTCCATATAAGGAACATGTCATCTATGTACCGGCGATAGGCAAGCACGTGTGCACCCCAGCCATGGTCACCATAGATAAAACTTTCCTCCCAATGGGCCATGAATAGGTTGGCATAGCTAGGTGCATACGTGCTGCCCATCGCCGTTCCACGTAACTGCAAAAAGAATGAGGAGTCAAACCAAAAATAATTATTCTGGAGGGACCATCGGATACACTCCAGGAGGAATTTCACTTGTGAGGGGGGTAGATCATGGTACTTCAACAAAAAGTGTTCTACCGCTGCACATCCCCTATCATGCGGAATGCAGGTGTAGAGTGAAGACACATCACACGTGATCAGGAGGTATTCTCCCTTCCATGCAAAATCTTTCACCATATCGAGTACGTCCATAGTGTCCTTCAAATATGATCTAGTAAGAGGAACAATAGATTGTAAAAATGTGTCTATGTATTTGGAGATATTATAGGAGATGGACATAATGCCCGACACTATGGGTCTGCCCGGGGGTTCTTCCAGATTTTTATGGATTTTTGGGAGTATATAGAAAACTGGGGTTCTCGGGGATTTGATATTTAAAAATTCGTATTCTTTTTTGGAAAGGATCCCTTCCAATCTACCCTTGTCTAGAATCTTTACAAGAGACTTTCTTATCTCCCCTAATGGGTCTTTCCTCAGTTTCTCATATATTACCCGGTCCTCTAATTGTCTATTACACTCTGCCACATATTTTGTTGTGTCCATCACCACCAAGCTCCCGCCTTTATCTGCGGGTTTGATGATGATCTCTTCATTTTCTCTGAGACCCTTCAATGCCTGTCTCTCATCATGTGTGAGGTTCGGCTCTTTTTGTCTCTTTTGCAGCTTCTTTAGATCTTGTGAGACCACCCTCTCAAAGGTTTCTATTGCACCCTGTTTTAAATAACTTGGGTAGAAGGTGGATCTATTTTGTAAATTGGAGTGTTTGAACAGATCTTCCCTCTCAGCTTTATTATATTCTTTATTAGAGTTGAGGAAGAATTTTTTGATAGACAGTTTTCTACCATATTTCAGCACATCAATGTGCGCTGTAAATGGGTCAAACTTTCTAGACGGAGCAAACTTCAGTCCCTTATTAAGCACTTTAATCTCATTATCCCTGAGCGTATAAGTCGAAATATTAGTAATGCCAACCGGAACTATCGGTTGTATCTCTTTTCTTTTTTGTTGTTTCCCTCCTCTACATCCTCTAGGCTTGCCGTCCTGGTTCTTTTTGTTGAAAAATCCCTCCTCATCGGGGTTCTGTCTAAAAAATCTGATCCTTCTTCTTTGTCTAGGACTGAATATCGATTTTGATAAGTATTCCTGTTGGAGGACGTGTAATGTTGAAAGGTGTTTTTATTAGGGGGCATGTATTCCCTCCTTTCTTTTTGAGATCTAGCACTATCTCTATTCGTCTGATAATTACGTTCAGTTTGACTGTATTTCCTTCCCCGTTTAACAACTTGAACCCAATCATCCTTTTCTTTTTCATGGGGCTTAGACTCCCTTTCCCTCCATGAGGTTATCTTTGGCTGTGTGGGCTTTTCTGTAACAAATTTTACTCGGTCCTGGCGCCTATAGTGGTTCCTCTGTGGGGTTATGTCAGAGCTATTCCTCTCTCTTTGGAAATTTCTGACCCTCCCCTCTTCATAATCTTTCTTATCCCTCTTATATTTCTTAAATTTGGTATCTTTGATTTCCCTTTCAATTCTATCCAGACTTTTTTTAGTTCTATCTGACAATTCGTTAAAGTCTTCTGTTCCCACACAAGGTTGCAATTGCTCCTGTATGGAATCAACTTGTTTATCAAGTTCCGTCAAAGACTCCATCCTACATGAGATAAGGATATTCATATACTTAAATATTAATATACTTTATATTTTTTATTTCTTTTCTATTTCTATTCATTGATTTCTATTTCTATTTATATAATGTATTGATTAAATATGTACTTAGTCATTATGGTAAACAATTTTTACCCTACTAAAACACAAGCTCCTTTTAAGAATTATTGTCGCTTTAATTATTTTTTACACAGATGTTTGTGGTACAAATCTCTATTTTAAAGTATTAATTATTTTTTCTCTCTCCATTTTACTGGATATTGTTGAGGCACATGTATGCATCTTTAACCAACTAAAACCAAATGATAAGACATACTAGAAGTTGGTTTTTTAAGATATATTTGTGTTTTATGAGTATTGCACAATAGGTTTAAATAACAATGTTTGCCAAGGAACTAATTGGGCTATTGAATAAACACTATTTAAGAGACATTGGGAGCCACCCACATTTATGCTTGAGAAAGCCCCAAGAGGCGGGGCGAAACGCGTTGCGTGATACCGGAAACCGGAAGTCGGAAGTAACCTCGCTGGCTGGGAGAACCGGAGACAGAGCAAGAAAACTACTACTTTCGTTTTGATGTAAAACGTAACTCTGGACTTACTGAACTCTCAAACCAGCAATAGGAATATACTTATTTGTTATTTTTAAACACACATTTTTATGTTGGAATAAATGGATTTTTACTTCTAAAACGGACCGGATACCGGGTGATTGCTTCCAGTTGTCAATTTATTGGATCCCACGACCACAGGGGATTGATCCTCCCAGAGCGAAATAGTTTGGAGTGGTACTACAACCACTCCACAATTGTGAGTTTGGAACATTCCTTTTTAGTTATAATTATTTGTTGAAACAGTATTGCACTAGGTCTGTGTCTTTTTATATTTTCAGAATACACCATCTGAGCAGACCTGTGCAAGTATTCATTATTCATTTACTTTTTATAAGTGTGCATTTCCCTGCATAAGTCACTTGATATATGGTGTTATCCCAATAAGAGTTTGCATTTGCGATTGTATAATCTATTGCATGACAAATTTGCATGCCTTACACACTTCACTGTTTAAAGGGATATACCTATCTTGCGCACCTACTTTCTATGATAATGTATAATAAACACAGGTTACTGGCTATAGGAGGATAATGTATAATAAACACAGGTTACTGGCTATGGGGGATAATGTATAATAAACACAGGTTACTGGCTATGGGGGATAATGTATAATAAACACAGGTTACTGGCTATGGGGGGATAATGTATAATAAACACAGGTTACTGGCTATGGGAGGGATATTGTATAATAAACACAGGTTACTGGCTATGGGAGGGATAATGTATAATAAACACAGGTTACTGGCTAAGGGGGGAAAATGTATAATAAACAAAGGTTACTGGCTATCGGGAGGATAATGTATAATAAACACAGGTTACTGGTAGTGGGGGGATAATGTATAATAAACACCGGTTACTGGCTATGGAGGATAATGTATAATAAACACAAACACACAAAAAATATGCATCTTTAGAATTAATCTAAATTGTATGCTGTCTAGGAGGTGGGAGGGTCTGGGAGGGTGGGTCTGCTGCTGATTGGCTGGAATGTGTCTGCTGACTGTGAGGTACAGGGTCAAAGTTTACTCAATGATGAAGAATAGGGGGCGAACCGAACATCGCATATGTTCGCCATCCGTGGCGAACGCGAACATGCTATGTTCGCCAGGACTATTCGCCTGCAAACCGTTCGGGACATCACTACTAATATACTTGCCCAGTGAAAGAAGAAGAATGTTACATTGTAAACAATTTTAAATAAAAAGTATAGAGCCCCCACCCGCGCATCAAACTAAGGGGGGGAATTTTCCCACGCTGTGTAATTTGACTCATAACTCTCTGATTGGTTACTTAATCCACCAATCAGAGAGTTATGAGTCAAATTACACAGCATGGGAAAATTCCAAAGAACTTTCCCACGCTGTGTAAAATGACACAGAGCACTCTGATTGGTGGACTTCAAACCAACCAATCAGAGTGCTGTGACAGGTAAATGTAGAGACTTACCTGTCAGTCTCTTCCTTTACCTGTCAGAGCACTCTGATTGGATGGCTTAAACCCACCAATCAGAGTGCTCTGAGCCTAATTGCAGGGCGGGGCAAGGCTTTATAAGCCTTCCCCCACCCTGCAGAGCTCAGTCTGCACGGAGCCCTCCATGGGTGAAGATGGATTATTATTTTTTTTATTTTTTTGGGGACATCACTACTAATATACTTGCCCAGTGAAAGAAGAAGAATGTTACATTGTAAACAATTTTAAATAAAAAGTATACAAACATAGCCAGGATTCAGCTGTAAGCATTTGCAACACTTACAACAATCAAGTAACACACATTCATATAAAATGTAAGTTACTTAGCCAGTCAATGTAATGACAGGAATGAATAAGTAGATAGCTCCCTAATACCGTGGTCATTAGGGAGTTATCTACTAAAAGGGTGAAAGACCTAAATTGGTCTTTCAGACAAATTTACTAATACTAAGTAAATATTACTTAGTATTAGTAAATTATGCCCCTACTCGCTATACCGTGAGTAGGGGCATGTCTATTAAAAAGTGAACAGCCTGTGGCTGCTCACTGTAAAAAATAAATAAATAAATAAATAAATAATAATAAGGTGCCCCCTCCCGAGCCCCCACCCGCACGTCAAACTAAGGGGGGGAATTTTCCCACGCTGTGTAATTCGACTCATAACTCTCTGATTGGTTACTTAATCCACCAATCAGAGAGTTATGAGTCAAATTACACAGCGTGGGAAAATTCCAAAGAACTTTCCCACGCTGTGTAAAATGACACAGAGCACTCTGATTGGTGGATTTCAAACCAACCAATCAGAGTGATGTGACAGGTAAATGTAGAGACTTACCTGTCAGTCTCTTCCTTTACCTGTCAGAGCACTCTGATTGGATGGCTTAAACCCACCAATCAGAGTGCTCTGAGCCTAATTGCAGTGCGGGGCAAGGCTTTATAAGCCTTCCCCCACCCTGCAGAGCTCAGTCTGCACGGAGCCCTCCATGGGTGAAGATGGATTATTATTTTTTTTTTTAAATATTACTTAGTATTAGTCAATTATGCCCCTACTCGCTATACCGTGAGTAGGGGCATGTCTATTAAAAAGTGAACAGCCTGTGGCTGCTCACTGTAAAATATAAATAAATAAATAAAAATAATAATAAGGTGCCCCCTCCCGAACCCCCACCCGCGCGTCAAACTAAGGGGGGGGAATTTTCCCACGCTGTGTAATTTGACTCATAACTCTCTGATTGGTTACTTAATCCACCAATCAGAGAGTTATGAGTCAAATTTCACAGCGTGGGAAAATTCCAAAGAACTTTCCCACGCTGTGTAAAATGACACAGAGCACTCTGATTGGTGGATTTCAAACCAACCAATCAGAGTGCTGTGACAGGTAAATGTAGAGACTTACCTGTCAGTCTCTTCCTTTACCTGTCAGAGCACTCTGATTGGATGGCTTAAACCCACCAATCAGAGTGCTCTGAGCCTAATTACAGGGTGGGGCAAGGCTTTATAAGCCTTCCCCCACCCTGCAGAGCTCAGTCTGCACGGAGCCCTCCATGGGTGAAGATGGATTATTATTTATTTTTATTTATTTATTTTTTATTTTATCTTTTTATTGTTTTGTAGTTTATACATAGAAAAAAATACATTTGGTATAGCGAGTAAACAAGTTGGTATTTGGTTAACATATACAAAATCAAGACAATATATATTATCTAGTAGTAATATAGAAAGTAATACTGAGGAGACAGCACTGTGGTCCTAGTACAACCTAGGATCGTCAGAGTACGGGATGTCTCCAAGTTTTCAGACCGATGTAACTTCGGTAAACTTTGGGCTTATAACATTATATTTAAAATTAAACAATATCAGAACTAAAGATGATTAAGGGTTTACAATAATATTTTCATTTACATTGTGTTCTGTTTAAGTATGTCATATCAGATTCTATATGTAGGTAAAAGAGGGTTGGAAGACCAAGTCGATATTTGAGTTTTTTTTTTTTTATTATTATAAGTGTATAGTATAAACTATGAGATAGTTTGTGTGTGGTAAGGATAATGTGATTTATGTATTTAAATACCGGTACTTTAGTAAGTGTTTACCTGTTCTTTCTTAAGTGTGTCAAACTCTTTATGTAGGTGTTAGGTTATTTGATCGTGTAGTCCTACATTCATTTATTTTATGCTCTCTTTGCAGGAAGAGGAGATGAGTGACAGAGCGAGATGAGGGAGGAGGGAGAGGCATGGGCCTTGAAGTCTATATGGACCAGAGGATATGGCTGATATTTGCAATTTCGTTTGAAATAATTTTCTCAAGTAAGTTATCTTATTTGGTAAGATAAAGTTTACGGCTGTTATATGTGTTCCAGGGATTCCAGATAGATCGAAATTTAGTGAGTCTCCCTAGTTTGGCTGATGTAATTTCTTCATCAACTTGATCTCCTCAACCCTCAGCACCCACTCTCGAATCAAGGGAGATTGAGGTTGTTTCCAGTTTTTAGGGATGAGTTGTGAGGCTGCCATTGCGAGGTGACAGAACAGGGTGTGTTCCAACTTTGAGAATTTTTGTGGTGAGAGAAGAAAGATATAATGTTCCGGGCTACAAGCAAAGGGTTTTTGATATATCAGTTGAATTATCTTGTGGATCCTCTTCCAATAATTGTTTATTATTGGACACTGCCACCAAATGTGTTCATGATGAGCATTTAGAGATTCACATCTCCAACACAAGTCAGGTGAGTTGGGGTAGTATTTGTGTAGTTTAGTCGGTGTGTTGTGCCAGCGAGTTAATCTTTTGTAGTTGCATTCTTGTGCGTGTGTTGAGATAGAGGATTTATGGGTGGAGATAAAGACCTTTTTCCATTTCAGTGTGAATGTAGGAGAATTCTGTGGGTGAGCTTCTCTGAGTATGGAGTGCATGGTTGAGAGGGTTTTAATTCTTGGCGGGTGTTTGGTGCAAAAAAGTTTGAATTCAGTAAGAGGCCTGATTCCCATCGGTATGAGTGATCTAGAGTTGATGAAGTGTTTCATCTGGTCATAGAAAAAGAGTTGAACCCCAGAGTGTTTATCTGAGCCGGTGAGTTCTTGTAGGGATTTTAGTTTATTCTCTCGTGTTGCATCACATAATTTCAGAAATGGGCCTTTGTATTGAAGGCCAAATTGTTTACCTGTGGTACATTCATGTAGATAGGGGCTAAGAGTTAAAGGGTATATTGGTGATGGGTATGGTGCAATCTTCGTTTGTGTCCTCATTTTGAACCAAATGTGTAACGATGCTGAGATTGTTGGATGTTTGCTGAATTTTCCCATGAGTTGGTTATCGATATTAATCCAAGGAAGTATATGGAGTGGGACTTCTGTGAAGCTATTTTCAAGTTCAACCCATTGGAGTGTGGTGGGTGTGTTTGTCCATTCATAAAGCCTTTGTAAGTGAGTCGCTTTATAATAGTTGTCTATGTCTGGGAGATTTAATCCGCCTTGTTCTCGTTTTCTTGTTAGTGTTTGGTAGGCTAGGCGGGGAGGGTTATGAGCCAATACAAATTTCAAAAATAAAGACTAAATAGTAGAGAAAAATTTAGACGGGATGCGTAATGGGATTGTCTGTAGTAGGTAGAGGATACGAGGGAGGATATTCATTTTAATTATATTTACTCGGCATAGCAGTCCAAAACACGGTTTGTTCCATATAGATAGGTCTTTGGTGATGGAATTAATCAGAGGTGGGAAATCTAAGGAGTAAGTAGAGTCTAATTTGTTTGGTATATGTATTCCTAGATATTTAATAGAAGTTGTGGTCCATTGAAATGCAAAATTGGATTTGATTCTTTTACTCAGGACATCTGTCAGAAAGATTGGCATCAAGTCACATTTCGTGATATTGGCTTGAAAGAATGAGATTTTTCCATAGAGTTGCATTTCAGTAATAATGTTGGGAATAGTTTTGTGTGGGTCTGACATGGTGAAGAGAAGATCGTCCGCGAATGCTGTAATTTTGTAATTTTGGTTTTTGATCTGAATTCCCTTTATCAATTTATTATCACGAATGCCTTGGAGGAATGGTTCTAGTACTAGTATAAATAAGAGTGGTGATAGAGGACAACCTTGTCTCGTGCCATTTGAAATAATTACTGAGTCTGATAGTTGGCCATTGATTCTCAGTTTCGCAGTGGGTTTCGAATAGATCGTATCTATCCATTCCAACCATCTGGGACCGAAATTAAGAAAATTCAGTAATGTCCAATTGACTCTGTCAGAAGCCTTTTCGGCATCGATGGCTAGGAGGGCACTCTGGGTCTTATGTAATTGGGCCCAATGAATAATATTTATGATTTTTGTGGTATTATTTTTAGATTCCCTTCCAAGTACAAAGCCAGCTTGATCCGGATGTATTAGTGCCGGCATAAAAGGTTTGAGTCTGGTAGCCATGATCTTGGTCAGTATTTTCAGGTCGATATTGATAAGTGAGATAGGTCTATAGTTCCCACATATAGTCGTGTCCTTCCCGGGTTTAGGGATAATGGAGGTGGTCGCTTCAAGAGCTGAGCCTGGGATATGGGAAGAAAGTTGATTCATATTGTAAGCTTTGACAAAAGGTTGTGCCAATATGGAAGACAGTTCCTTGTAGTATTTCCCTGTGTAACCATCAGGGCCGGGCTTTTACCTAGGGGCAGAGATTTGACCGTTGTTATGAATTCTTCTATTGTTATTGGGTTATCTAGAAATGCAATTTTGTTGATGGGGATAGTGCGTTTAACTCTGGGCTTGAGAAATTCTATTATCTCTTCAGAAGTGGGTTTAGTATTAGAGAGATTGTAAAGTTGGGTGTAAAATTCGTGAAAAGAGGATAATATATCAGGCATATGACATGTTAGGGTACCATCACTTTTCTTAATTTCTGAGATGAAAGATGACTGTCTTTCTAGATTTTGCCTGCTTTGCCACTTTGGGAGTAGTATGGGCTTCATATAAGGATTTTTTTAATGAGAGATCGTGGTTGGGATTGATATTCCCTGGAAATAGAGGTAGTGTCTAATGTTTCATCTAATGCTATGTTCATGTCTCCTCCCATTATGAGGATCCCTTCTCGAAATATAGAGCGTTTGCGTAGAATGTTTTGGAGAGTAAGGTTCTGTTTCTTGTTTGGCAAATAAATGTTGGCTAGAGTTACTTGGGTGCTGCCTATTTTGCCTTTAACAAATACAAATCTCCCAGAGTCGTCCACTAATTGTTCCTGGAAAGTGAATTGTAAATGTTGACCTATAAGAATTGCCACTCCTCTGGATTTTGCTTCTGAAAAGTGACTAAAGTATCCTAGTGGGTAGTTATAATTACGAAGTTTGGGAGCTGAATTTTTCCTAAAGTGGGTTTCTTGTACGTATACTATGTGCGCTTTGTATCTTTTGAAGTCAGTAAGGGCGATAGATCTTTTTTCTGGAGAATTCAGTCCTCTTGCGTTTTGTGTGAGGATATTGATGGTAGTCATAATTGCCTTTGTGAATGTGTTGAAATTAGATTACCTTAAGAGCCAAATCGTGGGGAGTAGAGGAAAATCTGATTGGAAGATTTGGGGGTATCTGGTAGATGGAGAGGTAAATTGTCTAGTCAAAGGACACACGTTGGATTCTAGCCTCTCCTGTTGAAGAAATGTTTAAGAGTTTCTGAGTAATAATAATTGTAACGGCTACCCAGGTAGAGAGAGGGTATCTGCCGTCGGAGACGTCCTTTTCCCTGCAAGCTGCTGTGGAGAAGTAACGCTGGTAAAATCCCATCCACGATATCCAGAGAGAGAGTCAGGTTCAGCTGTAAAAGAGCAGAGTAATATTCCCAAATAATCCCCTTTCAAGAACGAGACGAGGCTACGTTTTGAAGGGTCAAGAAGAACTGAGGACTGGAATACCCAGCCTGCTTTTTATTAGAGTTGCATACAGTAAGAACACACCCAGGGGGAGGCATTAAATCACCAATCATGTACAGGTTACAACCCACACATCCCCTCCCCTCAGATAAACAGTAACATAATTAATGGGTACAGTAATTTACACAAGTTCTGAATGTACCCCAAAAACAGGGGGTTCAGCTTTAAGTTTGGTATCCCCAGATAGCCCTTGTCCAGGGGACTAACATACCTAAAAATCAGTCAATTCGGACAAATGGTTCGGGAGATACAAAGTTCCAAAGTTTTGACCGACCGCACAGACCAACTAGCCGAAAATAGTTCCATGAGTTTTGGCCTTGCGGTCGGTCTCCGTTCGTACGGTGAAAAGACATGAAATCCGTGCCATCCAGTCGAATCTCGGTGGTCGCTTGAATCCCCATAGTTTAAGTCTTTCTACCGAACAGCAGGGCGTTCGGTAGTTGTGTCACGAATCCCCGGTGTTATGGAGGTCTCAGCGGTGTTCGCCTGGTAGCGTAGCCGATTTTAGTTCCAGACGATGGCTGGCAAACACCACTGTTCGTGCACAAGATGGCCGCGAACACGTGTAAAGTCCCGAAATGGCGGCCACCTATACTTTACACAGTGGATTCGTGCAAACCATACGAACGGATGAAATGGAACGAATAGAGTATATAAACTGTAATTCCCTTGATTATTTCACCAGACACCAGGAACTTGTAAGGATCTGTTACAATAATTTTTGTGTGTTAGAGTTGAGGTGTTTTTACTATAGAGGTGTTTGTCAAAATTTTGTAAATGGAGGTAGTCCTTGGTCTTCCAGTACCTGTAATACAATTCTAAAATTTAAGGAAGAAATACTGTATTACTGTAGAACAGTTATTATCGAAAGTAGTTAAATGATACAACCAATTAACATTAGTGAGAGGTAATAATAGTAAACAGTTTAGAAAAATTCTGAAACACTTTTAATTACTATTAGAAGGTAAGAGAGCCTCTTCAGAGTGTAGAGGCTATATCTTCTGTATAAAGTTCTAGAAAAGTCTAGTTTACTCGCTAGATGTGGTTTTCAGGAAACCTAGTGTTCAGGGGGAGGTGAGAGGTAGGAGAGCGGATAATGTCAGGGGAGGGGGAAGGAAGGTGTAGGAAGGGAGAGGTATGGATGGGGATGGGAGATTGAGGTCAATGAGAAGGGAAAGAGGATATAGAACAGGGAGGGGACAGGAAAGTAGGGAGGGTTATAGGGTATGAAGGACAGAAATTTTCCCCTAAGGGAAATCTGGTTCTATCTTGACACAGGAGATAGAACCTAAAGATATTGGGGTCGTGAACTTGCGCATGGGCTGAGGACCCAAGTTACAATCCTATAGTTTAGTATTTTGTAATGGAGAAGTATTGAATATATATTGTATATTGTTCCCCTCTTTGTCTGGTGAGATTTGTGAGAGATCTGGACACCTATCAGGATGTTGGGGTCTAGACGGTAATAGATAGTCTTTAGGTCGTTGTCTGAAGAGGGAGTTAGGGCTTTATTAAAGAAATATAAATAGGTTATAAATGTGTATTATTTAACTGTGATAAATTCGTTGTGACTAAGCCAATATATATAATTTTTTTTTTTTTTATATATAATAATAATAGAAGGGAAAAGTTACCATAGTTCCAACGTGTAGCATCAATTTAGAGTAGCCAAGTTTTGTGACCTTTTAATAGTTATGGGAGTTTAGTGATTGAGTGAATAAGTGAGATTTTTCAAGGAATTACGGAGTATAAGATGGAGTGAGGGTTATGGAGCTTTGTGTAAGGTGTGTAATTAGGAGTAGGGTCTTGCTTCAGGAGGAGGATCTGTGGGAGGTTGTGAGGATTAGTGTTATCTGTTGTCGTGTACATTTATATGAAGTATTCCTAGAGTTTATCTAGAGAACAGAGAATTTAATACAAAGAAGAGATAATTAGCTGATCTCAGTGTATTGTAGTTGCCTCATGGCGATATATACACATCTCTGAATTAGAGTTAGGTGTGGTTAGATTTCTGATTTCTCTGTTAGGGGAGGATTTCGTGGATTCGCCTTTCGCTTACGAGTTATCAGCATATATATATATAAGCATACAGTATAGTATAGGAAAATAAAAATAAAAATAAAAAAAAATCATAAATCTTTACATATTAATAAAAAGCTTAGGCAAGTACATGGCTAACTAGGCTATGAACAATGGTAACAGAATTCAGTGGCATTATTATTGATTATGTCTTGAATGTTTAACTTAGATTAATTTACGCATATATAACAAGCTGTGAGATAGAATTATACGATCTGAGTGGATTGATTGCATGAATCTCTGCTTGGCGTAGACAGAGACCAATATATAGATATGTCCCGTAAAATAAAGATAGTCTTGTAATTTGTCGGGTTGTGGGTTGATCTCACCAGATCTGGGGGTCAATAGTTTTCTTAGGATAGCAGGTAAGTTGATTATGTTGCATGGCTATCTTTTAAACTTTGTCTTTGCGGAGTGCCTTCCACTGGTAGCTTGTTCAGCCTCTGGTCGGGGGATTGGAATCTCCTATCCGTTCGTCTTTTTCTTGCTGGCGTGAGCCATCTTTGCCGCTGAGAGGGTTGTAGTAGATCTTGGTTAGGTGGAGGGGAATTCCAGTCTATTACCGGTGTGATTGGAAGTCCAAAGCTCGTAAAAAAGGTACTACATCTATGAAAGTAGCGATGGAATAAATTGTACCTTTTGCTGACACTATCAGGGCAAAAGGGAATCCCCAACGGTATCTTATATTTCTTTGACGTAGGAGCTCCGTGATGGGTTTATGAGCTCTCCTCGCTTGTAAGTTGTACCAAGAGAGGTCTGGATATATTTGAATCGGGGTTCCATGGAACAGTAGAGGTTGGCTAGTATCTCTCAGGATTTTCACTATGTTGTCCTTAACGTTAAAATAGTGTAGCCTGCAGATTATATCTCTCAAGGCGTCCTGTGTTAGTCCTCTTGGACGGAGTGATCTATGAGCTCTGTCTAATAGGATTGGATTATCGGTAGCATTTCCCAGTATTAAATTAAAAAGCTCAGTGAGAAGCCCTGTAATATTTTCCCCCTGGGATTCCGGCATACCTCTGATCCTCAGGTTATTCCTTCGACTCCTGTTGTCGAGGTCGTCAATATGGCGCTGAGTGGATGTCCAATTTAAAATTTGTGAGTCTAACGTGGTCATTATATTTGTAATTTGTGTTTGTAATAAATCTTTTTCTTCTTCTAGGTCGGTGACTCTGAGGTTTAATTGCTGGACGCCTGTGCCCATCTTCTCCATTTTGGATTGGAAGGATAACTCCATATTGTTTATCATTTGTTGAATGTCGGCTTTGGATGGTAAGTTTTTAATTATTTGCCTAAAATCTATGGTTGTCTGCTTGTTGTGAACTATCAGAATAGCAGGGGCTGCGTGGTTGTGATTCCGATGGAGAATCTGTTTCCGCGGCCTCAATTGAGTGATCAGGATTCTCTTTAAAATAACGGGTTAAGGAGCCCGATTTTGTCGTTGGGGTCTTCCCTGATTGACCCTGAGTATTGCTGTGCTTTTTGGGGTTACCCATTTTTCGTTGATTTCTCAGATTGCTTTGGATTGTGTTTGGGTCCGGAGCAAGAGGTTTAATGTGCGTCCATTAAGTTTGCCGGTCGGCCACGCCCCCGGATTATTATTTTTTTGCGCACTTTTATTTTTTTTTTATAATTGCGTCAGTTATTATGGTTTTTTATTTGGCCTTTTTTGGGGCTGAAAAAAGAAAATTTTAGAAGAAAAAACATTGAATGGTAAGTTTTTTTTTTACAGGTACTTAGTTAAAGGTCCCCCCCTCATTAGTTTTTAGGGTGAGGGATAGGTAGGGGGATAATTTTTATTGGGGGGGAGGGAGTGACTAGGGATTTGGGGACCCATAGTCACCTGGGGGGGACATTTGTTTTAGGGCCCCCACCCGCCGCTCAGGGATAGGGGCCAGGGGGAGGACACTAGGTCCCTCCCCCTTATTACTATTTAGGGCCCCCACCCACCGCTGAGGGGTGGAGGCCAGGGGGGAGGACACTAGGTCCCCCCTCTTATTAGTATTTAGGGCCCCCACCCACCGCTCAGGGGTGGGGCCAGGTGGGAGGACATAAGGTCCCCCCCTTATTTTTGTTTAGGGCCCCCACCCATCGCTCAGGGGTGGGGGCCAGGGGGAGGACATTAGGTCCCCCCCTTATTAGTTTTTAGGGCCCCCACCCACCGCTCAGGGGTGGGGGCCAGGGGGAGGACATTAGGCCCCCCCCCTTATTAGTATTTAGGGCCCTCACCCGCCGCTCAGGGGTGGGGGCCGGGGTGGGGCACTATTTTTTTTTTTTTAAACAGTGAGCAGTCACAGGCAGTCACAGTCAAATAGAACCATCAAATACCGTGCTTACATTGCAGTTTTAAAAATTTGGGGCGTGCACTTATTATTATTATTATTGCCATTTATGTAGCGCCAACAGATTCCATAGCGCTTTACAATATTATGAGAGGGGATTTAACTATAAATAGGACAATTTCAAAGAAACTTACGGGAACAATAGGTTGAAGAGGACCCTGCTCAATCAAGCTTACATTCTATAGGAGGTGGGGTGTAAAACATATTAGGATAGGAATTTGCAGTCAAATAAGGTGGGCTGCCCTTTAGGAGAGAGCAAGAGACAGGTATGTGAGGTAAAGGTTAGTCTTGGAGGCCATAAGCTTTCCTAAAGAGATGGGTTTTAAGGCACTTCTTAAAAGATGCAAGACTAGGGGAGAGTCTGATGGCGGTAGGCAGGCTATTCCTTAGGAAGGGAGCCGCGCACGAGAAGTCCTGCAAGCGTGAGTTGGCCGTACGGGTGCGGACAACGAACAGGAGGTGATCACGGGCAGAGCGGAGAGACCGAGAAGGGACATACCTATGGATCTGTGAGGAGATATAAGAGGGGCTAGAGTTGTTCAGTGCTTTATAGGTGTGAATTAATACCTTGAATTGACTCCTATAGCATACAGGAAGCCAATGTAAGGACTGGCAGAGGGGTGAGGGGTGAGAGAAACGACTAGAGAGGAAAATCAGTCTGGCAGCAGTGTTCATTACGGACTGTAGCGGTGCAGTACGGCTTTTGGGAAGACCAATCAGGAGAGGGTTACAATAATCCATGAGGGAAATTACATATATCTGAGAGTCAAATAGAACAGTCAAATACTACTGTGACATAGCAGTTTAAAATATTTTAATTCTTTAGGTGCTAAAAAGTAATTTAGGACGTGCACTTTATATCTGAGAGTCAAATAGAACCGTCAAATATTGTGGTTACAGGCGCATTTTTAAATATCCAAATTCTTTATATGCTAAAAAGTAAATTTAGGGCATGCACTTCATATCTGAGAGTCAAATAGAACTATCAAATACTGTGGTTACAGCACAGTTTTAAAAATTCTAATTTTTTTGGTGCTAAAAAGTAAATTTAGGGCGTTCAGTTCATATCTGAGAGTCAAATAGAACCGTCAAATACTTTGCTTACATTGCAGTTTTAGAAATGCATATTCCTTAGCTGCTAAAAAGTAAATTTGGTGCCTGCACTTCATATCTGAGAGTAAATTAGAACCGTCAAATACTGTGGTAACAGCGCATTTTTAAACATTCAAATTCTTTAGGTGCTAAAAAGTAAATTTGGGTCGTGCACTTCATATATGAGAGTCATATAGAACCGTCAAATACTGCTGTGACATAGCAGTTTTAAAAATTCTAATTCTTCGGGTGCTAAAAAGTACATTTGGGGCATGCACTTCATATCTGAGAGTCAAATAGAACCGTCACATACTGTGGTTACAGCGCACTTTGAACAATTCACATTTTTTTTGGTGCTAAATAGTACATTTGTGGCCTGCGGTGCATTTCTTGCAGTCGAATAAACTAAAAAAATAAAAAATAAAAAAAAATTGTTGACTATTGGCGGTTACATTGTCGCATGACATAAACCATCTGTTAGTTTGGTGGGTGAACGCAAACAATGAGGAGAGCGTCAAATAAGGGACGTGGCCCTGGTCCTGGTTCTGGTGGTGTTGGTGGAGCTCCTGTTGCAAGGAGAGGACGTGGTCTATCTGTGCCAGCTCCATGCACAAGTGAAACAACTTCCTCAGGTGCGAGTACGCGACAGAACCTTCAGTGTTATTTGGTAGGTCCGAATGCCGCTCTACAAATGGTGAGGCCAGAACAAGTACAGGCGATAGTAGATTGGATGGCTGACAGTGCCTCCAGTTCCTGTCTCCCACTCGGTCATCTGTTGAAAGCTCAGAGTTGGCACCTGCAGCCCATGGGCATATGTCTTTCACCTCACCCCCTTGCAAATCAGCCAAGCAGTCTGAGCCACAAGTCGTGCAGCAGTCTCTTATGCTTTTTGATGACTCTGCTGGTGGGGTTTCCATGGGCCATCCACTTAGCCCTGCCCCAGAAGTGGAAGAGATTGAGTGCACTGATGCACAACCACTTATGTGTGAGGATGTGGATATGCGAGGACCACTGCAGCACGTCTCTGATGATGACGAAACACAGGTGCAAACTACTGTGGCTTTCTGCAGTCTGCAGACGGCAAGGAAGCCAGGGTTGAGAAGTGGGTGGAAGATGATGAGGTTCTAGACCCCACATTGAATGAAGTTCATGCGAGTGACGTGTGCAGTTTGGAAAAAGAGGCGGTGGTCGCACAGATGCACCAGCACAGCTTAGAGGGAGCAGGGTGCAAAAGCGGAGCGGCCGTCCCCTAGACGGTACGCCTGCTACTGCCCACCGCACCCAAGGACTGAGCACACCAAAGCCTGCTCCAAGGAGTTCACTGGCATGGCAGCTCATTCATACAATGTGCTGACGAGACATGAGTGGTTTGCACATTGTGCAATCAGAGCCTGAAGCCTCGGCATAAACATGCTAAACCTGAGCACAACCTGCATGACCAGGCATCTTCATGCGAAGCACAAGCTTCAGTGGAGTAAACACCTCAAAAACCAAGAAAGGTCTCAGGCTCCTCCTGCTTCCTCTTCTGCTGCTGTCTCTGCCTCTTCCTCCACCTATGGAGGAGTCAGAGTGGCACCTGCCACCCTGCAAACAGAAGATGTGGCAGCAACGCCACCACATCCGCCACCATTCCCAAGCATCTCCACAGTGTCCCATGGAATCGTTCAGCTGTCCATCTCCCAAACACTGGAGAGAAAGAGGAAGTACCCCCCTAGCCACCTGCAAACCCTGGCCCTGAATGCCAGCATTTTAAAATTCCTGGCCTTTGAAATGCGGTCATTCCGTCTGGTGGAGACGGACAGTTTTAAAAACCTGATGATGGTGGCTGTCCCACATTACGTGGTTCCCAGCCGCCACTACTTTTCCAGGCGAGCCTTCCCTTCCCTGCACAATCAATTGGCAGACAAAATCAGGTGTGCACTGCGCAACGCCATCTGTGGCAAGGTCCACATAACCACAGATACGTGGACCAGTAAGCATGGGCCGGGACGCTATATCTAACACTGGGCAAATGCAGTGGTTGCCGGGCCTGAGGCGGATAGCAGTTTGGCGCATGTCCTTCAGCCACCGAGGATTGCAGGGCATTTCTAATTGCCTCCTGTTGCCTCCTCCTCCTACTCAACTTCCTCCTTCTCTCCCACCACCTCATCCAGGCAGCGTAACACCTTAACAACCAACTTCAGCACAGCCAGGTGGAAACAACAGCAGGCTGTTTTAAAACTCATATGTTTTTGGTAAAAACCTCACACCGCGCAGGAGCTGTGGATGGGCATGGAACAACAGACCGATGAGTGGTTGTTGCCACTGAGCCTCAAGCCCAGCCTGGTGGTGTGCGACAATGGGTGAAATTGTGTAACAGCTCTGAGCCTAGCCGGTTTGCCGTGCATTGGCACGGCAGGGGGCGTTATCACAGACAAGCGCAGCTGCCTGTCCACAGCCATCGTGGACAAGCTCACGTTTATTAAAATGAACCAGGCATGGATCCCACCAGACTTGTCTGTACCTTGTGCAGAATAGATATTCATACCTGCCTCACCCAGCCATTGTTATACTTAAGGGCACTTATTCTTTATTTTCTTTTTTTTATATGTCCTAATATTTTGGGGGCAACCCAATAAAAACAAAAAAAAACACAATAA
Source organism: Pelobates fuscus (assembly GCF_036172605.1). Lineage (NCBI taxonomy): Eukaryota > Metazoa > Chordata > Amphibia > Anura > Pelobatidae > Pelobates > Pelobates fuscus. The sequence continues at coordinate 28,848,028 of NC_086318.1, read as the reverse complement.
AAAAAAAGACAGTGTTACCTCTTCTGCCTCCACCGCCGCTTCCACCTACACTGGCACGGTCACTGCCTTCTCAACCTATGGGTCACTTAGTATAAACTATGTACACAATAGTTAAAGCAAAAGAAAAAGACTAAAGTGAAATGGTTGTTCCACTAGAGGTGGAAAAATTGGACATCCATTCCACCAAAAGATATCTCTAGAATATGAAATAGTTATTAGGTATAACCTTTATTAAGCTGCATACGAACAAAACAGAATAAAGTGTAATAACAGTGAAACACTTGTGAAACAACAAGTGAACTAAAAACTGGGTAGATGCAATATGAATACCCTCAGAAGGTAATGGGAGTGGCAAAGATATCCAAAATAAGGTTTAAAGTGAGAAGTACAGTATATGGTACAATATATAATAGATCGAATATCACAAAAACCACTCATCTAGAGAGAGGATCCCACAGTCTGCAGGGTTGTATAGATATCCCGACTATACAAAAGAAAGTCCACATATATTACCATAGACTCCGATGGGTTTTAGTAAGGCATACAAATTAGAATTGAGTAAAATAGTATCCATTTACAGTAAATCTGTCATGTAGTATTTATCGAAATTGTTGCAGGTAAGAAAAAGAGTCAAGAGTGGACTGAAGAAAGGTGTATATATATATTGCTACTCTATATTTAAATAGAGTGGCAATACATGAAAAACTGTGTAGTCGGTGAACAGACAACAGCATCTATGTATATATATATATACACAAAATTAGCTACTGATATCCAAATGTATCCTTAAAGGATTATGATATCTCAGAGATAGACCTGATAACAGACATAAATGGTTATTCGCTTAATAGTGGAGAGAATGTCTCAATAGACCAGTTAGAGCACAGATTTATAGATATATCTGGAAAAGTGGTTTAACAGAATGCACCTGAGGGTTAGTTTGCAGGTGTCCCATAGTGATAGATGAATGGGTTAAGATTCGGACCCCATTCGTAAAGAGGCACCCGCCAGACAAACAAATTCCTCCTAGGGACAAAAACCACTTAGATTAGTATACACCAGATAAAGGATATAAGCACTCACCAAGTCTAGCTCCTATAGATACTACACACTGCTGCTTTAAGGCAGCCTAACGCTATAGGTAACTAGTAGATTGTCTAGCAGACTGGAATAAATGGCTAAATCTATCTCCTAGTAATGCCACTAACTGCTACTAAAGAGGCAGACTGATACTGAAATGCCTGAGCAAATAATCAAGCAAACTCCTTAAGTGCTAAATCCCCCAGCGTTAAATAGCCGTCTGCATCCCCCAGTAGTAAAACAAAAAAACGGCAAACGCTCAACGCGCGTTTCGGCGCAGTCACACGCATTTATCAAGAGCTCCTGACACAGCTGAGAGGGGGTAAGTATATACCGGGGAAAGTCCCGCCCATACATCCATGCGCTCCAATCAGCTTGGTTGTAGGTTGACTGGGGGTGGGGCTACATCCCGATCAAATCCGCCTCATTCAGAAGGCTTGTCCATCAGGGTGTCACGTGTGTATGGGCTGCGTTAGCTATCACCTTGGTGACGCGACAAGCCATACTATGTGCACACGCAGTGCAGGTTATCCGTCAACGCGGAGACCTCAATTTAAAGGTCCATCACCTGCATAAGCTACATGCTTAATAGCCATATATTGGGAAGATAATCATTAATAATTCTCCAATTGAGAGGACGAGCCTTAATTTAAAAGGCATCTTAACTGTAGAGAGAGAATAAATATAACTAATTCTATATGTCAATAGGTAGTTATTAAAGTAAAGATTCAAATGTAAATAAATATCATCTCACATTGCTATCTGTTAATCACTATTTAGACAGTAGTCACTGTTAAGTCATATCATGATGTTAAATTTTAACAGATATGACTAAAGGTACCTTTAGGTCACTCTCAACATTGAAAATACGCCATATGGATTAATTGGGCAATCTACATACCAAAAATACGTACATGGTTTAGGTATATAGACGATATTTTTATTGTCTGGCTGGGTGATGAAGATGAATTTAATGAATGTGTCTCCTTATTGAATGTGAATGAAGAGAATCTCAGATTTACAGCAGAATTTGGGGGACAAACATTGAATTTCCTGGATATAACCATCTCCATCAATGCGAATGGTTCTTTGGAAACCACTCTCTTCAAGAAGCCAACAGCATCTAATGCATTCCTCAGATGGGACAGCTTTCACCCTAGACCCTTAAAGCAGGGCATCCCGGTAGGACAATACTTGCGGGTACGTAGGAACTGTACGGATCTATCGGACTTCAAAGTAAAAGCGGCTCTATTAAGACAACAATTTCGGGAAAAAGGCTACCCGAATAAATGCCTAAAAAAGGCATATAAAAGAGCCCTGGAAATAGATAGAGAAGATCTTATCTTAGATCAACCTAAACAAACACCGTCAAATAAGTCTATTCGTATGATTGGAACCTTTGACACAGGATGGAATACAGTGAAAAAGCCAATTCAGAAATTTTGGCCTATCCTCCTGAAGGATGTCCACCTTAAAGATGTCCTTAGTCCTAGAGCAACCATCACAGCACGCAGGGGAAAAAATCTCCGTGATATGCTGGTACCGAGCCACTTCTCAATTAAACAGAATAAAGCGACTTGGTTGGGCCGCAACCCCCCTTGTGGTTCATATGGGTGTGGTAGATGTGTTGCATGCAAATATATTCTACGGGATTCAAAAAATGTTCAAGATAGTGATGGACAACAGAGTTTCGAGATTACCCATTTTTTCAATTGCAATACTGCTGGATTGGTATACCTTCTTACATACAAGGCAATAGGTGGAACCGCTTAGACCTTTGATGATCTGTAAAACACAATGGTATATACAAATAGCGTAGTATATCTATACAATAGTGTGCAATATGGAAAATAAATGGTAGTTTCACTCACAAGGTTGGAGTCATACCATCATATGACTCTCTTAGTATGCTCCTTTGGACCATTCAGAGGTTGTCCAGACCCTTATGCAGCCAAAATCTTGGTTATCTTCTTTGTGCTTTTAGTTGATGTTTCAAAATAAAGCTGTGGGATATCCAGATATTCTCTCAAGAAATAATTTTATTCATGAAAAATAATATACTTTACCAGTAGCAGCTGGTTAAAAGTGCAGTATATAGGAGACTAGTCAAATAAAGTAAAAGTCTCTAAAAATGTCTTTGATTAAAATGTCCAAATATCCAAAACGCGTTTCGCCTATCAGTCAGGCTTCCTCAGTTGGATAAAATTCACTTTGCTTTGTTTTCTTCTTATAAAATTCCCACCAGGCTTTTTCTTCCAATCAGGCGTTTACTTCCGGTGTTCTTTTATATTGGAACGCACCATGCGTTCCAAACATTTACTTCCGGGTTTTATTGGGATCGAGCGCACGTGTGTCCCACATGTCGGCGTCTACTTCCACATTCCGCCTGAAGTGGAACGCACGTGCGCTTGCGTTCCGCGTCATCATCTCCGCGCCTCTAGTTTTACTTTATCTGATGCGGAACGCATGGTGCGTTCCAATATAAAAGAACACCGTAAGTAAACGCCTGATTGGAAGAAAAAGCCTGGCTGGAATTTGCTGGACTTGGTGAGTGCTTATATCCTTTATCTGGTGTATACTAATCTAAGTGGTTTTTGTCCCTAGGAGGAATTTGTTTGTCTGGCGGGTGCCTCTTTACGAATGGGGTCCGAATCTTAACCCATTAATCTATCACTATGGGACACCTGCAAACTAACCCTCAGGTGCATTCTGTTAAACCACTTTTCCAGATATATCTATAAATCTGGGCTCTAACTGGTCTATTGAGACATTCTCTCCACTATTTTCTCTACTAAGCGAATAACCATTTATGTCTGTTATCAGGTCTATCTCTGAGATATCATAATCCTATAAGGATACATTTGGATATCAGTAGCTAATTTTGTGTATATATATATACATAGATGCTGTTGTCTGTTCACAGACTACACAGTTTTTCATGTATTGCCACTCTATTTAAATATAGAGTAGCAAAATATATATACACCTTTCTTCAGTCCACTCTAGACTCTTTTTCTTACCTGCAACAATTTCGATAAATACTACATGACAGATTTACTGTAAATGGATACTATTTTACTCAATTCTAATTTGTAGGCCTTACTAAAACCCATCAGAGGCTATGGTAATATATGTGGACTTTCTTTTATATAGTCGGGATATCTATAAAACCCTGCAGACTGTGGGAACCCCTCTCTAGAGGAGTGTTTTTTGTGATATTCGATCTATTATACATTGTACCATATACTGTACTTCTCATTTTAAACCTTATTTTGGATATCTTTGCCACTCCCATTACCTTCTGAGGGTATTCATATTGCATCTACCCAATTTTTAGTTCACTTGTTGTTTCACGAGTGTTTCACTGTAGTGATGTACCGAACTGTTCGCTGGCGAATAGTTTCTGGCGAACATAGCGTGTTTGCGTTCGCCACCGCGGGCGAACACATGGGCGGTTCGATCTGCCCCCTATTCGTCATCATTGAGCAAACTTTGACAATGTGCCTCACGGTCAGCAGACACATTCCAGCAAATCAGCAGCAGACCCTCCCTTCCACACCCTCCCACCTCCCTCCCAGCATCCATTTTAGATTCATTCTGAAGCTGCATGCTTAGTGAGAGGAGGGAAAGTGTAGCTGCTGCTGATTAGATAGGGCAATTGATAGCTAGACTAGGGTATTCAGTGTCCACTACAATCCTGAAGGACTCATCTGATCTCTGCTGTAAGAACAGCACCACAAAAAGCCCTTTTTAGGGCTAGAACATCAGTCTGCTTTTTTTGTTTCAGTGTAATGTAATTGCAGTTGCCTGCCTGCCAGCATCTGTGTCAGGCTCACAGTGCATACTGTGCCCATTTGCCCAGTGCCACCACTCACTCACTGCTGGTGTCACAATAGCGTAAGCTTGCATTTAAAACCCCAATTTTTTTTTCACTGTAATAGATTGAAGAAGAGCAGTTAGTTGTCTGCCAGCTTCTGTGTCAGGCTCAGTGGATACTGTGCCCATTTGCCCAGTGCCACTACTCATATCTGGTGTCTCTATAGCGTGCTTTTACAAAGAAAAAAAGTTTTCCAGTGTAAGCTAATAGCAGTCAGTGTCCTTAAAGCGGGTGTGTCAGGCCTTCCTTCAGCGTGTGCCCTGCAGAACCCTGCCAGTGTACTTTGACAGTTGCCACTCATATCTGGTGTCTCTATAGCGTGCTTTTACAAAGAAAAACAGTTTTCCAGTGTAAGCTAATAGCAGTCAGTGTCCTAAAAGCGGGTGTGTCAGGCCTTCCTTCAGCGTGTGCCCTGCAGAACCCTGCCAGTGTACTTTGACAGTTGCCACTCATATCTGGTGTCTCTATAGCGTGCTTTTACAAAGAAAAAAAGTTTTCCAGTGTAAGCTAATAGCAGTCAGTGTCCTTAAAGTGGGTGTGTCAGGCCTTCCTTCAGCGTGTGCCCTGCAGAACCCTGCCAGCGTACTTTGACAGTTGCCACTCATATCTGGTGTCTCTGTAGCGTGCTTTTACCAAGAAAAAAAGTTTTCCAGTGTAAGCTAATAGCAGTCAGTGTCCTTAAAGCGGGTGTGTCAGGCCTTCCTTCAGCGTGTTCCCTGCAGAACCCTGCCAGTGTACTTTGACAGTTGCCACTCATATCTGGTGTCTCTGTAGCGTGCTTTTACAAAGAAAAACAGTTTTCCAGTGTAAGCTAATAGCAGTCAGTGTCCTTAAAGCGGGTGTTTCAGGCCTTCAGCGTGTGCCCTGTAGAACCCTGCCAGTGTACTTTGACAGTTGCCACTCATATCTGGTGTCTCTATAGCGTGCCTTTACAAAGAAAAAACTTTTTGCACTGTTATAGATTGAATAGCAGTTAGTTGTCTTCAAGCGGGTGTGTCAGGCCTACAGCGTGTACTCTGCAGACCTCTGCCACTGCACAGTGCCACTCATATCCGGTCGATGTCTCAGGCAGGCAGCCTTACACACATGGACGTACGGTGTGATGCTGATGATGCTGTACCCGCTGCTGCTTCCTTTGCTGAGTTGTCAGATACAAGTGAAGCGGTTGATGATGACGATGTGTCCATGGATGTCACGTGGGTGCCCGTTAGAAGAGAAGAAGAACAGGGGGAAAGTTCAGATGGGGAGACAGAGAGGAGGAGGAGACGAGTTGGAAGCAGGGGGAGGTCGTCGCAAGGAGCTAGTGGCATAGTCAGACAGCATGCATCGGCACCCGGGGTCAGCCCGACAGCACGCCAATCAACGCATGCTGTGTCCACCACCAGAATGCCGTTATTGCAGAGCTCAGCAGTGTGGCATTTTTTTGGTGTGTCTGCCTGTGACATTAGCGATGCCATTTGCAACCTGTGCCAAAAGAAACTGAGTCGTGGGAAGTCCAACACCCACTTAGGTACAACTGCTTTGCGTAGGCACATGATCGCACATCACAAACGCCTATGGGATCAACACATGAGTACAAGCAGCACACAAACTCAAAGCCGCCATCCTCCATTTTTATTTCTTCTTAGATAACCAAAAAATTCTGAGACGACATTGGCAGGGCTATTCACTTGTGTGATCTGTCATGAATTGTCATTTGAATGTTAATTTGAACTGTGGGGCACAAGAACTTGAATCGAAAACATCTTTAAGCCAACTATGTTTTCACTAAGCTTAGTGAATAACTAACATTAACAAGTCGGATTAAACGCACTCTGCACTCGAGGTATGATCTGTTTAAATGACCCCACTCGGGCCCTAAATGGTAAAACGTTTCACATGGGCATACGAAAGGTACACATGGCAATTAAAATCAGAAAATATGTAAAATATTTTTAGATATACTGGAAATTAGTACACCAATACGATTAAGCACTGTACTTTCTGTACTTTCAGCATTCATGTTTGCACGTTTTTTTTTAAGAATTTGACAGGAATCTATTTTTGAAATTATTCCCCTCCTCTTGACACGATCAATGACCTGAGAGTCTCCGTAAGCAGGTGTTACGGTTGCCTCCAGGCTGGCTGGAAGTTGGACCATAGAAAAGGATGCTCCTAGCGCTCACCAAAGGATCATCAGCACCATAGCCACCATAAGCACTGCGGACTCCACGAACCACCGCTGCTGGGCTGGTATCTCGCCGTCTGCTCTGCGCCCTGGACCTACGACCAGGCTCCAGGTTCAAATAGGCAAACCTCTTCCTTCTGTAGAGCGAAGCAGGATCAGGAACAAGAGCTCTTACAAGAGCTCAGTAGCTAAGGGAGTATGAAGAGCATAGCAATCCCTGTAGTGATTATAGCTGTCCCCTTCAAACATGAGTCAAGGCTGCAAGTTAGAGGGTCAGAAGAGGTCTCTGAGGTACTGGAACACCCAGCCTGGCTTTTATTGAGGTTACATGCAAACAGGACACTCCCAGGGGGAGGCATAAAATCACCAATCACACATCTGGTGCAACCCACACATCCCCTCCCCTCAGATAAACAGTTAAACCAATTATTACATACTGTAAAAATACAGTTTTCACACACACACTGTAACTTTAAAACCATACATTCAATTTCCATAAAATATTTACATATTCAGACTCAGCATACATCAAACATAAACACTTCCAAAAATCAGGCAAATTCCTCCAGTGGATCAAAAGTTAGGTGGAGGTCCCTTTATGACCAACCGCAAGCACAATTTCCTGCCCAAAACAGTTCCATAGATTTGGGCTGTGCGGTCGGTCAATTTCATGCCGAAAAACGACTAAGTCCCATTAGTCTCTGGAGCTGAAAAACGAAGTGTAGGAGAAGGTAAGGGTCAGCGGTGTTCGGTAAAATGTGTAGCCGATTTCAGTTCCACAGAATCTTTAGCATACACCGCTGACCGCGTTCGACTGAACAAAGATGGCCGCCGCCACGTGCAATTAACCTGCAGTAACCTCACAGCCTGGGAGGTAAATTGCCTGCACACTTTAACTTCTGGGTGGTCCGCCTGTGTGGTACTTGGTTCAGTAAGCCCTATTTACTGAACCAAGTGGGAGAGAGCCAGGGGCAAGTTACTTTATCGGTCTGGGGACATAGTCTTAAAGGGGCATTGTTCAGCAAAGTCACAATATGTCCCCAGACGGTTCTTAAAGGGCCATACACACCCAATAAAAGTTCATAAGTTTTCAGGGGCACAATCTTCCAGGGGCCATAGTCATGAGGAAGGAGGCTGGCAAATAGGCTTCTCCACAATCCAGGGAAGCAGGGCAATTTTTCATTTAAAGGGCCAGTTACAAATGGCAATCTGTAACAGCAGGGTTGACCTGTTAGTCCCGTTTTCCATTGAAGTTGTGCATGATGTCCCGGCTAGGTTTCCAGGGACAAATGTTGGAGCCTCGGCGTTGCCCCAATATGGAGGGAGCGTGGAGTTTGTTGGAGGTTTCGATGTGAGTAGCGAGACCCAGTTGCCCCAGGATTCCCTCTGCCTCCTGCATGTTGCGTACGGTATGCCTGGCGTACGCATGGCGACTTCTCGCTTCAGTAGTTAGGACACACACCCCTAGTCCGCCAGCTTTTACCATACAGATAAAATAGAAAGGTGAACAGCGCTAGAGATCAGAAATTGTACATACGTTTAGTAGAAATACTGGCCAGCGGAGTAACTTAAAAAAAAAGGAGAAACAAAGATACAAATAATGGTACAGTATGTATGAACGATATAATTCCACAAGAACAAATGGGTTATATTCACACTCACACTTTGAGGAGCTATATCAGCTCGGTGTTAAGAGCTTGGACGGAATAATCCCCGTCTATGGATTTCTTGAGGTTCCAGATCGTTGGTGAGTTTATAGGTGTAAGTATTCGTTATATGAAAAACAAGAGTAAAATACGCCACATGGTCTAGTACGTAAATATAAAATATTGTAGTAAGAGTAGATGATCCTACTTACATATACTAGAGCAACGACCTGCTCTAGTTTGGAGAATTTCAGGTGGAATAATCCCCACCTCGGGATATAGTGGACCCAGGTATAGCAGCAAAGCAGTATTAAATAGGAAGGGGGACAAAAAAAATGACTGGATAGTTTAAAAATTATATATACTTTAATACAATAAGTAAAAAGTGAATAATACACTATAAAACCAGTCCTGTATAAAAGTCCAAAATTCTTCCTCACTTGACGCGTTTCGCCGAAGCTTTCTCAAAAGTGAAACCTTCGGCGAAACGCGTCAAGTGAGGAAGAATTTTGGACTTTTATACAGGACTGGTTTTATAGTGTATTATTCACTTTTTACTTATTGTATTAAAGTATATATAATTTTTAAACTATCCAGTCATTTTTTTTGTCCTCCTTCCTATTTAATACTGCTTTGCTGCTATACTTGGGTCCACTATATCCCGAGGTGGGGATTATTCCACCTGAAATTCTCCAAACTAGAGCAGGTCGTTGCTCTAGTATATGTAAGTAGGATCATCTACTCTTACTACAATATTTTATATTTACGTACTAGACCATGTGGCGTATTTTACTCTTGTTTTTCATATAACGAATACTTACACCTATAAACTCACCAACGATCTGGAACCTCAAGAAATCCATAGACGGGGATTATTCCGTCCAAGCTCTTAACACCGAGCTGATATAGCTCCTCAAAGTGTGAGTGTGAATATAACCCATTTGTTCTTGTGGAATTATATCATTCATACATACTGTACCATTATTTGTATCTTTGTTTCTCCTTTTTTTTTAAGTTACTCCGCTGGCCAGTATTTCTACTAAACGTATGTACAATTTCTGATCTCTAGCGCTGTTCACCTTTCTATTTTATCTGTCCATTTATCACAAGGTAGAGGGAACACCTTGTTGGTGAACTGCTGCTCACCCTTGAGAAGAGAGCGCTTATTACCCTTTTGCATTTACCATACAAGCTGGTGGAGTCTGAGGCGTTCAAAACATTTTTAGCTATTGGGACACCGCAGTGGAAGGTACCCGGCCGAAATTTCTTTAAAAAAAAAAGGCAATCCCCAACCTGTACTCGATTGTGCAAAAGGAAGTAATGGCATGTCTGGCACACAGTGTTGGGGCAAGGGTCCATCTGACCACTGATACCTGGTCTGCAAAGCATGGTCAGGGTGGGTATATCACCTACACTGCGAATTGGGTAAACCTGCTAACTGCTGCCAAGCATGGAATGCATGGCTCTGCAGAGGAGTTGGTGACACCGCCACTACTTGCAGGCAGGCCTGCTGCCATCTCCTCTGCTCCACATCAACGGCACCCCCCCCAGCTCCCCAGGTGCTATTCCAAATCCCTATTCTGCTGTGTGTCAGTGTGTATCATGGTCTTTGAGGACAGGTGTGAATCCATATCTGCCAAGTGACCCTATGTAGGGGGAACAGTCTCTATTCTACTCTGTGTCAGTGTATATCATGGGCTCTGAGGACGGGGAACAGTCTCTATTCTGCTCTGTGTCAGTGTGTATCAGGGGCTTTGAGGACAGGTGTCAATCCATACCTGCCAAGTGACCCTATGTAGGGGGAACAGTCTCTATTCTGCTCTGTGTCAGTGTGTATCAGGGGCTTTGAGGACGGGGAACAGTTTCTATTCTGCTCTGTGTCAGTGTGTATCATGGTCTCTGAGGACGGGGAACAGTCTCTATACTGCTCTGTGTCAGTGTGTATCAGGGGCTTTGAGCACAGGTGTCAATACATACCTGCCAAGTGACCCTATGTAGGGGGAACAGTCTCTATTCTGCTCTTTGTCAGTGTGTATCAGGGGCTTTGAGGACGGGGAACAGTCTCTATTCTGCTCTTTGTCAGTGTGTATCAGGGGCTTTGAGGACAGGTGTCAATCCATATCTGCCAAGTGACCCTATGTAGGGGGAACAGTCTCTATTCTGCTCTGTGTCAGTGTGTATCAGGGGCTTTGAGGACAGGTGTCAATCCATATCTGCCAAGTGACCCTATGTAGGGGGAACAGTCCCTATTCTGCTCTGTGTGAGGAGGAGGAACAGGAAATGAGTAGTTCGGCATCCAACCTTGTGCAAATGGGGTCTTTCATGCTGTCGTGCCTGTTGAGGGACCCTCGTATATAAAGGCTGAAGGAGAACGACCTGTGCTGGGTGTCCACGCTACCAGACCCCAGGTCTCTATTCTGCTCTGTGTCAGTGTGTATGATGGTCTCTGAGGACGGGGAACAGTCTCTATTCTGCTCTGTGTCAGTGTGTATCATAGTCTCTGAGGACGGGGAACAGTCTCTATTCTGCTCTGTGTCAGTGTGTATCAGGGGCTTTGAGGACAGGTGTCAATCCATATCTGCCAAGTGACCCTATGTAGGGGAAAAAGTCTCTATTCTGCTCTTTGTCAGTGTGTATCAGGGGCTTTGAGGATGGGGAACAGTCTCTATTCTGCTCTGTGTCAGTGTGTATCATAGTCTCTGAGGACGGGGAACAGTCTCTATTCTACTCTGTGTGAGGAGGAGGAACAGGAAATGAGTAGCTCGGCATCCAACCTTGTGCAAATGTGGTCTTTCATGCTGTCGTGCCTGTTGAGGGACCCTCGTATAAAAAGGCTGAAGGAGAACAACCTGTGCTGGGTGTCCACGCTACTAGACCCCCGGTCTCTATTCTGCTCTGTGTCAGTGTGTATCATGGTCTCTGAGGATGGGGAACAGTCTCTATTCTGCTCTGTGTCAGTGTGTATCAGGGGCTTTGAGGACGGGGAACAGTCTCTATTCTGCTCTGTGTCAGTGTGTATCAGGGGCTTTGAGGACGGGGAACAGTCTCTATTCTGCTCTGTGTCAGTGTGTATCAGGGGCTTTGAGGACAGGGAACAGTCTCTATTCTGCTCTGTCTCAGTGTGTATCAGGGCCTTTGAGGACGGGGAACAGTCTCTATTCTGCTCTGTGTCAGTGTGTATCATGGTCTCTGAGGACGGGGAACAGTCTCTATTCTTTTCTGTGTCAGTGTGTATCAGGGGCTTTGAGGACAGGTGTCAATCCATACCTGCCAAGTGACCCTATGTAGGGGGAACATTCTCTATTCTGCTCTTTGTCAGTGTGTATCAGGGGCTTTGATGATGGGGAACAGTCTCTATTCTGCTCTGTGTCAGTGTGTATCATGGTCTCTGAGGACGGGGAACAGTCTCTATTCTACTCTGTGTGAGGAGGAGGAACGGGAAATGAGTAGCTCGTCATCCAACCTTGTGCAAATGTGGTCTTTCATGCTGTCGTGCCTGTTGAGGGACCCTCGTATAAAAAGGCTGAAGGAGAACAACCTGTGCTGGGTGTCCACGCTACTAGACCCCCGGTCTCTATTCTGCTCTGTGTCAGTGTGTATCATGGTCTCTGAGGATGGGGAACAGTCTCTATTCTGCTCTGTGTCAGTGTGTATCAGGGGCTTTGAGGACGGGGAACAGTCTCTATTCTGCTCTGTGTCAGTGTGTATCAGGGGCTTTGAGGACGGGGAACAGTCTCTATTCTGCTCTGTGTCAGTGTGTATCAGGGGCTTTGAGGACGGGGAACAGTCTCTATTCTGCTCTGTGTCAGTGTGTATCAGGGGCTTTGAGGACAGGGAACAGTCTCTATTCTGCTCTGTCTCAGTGTGTATCAGGGGCTTTGAGGACGGGGAACAGTCTCTATTCTGTTCTGTGTCAGTGTGTATCAGGGGCTTTGAGGACAGGTGTCAATCCATACCTGCCAAGTGACCCTATGTAGGGGGAACAGTCTCTATTCTGCTCTTTGTCAGTGTGTATCAGGGGCTTTGAGGATGGGGAACAGTCTCTATTCTGCTCTGTGTCAGTGTGTATCATGGTCTCTGAGGACGGGGAACAGTCTCTATTCTACTCTGTGTGAGGAGGAGGAACGGGAAATGAGTAGCTCGGCATCCAACCTTGTGCAAATGTGGTCTTTCATGCTGTCGTGCCTGTTGAGCGACCCTCGTATCCTGTTGAGGGACCCTCGTATCGTAATAAAAAGGCTAAAGGAGAACAACCTGTGCTGGGTGTCCACGCTACTAGACCCCCGGTCTCTATTCTGCTCTGTGTCAGTGTGTAGCATGGTCTCTGAGGACGGGGAACAGTCTCTACTCTGCTCTGTGTCAGTGTGTATCAGGGGCTTTGAGGACGGGGAACAGTCTCTATTCTGCCCTGTGTCAGTGTGTATCATGGTCTCTGAGGACGGGGAACAGTCTCTATTCTGCTCTGTGTCAGTGTGTATCAGGGGCTTTGACCACAGGTGTCAATACATACCTGCCAAGTGACCCTATGTAGGGGGAATAGTCTCTATTCTGCTCTTTGTCAGTGTGTATCAGGGGCTTTGAGGACGGGGAACAGTCTCTATTCTGCTCTGTGTCAGTGTGTATCAGGGGCTTTGAGGACAGGTGTCAATCCATACCTGCCAAGTGACCCTATGTAAGGGGAGCAGTCCCTATTCTGCTCTGTGTCAGTATGTATCAGGGTGTCTGAGGACAGGTGTCAATCCATATGTCAAGGTGTCAATCCATATGTCAAGGTGTCAATATGTCATACGTCAGGTGTCAATCCATATCCATTGCGATTTAGGAATGGTAGGTGATTTCTGCCCTTTATGGATTAAAACCAGACTCTGCATCAACTGTGTAATTTTCCATGGGAGTTTTGCCATGGATCCCCCTTCCGGCATGCCACAGTCAAGGTGTTAGTCCCCTTCAAACAACTTTTCCATCACTTTTGTGGCCAGAAACAGTCCCTGTGGGTTTTAAAATTCGCCTGCCCATTGAAGTCAATGGCGGTTCGCCCAGTTCGCCGTTTTGCGAACATTTGCGGAAGATCCCGTTCGCGAACCGAAAATGTCGTGTTCGCGACATCACTATTTCACTGTTATTACACTTTATTTTGTTTTGTTCGTATGCGGCTTAATTAAGGTTATACCTAATAATTATTTCATATTCTAGAGATATCTTTTGGTGGAATGGATGTCCAATTTTTCCACCTCTAGTGGAACAACCATTTCACTTTAGTCTTTTTCTTTAGCTTTATCTATTATGTGGGGTTCATGCCCTTTGATATCTCTGTAACCCTATAGGAATTTTGATGTGGGCTCTGTCCACTTCTAATATTTCCTTTCTTGTTTCTTTATGTACACATTAGCAGAGGCTTGTGAAGGCTTTTTCTCCATGCATCAGGAGCTGAGCTCAGTTTGAACAATGAAAGAGAATACCCTGCACTCCAACCCCCTCTCAAATGGATAATTCTGGTGATCCTCCTGACAGCCATGCTTTAGATTTTGATTTATGTTCTTCCAAAGCTAAAATCAAAGATGCCATCTAGTGCTATTTTATGGCTCAGCTGTATTTTTAATTTTTATGTATTTTATGTTATTTTAAGTGATTTTCCTTTCCACATCTTACCCCCATGTTACTTCCTTTTGCAGCCCTCTAGCCCTTTCCAGGACTTTTTTAGAGGCATTTTAGTGCTCAAAAGTTCAGGTACCCATTGACTTCAATGGGGTTCGGGATCGGGGTCAAGATCGGGTCAAGTTCGAGGCAGAGCTCGAACTCGAACTTTTTTATGAACTCGAACTTACTTTTAATGGTCTTGTGGTTCTCCCCACATATTGAAGACCACATGCACAGGTCAGGAGATAAATTCCATTATTTGTGTTACAATTAATAAAATCCTCAACTTTATATTCATTATTTGTTACACTTGAAGAGATTTTTTCTGTTTTTCTAGATAAAACCTGTTACGAAAGCTCCTCTGTATGCTGCAATACTATCGCTTTCTTTACCCTTGTTGCTATTCGACACTACAATGGATACTTTTACTGTTATTCCCATCTGGATACTTGTTTTATACCCTGTTATACGAATGATCCTGGTTACTCATTCGTACATATGAACAGCTGACCACCCAGCCCTTTGCGTGTGCCACCACTTAACCCCAGTCACCTTTGAAATCACTGAAAGACCTGACGAACGATCAACCACCCTATGAGCGGAGTGTGCCAATAATTAACTCCCAGGGTGCTGCGGTTTGCGGTTAACTGGAGACTAATTGACTGGCTTTCGGGTGGAGCACGTACCCCAAAACGACTGCGGAGCGATGACCACCTACCATCTGGCATGTGGCCTCAATTAACATGTGGTTTCTGCGGTTAGCCACAAGTTAGGTACCTCTTTCACGGTGGGCGCTGTTCGTATGCCAAACATGAGGCGGTGGCCATCTTTTGTTGTCGAATGACCCACCGCGACTTAAGCCTCCAGCTCCTGGAACTAGAATTGGCCAAAGATTTGCACGAACTCCGCCAAGGTGTTGGTTGCCCATCCGTTCGTGCCAAAACCTACGAACAAACTTTGTATTTCGTGACTTTTATATACCGTTCATGAGATCTGAGCGTAATTCATATATCTTGTGCGCTCAGATCTGAGCTATCCAGGGACAGGTTGAATGGGCTATATTCATATGTTTATATGTGTAGTTGGCCTCTGCCCTCCCTTTGTCCCTTGTCCAGAGCCTGATGTCCTGCAGGCTATACCAGCGGAAGAGCTGGCATCAGGGCAGAGCACCGCTGGCCTCTGCCCTACAGACCCCCTTGTTACAGGACTGGCCTGAACCCCCCTTGTCCCAGCAGAAGCGCTGTCATCAGGGCCGAGCGCCGCTGGCCTCTGCCCCTCAAGTCCCCACAGCATGTTGCCCCATCCCCCCAGAGGGATACCCAGGTGCAGTAACTGTTTGTTGTGGGTGGGCTGCTCTGGCACTTGTTTATTGTGGGTGGGCGGATCGACTAACTTAGGCACTGACCGACAGAAGGTCAGGTGCCTGGTTAGTCTTCCCCCCAAAAGGGAGATGTGTGACGAAGTGCCCTTCGCCACTTTGTCCTGGAGAGGCCTGCTTGCCTGCCTCCTCCCCTGCGACTATGGCCCCAGGGAGATTGTACCCTCTTAAATCAGCATTTGGGCATATTGTATTTTATTATGCTGTGTATGGCCCTTTAAGAACCGTCGGTGGGCACATTGTGACTTTGGAGAACAATGCCCCTTTACGACTATGGCCCCTGGAAGAGCTTGCCTGTTAAAGACTGTTTTAGCAGATTGGATTTTAAAAGACTCTTGCTGCCCCTTTAAACAGTTCTGCAGCTTTAAATTGGCACTTCAGATGCAGCCGAAGTGCCGAAGAAGTCGAAGTGGCCGCTATTCAACAAACGAACACATGGCGGCGGCCATCTTTGTTCATTCAAATGAGGTCAGCGGTATGTGTAGCCAAATCCATGGAACTGAAATCGGCTACACATTTCAACGAACACCGCTGACCCTTACCTTCTCCTGCACTGAGTTTTCAGCCACAGAGACTGTCCCGTTCGACGATTCGAACGCATGTTCGAATGGGACTTAGTCATTTTTTCAGTGTGAAATTGACCGACCGCACAGCCCAAATCTATGGAACTGTTTTGGGTCGGTCACAAAGGACTTCAGACTAACTTTTGAACTAATGGAAGGATCTGCATGATTTTTGAGTATATTCATATTTCAAGTATGCTGATTAATAATATGTGGTTTATGAAGATTGGATGTGTGGTTTTAAAGTTACAGTACATGTATAAAAAACTGTATTTTTTCCTGCTTGTGATAATTATGTTAACCCATTGTGTACCATAATTATATCACAGGCAGAGGGGAGGATTTTGTGTATAATTGCTGGGAGTGTTTTCTGTAATGTACGTGTGTTATTGGTTGTTCTGTAAAACCATGTGGGTGGTCCTATGTAGGGAAAACCTGCATAAAAGAAGGCCCTTTGGTGCCAAGTAAATGAGATCCTGTTTGACCCTCAATACGTAGCCTTGTCTCGTTATTAGAGGGAGCTGCTATAATCACACTGGGGATTGCTATGCTCTGCAAACTCCCCTGAGCTTGAATCACTTAGCTCTTTTAAGAGCTTGTTCCTGATACGCTCTCCTGGAGGATAGGTCTTGCCCACATGGTCCTGGAGGACAGAAGCTGATCCAGGGTGGACAAAAGACGGCGAGGCTCCAGTTAAGCTACGGCGGTTGTGGAGTCTACGGTGGTTGTGGTGTCCAGTGTGGTGCTTGTGGTCCTCGGCGCAAGCTAGGAAGCGTCCATTAATGGAAGGTTCCATTACAATCGCTCTCTCTAATTTGTACACCTTCTACTTCTCCAACATAAATTAATTTCTCATTTATATTTTCATTCTAAACACTGGCATTTTTTATAGCAAGATGAGGATCTAAAAGCTGTTATTGGAACAAAACCTAAGATTGTATATAAGGGAGTTAAATTAAAAAAAAAAAGTTTTAACAAAAAGTTACATCCCTGAAAAAGAAAAACAAGATATAGATATGCAGGGAGAAGCACTAAAAGGTTTTTTATAATTGTGGTCAGTGTAGAGAATGTAAGAATACAAAGGTTTTATCAAGAAAAACAGAAAAAGTATCTTCAAGTGTAACAAATAAAGAATATAAAGTTCAGGATTTTATTAATTGTAACACATATAATGTAATTTATCTCCTGACCTGTGCATGTGGTCGCCAATATGTGCGGAGAACCACAAGACCAATAAAAGTAAGGATTGGAGAGCACATGAGGAACATCCAAAATAGAGTTTTAAATCACTCGGTCTCTGCACAGTTTAATGAATTCCACAATAGTAATTTTATACAAATGCTCTTAATGGGAGTACAAAGAGTTAAAAAGCCATGGCAAGGTGATGACCATATGAACATAAAATAGAGATGAAATGGATCTTCGATATGGAAACCCTCTCTCCAAATGACTTAAATATAGATTTTGATTTTTTTCTAATTCGATTTAAGAATGGATATTGTGACAGATCCATCTGCAGGGGCGGGCTGGGCCGGGCGGCAGGGAGGCAACTGCCCCCCAGGCCGCCCTAAATAATTAGAAAAATGGCCACTGCAGGGCCGGTCCTGGGCGCCAGGAGGATGGGGGTGCCGTGCGGAGCAGGCTGATAGCCTGTCACAAGGAGCCCAGCAGGTGGCCAGCTGGCCACTTACGGTGCCCCAGTAGCAAGGCAGAGTAGGCACCTGCTTGTCCCAGATGGCAGGTGCCTACTCTGCAGCAATATACCGGCCGGGTGAGGAAGGAGGCATGCAGCGGCGAGGGAGCTCTGCTGATGATCTTCCTGCTCCCTCGCGCGCCCTCTCTGTTGATGTCGGGAGCCGGAATATGACGTCATTCCGGCCCCGCATCACTAAACTGCGCGAGGGAGCAGAGAGGAGCAGGAATATCACGGAGGAAGTCACTGGACCCCGGGGAAGGGACCCAGAGCACTCCTAAAGGTAGGAGCAACAAGAAATAAAATAAATGTGTGTGTGTGTGTCTGAAAGTAAGTGTGTGTGTGTGTCTGTAAGTGTGTGTGTGTGTCAGGAAGTGGAAGTGTGCGTGTGTGTGCGCGTGTGTGCGTGTGTGTCTGGAAGTGTGTGTGTGTGTGTAAGTGTGTGTGTGTGTGTGTGTGTGTGGAAGTGTGTGTGTCAGGAAGTGTAAGTGTGTGTGTGTGTGTGTGTGTGTCTGGAAGTGTGTGTGTGTGTGCGTGTCTGGAAGTGTGTGTGTGTGTGTGTAAGTGTGTGTGTGTGTGTGTGTGTGTGTCTGGAAGTGTGTGTGTGTGTGTGTGTGTGTGTGTGTGAATCTGGAAGTGTGTGTGTCAGGAAGTGTAAGTGTGTGTGTGTGTGTGTGTGTGTGTGTGGAAGTGTGTGTGTGTGTGTGGAAGTGTGTGTGTGTGGAAGTGTGTGTGTGGAAGGGGGTGTGTGTGTGTGTCTGGAAGTGTGTGTGTGTGTGTCTGGAAGTGTGTGTGTGTGTCTGGAAGTGTGTGTGTGTCTGGAAGTGTTTGTGTGTTTCTGTCAGGGACGTCTTTCCGCATGGGGCCCTACCGCGCTGCCCAGGCTGCCCGGCCGACAGGGGAGATCCTTTGATCTCCCCTGCCAGCCAACGGAGAGGTGGCCTTGTTTTCTGGCCTTGTGCCGATGAGGGAGATCTCAATTCAATCGGGAGAGAGGTAGCTGCCTAGGACCCAGGGCTGCAGGAGAGGCCGACCTGTAAGGCAGATCGTTCCTCCCGCAAGCAGGCTGTGTGGAGCGTTGCAGCACATTACCATTGCAATGCTCCACACAGCATTCTGCGCGCAGTAGGACAGGAGATAGCCTGCAGCCAGACAAGCTGCAGGCTGTACAGAATTCACAACTGGACCACCAGGGTTGGCTGTGTCCCAGCCTCTTTCACCAAAGGTAAGAAGAAGGGTGGGGGGGACATATAGATTTTATTTAACGTATAGTAGTATTAAAAAACAAAAAACATTTGCTACCTGCACCCCTTAAACACACACACAGCACCCAACACACATATAGCACTCCACACACACGCAGCACCCCACTCACATAGCACTCCACACACACACACACAGCACCCCACTCACATAGCACTCCACACACACACACAGAACCCCACACTCACATAGCATTCCACACACACACACACAGCACCCCACACACACTGCACCCGTACACACAAACACATACACTGCACCCCTCACTGTTGTGTGTGTGTATTCAGCCGTCTGTGTATGTATTCAGCCGTCTGTGTGTATGTTTGTGTATGTTTGTATTCAGCGGACTGTGTATGTATTCAGCACTCTCTATGTGTACTCAGCAGTCTGTGTGTGTGTGTGTGTGTCTATTCGTCAGTCTGTATGCATGTATTCGTCGTCGTGTGTATGCATTCAGCAGTCGGTGTGTGACTGCATTTGGCAGTCTGTGTGTATGTATTGAATGTATGCATTGCATTTGTTGGAGGTACTTCTAAATATAATCTTCGTTGTATCTATAATTTACATTTTTATTCCTGTAAGTTGTGTAGGCAGGGCCCCAGTGCACTGCTTTGCCCGGGGACCCATAATGTTGTTAAGATGGCACTGGTGTCTGTCAGTGTGTGTGTGTGTCAGCAAGTGTGTCTGTCAAGTAAGTGTCTGTCAGTGAATGTGTGTGTGTGTGTCTGCCTGTCAGTGTGTGTGTGTATGTGTCTGCCTGTCAGTGAGTGTTTGTCAGGGTTTGTGTGTGTATGTTATTGAGAGTGAGGGCCAGTGTGTCTGTCAGCAGGGCCAGCCTTTGAGGTATGCAAGCTGTGGGGTCATGTAGGGCGCAATAACAACAGAGGCGCCCGGCGGCCAACACAGCTCACAAGTTTTGGACACCAGCATATTTAATTTAAACGATTCCCTGGTGATCCATTGGTGCGCACCAGCAGTAGGTGCAGTCGATCATATCCCTTGTGGTTCCGGTGCTCAGTTAGTGAGTCAGGGCACAGGCTCAGAGATTCTCAGCCTGCGCTCTAACAACATTGAAAGTCGGAGCCGCAAAGGAGTGGGTATGGCAAAGAGCTACTAATTAGCATAATATCAATATCCGTTATAAAACCAGGAAAAGGTGGCCATGGATGGTGAGCTAATTCAGGGGTGCAATGGGCCACTTGGCTGGATTTGCCCCCCAGGCCTGAGGCTGCCAGCCCTCCCCTGTCCATCTGTACAGACTAAGATTGCTGGTTCGTCTGTTTGCCTCCCTTTCGTTTAATTACCTGTCCGTATGCCCCTGTTCGTGTGTTTCCTAAGTACCGATTGAAACTACCGAACGGACGGCCACCCAGGAGAGGAGTGTGCTGCTGGTTAACCTCTTGGCCCCAATTAGAACGTTGTGGTTAACCGCAGACATCTCTCCATTCCATCCGTATGGGGGGTCGTCGTTCATATGCCGACCACGAGGCGGCGGCCATTTTGGGACACGCGACGGATCAGCGGTGCTCGGCGAGGATTCTATGGAACTAATAACGGACACTTTATCTACCGAACACCGCTGAAGACTACCGACTGCCCTTCTATTTTGTCGAGGCATACGAACCCCGGTCCGTTCGGTAGTTTGTACCGTACGCATGGACTTAACCCAGATAGCTATCCCATGGAGTCAATCGTATACCGAAAGACTTGTGAAAGACTTTGACTCCATGGCGATTGAACTGTGTACATTGGATCTGAGCGCTATTCGGTAGAAATATGCACTCAGATCCAGGCTATCTGGGGATACGTTACACGAAGCACATACATTCGGTATTTTCAGAATGATGTATTTTAGTGTATTTTTATTGTTATACTTAAAATGGCGATTTGCCTCTATCCCTATAGATAATTAGGTTTCTTCCCAATTATCTCCAGGATAGAGAGGAGGGATTTATGTGTCTAAAGGGGAGTGCTTATATCTAAGCCACTGCGATTGGCTACTGTCCAATATGTGTTACAGTCTTCCATCTGGTTCCCTAGGGGAGAGTCCACCAGGTGGGAGACCTGCATAAATACCGGGGCAGGTAGCCCCCATTAAACAGAATCCGGTTTTACCCTCAATACGGAGCTTGGTCTCGTTTGTGGGGGGATTGCTACTGGGAAAGTGCATTTCGTGTATTCCAGCCGTGGAAGGAGTTCGGCTATTTGAAAGTTTGTGAGTTACCGCGTTCCCTTGAACTCCGAGTTTAGCGCTTGGTCGTGCAGAACCTGCATTCCTATAAAGGGGGATTATCGCCTAAGCGGCGGCTTCATCTATTCAGCGGTGAGTGTCTTAACAGATATTTTATCTTCTTTGTTTGATGACCATAGCTTTTAGGTACTTAATTTTAAAATAACGTTTTTTTTAAAACAAAGGCTTTTATGTGTATATTTTTTTTGCTTATTTGTATATGATGTCATATAGAACTATTTTATACCCCTTATTTGTATATGATGTCATATAGAACTATTTTATACACTGTTCTATTTTTGTTTCTATTCTATGTACTACTGCCCTCATCTAATATGGAATATGGACATACTGTGGGAAGAGAAATTAAAATGGCAGGTATTTTCTATGTTGAAAGGGACGCTAAACGAGTGTGGAATGCATTGTTCTGAAAAATTACCACTGGAATGCAAGCACAAAAGAAATTGAACGCATGCGTACAAAATTGGCTGCCAGAACTGGACGTATTGTCAACTACACTCGCGAGCCTCAGGACAGTGGCCGCGAAGGTACACAACAAAGCTCTGCAGGTAGGGGAGCAGAGCGCCGAATATGGCGGGAAAAAACATTTAAACGCAGGAACTTTATACAGTATTTTTATGCACCTGAGGAAAACATAGGACTAGTGTCAAAACACTTTGTGCTTGCTGTGAAGTTGGACTGTGGCATACCAGTTACCTTTATGTAAGCTTTTATATTGATTTGAAATAAATGTTACTTATTTTTTATCCTAACTGGTTTTGCCTTTCCTGTCTTTTATCATTGTGGATAAAGTTACTCCTAACACTCCAGTGGAATCCCAGTATCATACCAAAAAGCTAAATTACCTGAGCCAGTTATATAGACAAGCTTAGAAAAATGTGAGTGTGATAACTATAAAACTCTGTGATGAACTGCACTTTGCCACTGGCATTTGGAGGGGCCTGATTGCCATCCTCTTGCCCCATGACTATGGTGCCTGGAAGGTATTGTCCCCTAAAACCACTAATTGGACATACTGGGTTTTAAGGCACTATTTATGCCCTTTGGACTTTTAACTGGAACAGATTCAAACATGTGGCGGTGGCCATGTTAATTTGTCCAGCAGTGTTTTGTCGTTGAGTGTATGGAACTTTTGGGCAGTTTTCCTGAACCCCTGAACCGATCTGGGTGTTTTTTGGATATGTTGTTCACCCAGATCGGGGCTATGAGGGTATTTGACTTGTGGGGATATGTTGTGTTTTACTGTTTGTTGGAATCCCTAAAGTTTTTTAACCCATTGGAATACTGCTTAGGTGAAGTTTGCCTTGCTGTGGATCCTGCAACAAGTAAAACATGAATATTTGCTAAAGTGAGAATTTAAAATGTAAGGCCAAAGAATGGAACAGTTTTAAAAATTGTTAAAGAGGTTCAAAGGCCCACCTCTACCTCCCCCCGCAAGAAAAAAACAAATAGTTTGCACTGTGAACAATAAAAACATATTTGAAGTATCTTACTCACCAGCTATTCTTTATAATATCAGATACAGTGTATACTTTCCAGATAAGACTGGTGAGCTATCTTCCCGTTTTTCACACATATCACATTCCAAAGTATTTTCTAGACTTTGTATAAATGTGTGTTTTTTCTGCCTGTGGATAATTAGGTTTATGCATTAACTACCTTAATGATATCACAGGCAGAGAGGAGGGCTTGCTGACTGTATGTGGGTGTGGTACTGTGATAATTATTGTTCCCATTGGTTTATGTCCCTTGTGTCCCTGTGTTCCATCATGTCCAGGGGGTGTACCCCTGGCCTAAAACTCTGTATAAAAGAAATGCAAGTTGCTCAATAAATCAGACCTTCTTACTCTCAACTCGCAGCCTTGTCTCGTGTTGTAGGGAACAGCTATAACAGCTATATTACTGCTAGCTCTTGTAAGAACTCTCTTCCGCTATACAGCTATACTTTCTTGGAGGAGAGGTCCAGAGGTTGGACCAGGGTGGGAAGGAAACGGCGAGACCCCAACCAAGCTACTGCGGTTCGTGGAGTCTGCGGTGGCTAAGAGGTCTAGTCCAGTGCTTATGGTCCTTGAGAAGATCTAGTGTGATTGTTTTATATATTATAATAACTATATTGCCCTATTAAAGTAGTCTGTTTTTTATCCCTGCAGTGATACCTGCTACAGAACATTAATATCTTTGCACTTATTTACACCTTTTGGACAACTTTGATGCACTTTATAGCTACTATATCTATAATATACCTCATATTGTTCCTTGTGCTGTACACTATTTTGTATTTCTTGTTTTTATTCTTGGTGGGGTTCACGTGATTAATCCCACAGTGTATTCTAGCTGCAGTTTTAAGCTTGTATTAGTGCCATTTTATTACACACCAATATTGTATCAAACAGAACAAACCCTGAAGAACTGGAGGTGAAATACCTCTCATGGGTGGACAGGCGTGCAGCCATAAAAACATCTATCTTACCCCAAATCTTATACCTATTCAGGTCAATACATATCCCAATCCCGATGCAACATCTTACCACATTCCAATCCCTTTTGCTTAAATTCTGTTGGGGTGGGAAGCGACCAAGAGTTCCGAAGGCTCTTTTCATGCATTCAATAAACAATGGAGGTAGGTTTCCCGATCCTAAGGGCATATTAATATGTGGCACAGGTAGCCAACATTATAGCAGCACATTCCCAAGACTCCTCACCACAATGGTGCCAGATAGAATCTAAAAAATTTTTCCTGGTCCCTGGCATATGGTTACAAAAGAGGTACAGGAATTTACCACAAACTGCCCTACCAACAAGTAAGCTATTATTGGTGATATGGGACAAGACTAATGGCAAACTTAGCAGCTCTCAGCCCTGGTCACTCGCCACACCTCTGGCTTCCATATACAAACACTACCTTTAACTATAAAGCATGGGCAAGGTGCGGAATTTACTAACTGTCTCAATTTTACTCGGGCGCAAAACGAATGTCCCCCGAAACACTGCAAACACAAAATAAGACCATGTTATTCTCATACATGCAACTTAGGAGTATTATCTCCCCGGATGCACCCACACCAACAACTGGGTCAATCAGCTCAAATTTGACCCCTTTTGAAAAAAAATGTGCACAAAACTAGTCTAGCAAAAAAAAAAACCACCTCTCTATATGTTACACACTAATCAACATAATCGATGGGGACAAGATATGGGCCTTCCAAAAAGCCTGGGAAACTGATTTGGGAGGAATGGTGACACCAGGGCAATGGCAGTCAGCATACAAAATTCATTAGGCGTTGTCAACATGCGCATCACACCTGGAAACTACAAGGAAGCTGTTGTACAGATGGTACCTTGTCCCTTATAAACTAGCATCCCTATATCCTAATGTGAGTAGGGGGTGCTGGAGATGCAGCACAGACACAGGCACTATGACACACGTTTGGTGGTCCTGCCCTGCACTACAAACCTATTGGCGGGAAGTGAGTGATATGATTTCACAATGTACCCATCACCAGACACCACCAGACCCAAGAACATTCCTACTATATATTTTCCACAAGGGCCTGTTAAAAGTTGCTGCTAAGACCATGTATCTCGTACTCACAGCTGCAGCAAGAACATTCCTACTATATATTTTCCCTGAGGGCCTGCTAAAAGTTGCTGCTAAGACCATGTATCTCATACTCACAGCTGCCACACTATTAGTAGCCAGGAGATGGAAAACAGTCACTGTGCCAATGATGACAGAGCTTAAACAACTAGTCTCCACAAATGTATCTTATGAATTGATGGCATGCACTCAAATGCAAAGAGGTGTAGCAGCATGGGAATCCGCGGGGGGGGGGGAGGAGGGGCAATGGGGGGCACTTGCCCCCCCTAGATTTCTCAGCTTGTTCTGCTATTTTTCACGTGAGATTGAAAATACAGTGTGTGACGAGACCAATCTTGCCACTGTGCATTGGAGGAGCCTGGTTGCCCGCCTGCTGCCTTTTGACTATGGACCGGCATTTAAATACTTTATTTTTCTATGCAGAAATGTCTATTCATGTATTTCTGCCCTGGCGTTCGGTAGATTCTCAGTAGATTGTGTGAATGTGATGCATACTTTTAAAGTTATGAATAATGTGGAAAAACTGTATTTCTCTGCCTGTGATAATTACATTACCCATTGTGTAAGGTAATTGTATCACAGGCAGAGGGGAGGATTTTGTGTGGGAGTGTCTGAGTGTATTGTACGTGTTTATTGGTTGTTTTCCCAAACCCTGTGGGTGGTACTAATGTGTATATAAGAACAATAAACCCACAGCTCTATCTGTTCACTGCTTGATCCTCAACACGGAGCTTTGTCTCATTCTTGGGGGAATTTACTGTATGCAGTTCCAGTTTGACTGCTAGGAGTGTAAACCTATTCGTATGGTTTTTCCTATTCGGCTGTTTACAGCATTCGTATGGTTCCGGTTCAGCTGTTTACGGCATTCATCTTCTCCGGTTCGGTGGATTGGTGTCTACAGTAGCTGCCTGTATATCTGGAAGGGAATATCTCCTAAACAGCTGTTAACCCCTTTTATGCCTGGGGGTGCCGTTACACAGTGCAAAACAGGCGCCAGCCAGTAAGTGGCGCTGTGTATGGAGAGAGACCGGGACAGGGAGCTACATCCCTGCTTCTCTCTCCTGACTGAATCTGCAGGGGATCAGCATAGAGTGCAGCCAGCAACTCCCAGACTGCAGAGATCAGTAAGAAAAAAAAATCAGGTAAGTGAGGGATGGGGGCAGCCTACAGATCAGGTAAGTGAAGAAAGGGGGGAGACAGCCTACCGATCAGATAAGTGAGGCATGGGGGGTGCAGCCTATAGATCAGGGAAGTGAGGCATGGGGGGCAGCCTATAGATCAGGGAAGTGAGGCATTGGGGGCCTCACTTCCCTGATCTATAGGGAAGTGAGGCCCCTAGCCTACAACTGCCTCACTTCCCTGATCTTCCCTAAGGGAGGGGGCAGGGGAGAGACAGCCTATAGGTCAGGGAAGTGAGGCATGGGGGGCAGCCTACAGATCATGGAAGTGAGGGAAGGGGCAGGGGAGAGACAGCCTATAGATCAGGTAAGTGAGGGATGGGGGGGAGGTGAGAGACAGCCTATAGATCAGGTAAGTGAGGGATGGGGGGGAGGTGATAGACAGCCTATAGATCAGGTAAGTGAGGGATGGGGGAGGTGAGAGACAGCCTATAGATCAGGTAAGTGAGGGATAGAGGGGAGAGACAGCCTATAGATCAGGTAAGTGCAAGGAGCAGGGAGGTAAAGTAAGAGAAGGAGCAGAAAGGAGAAGGAACAGAAATGAGCAGGAAGGGACATCAAAGAGCAGAAAGGGGCAACAAGGAGCTGGAAGGGACAGCAAGGAGCACACAAGGTAAAGTAGGAGAAGGAGCACAAAGGAACAGAAATGAGCAGGAAGGGGCAGCAAGAAGCAGGAATGGGCAGCAAGGAGCACAAAGGGTCTGCAAGGAGCATGAAGGGTCAGCAAGGAGAAGTAATGGTCGGCAAGGAGCTGAAAGGTAATGCAGCACAAAGGTAAAGTAGAAGGAGCAGAAAGGGTCAGCAGGGAGCTCGAAAGGACAGAAGGAGCACAAAGGTAAAGTAGGAGAAGGATCAGAAATTAGCAGGAAGGCTCTGCAAGGAGCATGAAGGGGCAGCAAGGAGCAGGAAGGGTCTGCAAAGAGCAGGAAGGGTCTGCAAAGAGCAGAAAAGGACAGAAGGAGCACAAAGGTAAAGGAGCTGAAAGAATCAAAAGGAGCATAAAGGTAAAGTAGGAGAAGGAGCAGAAAGGGTCTGCAAGGAGCAGAATGGGATTAGAAAGAGAAAGGAGCAGAATGGTGCAAAATAAGCAGAAAGTAGCCGAAAGGTAAAGAAGCAGAAGGAGCCAAGAAGGAGAGAAGACAGTGTAAGAAGAAAAAGAAGACTGTGTCACATGAAGGAGAAGAAAAGGAGATTGGAGCAGGAAGGACAATTGAAGTGAACCCTACACTTTTGGAGCAGGAAGGACAAGTGAAGTGAACCCTCTACTTTTTTCTGGACAACACATCACAAGTCTTTGGTACCTGCGCCTGGCAGGGAAACTTTGGACCTTCTCATCTCCCCAGGTAAAAAAAAAAAATATCAGTGTTACTGTGTTCACTTTTATTTACTGGGTGTCAGGAAGCACAGAGTGCCGCTGGGTAGGGGTGTCACTGATTGGCTAGAGCGGGCAGCTGTCACTTTATGCCAATCAGTAGCTCCCCATTCATAAAAAAGTAAAACATTTATAAGAACCGGGAACTAACGATTGGCTTAGAGCATCAACTGACCACTCTAGCTAATCTGCAGCACCCATGCCTGACGTCAACCTGCACTTCCTGACAGTCCGTTTCAGAAGCCAAATACCACTGAGCGACCTGGAGATCTGGAGCTGGAGGAAACCATTGGGGATAAACCATTTGAGAACGGTTTAACCCCTTAAAGGAAAGAGAGCATCCAGGGGCTTCCTGGCATCATAACATTTTCATTTAGATGAAGTTGTTATGGTGACCAGAATGTTCCTTTAATTTTCTTAAAGGAACACTATAGTGTCAGGAATACAAGCATGTATTCCTGGCACCATAGTTGTGAAAACACTCTTCACCCTGGCTTTATGTGATAATGAATATGCCCCTTCCCTTTGATGACACTGTCAAAAAGGTTCAAGCATGGATGTCATTACAATTATGCCCCCCCCCCCCCCCCTGGAAAAATTCCTGCAGACGCCCATGTCTGTATCTATATGTGTATGTCAGTATGTATTTTCATTTAAAAAAAAAAATTCAGTCACAATGATCAATATTATAATTGAGCAAAGAACTATTACCCTGAGTAAACTTGATATAGCACTTAAAAGCATGAAGAAAAAATGTAATCCCTTCATAGGCACATAGGACTTTGAGGACCTATCTCAAGGGATAAGTCAAAAATTAGAAAGAATAGAACAAACTATTTTAAAAACTAAACAGAGAAAATATATGAGAGATACTGATGATTCCAAAAAAAAGAACATTAGAAAGATGAGGACACAGAGTTCCTATCAAGAAGGTAGATCCAACAAACACATAACTGAAATCCCACCTAAGAGAAGAAATGAGTCAGTAGATAACCACAGAGAACCTAATAAAGAAATAGGTAGAATGAATGAGAATCAATGGATAGAGGTAAGAAGGGATATATACAGAAAAAGAAACTATAACTCTGATTCACCCAGATACCCTAAAAAAAGAAATCATAATTCTAATTCATGCAGATATCCTAGATAAATAAATTACAACTCTGACTCACCAAGACATTTCAATGGAAGAACCACCTCCAAAACCATATCCCACAACAAAGAGAGGAGTCTACCAATGAAAGAACAAATAGGCATCTATTTTGTAAAAATCAGTTTGAACCTATGAGAGGATGTTTTTTAGGAATCCCCAATACCCTCAATACCTGGTCCAGAATCCCTAGTTCACCATTAAAAAGAATGAGGCACGCAATAGAAAAGGGACTAGAGGAGGAAGGAAGGAGATTAAGGAAGATTAAAAGATCCAAAGGAACATAAAGAAGAAATAGGAATAAAGTGGAGAAGGAGTAGAGAGAGTGTCAGGTCGCTGGACTAGAACTCGGGGGTAACCCCTAATAATAAATTGAAAGCAAAGGAAAGAGTACTAGTAGTCCAAGAGGGGGGGAGAAAGAAAGATACAAGCCTCCCCAAAGGTACTGGTACAATAGCAGCAACCCTAGGTGATACGTATAAAGATAAAATATAACTTTTAATAGATTGGTTAAAATAATAGCAAAGTGTGTAATTAGATAGCACTTTAACGCTGAGAGGTATAAAACAACAAAACAAATTATAAGGATAGCCTTAGTTGCCCTTGTCTAATGGCAACATCCGTGGCTAAGGGGTATAGAGGGTATGAATAAGAGGACCCTGTCTATAGTAATCTCAGTAGTCCTAAACATATAACCCCCCAACTCCCATTACTCTGAGACACCTTAGTGGCAAAATATCTTATCCTCACAGCGGTAAAACGGCAGCCGAACTGTCAACCGGCTACCTAGCAACACATCGTAAAATCATCAAGCTGGATGATAAACTGGAGTTAGTAAAGTATAATTTCAGCTGTAGTCTAGTCCCCTGTCAACCTCCTCCACCCTCTAGCTAGTAAACGTCCCAACGTGCGTTTTGCCGAATATCGGCTCTTCCAAGGGAACCGGGTCAGAGCTAGTCTGTTGTTTAAATATCCCGCCGTCTACTTTGATTGGTTTGTATTTTCATCAATCCAATAGGGAGGAGGTGAAAAAGAAAATAGAAAATTAACCCTTCGTGACCGGGTACAAATGAAAAAATAATAATAAAGGTAAAAAGTCATCTCTATTAGGATGTAGGGTATATATCCCAATTATCCAAAAGTTATTTTATACATTATACAGAGACTTTAGGCAAATACTGAGGTTGTGGGTTATAATAACGTTAAATACTCATGTGTTGAAACAAAATTGGTCTGGTAGTATAAATTTGAGCTAATGTTCAGAAGTAAATTGTAAGAGGTTTGCAGCAAAAATGTTACAAAGTTCAATAACTGGTTCTAATGTAACATTTGGCCAGGATAGTGCCGGCTCCGTAATGAAAAATAGCGTAACCTATCCATAAGGGGAGCCACTCTAGTTCTAGTGGAAGTGGTCCAGAGGGGGATACAAAAAGCTCACTATGGACCACAACTACTGTATGTAATCTGTCAGAAGAGACAGCACAATCAAGATTTCAATAATTCAAAAGCTGTTATCTGCCAGGATTCTTGTGTATCTTTTTACAGAGAAAGCAGTTCCAATCGTTAATCTCCCTTTCAACCATAAACACTGCATGTAATATAACAAAGGGGACAACACAGTCATGATTTCAATGGTTTAAATGCAGATTCCATGTCCCATTTTCTGCCATAATATCTGTGTTTGTTCACAGAGGAAATAATTCTAACCATAAGTCATACATATGGAATTTCATGATTCCATTGGCAACCATAACCACTGCTTTTATTATTTCGAAGGTTTACCCCTATCTACATTAAGAAAGCAAATGAACATACAGTTTAAGGTTTATCAATAAATAAGTGCACAATATGGAGTCTACAGAATTTCAAGTGAAGCTCAAACACCTTAAGTGGTATCCCCTAAACCACCTCTACAAAATACAAAAAAAAACATACATACATAAGGTGGAGCTTCTTGTACAAGTTGTTCAAATATGTATCTGTAATAATATAAATACAAAACACAAATAGTGCAATATTGCAGAAATAGAAATGATCTATAAAGAGACGTATATGATGTCACTCACAAGTCAGGAGTCATAAACCACATATGACTCGGATGGTAAGCGCTTGTGGACTCTTTAAGGATGTCCAATCCTTTCTTGTGTTGACTTTGCTGGAAACCTGGTTCCTTTTGTTTTATGGAGTGGTGATGGTTGTTCAATATCCCCAGTATTTGGTATGTGTATATAGGATGCCACAGCGGATACAAATGTCTCTGGATGACTAAATAGTCCACATAAATGTCCAAAACGCGTTTCGCCCTTAAATGGGCTTCCTCAGTTGGCTGTGTGTCTTCTCCTTGTCTTCTGTTCTTTAAATAAGTCACTCGCTTTTTGGTTCCGGGTTCCGGAATTTCCGTTTCCGGTATTTGTTCACTTCCGGGTTTCGACAGTGTGAACTGTTGGAACGCAAACGTGCGTTCCACCATCAAGCGTTTGTACTCTTCCGCTTCCGGTTTGCGTTCCAACCATATGGAATAGGATAACTTTATTGGTTAGTGTAAAAACACACATCATGTCTTATAAAATCGCTTCAATATACATTCATATGTCTACCAGTAAGAGGTTGTCATTTATTCACAGACTGTGTGATTTGTTTACTTATTATCCTTTATTCTCAGACTGTGTGATTTATTTCTTTGTTCAATCAATACAAAAGATATGAATAAATGAAACGAAAGCTCTGCTATTTGCAATATTTCATAGAAATAGTGATATGTTTTATTTATATTAATTAGCTCTCAGGGATTATATCAATTGTATTAATTGTATTAAGATATTGAATACACACATATTATGTTTAATTCTGCCGTAGTATTAAACTTTAAAAGTGCATAAGTGCAAATAGCATAAAAATGGAAGCCTGCAAGGTGCATTAACTTAAAAAACTTCAAAAACCAATTTTTGGCATTTCATCGAAAAAAGGGACACATGTGTCCTAAAGTGCAATAAGCTAAGTTTAAAAGTATATTGGTGGTTTCTATTTAGATAATTCTAAAAATATAATAGATAAGCTTAATAAAAGATATAAGGCTGTATATATTCTGCCTATTAAAAGGGAGTCGGGAATGTTTCCTTAGAAGGTATATCCGAAGGATGATCTCAGAAGGGGAAATTGGTATAAATTGATTAAAATCTGGTATCAGTTTATAAAATGGCACAACTCAAAATCTTGGTTTAAACCGTGGGGGACCAATGTATTAAAATTGAATATACACTTCATCTCTTCCATTCCAATTTTTTTGGTGTAATTTCCTCCTCTCCAATCCTTTTTAACAAGCTTGATTGCACAAAAAAAGAGTCCCTCTGGATTCTGATCATGGGCTGATTTGTAATGCTTGGAGACACTGTGTGACTCCAATCCTTTTCTGATGTTCCTCACATGTTCTGCTATTCTTGTATGAAGACAGCGGATTGTTCTTCCTATGTATAGGAGATTACAGGGGCATTTAAGTAAATATATCACTCCCTTAGTGTGGCATGATAAGTGGTCCTTGATTTCAAATTTTTTGTTGGTGTAGGGTTCTAGATCTAGTATGTGCCTTTTTCTACTTTTTGTCCCTCTACATGCCAAACAGGTTCCGCAACCAAAGAAGCCTTTACTTTGGTTTAGAAAACTATTAACAGGGGTTATATTCCTTAGACTACTCTGTGTAAGAGTTCTCTTTAGATTGCACGCTCCCCGATAAATTATTTTCGGTTTTGTTGGTAAAATTGCTTTCAGGATTGGGTCATCTTGTAAGATGTGCCAATATTTTGCTATAATTTTGTGTACTTTCCTGTTATTACCATTGAAACTACAAATAAAAGGGATGTCATTTTTGTTCCATTTTTCCTTCTTATTCTGGTGGTAGGTAAGAAGATTCCCTCTGGGGATAGAGAGGACTTCTTCCAAGACGGACTGTAGCTTTCCTTCTTCATATCCCTTCTCCAAAAAATTGGTCTTTATTCGGTTTGCTTGATTGAGGTAGTCTTGATCATCTGAACAGTTCCGTCTAATGCGCAGAAATTGTCCTCTGGGGGCATTGTTCAGCCACGGTTTGTGGTGGCAGCTCTCTTTCTTAATATACCCATTGGCATCCACCTCCTTAAAGTGATTCCTAGTGCCAATGCGTGATTCTTTACCATAGATTTCTAGATCAAGGAAATTAATTTCCTCTAAACTTTTTTGTGCGGATAGAACAATATTCCATTCGTTACTGTTGAGGTAGTTTAAAAAAAGGTCTAGATCTTGCTCTGTCCCTGTCCAAATAAATGACATATTTTTTATTTGGACAGGGACAGAGCAAGATCTAGACCTTTTTTTAAACTACCTCAACAGTAACGAATGGAATATTGTTCTATCCGCACAAAAAAGTTTAGAGGAAATTAATTTCCTTGATCTAGAAATCTATGGTAAAGAATCACGCATTGGCACTAGGAATCACTTTAAGGAGGTGGATGCCAATGGGTATATTAAGAAAGAGAGCTGCCACCACAAACCGTGGCTGAACAATGCCCCCAGAGGACAATTTCTGCGCATTAGACGGAACTGTTCAGATGATCAAGACTACCTCAATCAAGCAAACCGAATAAAGACCAATTTTTTGGAGAAGGGATATGAAGAAGGAAAGCTACAGTCCGTCTTGGAAGAAGTCCTCTCTATCCCCAGAGGGAATCTTCTTACCTACCACCAGAATAAGAAGGAAAAATGGAACAAAAATGACATCCCTTTTATTTGTAGTTTCAATGGTAATAACAGGAAAGTACACAAAATTATAGCAAAATATTGGCACATCTTACAAGATGACCCAATCCTGAAAGCAATTTTACCAACAAAACCGAAAATAATTTATCGGGGAGCGTGCAATCTAAAGAGAACTCTTACACAGAGTAGTCTAAGGAATATAACCCCTGTTAATAGTTTTCTAAACCAAAGTAAAGGCTTCTTTGGTTGCGGAACCTGTTTGGCATGTAGAGGGACAAAAAGTAGAAAAAGGCACATACTAGATCTAGAACCCTACACCAACAAAAAATTTGAAATCAAGGACCACTTATCATGCCACACTAAGGGAGTGATATATTTACTTAAATGCCCCTGTAATCTCCTATACATAGGAAGAACAATCCGCTGTCTTCATACAAGAATAGCAGAACATGTGAGGAACATCAGAAAAGGATTGGAGTCACACAGTGTCTCCAAGCATTACAAATCAGCCCATGATCAGAATCCAGAGGGACTCTTTTTTTGTGCAATCAAGCTTGTTAAAAAGGATTGGAGAGGAGGAAATTACACCAAAAAAATTGGAATGGAAGAGATGAAGTGTATATTCAATTTTAATACATTGGTCCCCCACGGTTTAAACCAAGATTTTGAGTTGTGCCATTTTATAAACTGATACCAGATTTTAATCAATTTATACCAATTTCCCCTTCTGAGATCATCCTTCGGATATACCTTCTAAGGAAACATTCCCGACTCCCTTTTAATAGGCAGAATATATACAGCCTTATATCTTTTATTAAGCTTATCTATTATATTTTTAGAATTATCTAAATAGAAACCACCAATATACTTTTAAACTTAGCTTATTGCACTTTAGGACACATGTGTCCCTTTTTTCGATGAAATGCCCAAAAATTGGTTTTTGAAGTTTTTTAAGTTAATGCACCTTGCAGGCTTCCATTTTTATGCTATTTGCACTTATGCACTTTTAAAGTTTAATACTACGGCAGAATTAAACATAATATGTGTGTATTCAATATCTTAATACAATTAATACAATTGATATAATCCCTGAGAGCTAATTAATATAAATAAAACATATCACTATTTCTATGAAATATTGCAAATAGCAGAGCTTTCGTTTCATTTATTCATATCTTTTGTATTGATTGAACAAAGAAATAAATCACACAGTCTGAGAATAAAGGATAATAAGTAAACAAATCACACAGTCTGTGAATAAATGACAACCTCTTACTGGTAGACATATGAATGTATATTGAAGCGATTTTATAAGACATGATGTGTGTTTTTACACTAACCAATAAAGTTATCCTATTCCATATGGTTGGAACGCAAACCGGAAGCGGAAGAGTACAAACGCTTGATGGTGGAACGCACGTTTGCGTTCCAACAGTTCACACTGTCGAAACCCGGAAGTGAACAAATACCGGAAACGGAAATTCCGGAACCCGGAACCAAAAAGCGAGTGACTTATTTAAAGAACAGAAGACAAGGAGAAGACACACAGCCAACTGAGGAAGCCCATTTAAGGGCGAAACGCGTTTTGGACATTTATGTGGACTATTTAGTCATCCAGAGACATTTGTATCCGCTGTGGCATCCTATATACACATACCAAATACTGGGGATATTGAACAACCATCACCACTCCATAAAACAAAAGGAACCAGGTTTCCAGCAAAGTCAACACAAGAAAGGATTGGACATCCTTAAAGAGTCCACAAGCGCTTACCATCCGAGTCATATGTGGTTTATGACTCCTGACTTGTGAGTGACATCATATACGTCTCTTTATAGATCATTTCTATTTCTGCAATATTGCACTATTTGTGTTTTGTATTTATATTATTACAGATACATATTTGAACAACTTGTACAAGAAGCTCCACCTTATGTATGTAAGTTTAAGGTTTATACATATATACATATATACAGATAGCTTAGGATGTAATGGTCCTTATTTTCTTTTTATAATGGAATTGGTTAATGGTTTAAAATATATGTCTAATTTTAACTCTATGTTTTAGGGTTGGATCTATCAGATAGGTCTGTTCTGGTTTTAGGTTTTTATTTCAAGGCAATAGACCTGATGGATATATGGTTGTTCACTGTCATATATATCCTATTTTAGGAGTGGATGAATGGGGTGAAATTGAATTCTTCATTTAATCCTTTAGGGTATAATGTTTGGAATAGGTAGATCCAACGGGATTCTGCCTTCAATATGGCGATGTTGATGTCTCCTTTGCGGTGGTTAAGGGATAATTTCTGTATCACCTGAAATTCAAGAACATTAGGTTTTGAGGCATGGTTCACTCGTACATGTTTTGCAATTGGAGTCTCAATATGTAGATTGGTAATAGAGTTGATATGTTGTAAAATCCGTCTGCGTAGTTGCTGATAAGTTTTGCCAATATATTGTAATCCACATTCACAGGTTATGATGTAGATGACGTTTGTAGAGCTACAATTGACAAAAGCATTGATAACTATCTCTTTGGATGTTCTTTTATTCAGGACAGTTTTTGTAGGTAGGATGAAATCGCAAGCATTGCAATGGCTGCATTTAAAGAGGCCTTTGGTTGTTTGGAGCCAAGTGGGTGTAGTAGATGTAGTTTGTGTTGGTTTCAAGTGACTGTGTGTTAAGAAGTCCCGTAGATTGCTTGATCGCTGAAACGTCATTGTGGGTTGTTTGGCAATAGTATTGCTAAGACATGTATCATTTTGCAGTACCGGCCAGTTTCTGTTGAATATTTGTTGTGCTGTATTCCAATGTTTGTCATATGTGCCTATAAATCTAGTCACGCCGGGGAATGTGGAGGGTTTTCTAGGTGGTCTATGTAGACTCTCAGACCTGTCCACCGTTTTGGTTCTCTTGTAGGCTTTTTTCAAAATCCTATTAGGGTAACCCAGGGATCTAAATCTGGTCCTAAATTCCCTAGCTTCCTTCTCGTAGTCATCTTGGTTAGAGCAATTTATCTTAGCTCTTAGATATTGGCCGTATGGTATGTTGGCTTTAAGGTGATGTGGGTGGAAACTCTGCCAATGAAGCAGGCTATTTGTTGCCGTAGGTTTCCTGAATAGAGAGGTACTGATTTCCCCATTTTCAAGTATATTTAGATTTAAGTCCAGAAAGACCAAGAGTCTCTCATCAATGACATGAGTAAGTTGGAGGTTAATTTCATTTTGGTTGAGTTTTTCCACCATCTCTTCAAACTGTGGAAAAGAGCCTAGCCAAAAGATTAATATATCATCTATATACCAATACCATTTGTATATAGATGAAGATAAATTAGTGTTAGAGGTATTGAACACTATGGTTTCCTCTCACCATCCCAAAAACAAGTTAGCATAACTAGGTGCACAAGATGATCCCATGGCAGTGCCTCTTAGCTGCAAATAATACTTCCCATTAAAAGTGAAGTTGTGCATTAGTACAAATCGAAGCAAGGTCAATATGAAGACTTGTTCATGTTCATTGAATGTCCCAGATTTATCCAAGAAATAGGCAACCCCAGCTAACCCTTTGTCATGTGGAATGTTGTTATATAGTGCCACTACGTCTAGACTTCCTATATACGTATATAAGGGCACTGTTAGGTTTTCCAGGGTCACTAGACAGAAGGGTCTGTCTAGTGTCCCGTATATGGGAGCTGAGTCCCTGTACCAAAGGTTTTAATAGTTTGTCAAGGAACTTTCTTGCTCGCTCAGTCAGACTGTGGTTGCCAGCTAGAGGGTGGTGGAGGTTGACAGGGGACTAGACTGCAGATGAAAATATACTTTATTAACTCCAGTTTACCACCCAACTTTGATGATTTTACGATGTCCGAATAGATGAATTGTCGAAGTCCCGAAGCTCCAAAATTACCAAATTTCCAAAGTGCCGAAGTTCCGAAGCACAGTATTGCCTAAGAACTAATATACTTACCCAGTGGAAGAATGAAGAATGTTACACTGCATATGTAACGGGACTACGTATTCTGCCTGTACATCCATAATAATTATGCAGTTTGCCTGTGAATGCATGGAACTAAAAACGGATACGCAAACAGGCGAACACCGCTGAGACCTCCATGCGCCCATAACTTCGTGCTGGAACTACCGAACAACCGGCCGTTCGGTAGTTATACTTAACTTTCTATGGGGATTCCGGCGAACACCGAGTTAGCTGTGGATGGCAAGGATTTTGTGGGGTTTTAATACGCGAACAGAGACCGACCGCAGGGCCAAAACTTATGGAACTCTTTTCGGCTAGGGAATCTGTGCGGTCGGTCAAAACTTAAAAGACCCATAACTCCCGAACCTCTCAACCGAATGAGCTGGAATTTGGATATGTTGTTCCCCTGAATGAGAGCTATCATTAAAGGTGTACCCCCTGTTTTTGGGGTACATCCAGAACTTGGGTAAAATACTGTATGTTTTAATTATGTTATATGGTTATCTGAGGGGAGGAGACGTGGGGGTTGTACCATGCATGTGATTGGTTATTTTCAACCTCCCCCTGGGTGTGTTCTGTTTGTACCTTACTGTAACAAAAACCAGGCTGGGTGTGCCTGCACCTCAGTTCTACTTGACCCTTCAAAACGTAGCCTCGTCTCGTTCTTGAAAGGGAATTATATTGGATTGTTACTCTGCTCCTTTTACAGCTGAACCTGACTCTCTCTCTGTATCTCGTGGATGGGATTATACCAGCTTTACTTTTATACAGCAGCTTGCAAGGAGAAAGGACGTCTCCAATGGCTGATACCCTCTCACTACCTGGGTAGCCGTTACAGCATACAATTTTAAATAAAAAGTATACAAACATAGCCAGGATTTAGCTGTAAGCATTTGCAACACTTACAACAATCAAGTAACATACATTCATATAAAATGTAAGTTACTTAGCCAGTCAATATAATGACAGGAATGAATGAGTAGATAACTCCTAATTCCCACGATATCAGGGAGCTATCTACTAAAAGACTGAAAGACCTAAATTGGTCTTTCAGCCAAATTTACTAATACTAAGTAAAGATTAATTAGTATTAGTAAATTATGCCCTTACTCGCTATACCGCGAATAGGGGCATGTCTATTAAACATTTTTTTTTTTTTTTATTCAGGGCCCCCACCCGCCGCTCAGGGGTGGGGGCCAGGGGGGAGGACATTAGGTCCCCCCTATTAATATTTAGGGCCCCCACCCACCGCTCAGGGGTGGGGGCTAGGTGGGTGGGGGCCCCCACCCACCGCTCAGGGGTGGGGGCCAGGGGGAGGACATTAGGTCCCCCATTTTTCTAATTTAGGGCCCCACCCACCATTCAGAGGTGGGGGCCAGGGGGGAGGACATTGGGTCCCCCCCTTATTA
Organism: Pelobates fuscus; assembly: GCF_036172605.1. Taxonomy (NCBI): domain Eukaryota; kingdom Metazoa; phylum Chordata; class Amphibia; order Anura; family Pelobatidae; genus Pelobates; species Pelobates fuscus. The sequence goes on along the minus strand of NC_086318.1, from coordinate 28,809,059 downwards.
ATATTTAGGGCCCCCACCCACCATTCAGGGGTGGGGGCCAGGGTGGAGGACATTAGTTCCCCCTTATTCTAATTTAGGGCCCCCACCCACCATTCAGGGGTGGGGGCCAGGGGGGAGGACATTAGCCCCCCCTTATTAGTATTTAGGGACCCCACCTGCCGCTCAGGGGAGGGGGCCATGGGGGAGGTTAATAGGTCCCCCCATTATTTTACTTTAGGGCCCCCATCTGCCGCTCAGAGGTGGGGGCCGGGGGGGCAATAGGTGGGGGCCAGGGTGGAGGACATTAGGTCCCCCCTTATTCTAATTTAGGGCCCCCACCCACCATTCAGGGGTGGGGGCCAGGGAGGAGGACATTAGCCCCCCTTATTAATATTTAGGGCCCCCACCCACTGCTCAGGGGTGGGGGCCAGGGGGGTGGACATTAGGTCCCCCCTTATTAGTATTTAGGATCCCCACCCAATGCTCAGGGGTGGGGGCCAGGGTGGAGGACATTAGGTCCCCCTTATTCTAATTTAGGGCCCCCACCCACCGCTCAGGGGTGGGGACCGGGAGGGAGGACATTAGGTCCCCCCCTTATTCTAATTTAGGACCCCCACCCACCGCTCAGGGGTGGGGGCCAGGGGGGTGGACATTAGATCCCCTCCCTTATTAGTATTTAGGATCCCCACGCACCGCTCAGGGGTGGGGGCCAGGGTGGAGGACATTAGGCCCCCCTTATTCTAATTTAGGGCCCCCACCCACCATTCAGGGGTGGGGGCCAGGAGGGAGGACATTAGGTCCCCCTTTATTAGTATTTAGGGCCTCCACCCACCGCTCAGGGGTGGGGGCCAGGGGAGGACAATAGGTCCCCTGCTTCTTCTGATTTAGGGCCCCCAACCACCCCAGGGGTGGGGCTGGGGGGGAGGTCAATAGGTCCCTCCCATTATTTTACTTCAGGGCCCCCACCTGCCGCTCAGTGGTGGGGACGTGGGGGGGCAATAGGTGAGGGCCAGGGTGGAGGACATTAGGTCCCCCCTTATTCTAGTTTAGGGCCCCCATCCACCATTCAGGGGTGGGGGCCAGGGGGGAGGACATTAGCCCCCCCTTATTAGTATTTAGGGCCCCCACCCACCGCTCAGGGGTGGAGGCCAGGGGGGAGGACAATAGGTCCCCCCTTATTAGTATTTAGGGCCCCCACCCACCGCTCAGGGGTGGGGGCCAGGGGGGTGGACATTAGATCCCCCCCCTTATTAGTATTTAGGGTCCCCACCCACCGCTCAGGGGTGGGGGCCAGGGTGGAGGACATTAGGTCCCCCCCCATAATTCTAATTTAGGGCCCCCACCCACCATTCAGGGGTGGGGGCCAGGGGGGAGGACATTAGGTCCCCCCCCCTTATTAGTATTTAGGGCCCCCTCCCACCGCTCAGGGGTGGGGGCCAGGGGGGAGAACATTAGGTCCCCCCTTATTAGTATTTAAGCCTCCACCCACCGCACATGGGTGGGGCCCAGGGGTGGACAATAGGTCCACCCCTTATTAGTATTTAGGGCCCCCACCCACCGCTCAGGGGTTGGGGCCATGGGGAGGACAATAGGTCCCCCCCTTATTCTGATTTAGGGCCCCCACCCGCCGCTCAGGGGTGGGGGTGGGGGGGAGGACAATAGGTTAACAAAAAAAATGTGCCGAAATTCCGACCTAGGGTTGCTGCTATTGTACCAGTACCTTTTGGGGAGGCTTGTATAAGATATCTTTCTTTCTCCCCCCCCCTCTTGGACAACTAGTACTCTTTCCTTTGCTTTCAATAAAGAAGGAATAGAACCAATAAAGATTTTTAACCTTTCAGGAAAAGTTTTAGATGACAATCATATTAAGGTTTTACAAAAAGGTTTTAAATTTGCCACTAGTTGCAACTTGAAAAAAATTGAGAGTTTCCTAGATATTAACAGATATATCAGAAAATTGCCTGTAAAGAAATATTTTATGTTTGAGCATGAATAATACTCCCCAAATTAGTGAGGGGGAGGATTTTTAACACAAAGACTTAAAACCAAAATCAGACTTCTTCCCATCCCATCTTAAAACACCAAGTATGAAAACCTTTTAAAAAAAAGCTTGTGTTGCAGTTTTAAAGATAATAAAACCCATCTCAAAACTTAAACAAAATCTGAGCTGGGAAGAGAGAAAGGCCCTGAAGGATCTTACTGACGATGAAACTGTAATTATAAAACCAGCAGACAAGAGAGGAATAGTTATGTTAGATAAAACTGCTTATACTGATGACATTTTTAAAGAATTAGCTGATCCAGAAACAGCCTGTGGCTGCTCACTGTTAAAAAAAGAAAAAAAATACCCCCCTCCTGAGCCCCCACCCGTGACGTGCGAGTGGGGGCTTTTATACTAAAGGGGGGACCTATTGCCCCCCTGGCCCCCACCCCTGAGAGGTGGATGGGGACCCTAAATACCAATATGAGGGTGACCTATTGTTCCCCCCCGGCCCCCACCCCTGAGCGGTGGGTGGGGGCCCTAAATATCAATAAGGGGGACCTAATGTCCTCCCCCCTGGCCCCCACCCCTGTGCGGTGGGTGGGGGCCCTAAATAACAATAAGGGGGGACCTACTGTCCTCCCCCCGGCCCCCACCCCGGCCCCCACCCCTGGGGGGTGGGGGCCCTAAATAAAAATTTAACCCCACCAGATGACTAGGGGTCCCGAACCCCTAGTCACCCCCCTCCCCCCCAAAGAAAACACCTACCTACCCCCTTCATCCTACAAAATAATGAGGGGGACCCTTATCTAAATACCTGTAAAAAAAATAGACTTACCATTTGATGTCTTCTTTCTTCTAAACTCTTATTTTTTCAGCCCCAAAAAAGGGCAAATAAAAATCCATAATAACCGATGCACAAAAAAAGAGTGGAAAAAAAGAAAATCCATTCTCCCCCCTACATTATGCAGTGCCCCCCCCCTCATTTTGCCCCCCCCCCCATTCAAAATTGAAGCTGGGAGCACTGATACTCCCTTCACAAGCTGTCAGTTTCTCCTCTGATTCCTATTTGCCTGATGGGCCCTCCGAACCAGCAGCAGTTCACAGAGGTGGGTGGTCGGTCAGGACCCCTACCTCCACCTTTCTTTGAATAATGGAATCCTAGATGGATGTCCCCACATGCGGCCAAAGGGGGCACTGTGCTGGGAGGAACTTCCTGCTGGGTCACTGGAGAGACAGGGAGAGGAAGCTCAGCCCTGTACAAAGGCATCCAGGTAGCTGCTGGTAAGTGAGTCAGTGTATGTATTTGTGACAAGACCAATCTCGCCACATTGCATTGGAGGAGCCTGGTTGCCCGCCTGCTGCCTTTGGATTATGGGCCGGCAGCTAAAGGATTAATTTTACTGTGTAGAAGGATTTATTTCTCCCTTTCTGCACAGCCGTTTGGTAGATTCTATCTACCGAACAAACAGCCTGTTTGCAACCTCCCCAGAGCCGTGGGAAGCCGGACGGCGCTGTTAATTGGCCACCCAGGAGCTGGAGTGTGCTGCCAATTTACCTCCCTGAAGCTGCGGTTAACCGCAGCTTAATTGATTGTTACTGGGTGGCCGCTGTTACACTTAGCGGCCGCTAGGTGGCGGTGTTCTGGAGCTCCCCGGGCAGCCAGCGCTTTTCTGCCCGGCGTTCATGCACCAAACCCGGACACTTTTACGTGCAGGCACCGCTGAACCTCCAGCCCCTGGTTCTAATTCGTATGGATTAACCCCTTAAGGACCGGACTTTTTTTGCGATGTTGTACATTTGCGACCAGGCATCTTTTTGACACTTTTGTGGTGTTTGTGTTTAGCTGTAATTTTCCGCTCTCTCATTTACTGTTCCCATACAAATTATATATTGTTTTTTTTCAGGACAAAAGGGGCTTTCTTTACATACCATTATTTATATAATCTCATGTAATTTAATTTTTAAAAAATGAAAAAATATGATGAAAAATTGAAAAAAAATACATGTTTTTTTACTTTTATGTGAAAAATCTTTTATTCATCTACAAAAGCGAATGAAAAAAACTGCTAAATAGATTCAAAATTTTGTCCTGAGTTTAAAAATACCCAGTGTTTACATGCTTTTTGCTATTTTTTTGCATGTTATAGGGCTATAAGTACAAGTAGGATATTGCGGTTTCAAAACATACATTTTTAAAATGTATCAATAGTGACATTGTAACACTATTATCTGTCATAAATCGCTGAATAACACCCCACATGTACATATTTTTTTTAAAGTAGACAACCCAGGGTATTCAATATGGGGTATGTCCAGACTTTTTTAGTAGCCACTTAGTCGCAAACAATGGCCAAAGTTAGCAATCATATTTGTTTGTGTGTGAAAAAAGTAAAAAACTAAATTGAACGCTAATTTTGGCCAGTGTTTGTGACTAAGTGGTTACTAAAAAAGACTGGACATAACCCAAGGTATTGCAAATGGGGTGTCTTCTTTTGCAACTGGTATGCCATCATGGGGGTAATTCTCATTCCTGGGCTACCATACGCTCTCAAAGGCAACATAACCAACCTGGCCATTTTCAATGTAAAAATATTTGACCCATATATTTGACCCTGTAACTTTCAAAAACGCTATAAAACCTGTACATGGGGGGTCCTGTTCTACTCAGGAGACTTTGCTGAACACAAATATTAGTGTTTCAAAACTGGAAAATGTATCACAACAATTATATCATCAGTAAAAGTGCTGTTTGTGTGAGAAAAATGCAAAAAAAGTCACTTTCACTGACAATATCATCGCTGAGATATGTTTTACTGTTTTGAATCACTAATATTTGTGTTCAGCGAAGTCTCCCGAGTAAAACAGTACCCCCCATGTACAGGTTTTAGGGTGTCGTAGAACGTTACAGGGTAAAATACAGTGATAGCAAATTAAATTCTCTGTACTCTCGGCCTGGGTTGGCAGGCAGGTCCCTTAAATTGCAATCAATAAAATAACTTAATTATGTAAAAATATTACATAAATACGCACGTAGAATTTAAATATATATCATATTTATATATTTGAAGTCTACGTGTATATTTATATAATTATTTATGTAATTTTGTATATGGACATATGAATAGTTCGCATTCTTTTTATTTATTTATATATACATAGATATATATACAATTTCATTTTAAGTGTATTTTGATATAAATATATATATATATTAATATCAAAATACAGTTAGAATAAAATTTCGTAAAGATATATAATTTTTTTAAAATTTTTATTATTATTTTTAATTTTTTTAATTTAATTTAAATTATTTATTATTCGTATTTTATAATAATATATATATACAATATATATAGTTATTATATATATTATATATATACGTGTGTAAATTAATTATAAGTGTATTTTTATATTAATATATGTACATATTAATATAAAAATACACTTAGCATGACATTATATATATGATATATAGACATATATTATATAGGTATAATATATGTCTATATATCATATATATACACATATATTATAATATTTTTTTTTTTATTAACTTTCACTTAAAATTTATTTCTGATTTTACAGCAGCAGGGAGACTGCCTGTCAGCACAGACAGTCCCCCTGCAGGCAGACACATGGACACCTATTGTGACCATGTGGTCGCCCTGTTGGGCGATCACATGGCCACAGGGGTCCTAAACCGCCATGGGGAGACTGTCTGGGCTGCAGGCAGTCTCCCCACACCGGGAGCACCGCCGATCGCCGCCGGGGGAACGACGGCGATCGGGTAAGTACATTTTAAATTTAGGACGGTTCAGGACCGTCGTCGGTCGGCAAGTGAAAAATGCCGATGACGGTCCTGAACCGTCCAGCGTCCTTAAGGGGTTAAATGAATGCATGCAAATTCGGTATTTTGTGTTGGAAGAATGTTTTAACCCAGATAGCACAGCCATGGAGCATATAAGTGTAATTAAAGACTCTGGCTCCATGGCAATTAAACTGTATTCGTGTGGTCTGAGTGCCATTCACCTAATAATGTGCACTCAGACCTGAGCTATCTGGGGATATGTTACATGTCTGTGTTTTACGTATAAAATGTGTCTTTATGTATGTTAAAGTGATAGTCTGTCTTTGTGTCCCCACGTGTGTAATGGAGTTTTTCCTTTGTCCTGGGAGATAATTGAATTACTTCTCCAAGGCAGAGGGGAGGAAGCCAGGATGCATTGTGGGGATGTTTTACTGCTGTATGTCTGTAATTGGTACTTGGAGGTCATTTAGTTGCTCCAATGGCCATTGGAGGGAATGCCCGCCTGCCAATGTCAAGGCAGACCCCCCTAAGCGGGTCCTAACACTGACCCTTCAGCCTGCTTCCTTGAGCTTCTGGCAAATATATCTCTAATGAGACAGAAATGGGGTATTTTTTTATATACACTACTATACTTATTAACCCTTAATAGGGAACACATGGGATGGGGTCAGGCTGTGTGTATAGGTCCAGCTGTGTGTGGCGGTCAGTCTGGGTGTGTATGGGTCTGTCTATGTGTGTATGGGTCTGTCTATGTGTGTATGGGTCTGTCTATGTGTGTGTGTATGGATCAGTGTGTGTGTGTGTGTATGGGTCAGTCTGTGTTGGGGGCCGTCTGTGGGTGTCTGTGTCTGTGTGTGTGTATAGGTCAGTCTATGTGGTGGGGGCAATAGTCTGTGTGTGTATGGTTCAGTCTGTGTGTGGGAAACGGCAGTCTGTGTCTGTAGCGGATTGGTACCGGGCTGTCCCACGACATGTATGAGAATAAGTGTATTTGGTCATATGGCTGGTTTAATGTGTATGTACATGTATAGAAAGCATGGTATCCGGGTATAATGACAGTTAAATGTATGTAAAGAATTGTATTCCTCTAGTTGTTCGGTAGAATCATTCAAATAAAACAAGGGAATGAAACTACCGAACAACCAGACCACCCAGGAATGAGTGTGCCTCCAATTACCGTTTGCAACAATGTTGCAAACAGGTAATTGGCAATCAGTGCAGTGTGGTCTTTGTCCTCTGGGTGGCCGCCATTCGGGAAACAAACACGTGGCGGCGGCCATCTTAAACTACCGAACAGCGGTGTTTTGCCGTCGAGTGTCTGGAACTAAAATCGGACACTTGACTAGGCAAACACCGCTGAGACCTCCATACTTCCAGAAATTCGTATGGAAACTACCGAATGACCCGCCGTTCGGTAGAAAGAGCCCCATAAACAAGGGAATTCATTCAAACCCTCTCCAGGCTCTATAACACAGGCAATTCGCCTGTTTTCATTCCCTTGTTTGTGACCGACCGCAGGGCCAAAATGCATGGAACTGTTTTCGGATACTTTACCCATGCGGTCGGTCAAATCTTTGGAACCCCATATCTCACGAACCATTCATCCGAATGGGCTAATTTTTAAGTATGTTGGTCCCCCAGAATAGAGCTATCTGGGGATGTTGGATTTGTGGATGTACCCCAAGTATTTAGGGTACATCCAAAACTCGGGGAAAACTGTGTACACAATAAGGGGATTATGATGCTAGAGGAGGGGAGGAGATCTGTGGGAGGTTACTACTTAGAGATTGGATAATGTCTTAAGTGATAGAACCTCCTCCCTTGCATGGGAGAGGGCTTTATAAGGAACTGTGGAATAAAGCTTGTCAGACTACTCCTGAAACTGTGTGTCGTCCAGTTATTGGGATTGCGATGGGGATACTGCTGTATTACTTTACCTGCTGGAAACCTTGCCTGTGGACTTAACATCACCTTGTTCCTGAGCCTCACTGGAATCTCTAGTGGAGAATAGCTGTGCAAGATCGGCTCTCCGCTACATTGGTTGGCAGCGCTGGGATCCAAACTCACAGAGGAACAAGCGTAAATGGAGTACGGATGGAGATTGATTTTTCTGCGCTAAAACGCTCCACGCTAAAGGACCTCCTAGAGGCAAGGGGTATACAAGCCAGCAATAAGAAGAAAGCAGTACTTGTTACAGAACTCATGGCAGAGTACAGAATGGAGGGCGATTCAGTTCCGGCACAGAGGGAGCCGGGAGGAACACCACAAGGATCGGAATTCCAGAGGCAGGTTCAGTTCAGGCTATCCTTTTATGGGGAAAACCCCCCAACAGAAATTGTTACCAGGACAATGGCCGAGGTACAAGAATTCATCCTAAGGACACAGGCACCAGAACAAAGCTCTGCAATTAATGTGCCACAGGAAGGTAAGCCTAAAATACCATACCAGGCTTTTAAAACATATGTGGAGGCAGAGGAAGATATAGACGCTTTCCTGCAAGACTTTGAAAGACTGTGTGCACTGCATAAAATTAACGCAGAGGACTGGGTACCTATTTTGGCCGGAAGGTTAACCGGGAGGGCAGCAGAGGCATATCGGACTGTACCTAATGACGAAATAAGGAATTACAGTAAAGTGAAAGAAATTATACTCGCCAGGTATGCTATAACACCCGAGGCATACCGGCGGAGGTTCCGGGATCTAAAGAAAACAGAGAAGGACTCGCACGCAGAGTGGGCATGCCGATTACAGGGGGCAGCGCTCGGGTGGGTGCAAGCTAGCAAGGCACGTTCTATGGAGGATGTAATACAAATGTTGCTGATGGAGCAGTTCTATGAGGGAGTAACCAATGAGGTCCAGGAATGGGTAAGGGACAGAAACCCTACTTCCCTTACCGAGGCGGCTAGGAAAGCGGATGACTACCTGGATGCACGCAGGTCACAAAAACCTGCAGCTCCAAAAGCAACCTTTAAAACATTCGGGGGAAACAACTACACCCCAGCTCCACCGAGACCGCTACCACCACCTCCACCACCCGCTGCACAGCCCCGGTTCCGACAACCCACCGCTGGCCCCTGTCATCACTGCCAGAAGTGGGGACATTATAAAAGGGAATGCCCACAGCTACGGGACCGTTCCACCTGGATTCGTCCAGGCCCACCTCCACCCAGGGCGGCCGCAGCTCACCACTACCAGGACCTAGTCACCACCCCATATGGTTCCGCAGTCCCCATTACTACTGTGGAACAATGGGAGGTACTGCACGAGGCAGATCCGGTCCAGGCCAATGTGGATAATCTACGGCACCATCGACAGACGGTATATCTGAATGGTACAGCAGTCTGGGGATTACGAGATTCGGGAGCCACCATCACTTTGGTACAGAGCCACCTGATTTCAGATCAGGCAAAACTGAACAAAACTGTTGCCGTCCGGGTAGCTGGGGGAGCAGTGTACCGGCTACCTACAACAAGGGTACATTTACATTGGGGAGCGGGGGCAGGGGAAGTGGAGGTGGGGTTGATGCCACATTTACCGGCGGAGGTTTTATTGGGGAACGATCTGGGGAGGCTCACTTCTGCTTTTGAGCCCCAGTCACCCACCACAGGAGAGGTCAACCCTGTAGTCACCCGACAACAGGCCCGCACCCAGGACCACAACACACTGCCGGAGGTCCAGGTAAGCAACCCTACCCCCCCTCTAGAATGTGTCCCCTGGGCTCCACCTAATGAATTTGTAGCTGAAATCGCAACAGACCCCACGCTTCAGGTGTATAGGGACAAGGTTGGCACGGGTTCCCCCGGGGCGGAGGGAGAGAAGTTTATCTGGGATAAACAACTTTTATACAGGGAAACAACCAAACAGATTACGGGGTTAGACCCGATAGCGAGGAGACAATTAGTGGTACCACAGCGGTACCGGGCTGAATTACTCCGGATAGCGCATGATATTCCGCTATCCGGACATCTAGGGGTTAGTCGCACCAGGTACAGACTAACCCAGAGTTTCTTCTGGCCAGGGATTAGCCAGGAAGTACGCAGATATTGCACGACTTGCGATACCTGCCAGAGAGTGGGAAAAAGGGGGGATCGCAGGAAGGCTAAACTTCACCCCTTACCCATAATAGAGGAACCTTTTAGCCGAATAGCGGTGGATCTGATAGGCCCCCTCAATAAAGTTAGCCCGTCAGGAAAACGGTATATTTTAACAGTCGTAGATTATGCCACCAGGTATCCAGAGGCAGTGGCTCTGACCAACATCCACGCTGAGACGGTCGCGGATGCCCTCATGCGGATATTCTCCCGGATGGGATTACCCAGGGAGATTATCTCGGATCAGGGTACCCAGTTTACCGCAGAATTCACCCAACACCTCTGGAGGATCTGTGGCATTAAGCCTATTATCAGCGCCCCTTACCACCCCCAGACGAACGGGCTCTGCGAACGATTCAATGGTACCTTGAAGCAGATGCTCCGAACCTTCGCAGAGACCCACAAGGACTGGGAACGATTCCTGCCGCACCTCCTATTTGCATACCGGGAGGTGCCGCAGGAATCCACAGGGTTCTCCCCGTTTGAATTATTGTTTGGAAGGAGGGTCCGAGGCCCATTGGATCTTATTAGAGAGCATTGGGAGGGAGACCGGAGCACAGATGGCACTCCCATCCTACCATATGTGTTGGCCTTTCGGGACCGCCTAGAAGCGTTGACCAAGACGGTACGGGAAAACCTTCAGGAGGCCCAGACCCGCCAGCGTACATGGTATGATCGGGGAGCCAGGGACCGTAGCTTTCAGGTCGGGCAGAAGGTACTAATTTTAAAACCTGTCCGACATGATAAGTTACAGGCCGCCTGGCAGGGCCCATATAAGGTGGTGGAGCAAAGATGCGATACCACCTATATTATCGGCCCCTGCACAGGGACTGGGGGGCGACGCATGCTCCATGTGAACATGCTGAAGCCCTACCACGAGCGTACTGAGGAGGTAACCGCCATCTGTGCCCCTAACACGGAAGAGTTTGACAGCTTACCCCTCCCCGATTTGCTGGGGGATGGGCAGCTGTCCGGAGATTTAGGGGAGGTTACGCTGGGAGATCGGCTGAGCCCACAGGAGCGGATCGAGGTACAGCAACTATTGGAAGAGAAACGCGACACATTCTCTAATGTACCTGGATACACGCCTCTGGCAACTCACCGGGTCGAGACCCCAGGGCAACTACCCATGCGCCAGACGCCATACCGCATTCCAGAAGCGGTACGGGCAAACATGCGTAAGGAGATCGACGAAATGCTCCAACTGGGGGTGATTGAACCCTCAGACAGTCCTTGGGCATCTCCTGTAGTCCTCGTACCAAAGCGAGACGGTACGACCCGCTTCTGCGTGGACTATAGGAGATTGAACGAGAAGACTGTATCTGACGCCTATCCGATGCCCCGGATAGACGAGTTACTGGACAGAATGGCCAGGGGCCAATACCTCACCACTATTGACTTGTGTAAAGGGTATTGGCAAATCCCCCTGGCCCCAGACGCCATCCCGAAGTCGGCCTTTGTCACCCCATTTGGCTTGTACCAGTTTAAGGTCATGCCATTTGGGATGAAAAACGCCCCAGCCACCTTCCAAAGGATGGTGGATCGACTCCTAGATGGATTCCAGGACTATACATGTGCCTACCTGGACGATATTGCTATTTTTAGCAATACGTGGCAGGAACACTTAGCTCACATCGGAGCTGTACTAGATAGGATAAGGGAAGCAGGTCTGACCTTGAAGCCGGCCAAGTGTAGTATCGGCATGGCTGAGGTACAATACCTGGGACATAGAGTAGGGTGCGGTAAACAAAAACCCGAACCCGCCAAAGTAGAGGCTGTAGCCCAGTGGCCCACCCCTAGGACTAAGACCCAGGTTTTAGCGTTTCTAGGGACAGCAGGGTATTACCGGAAGTTTGTTCCCAATTATAGCGCCCTGGCCAAACCCCTCACTGACCTGACCCGTAAGAACCTTCCCCGCCAAGTAAACTGGACCCCGGAGTGTGAGCAGGCATTCCAACAATTGAAAAATGCACTGATAAATGCCCCTGTCTTGGCAGCTCCCAATCCAACGAAACGTTTTCTTGTTCACACAGACGCTTCTATGTTTGGATTGGGGGCAGTACTGAGTCAAGTCGGGGCCGATGGCGGGGAACATCCAGTGGCTTACATCAGTCGCAAACTGTTACCTCGAGAAGTAAGCTACGCCGCCATCGAAAAGGAATGCCTGGCTGTGGTGTGGGCCCTAAAGAAGCTACAACCCTATTTATATGGACAGCCCTTTTCCTTGCTCACGGATCACAACCCGTTAGTCTGGCTGAACCGGGTGGCTGGAGACAACGCCAGGCTGCTGCGCTGGAGTTTGGCGCTACAGCCTTTTGACTTTAATATCCAGTACCGGCCGGGTAAGCAGAATGGAAATGCTGACGGGTTGTCAAGACAAACTGACTTAGAGAAATGATCCGTGAGCCCCCGGACATCCCCAAGCCGATCCGTGTTGGATCAGACTGTGTATGCCGGCTTGTGGGCAAGGGGGAGCAGTGTAGCGGATTGGTACCGGGCTGTCCCACGACATGTATGAGAATAAGTGTATTTGGTCATATGGCTGGTTTAATGTGTATGTACATGTATAGAAAGCATGGTATCCGGGTATAATGACAGTTAAATGTATGTAAAGAATTGTATTCCTCTAGTTGTTCGGTAGAATCATTCAAATAAAACAAGGGAATGAAACTACCGAACAACCAGACCACCCAGGAATGAGTGTGCCTCCAATTACCGTTTGCAACAATGTTGCAAACAGGTAATTGGCAATCAGTGCAGTGTGGTCTTTGTCCTCTGGGTGGCCGCCATTCGGGAAACAAACACGTGGCGGCGGCCATCTTAAACTACCGAACAGCGGTGTTTTGCCGTCGAGTGTCTGGAACTAAAATCGGACACTTGACTAGGCAAACACCGCTGAGACCTCTATACTTCCAGAAATTCGTATGGAAACTACCGAATGACCCGCCGTTCGGTAGAAAGAGCCCCATAAACAAGGGAATTCATTCAAACCCTCTCCAGGCTCTATAACACAGGCAATTCGCCTGTTTTCATTCCCTTGTTTGTGACCGACCGCAGGGCCAAAATGCATGGAACTGTTTTCGGATACTTTACCCATGCGGTCGGTCAAATCTTTGGAACCCCATATCTCACGAACCATTCATCCGAATGGGCTAATTTTTAAGTATGTTGGTCCCCCAGAATAGAGCTATCTGGGGATGTTGGATTTGTGGATGTACCCCAAGTATTTAGGGTACATCCAAAACTCGGGGAAAACTGTGTACACAATAAGGGGATTATGATGCTAGAGGAGGGGAGGAGATCTGTGGGAGGTTACTACTTAGAGATTGGATAATGTCTTAAGTGATAGAACCTCCTCCCTTGCATGGGAGAGGGCTTTATAAGGAACTGTGGAATAAAGCTTGTCAGACTACTCCTGAAACTGTGTGTCGTCCAGTTATTGGGATTGCGATGGGGATACTGCTGTATTACTTTACCTGCTGGAAACCTTGCCTGTGGACTTAACATCACCTTGTTCCTGAGCCTCACTGGAATCTCTAGTGGAGAATAGCTGTGCAAGATCGGCTCTCCGCTACAGTGTCTATGTGTATGGGTCAGTCTGTGGGTTTTTATGGGTCAGTCGGTGTGTGTGTCTGTGTGTGTGTGTATGGGTCAGTCTGTGTTGGGGGCCGTCTGTGTGTGTCTGTGTCTGTGTGTCTATAGGTCAGTCTATGTGGGGGGCAATAGTCTGTGTGTGTCTGTATAGTTCAGTCTGTGTAGGGGAAATGGCAGTCTATGTGTATGGGTCAGTCTGTGTATTTTATGGGTCAGTGTGTGTGTGTGTGTGTGTGTGTATGGGTCAGTCTGTGTGGAGGTGAAAGGCTGTGGGTTTGTAAGGGTCTGTCTGTGTAAGTGCTTGAGCTCCAAGAGCCTCTCATCCCATGACCTCCCCTGTACCCGATGAATAGGCAGCCTCACAATCACCACAGATCTGATTGTGCCACCCTCTCCCTGCAAGGTAAGATCAGGAAAAGGGGAATATTTTTATTTTTTATTTTTTAAACCATTATTAAAGTAAAAATTATATAGCCCTTCCCTATCCCATGCTCTACACCCCCTGAACACATTATACCACAGGCAGTGAACTCCCCACATACAGTACACTCCCACCCACACCCACCTACACTTTTGCATACACACAGTGCACCCCTTACACACTTCATTCCACACATCATCGCTTCACCCACGTACATACTTCATCACTTCATCACTTCATCCTCACATGCACTCACCCCCCCACACACATACAGACATATTTCACCCCATTACACACTGAATATCATACTGTCACGTATTAATCCGCTTATACAAATGTGGTTAATGACATTTACTGTCCACACATGAAAAGTTGTGCCGAGCAGCAACCTAATCCACAGAAGGGTTTATGCTGAGCAGCAATTATGCAAATGGGAACCTGGTAACTGACTTTGGGGGTCAAAGGCCGGTTACAGCCTATCAGATCTAGAGGAGGGGTATTTAGGCCCAGTTCTCACCTTGTCGTGGTTTCCCTTGTGGTTGTCTGAGAGCGCGTTATTTATTCTGGTATTCTGGTTATTTGACTTTGGCATTGTTTTTGACTTCCCTGTTTTCTGGTATCCCTGACTCCTGGCTTTTCCTTATCGTTGTGTCTCTTTCTGTATCCCTTGTAGTGATGTCGCGAACACTAAATTTTCGGTTCGCGAACGGCGAACGTGAACTTCCGCAAATGTTCGCAAACTGGCGAACGGGATAACCGCCATAGACTTCAAAGGGCAGGCGAATTTTAAAACCCACAGGGACTCTTTCTGGCCACAATAGTGAAAAGTTGTTTCAAGGGGACTAACACCTGGACTGTGGCATGCCGGAGGGGGATCCATGGCAAAACTCCCATGGAAATATACAGTGTATGCAGAGTCTGGTTTAAATCCATAAAGGGCATAAATCACCTAACATTCCTAAATCACGATGGATATGGATTGACACCTGACATATGACATATTGACACCTTGATATATGGATTGACACCTGTCCTCAGAGACCCTGATACACACTGACACAGAGCAGAATAGGGACTGTTCCCCCTACATAGGGTCACTTGGCAGATATGGATTGACACCTGTCCTCAGGGACTCTGATACACACTGACACGGAGCAGAATAGGGACTGTTCCCCCTACATAGGGTCACTTGGCAGATATGGATTGACACCTGTCCTCAGGGACCCTGATACACACTGACACAGAGCAGAATAGGGATTGTTCCCCCTACATAGGGTCACTTGGCAGAAATGGATTGACATCTGTCCTCAGAGACCCTGATACACACTGACACAGAGCAGAATAGGGACTGTTCCCCCTACATAGGGTCACTTGGCAGATATGGATTGACACCTGTCCTCAGAGACCCTGATACACACTGACACAGAGCAGAAAAGGGACTATTCCCCCTATATAGGGTCACTTGGCAGATATGGATTGACACCTGTCCTCAGGGACCCTGATACACACTGACACGGAGCAGAATAGGGACTGTTCCCCCTATATAGGGTCACTTGGCAGATATGGATTGACACCTGTCCTCAGGGACCCTGATACACACTGACACAGAGCAGAATAGGGACTGTTCCCCCTACATAGGGTCACTTGGCAGAAATGGATTGACACCTGTCCTCAGAGACCCTGATACACACTGACACAGAACAGAATAGGGACTGTTCCCCCTACATAGGGTCACTTGGCAGATATGGATTGACACCTGTCCTCAGAGACCCTGATACACACTGACACAGAGCAGAATAGGGACTGCCCCCCTACATAGGGTCACTTGGCAGATATGGATTGACACCTGTCCTCAGAGACCCTGATACACACTGACACAGAGCAGAATAGGGAATATTCACTAAATGCCAAACATTGTTAAACAGGGGAATATTCAGTAAATAAGGATAAGGGGGGTACCTACTGTCCTCCCCCATGGCCCCCATCCCTGCACATTGTGTGGGGGCCATAAATCACAATGGGGGGACCTACTGTGGGTGGGGGCCATACAAATAATGAGGTGGGGACCTACTGTATGATGTATCGATCAGGTAGTGTAAGGGTTACGCCCGCTTCACAGTGACAGACCAAACTTCCCGTTTAACGCACCGCAAACAACTGCAAACCGTTCATTTGCACAACCGCAAACTCCCCATTTGCACAAGGTTGCATACCAAGCTAGCCATGTCCCGTTCCTTGTCCTCACTGATGTCATTGAAGGTCTCTTCCTCCACCCAGCCACGTACAACAACAAGGGTCCCCGAAAGGTGACAACAAGCCCCCTGGGACGCCTGCTGTGTTTGGTCTTCCACCTCCTCAAAGCCACCTTCCTCCTCTGACTCCTCTTCTTCAGACTCCTCTCTCTGCTTTTCCTCTCTCTGCGTTATTATAAAGTGTGTTAAGTAGTACTATTCTTATCAGTTTAATCCCTGTTATGTGCCTTTTTTTGGTTTGGTTTTTGAAGCCACGGTGCAGCACCAAAGGCCCGAAAAATTAGGCATGTACACATGCCTGAAAAATTAGGTATTGTTGCAGCCGCTGCTGTAGCAGCGGCCAGAAAAATTGCTGTTTGTTTCCCAGGCAGAAAGTGCCCTAAAACAGTGTTCCCCAACCCCCGGGCCGCGGACCGGTACCGGTCCGTGGATCAAACGCTACCGGGCCACCCGAGGAACTTTAATTTCACTGTGGCGGCCGAGGCGCAGAGCATTGCGCCCTCCTGAGCCCGCCCATTGTGTTACAATAGCGAATGAAAATTCACTATTGTTACACTGATCCTCCTCCTGGCCAATCAGGGAGCGGGTCCACTGAGAGCATCATATTTGGTGGCTAACCGCATTGCTAAGGCTAAAAAGCCATTTACTATTGGTGAAGAATTGATCTTGCCCTTCACTAAAGACATTTGCCGTGAACTTCTAGGAGAGGCTGCTGTGGAAAAGGTAGCACATGTGCCATTGTCAGCTAGCACTGTGACTAGGCACATTGAGGAAATAGCCAAAGACATTGAGGCACAATTGTTGGAGAGGATTAATACATCACCGTGGTATGCACTCCAGGTTGACGAATCTACAGATATCGACATCAAGGCACTACTACTTGTTTATGTGCGGTATCTATATCAGGAGGATGTGCATGAGGATTTGTTATGTGCACTATCTTTGCCAACCAACACCACAGGAGCAGAACTGTTCAAGTCACTGGATGGTTATATATCAGGAAAACTGAAATGGTCCTTTTGTGTCAGCATATGCACAGACGTAGCTGCAGCCATGACCGGACGACTGTCTGGTTTAACTGCTCGGATTAAGGACGTTGCACCTAAGAGTGAATATACGCATTGTCTCATTCACAGGGAAATGCTGGCAAGCTGAAAAATTTCACCGGAATTTAACAGCGTATTGATGGATGTCGTTAAAGTTATTAACCACATCAAAGCACACGCACTTAACTCGCGCCTGTTTGAGTAGCTTTGTGAGGAGATGGACGCAGAGTACAGATGCCTTCTCTTATACACAGAAATAAGATGGTTATCCAGAGGAAAATCGCTAACCAGAGTATTTGAATTACGAGAGCCATTGCAAAGATTTCTCTCAGAAAAGAAGTCACCGCTGGCAGCACATTTCAGTATATATACAATATATGTCTTACATGTAATTTCATCTGCCATCAGAGCTCCACATTTAGCCCCTTCAACAACTCCGATGTCACTTTTTCAATTCTATCCGAAATCACTTGTAACACCTCATTCGTAGTGTATCTACTAACTTGGCCGTGTGGGCGTCAATATGTGGGCCAAACCACAAGACCCCTTAAATGTAGATTTCGTGAGCATAGAACAGCCATCATCCGTAATGACACCAGGTCTGCAGTAGCCCGTCATTTTTCCATCTTTTCATGACAATAATCCATCGGGTATACAGCTCATGGGGATAGCTCAGATTCCCCTCTACCAAGATGAGGCAAGGAGGAAGAGAGAACTGATTAAGTCAGAGTCAGTTTGGATTTTTAAGCTTAACACCATGACACCAAACGGTTTGAATGAAGAGCTAGAACTCTTCTGAATTATCCAGTTTCACTTTTCTCTTTTGCCTCAAGGGGGATCTGTATCTATATTATTTTTGGGTGTTTTTCATATTTTAGTTTTTTTGGGGCCAATCATATTCCCATCTACTTCATCACTATATAGACATGTTTTTTGTCACTGGTAGTGACGCTTTAAGATCACCTATGCTCTTTCTCTATAATCTTTTTGTTTTATGGGGATTAAGTACGCCATTCTGCTTGAGTTGTGCTCAGGTCCATGTCCAGAGGGTATAACCATTTCCTTATTTACAGTGTTAAAGTGAGTATCATTCTTAGGCCACTGATATTGAACCCTAAGTTCTATTAGAGGGTTTTAAATTATAATCTGTAACAATTAAGTCTGTCCCTTTAAATAGTGATGTGTTCGATCACCTATGCACATGTATATATATTGTGTGTGTTTTGTTTAATATCCTGTGTAGTTATTTATATTTTTTAGCCTAACTGTCATTTATTATTAATTTGTGTCTGAGTAAAGTGTATTTTCACCTCTCATTCACATCTATTATTAGTATTCTGTGTTATTATGTTAAGTTTATTTGATTAATTGTTTTAGTGCAGGGGGTTTTTCTTCCCTCAGCTGTCTAATTACTCCACTACTTTGGAGGTATTTAAATCAAGTTGTCTTGCAGCTATTCAGTCTTGAGAAAGTCCCGTGGGCGGGACGAAACGCGTAGACGTAACTGCATGTGTTGCTGGTCCCGCTTGATCCTTTTCGGCTGCCTTTTATTGTTGATTTAATCTATTTTTTATTCATTTTTTATTTTTAATTTCTTGTGCCTCTTACCACATATTTTTCGTTGAGGTGAGTGAGGGGTGTTGTGCCTATAGACTCCTGACACTGGGAAGTTGAGGACTGGCGGATATACATCCAAGGCTGCTTTATCTATATTATACCGCGGTCTTTTGAGAAGATACCGACCGCGGTATATATCTCCTACTTGTGAGTGATTTACCAGGTGTGTGGGTGGGTGGTCTGCCGCAACTTTCACCGCGGTCTTTTTTGAAGATCCCGACCGCGGTGCATATCATCGTTTCTCGACAGATCCCTTTTGAAATGGGTCGGATGCTGGCGGCATAGATCTCCCTCTCACCCCCCCTTTTTTGTTTTTTTTTCTTCCATTACCTCGGTGGGGTTTATTTACTTTTTATATATTTTCTATATATTTGTTACTCTTCAATTGTTTATAGATACTGTTTTTTGTGGTTGCTTTTTTATGTTATTATTTGATCATTTGGGCAGCTGTTTTGATACTTTATTTTACACTTTGTACCCACAATATAGAGTCAGGTGATACATTATTTACATTCCACTCTGTAATGTATCACATATTCACAATAGAGAGTTCATTGGTACATCATTTATTATATTGGGTCCTTGCACACATTGTGATTTTTTATTCATTTAATGTTTCCCTTGATTTATTTTAAATATATTTATTGTATAGGAGTTGTATCTCAATAAATATAGTAATTATATTTTTTCAAACATCTATTCCTGAGCGCACATACTTTTTTTATATTCTTTTGAGCTACCACTCAATTTTAGACGCTTGTGAATGTATGTAGCTGCCAGCTCTTAATATTTGTTGTTTAATACACCTTGTATCCATTTTTCTACTCAGCACATTTCAGTGACAAGGTATGGGTCGCAAAACTGGCTTACCTGTATGACATATTCAGCCTGCTCAATGAACTCAATCTGGGCCGTCAGGGGAAAATGACAACTGTTTTCAAGTTGTCAGACAAAGTAGCTGCATTTAAAGCCAAACTGGAGTTGTGGGGACGGCGCGTGAGCAGAGGCATTTTGGACATGTTTCGGACATGTTTAGGACATTTTTTTGTCGAATGTATCGCCCAGTGTCAGTCCCTTCGGGATCCATCCCTCATTCATCTTAATAAAGGTGAGGTAATCTAGACTTTTTTGACCTAGGCGACTTCTCTTCTCAGTGACAATACCTCCTGCTGCACTGAAGGTCCTTTCAGACAGGACACTTGAAGCGGGGCAGGCCAGAAGTTCTATCGCAAATTGGGATAGCTCAGGCCACAGGTCAAGCCTGCACACCCAGTAGTCAAGGGGTTCATCGCTCCTCAGAGTGTCGATATCTGCAGATAAGGCGAGGTAGTCTGCTACCTGTCGGTCGAGTCGTTCTCTGAGGGTGGATCCCGAAGGGCTGTAGCGATGCGTAGGACTTAAAAAGCTCCGCATGTCCTCCATCAACAACACGTCTGTAAAGCGTCCTGTCCTTGCCGGCGTGGTCATAGGAGGAGGAGGATGACTTCCACCTCTTCCCCTGTTAGATTCCCGTTGTGCTGTGACATCACCCTTATACGCTGTGTAAAGCATACTTTTTAATTAATTTTGCAAATGCTGCATCCTTTCCGACTTGTTGTAATTTGGTAACATTTCAGCCACTTTCTGCTTATACCGGGGGTCTAGTAGCGTGGACACCCAGTACAGGTCGTTCTCCTTCACCCTTTTTATACGAGGGTCCCTCAACAGACACGACAGCATGAAAGACCCCATTTGCACAAGGTTGGATGCCGAGCTACTCATTTCCCGTTCCTCCTCCTCAGTGATCTCAATGAAGGTATGTTCTTCACCCCCCCCGCCACGTACAACACCACGGGTACCAGATAGGTGACAATGAGCACCCTGGGATGCCTGTTGTGGTTGGTCTTCCTCCTCCTCCTCAAAGCCACATTCCTCCTCTGACTCCTCTTCCTCACAATCCTCTTCCAGCGTTGCCGCAGGTCCAGCATGCGATGCTGATAAGGCTGTTTCTGGTGGTGATGGTGACCACAACTCTTCCTCTTGCTCTTCACGCTCATCTACGGCCTGATCCAGCACTCTTCGCAGGGCACGCTCCAGGAAGAAAACAAATGGTATGATGTCGCTGATGGTGCCTTCGGTGTGACTGACTAGGTTTGTCACCTCCTCAAAAGGACGCATGAGCCTACAGGCATTGCGCATGAGCGTCCAGTAACGTGGCAAAAAAATTCCCAGAGGCTGTCCTAGCACCCCGGTCATACAAATATTAATTAACGGCTTTTTCTTGTTGGAGCAGGCGGTCGAACATTAGGAGTGCTGAATTCCAACGTGTCGGGCTGTCGCAAATCAAGCGCCTCAATGGCATGTTGTTTCGCTGCTACTGATGTAGAATTATTAAAAAAACCTGTATTGAATTTTTGTACTAATTTGTACTAACTCCATTTTAACTTCACTTCATGACAGATTCTCCATTTTAACTACATTACATGACAGAATTTCCTAACAGCATTTAGTATAATGAATAGAGACTGTATTTTCTAGAAGGACATGACTAACACCGGACTTATTGAGTTCCTGTAACATGTAACAAAGTATAGCCAAGGCCATGAGAGAGCTGTTCTAATGAAATGTTCTTTCATAAAAAAGAACACTGAACCTAATCACGAGTCTGACATCACTAACTACCCAAAATGACGCCCAAGCCCCCCTTCCCACCAAGTAAGCCTTGTGCTGGGTAAGATGGCGCTTGAGCCATCTGTCCACACCCGTGTCCAGAATAACGCCACCTCCCGGTGGGAGGACACCTAGCTAACCACTTAGTTCTTGAGCCAATTAATAATATTGATGGGTGGACATTGACATAACCACTTAACACTTAATCCAATTAATGATGTTTATTTACTGCTATCTTGATATTCAATGATGATGTAATTTTGCTCTTATAAGGGTCTGCGAGCCCGCTTTTAATCAGATGCCATTACATTTTCTCGAAGTGCTTTTAACCTGAACTCCGTGTGTCAGTGTGAACTTACTTCTGCGTATACGCAATTTAATCATCTCAGATTTGGACAGGAACAGATAGACATTTAAACATATTTGTTTATTTCTAAATTAATCTACATCAATTTGGCGCCCAACGTGCGGCACCGGGCTATGGCCTCTGGCCGGTAAGCCGTCCTAAGGAAGACGCTGTTGGACGGAGGAATCCTGGGGGAAGGATAAGAGACTGATCACCTCTGAATACACGGTAGAGACTACTGCAGAGCCTATCCGGTATGTTCCAGCCCCTTTGATTGACCCTTCCAAGTGTCTGTGACTGCTACCGGGAGGACATCAAAGACAGGTAATATCTTGCCCGGTGTCTTATTGTTGTTACCCACCTGTTTACCTGCATTTAGTCTATCTGTTGCCTGGGTGTGTTTGTATTGGCCTGTCTCTAGCTTAAGTGCCCGGGTAGAGTGTTTATCTGTATACCCCTTTTGGGATAAAGGGGGGTGGACCTGTGGTAGTTTGCCTGGGGGTCCTCTGTTTGTCTGTTTACCCCTTTTGGGATAAAGGTGTCAGGGTACCTGTTGTCTCTACCTCAGAGGAGGTGAGATACTGAGAATTCCGTTCTCTCAGAGGAACTGACTCGCTCGTTCCTCGCGGTCGTTTCGGCCGTTTACACGCCGGACGCCTCTGATCCGCCTCCTTTTATGACGCGGCTCTAGTAGCCGACGTCATGACGATTTGCCGTTCAGACCTGTCAATCAGTCCTGAGCTCTAATCAGGATTCGTCGGGGGTGTGATCATCTATCTGGAACCAGGGTATATAATGAGGTTTTGTGTATTGGTTCATTGCCCTGTCGTGGTTCTAGCTAGTCTAGTCACTCAGCGCTCTTACCTCTGTTTTACTCTTTGGTTCTGTTCCGGCTTGTTTATTCTACTCTGCTTACCTCTGTTACCCTTTTGACCCGGCTTGTCTCTCGTTTACCTGCTCTCTCGTTCCCTCGACCTCGGCTTGTCTCTAGACCATTCTTTGCTTACTCCTTACGTTAGTCCGGCCATTCTAAGGTGCGGTATACGTACCTACTACCTGTTTGTACTCTGCGTGTTGGATCCCTGTCCCGATCCTGACAAAAGGGGGGTGGACCTGTGGGTGTTTGCCTGGGGGTCCTCTGTTGCCTGTTTACTCCTTTTAGGAGCCACGTGGCTGTGGCTGTAGGGAAAAAGGGGGGTGGACCTGTGGAAGTTTTCCTGGGGGTCTTCTTTGCCTGCTTACCTCTTTTAGGTGCTGGGTAGCTGCAGCAGTAAGGAAAAAGAGGTGGGGGGATCTGTGGAGGGGTGTAGACTCACTGTTTCCTGGGGATTCCCTCTGGTGTCACTTTGATAGCCTAGCTAGCCTCATTGTGCACATAGCTCTGCTTGCAGAGAGGTGGTACCCTCCAGCTTCGAGCGCTGAGGCTGGTGGCATTCCAATTTTATTTGTGGTGCGTGGATTCGGGCAGGCATTGCTGTCTCCATCACCACGGGGTAGTGAGACTTACGGGTGGGTCCGTAGGGGCGCTACGAGGGTGAGGATAGTGGTGGCCACACTTAGTGGACTACTGTAACGAGGGAGGCATATGGATTTCGGACCGGTGTTAGCTGTTATCCTTGGCCGCTGGTAGTGAGACTTGAGGAAGTCATTCTCCGAGCGGGGACACTACGAGGTTGAGGGAGGTGACTTTGGTCACATGAGTAAAGGAAAGGGATTACTGTTGAATTTATTTGAACTGTGATGCATGCACTGTATTTCAATTGAATTGTTGTTTTAATTGGGAGTCATTCAAACTCCTGTGTCTGTCTCTACTTTCACTTTACTTTTACTTTTTTTTTACTCTACTTCCTGTGTTATTTACACTTTCCACTCCTATTTCTCTTGTGAGAGAAGTGATTGGTCACACACTTCTCACCTCGCTCCAATCCGTGGCTACCTTGGGTAAGCGGAAATTAGTGACTAGTATACGTTTTGGGAAGACGCACTTGGGGGGACCCACCCTTCCGAGTGGCAGTCGAGCATTGTAGACGCTCTGTTTCATTTTCCTTTCCCTATATCTGGGACGCCTTTTATAGGGGGATATGGGACAGGGATTGGGTAAGCCCGGTAAGGGCTGGTTAGCGTGTGATCTAGTTGAAGATAGAGAGGGTGAAGAGATGGTTAAGGGAGTTGAAAAGATTGCTAAAGTGTGTAAAATTGCTGTGCCTTCATGTGGTAGATTGCAGCCAGAAAGCTGGCGTAGATTACTGACAGAGAAGAAAGGCAATCTTACAGATAATGATTTATTACGTACTGCAGAAGCATGGTATAGAATAGCAAAGGCTATTCAACAGGAAGGTTGGGTTGAGGAAGAAATAGATCACAAAGGTGTAAAATTGTTTGTGTATCATAATGATTATGTTGCTGGGGCATTCCCTCAGCCAGCGCCCCAAAATGGCGCCCAGGGGATGTCCATTCACAAGGTTCGGTCAGCAATAAATGACAGCCAGCTGACCATGTCCCCCACTCCCAATCCTCCCAACACCCATCCCGTCATTTCCCCTGTTTGTCCGGTCCTGAATTCTGATGGATCATTATTTTCCCCATCATCATCCCAAACATTCCCATCATCCTCATCCATCCCTGCACTACCTTCTCTGCCTAATCCTAACATTTCATCCGCCATTCCTTCCCTACGCTCTCTCTCCGTCAATAATCCTACCCTCCCACTTGCATCCACCCAGTTCTCTAACCCCTTCTCACCTGCTACTGTCAATCCCACTACACCCACTCCGGTCCCTCCTACTACACCCGCCTCTGCTAATCTCTCTCCGTTCTCTCCCCTTCCCACTCCTCCCACAGCCCAAGTTCCCACCCCTTCAGCTTCATTTCCGTACCCCGGATGTCCCACCTCCTTCCCTAATCCCTGCCCAACTAACCCGCCCTCCCCAGGTTCCGCCCAAACCCCTACCCAGATGGCCTGGCCCTACCCCTTCCCCTACCCCATGGCCCTGCCCTATCCAAACCAAGCCTACTTCCTTTCCCAAGCCACTCCCCAGACCCCGGTCACGCCCAATCCGGCACAGTCTGCCCCGGATGTGCCCACATCCAACATGGCCGCCGCTTCCTCCCTTAACCCTAACGCAGCTTCCTTTCACGCCTCCAATATGGCGGCCCCCAGTCATCCAGCACCACTAATGCCGGTACTTCCCCGTGACTACTCACCCCAAGGTCATAATCCACTGGCCACCCCAGCATCTGGGATTCCCTCATTTCCCCCGGTTCTGACACCTCAAACGGCCCCATTACTCAGAGGGGTCCAGGTCACAGACGAAGATGAGTATGAGGAGGGATCCCAGGGCTCACAGGATGCCACGGGGCCCCTGCCCCGCCGTTCCCTCGATGATCCTTTCGGGCATACAGGCCGGGGGGATCGGGCCCCTCCTAAATATGTAGCTTTTAACCCTACTCAGGCTAGTGCCCTGATGAAATCACTCCCTGACCCAGAAAAGCAACCTATGCCTTTTTACCGAGGGATAGTTCAGATTCAAAAGACTTATTCCGCAGCATGGCGTGATTTACTGAGCATTTGTGCTATTAAAGCCGGAGATGCATACTGGCCCAGCATAGCCCGCCACCTCAGTACAGATCTGCTTATAAGTGACACTGATTACCCCTCCGGAGTAACTTTTTGCAACCAACTAAAAGAGTGGGCTAAGGACAAACTTGCTGATCAGGCTGCTGGCCTTACTGATATTGTACAGGAAAAAGGAGAATCAGTGGAAAAGTTTCATGCAAGACTGTTTCAATTGTTTACAGATTTGGTATTTGATCTGACAGACAAGATCCATTCTCAAATGCTGTCCGGTGCATTTGTCCAAGGTGTAAAAGACTCCATACGAAAGGGAATCATTGCTGCACGCCCTGAATATAAAGTAGTCCCTCTGGATACCTTACTCCTAGTTGCTAGGGGTCTGGAATCTGCCCAAACTCCTAGAAGGCCCAATTCAGCTCCTCTCATGGTGTCTCGCCCCGGACCTGTCCCAAAAGGCACCAAACCCGAGGATGGATTTTGCTTTAATTGCAAAGCTAAAGGACACTTCAAAAATGATTGCCCAGAACCCAAGAAAGTGTCCAAGCCTGCTCCTGGTCCCAAGGCCTCAAAGACAGTTCCAATTGTAGAGGAACCAGATGATTAGGAAATTGGCAAGCCTGTGTCATTAACCCCTGTCATGGCAGTGTCTACAGGGGATAATGGGGGGGCCACTTGCCACTGTGACTCTACCAATTGAAGGAAAACCTACTACATTTCTTGTTGACACAGGTGCAGCCCGAAGTGTTCTACGAGAACAAGACCTGCCAGACCCATCATTTCTGTCAAATATTGATGTCTCTTGTGTAGGAGTGGATGGCCAAGACACAGTCCTTTAACAACTCCATTACGAGTTGGCAACTACCCTAGCTTGCTTGCTCGTTTTGTGGTATCCTCCACATGCCCCATTAACCTGTTAGGCGCTGATGTCCTCTCACGCCTGCAGGCATCTATCATTTTCACTCCAGATGGACAAGTAGAGTTATCTACACCTCTGTCTGTGTCAGACACCTCAGCCTTGTGCTCCCTGCCTTTGATGCTCCATTTAGAAGAACCCCATGGGGAAGCAAAGGAACTGAGGTCCAATTTCCCTGATTCACTGAAGACACAAGTACCTGCAAAATTGTGGTCCTCAGGCCCAGAGGACATAGGTCACCTAAAGGTTCCACCTGTGGTGGTGAAACTCATTCCAGGAGCAAAGCTACCAAGGAAACCACAATATCCTTTAAAACCAGCCCAAGCTGCAGCTATTTCAATTCAAATCAAAGCACTCTTGGAGAAGGGTGCTCTCGTGAAATGTGAATCAAAGTGCAACACCCCATTGTTTCCTGTGAAGAAGAAGACTCCAAAAGGTGAACCAGAGAAGTACAGAATGGTCCAGGATCTCCGTGCAGTGAATGAAGCCACAGTCCTGGACACCCCAATTGTGCCAAACCCACACACTCTGCTCTCTGGGGTCCCACCTTCTGCAAAATACTTCACAGTCATTGATCTGGCCAATGCCTTCTTCAGTGTACCCCTGGATCCAATCTGCCAATACCTGTTTGCCTTCACACATGAAATGCAACAGTATACATGGACTGTCATGCCCCAAGGGGCACAGAACTCTCCAAGTCAATTTGCAAAGGCCATGTGCTCAATCCTTGATCCATGGCAAGCAGACCATCCAAAAGTTGTCCTGATCCAGTATGTGGATGATTTGCTGCTCTGTGGAGATGACATACCCACAACAGAAGAATGTTCAATTAATCTCCTTTGCTATCTAGCAGACCAAGGATGCAAAGCTTCACTTCTCAAGCTTCAATTTTGTCAACCTACTGTCTTCCTTGGTCATTGTCTATCCCAAGGTACTAGACATCTCACCCGTGACCGAGTTAGAGCAGTACTGGAAATTCCACCTCCAAGGACTTCAAAATCTCTACATGCCTTCTTAGGCCTCATTTCCTACTGCCGAGCATGGATCCCAGAAGCCTCTCTGCTCATGCAACCACTCTATGATGCACTCAAATCAGACCCATTCTGCCTGACCAATGAGGCACTGGATAATTTCAATACACTAAAACGTGCCATTGCATCTGCTCCTGCTCTAGGCCTACCAGACTATACCAAACCCTTCAAGTTATTTGTCTCTGAAAGACAAGGCCATGCCACAGGAGTCCTTACTCAAACAAATGAATTAAGAGGCCGTCAAAGGCCTATTGGATTTTTCTCCTGCCAGCTGGATATTGTGGCCAGAGGGACCCCTTCTTGCCTTCGGGCCGTTTTTGCAGCAAGATAACTTATTGAAAAAACTGCAGACCTGGTCCTTGGCCACCCTCTAGTTGTCTTGGCCCCTCATGACATTTCTGCCATCATTAACCAAGTACAACTCAAGCATGTGTCTCCTGCGAGGCACCTACGTCTTCAATGTCATCTCCTGTTACCTGACAACATTACCATACAAAGATGTCAAGTTCTCAATCCGTCCACTCTCCTCCCACTACCTGAGGGGGGTATCCACTATGGATTCATCATGGATGAAACCTACATCTACCTTTTTACTGGTACCATCAAGAAAATGCATCCTGATTTATCCTTTCATGATGGACAAACACCTCTCTGCGAGGGAGCAGGATATGCCTTCTGTACCATGTGGTACAAACCAAACATCAGTCCTGAACCTTGCTATGAAGATGAACTCTACCATTGGGTGGAAGTGAAACTCACTGCACAAGACTTTTACTGTGACTCTGAAGGCAACAGCATGGTCTTGATTCAACTACCTTCAGAACTCAAATACTTGTACCGTCATTGGGATACTGCCATTCCACATGTCCCTGTCACCAAGTTGAAAACAAAATCATGGAATGATCTTGGGCCCATGGCAAAATTATGGGCCACCATGGATGAATCACAGCTACAGGAAAATGGCATTGTCAAAAACCCAACAACTGACCATCTTGAGGCATGGCCACGCCACGCCACTGCCGAATCCGGGATGAGGAATAGTACCTGGGGAGCTGGGGGGGTGCCGTTGATGTGGAGCAAGATGCAGCAGCAGAAGAGGACTCTGCCGAGGAGGTTATGGAAGAGGATGGAGTAGGAGGAGTAGAGGAGGTGGCAGCAGGCCTGTCTGCAAGTCGTGGCGGTGTCACCAACTCCTCTGCAGAGCCACGCATTCCATGCTTGGCAGCCATCAGCAGGTTTACCTAATGTGCAGTGTAGGTGATATACCTGCCCTGACCATGCTTTGCAGACCAGGTATCAGTGGTCAGATGGACCCTTACCCCAACACTGTGTGCCAGACATGCCATTACTTCCTTTTGCACAATCGAGTACAGGTTGGGGATTGCCGTTTGGATATTTCGTCTGGATATTTTGTCCCAATAGCTACAAATTTTTTGAATGCCTCAGACTCCACCAGCTTGTATGGTAAAAGCTGGCGGGCTAATAGTACAGACAAGCCAGCTGTCAGACGCCGGGCAAGGGGGTGACTTTGTGACATTGGCTTCTTACTCTCAAACATGTCCTTGACAGACACCTGACTGTGGGCAGATGAACAGGAACTGCTCAAGGCGAGAGACGGAGTGGCGGATGGTTGAGAGGAGGCAAGGAGGACAGCAGTGGTTGACGTGGCTGAAGATGCTGGACCAGGAGGAGGATGGCGGCTTAGAGTTTGCGTGCTGCTTGTACTCATGTGTTGATCCCATAGGCGTTTGTGATGTGCGATCATGTGCCTACGCAAAGCAGTTGTATCTAGGTGGGTGTTGGACTTCCCACGACTCAGTTTCTTTTGGCACAGGTTGCAAATGGCATCGCTGTTGTCAGAGGCAGACACACAAACAAAATTCCACACTGCTGAGCACTGCAATGACGGCATTCTGGTGGTGGACACAGCATGCGTTGATTGGCGTGCTGTCGGGCTGACCCCGGGTGCCGATGCATGCTGTCTGACTGTGCCACTAGCTCCTTGCGACGACCTCCCCCTGCTTCCAACTCGTCTCCTCCTCCTCTCTGTCTCCCCATCTGAACTTTTGCCCTGTTCTTCTTCTTGCCGAGCAGGCACCCACGTGACATCCATGGACGCATCGTCATCATCAATCGCTTCACTTGTATCTGACAACTCAGCAAAGGAAGCAGCAGCGGGTACAACATCATCATCACACCGTACGTCCATGTGTGCAATGCTGCCTGACTGAGACATATCCCTGTTATCTACATCCTCTGTCAATAATGGTTGCGCATCACTCATTTCTTCAAACGGATGTGTAAATAACTCCTCTGACATACCAAGTGAAGCGGCTGTGGTGCTAGTGTTGGTGGTGGCGGCAGGCGGGTGAGTAGTATTTTGAGAGGTGCCCGAAGCCAAGCTGGAGGAGGGTGCTGCGTCAAGGTTCCGAGCGGAAGCTGTAGAAGATTGGGTGTCCTGTATTAGCCAGTTAACTATGTCCTCAGAACTTTTCAAGTTCAGGGTACGTGGCCTCTGAAAACTGGGCATTATTCTAGGGCAAAAGGGAATCACAGCACCACGACCACGAACACGACGGCCCCTGCGGGGTGGCCTGCCTCTGCCTGTCATTTTTTTTTCGATTAGTGGTAATATGCGTGCAAGCTACTGTGACACCAGATATGAGTGGCACTGTGAACTGTCAGAGGTTGGCAGAGTACACGTTGTAGGCCTGACACACAGACGCTTGGAGACAACTAACTGCTATTCAATCTATAACAGTGAAAAAAGTTTTTGGGTTTTAAATGCACGCTATTGTGACACCAGATATGAGTGGCACTGTGAACTGGCAAAGGTTGGCAGAGTACACGTTGTAGGCCTGACACACAGACGCTTGGAGACAACTAACTGCTATTCAATCTATTACAGTGAAAAAAAATTTTGGGTTTTAAATGCACGCTATTGTGACACCAGATATGAGTGGCAATGTGAACTGGCAAAGGTTGGCAGAGTACACATTGTAGGACTGACACACAGACGCTTGGAGACAACTAACTGCTAATCAATCTATAACAGTGAAAAAAGTTTTTGGGTTTTAAATGCATGCTATTGTGACATCAGATATGAGTGGCACTGTGAACTGGCAAAGGTTGGCAGAGTACACGTTGTAGGCCTGACACACAGATGCTTGGAGAAAACTAACTGCTATTCAATCTATTACAGTGAAATGTTTTTATTTTTTTTTAAATGCAAGCTATTGTGACACCAGTGAGTGAGTGGTGGCACTGGGCAAGTGGGCACAGTATCCACTGGGAGCCTGACACAGAAGCTGGCAGGCAGGCAACTGCAATTACATTACACAAAAAAAAAAAAAACAGACTGATGTTCTAGCCCTAAAAAGGGCTTTTTGGGGTGCTGTCCTTACAGCAGAGATCAGATGAGTCCTTCAGGACTGTAGTGGACACTGTATACACTAACCTAGCTATCCATTTCCCTATCAAATCAACAGCAGCTACACTTTCCCTCCTCTCACTAAGCATGCAGCTTCAGAATTAATCTAAAATGGATGCTGTCCAGGAGGTGGGAGGGTCTGCTAGGGAGGGTGTGCTGCCGATTGGCTGGAATGTGTCTGCTGACTGTGAGGCACAGGTTCAAAGTTTACTCAATAGACAAATAGGGGCGGATCGAACCATGCATATGTTCGCCCGCCGTGGCGAACGCGAACACGCTATGTTCGCCAGGAACTATTCACCAGCGAACCGTTCGGTACATCACTAATCCCTTGATCTCGGCTATTCCTGACTATTCTTTGGTACGTTAGTCCGGCCATTCTAAGGTCCGGTATTCGTTACCTATCAGTCCTCTGTGTTACACAATTCTACTTGCTGGATCATACTGTAATCCTGACACATACATATATATATATATATATATATATATATATATATATATATGTAAAACAGGAGCACTCGCTTGGATTTTCCAATAATTTATTATAAAGTGTTCATCAACCTTAGATCAACGTTTTGACCCTTCAGGGTCTTTATCAAGATAAAGACCCTGCAGGGTCGAAACGTTGATCTAAGGTTGATGAACACTTTATAATACTGTAAAGGATCCTGTTATCTCTGTAGTACCGATCCTTGCAGCTTCTCCCGAACTCCCAGTAGAATAATAATGAAGTAGTGATTATAGCTCCCAATTCCCCCAAACATGAGTCGAGACTTCATGAAGGGGTAAAACGATCTGATTTATTGATTGCCAAACTCAGCCTTTTATGATGGTCTCCCAGCAAGGAAACTCCCACAGGGGACCTTGTGGAAAACTGTGACAAAATATACCAAACCAATCAGTTTACAGTACAATTATTAAACACACCCACAGTAACAGTGCAACCCCTCCTCTCTATCCTGGAGATAATTAACTTAAGTGGTTAGATAGAACCTAATTATCTCCAGGTAGAGAAAACATGTCCTTTTTACATTTTGACAAAACTGTAGTAAAATCCATAACTCATATTTGGCTGAACGTAGTCTCCATGTTCCACATACCCCCAGATAGCTTGGATCTGAGCGCACAATATAGACGAATAGCGCTCAGATCCCACGAATACAGTTCTCAATATCGTCGAGTAAAGTTTTTAGTTCCCCGGTTGTTCAGGAAATTGGCTCCGAAAAGAGTTCCATAACTGCAGCTACCTGGGGTCGGTCTAGCTCGTATAATAGGAAAGTCCCGAACGGTAAAGTGTTCGGGAGTTATTAACCGAATGGACAGGGACTTGGTGCGCTTCAGCGGTGTGCGGCTAAATAAGTGTCCGAAAACAGTTCCAGAGGGTCGACGACCATCTACCGCTGAGCGGTCGACGATTTTAAAATGGCGACCGCCACATGTTTGGCAAACAAACGCGGACCACCAAGCCTTTCATCAATTACCTTGCGGTTAACCGCAAGGTCTGGGTGGTAAATGAGCTGCACACGATCCTGTTGGGAGGTCAGGTGGTTCGGGAGTTTGTTTGGCTCTTTTACAAATACACGAACTAGCCAAACACACGAATATTTAGACGAAATGCTGTTTCCCTGAATCTGTCCAAACAGGGATTTCTTCACAAATACATTATTGGAAAATCCAAGCGAGTGCTCCTGTTTTACTTTGTTTATCTATTGGCCTGGAGGCACCCGGGTAATATTGTTTTGATTTATTTGTTTTGGGTTGAGTGCCAGAGTCTGGACTTATATTTATATGACACACACAGTGACACACACACAAACCCATTTTCTCAGGCACTCACAAATTGCTATTTTTATCTTTGTTTAAATCTAGTTTCCCTCTGCTCCCCTGCGCACTCTCTCTAGTGATGCCGGGGCCGCAGTGACGTCATGTCACTAAAGAGCACGCGAGGGAGCAGAGAAGAACTGCAGGAAGGTTACTGCTCCCTTGCGCGCCGTCTCCATGCTCCTAGTGGTGACCAGCTTTAAAGCTCCCTGCAGTTGCCGCCTTCAATGTTTCCATTTCGGCTTAGCAAGGTGCTGACAAATCCCAGATGCTATTTCGAAATTTCTAGATTTGTCGAGCACTGTGTATGTATGTGTGTGGATATGTGTGAGGGGTGTACTTTTGTGAGATACTGTATGTGTGTGTGTGTATGTATATATATATACATACACACACACACATACAGTATCTCACAAAAGTACACCCCTCACATTTTTGTAAATATTTTATTATATCTTTTCATGTGACAACACTGAAGAAATGACACTCTGCTCAATGTAAAGTAGTAAGTGTACTGCCCGTATAACAGTGTACATTTGTTGTCCCCTCAAAAAAACACACAGCCATTAATGTTTAAACCATATCAGAGTTTCATTTCTTCAGTGTTGTCACATTAAAAATATAATAAAATATTTTAAAAATGTGAGGGGTGTACTTACTTTTGTGAGATACTGTATATATACATGTTTTATAACTGCCCCCCCCCCCCCCACACACACACACCACACCACCTTTGTCACTGGCCCCTCATGTGCCCCCTAAATATGAATCCTGGATATGCCCTTGACTATAGTGTCACTTTAAAGCATACATAACTGCACACAATCATTAATACATCTAAATCTGGAGAGAATATAGAATCATATTATCAAAGGGATCTGGAGATATCATAAACCATAAGAACAAATGTTGAATTACACTGATGTATTGAGAAAGATATTTTTATGCTGAAACGTTGGGAATAGGGTCATAGACATTGTATACGGCTCTCTGTTTAGACTTTTGTTAATCAAGTGAGCTGTAACATGTGTTATTGTATAGCCTATGTCACTGAATAGTAGATATTATTCTTAATTTATTTCCTATCCCCTGATTCATAGTTATGAATGTAATGTATTCCAAAATTTTAATAAATGTACCTTAAATTGAAGTATCCTGTGCTCCATAGCGTTAAGTGTCACACAGTGTAATGTGGTTTTTATGACGTGGTAAGAAATGTCTGTAACCTATTGTCTACCAAGTGCTTATACTTAATATTCTCAGTACAATTTTATTCATAATTTATTAATTTGACATAGATGTAAATCAGCTTCACGCTAGTATACTTCACCCAAGAAAAATGTGATGTACACAGACATAATTTTTGGTAAAATACATTGTTTGTCAATTAAATAAAATGCAGAACTTACAATACAAACTCTCTCTCTTCATTTTAAAATCACATTAGTTACAAGACAATTACATTTCTTCAATTCTCACCTTTGTTCATTGTTAATATTCTTTCAAACGCTGTTTCATTCTCTGAGGACACAAATTACAGAGGCAGGATGAAATCACACAGAAAGTAAAATTTTTATGATTTGTCTCCCACCCTATGGCTTGAACTCACTGAAGAATATCCAAAGCCTCAAGTTAAGATTGTTGGTTCTGCTTTTCAAATGATTTAATATTGGTGGATATATTTTTTTTAATGTTTTGTCTTTATTAAAGATGTATACATTTACAAATGCAAAGACATACAGTTATAACATTGGAATATTTATAGGTGCGTTATCCCAATGCAACATTTAATACATTTCATCTATTCACTCATTCGTACTTTTAGACAAAGAAAAGAACAACAACAAAAATCAACAACAAGAAATAGAACCGATTTCTTAAAACTTAGTTATTTTCAGAGAGAGATGAAAAGATATAATATAATATGGGTCGAGAATGTGATGTCATTGTGGCTACTTGGAGGTAAAATGGTACCTTTAGTTTAAGCCAATTTACATTTCTGTTCAACATTATGTTGTTTTGTTTTTTATTTTCTTTATACTCGGATATATTACTACTATTAATTTGAGAAATATTGGTAAATTTTTCCCATAATTTCTAATATAATGAGATTTTGTCTGTTTTCTATAGAATCCTTATTGCATCTGCATTTGATATTGAATCTGGTTATTTATTTCTGGCCAAAAAGGTGATGATGGTTTCCATTTTCTGGCTATCGCAAGTTTGATAGCCATTAAAATGTGCATAAGTAATATTTTTTGTTCAGAGTTACAGTTTGGAAAATCTAAATGGAATAAGAATGTTTGGAGTGATAGTGTTGCCTGATGTCTACCTAATTGTAAAAATATATTAGAAATCTTAATTTTATTTTCTACTTGGGCTTCACATTTCCAACACATATGGTATAATGTGCCTTCTTCCTTAGAGCATCTCCAGCATTAATTTGAATATCCGTAATTAAACTTCTTAATTCTATATGGGGAGAGATACCATCTATGGGTAATTTAAAAAAAAAAGTCACTTGTAAACTAATCCTGATAGTTGCATCTCCCCATGTATCCAGTAGGAAGATGAATTATATATCTTTCCCATTTGATCATGGATTTAGCTTTCTCTGTAACCATTAGCTTCTTAACCATATATGAAGTTTTAGTAATTTGTTTATTTTTAGAATGTTTATTCATAAGATTTTCAAATGTTGAATGTCCCTCAATATCCAGAGCATCGATTAAGTGTCTTATTCTGACATAATTGAACAGCTGTTGGTCAGGCAATACAAATTGGGTTTGAATATCTGTAAATATTTTTATTTTCCCCAGAGGAGCAATTTTAGTATAAATTTGAATATTATAAGCTTTCCATTTTTATAAATCTATATCACTAGTATAGACTTGAAGAACCTCAATTGGTGTGGAGGGGATTAGTTTATTAATTTACCCAATTTCTTCTTAAATAATTTAAGAGTGATAATTGTGTCATTTACAATTTTTCTTGAATATACTTTTTTTTGTAATATTCAGAGCCGATCCAAGCTAGTTTAAATAAAAATTTACTTGAGCATATTTTTGTTTCCATAGATTTCCAGCTTGGATCGGAACTAATAAGAATATCCCATTTCAAGAATGGGATAGAAATTGCTGCAATTATAAGGCTTGGTTTAACCATTACATACAGCTGCATTTTGAGATTAATAGACGAGGATAGGATCTGGTGTTATATACATAACAACTATTTTTGTTCCCTAGCTTTATTTCAATGATTATTTTTCCTGTTTTACCTAATAAAGTGTTTATTTACTGGATACATTTTGTACAAATATAGCTGTGGGGATTTGGTTTACTGCCTCACAAGGCTCATCTTTAAGCAAGTTATTTAAGCTGCAAATATTTCATCCCCCCCCCCCCCCCCCTTTTATATACCAGCATTGAGTCCCCCCCTTGATTGGGGTGTATTCACTTTGTCTGTACATATGTTTTTTTTTAGGGTCCAACAAGCCCTTTGGTGGAGCTGGTACCACCACACTGACTTCTATGTCCCTGGCCCAACAAATTTGGATTAGGTGACAGTCTCCTTTCTGCTTTGTACATTTAAAAAAATATATCAATTAAAAACTATGAAATAATTCGAAAAGTTTATGCACAAATATTAAATCAAGGATTGAATTGAAGAAAATAATGTAAAATTCTAACTTTAACAATAAATGCTATCCATATAAGTTAATAACATGATGCTTACATAATGCTTACCATTAGGTGTATTATTAAGGACCTGTAAAAAACAAATATAATATTATTATATGAGTCCAGACTGCATAATATTCAGTCACGTACAGTCCCACCAAAGCCATTTTGCTTCTTCACACAGATAGGTATTAGTTTCTTATAGCAAAGAATGTCAGTTTCTTACAAGTATAAACTTACCTGTACAGGTAGCGTCTGGGAAATGGCCCAACCAGCGGCAACCAGCACTAGTACCTTGGTTAGCTCCATAGTAACTGCATAAAAAACTCTCTCTCTCTCTGTTGTTTCTAGTTTAAACATTAACTATAATGGACAGACCTACATATACCCAAGGAGGAGAGGCTTAGCACCAAAACTCCCTGATGGAGTGACTCCCACTCCCATACACACATTGTGATAAGAAATTACAACTCTAGCAATGCTATAGATGTTACATTTTACACAAAATAGAAATAGAGGAAAATGTATTTTAAAAGTAGGTCATTGTACTCCTGCTAATCTAATATAATAAATTCCAAATGTTCTTTTGCAATTTTTTTTTTTATTGGTTTATTATAGGAAGAAACATATCAATACTTTCTGGTAGTAATGAAGATATGCTGTTATTACATCATGTGATGATATTACTGTGAGAAAACTATTCCACTGTTAATGAGAAAATATATATTTTAAGAAGGATTAATCATTGCCCCTGATGAAGGTGCTGTTGTTAGCACAGAAATGAGAGTTGGATCAATTTGTTTTTGTTAGTCCTGGGGGGGATTGGAGGGGAGGACGGCTTGCTAGGGTGGGTTAGCTTCAGGAGCTGTAGCCCTATCTGGTTTCAGAGGTGGATAGCAGTTGTTACAAAACCATTATTTACCCTGTATGCAGTTAAGTGCTATTTTACCTTCCAGCCCTATTTGTAGCCGTTCGCATGGTTCAGCACGAATCCTTTGTGTAAAGTATAGGTGGCCGCCATTTCGGGACTTTGCATGTGTTCGCGCCCATCTTACGTGCGAACAGCGGTGTTTGCCAGCAATCGTCTGCAACTAAAAACGGAGATGCAAACAGGCGAACACCGCTGAGACCTCCAGGATAACATAACTTCGTGCTGGACCTACCGGACGGCCCGCCGTTCGGTAGAAAGATTACCCTTTACATGGGGAGTATAGCGAACCCCGGGATAACTGTGGATGGCAAGGGTTTCGTGGAGTTTTAACCGTACGAACGGAGACTGACCGCAAGGCCAAAACTTGTGGAACTATTTTCGGCCAGAAAGTCTGTGCGGTCGGTCAAAGCTTTGGAACCCCATAGCTCCCGAACCATTCATCCGAATGGGCTGATTTTCGGATATGTTGCTCCCCTGAACAAGGTGTACCCCCTGTTTTGGGGGTACATCCAGAACTTGGCTAAAAATATGTACAGCATAATTGGGTTAACTGTTTATCTGAGGGGAGGGGATGTGTGGGTTGTACTATATGTGTGATTAGTGATTTTATGCCTCCCCCTGGATGTGTTCTTTTTGTATGTAACTACAATAAAAAGCAGGCTGGGCATCCTAGTCCTGAGTTCTTGTTTGACCTTCAAATCACAGCCTTGACTCATTTTGTGGGCAGAAGGGTATCCAAGCTGTACTATAGCTAGTGGGATTATTCTACATTTTCAGGACTCGTATGGGATACTAAGGAAAGCAGCTTCTCCTCTCTTCAGCAATAGGAATCCATACTAACTAAGCGGTCCAGCTCTCAGCTAGACTGAGCGTAACATTTGGTGGCAGCGGCAGGACTATCCTGGATTTCCTAGGAGAGGTACTGAACGGATGGAGAGCGCTTATGAAAAATTGAAGCGTACGACCCTAAAGGATTTGCTTGAAAGCAGAGGGGGGTA
Organism: Pelobates fuscus; assembly: GCF_036172605.1. NCBI lineage: Eukaryota > Metazoa > Chordata > Amphibia > Anura > Pelobatidae > Pelobates > Pelobates fuscus. The sequence goes on along the minus strand of NC_086318.1, from coordinate 28,770,894 downwards.
CGCCAGCAACCGTCCGAGAAGGGAACTGATCACAGAATTAACCGAACTGGATCAGAGCTTCACGATGGCAGAAACCCCGACCACGAGTAGTGACGAAAAGACCAGGATTGTTCGGGAGAGGCTCCCGCTATACGGGCCAAACCCACCTATGGAACTGGTGCAGCAGTTGATGGCAGAAGCGGACGAGGATATACGGAAGGCTCGAGCCCACGAACTCAACCTAGTGACCGCACACCGCAATGCCGAAGCACCGCAGGTAATCGTTCCTGTCGAAAATGCCGGGAGGCCCAAGATACCCTATGCGGCGTTTAGACCCTTCCTAGAGAGCGAGACAGGAATTGATGAATATTTGGCGGACTTCAAAAGGCAATGTGCCCTGCACCAGATTCCCAACAGAGAGTGTAATACCTGCGATGTGTGTCAACGAGTAGGGAGGCGATCACCCTAAAGCTCATCTAGTAAATATGCCCATTGTAGAGGAACCCTTCAGCAGGGTTGCTATTGACCTAGTGGGACCGCTGGCTACCCCTAGTCCCTCCGGTAAGCGCTACATTCTTACCGTAGTGGACTACGCTACCAGGTACCCGGAAGCTGTCGCCCTATCCAACATACAAGCGGATACGGTAGCGAATGCGCTGGTGCAGGTGTTCTCCCGGGTAGGATTTCCAAAAGAAATCCTGTCCGACCGAGGCACCCGATTTACTGCCGAATTGACCCAACAACTCTGGCAGGTTTGCAAAATTAAGTCCCTCCTGAGCTCTCCATACCACCCCCAGATGAACGGACTTTGTGAGAGGTTCAATGGGACCCTCAAACAAATGCTCAAGACGTTTACTCAGGAATACCGAGACTGGGAACGCTTTTTGCCGCACCTCCTATTTGCTTATTGGGAGGTGCCCCAGGAAACAACAGGGTTCTCTCCCTTCGAGTTGCTCTATGGAAGAAAGATACGGGGACCCCTAAACCTGATCCGGGAGCACTGGGAGGGAGAGATGGAGACTGACGGTGTCCCCATTGTGTCATACGTACTGGAACTCAGGGACCGAATGGAGCAATTAGCCAAATCAGTGCAGGCTAATCTCCAGTCGGCCAAGAGAAGACAGAAGGTATGGTACGATCGTGGGGCCTGAAAGAGAATCTTTACCATAGGGCAAAAGGTGTTAGTACTTAAGCCAGTTAAGACAGACAAATTGCAGGCGTCCTGGCAGGGCCCCTACCAGATCGTGGAGAAAAGGGGAGACACCACTTATGTAATAGCTAGCTGCCATGACAGCAATCTTAGAAAGACATTCCATGTGAACATGCTCAAGGAATATCTTGAGCGGCCAGAGAACGTAACGGCCGTATGCTGTCCCCCTCAGGAAGACCCCGACAGTCTACCAGATCTATTAGAAAAGAGTCCCCCCGCAGATATAGTAGCTCAGGTTCAGATAGGGGACCGACTTAGCCCCACTGAAAGGGAGCAGCTTAACCAACTCCTGCAGTCCAAAAACCTCACTTTCTCCCAGAAGCCAGGGTACACTACCTTAACCACCCACCAGGTAGATTCCCCGGGACAAGCTCCCTTACGCCAGGCTCCTTACCGAATCCCCGAGGCAGTTAGGACAGGAATGAAGAAGGAGATCGATGAGGTGCTCCAACTCAGGGTAATTGAGCCCTCCGATAGTCCATGGGCCTCCCCAGTGGTCCTGGTGCCCAAGAAAGATGGTACAACCCGGTTTTGCGTAGACTATCGGAGGCTCAATGAAAAGACAGTGACGGACGCTTACCCTATGCCCAGGGTAGACGAGCTACTCGATCGTATAGCCAGGGGAAATTACCTGACCACCATCGACCTCTGCAAGGGTTACTGGCCCCAGAGGCTATCCCCAAGTCGGCATTTGTCACCCCGTTCGGCTTATATCATTTTAAGGTAATGCCGTTTGGAATGAAGAATGCCCCAGCTACATTCCAGAATTTGGTCGATAGGCTCCTGGATGGCTTCCAGAGTTTTTCCTTGCGCATACCTGGATGACATAGCGATCCACAGTGAGTCCTGGGAGGACCACTTATCTCACGTAGGAATGGTTCTGGATCAGATCCGGGCTACTGGCCTGACTCTGAAGCCATAAAAATGCCACTTTGGGATGGCCGAGGTACAGTACCTGGGTCACCGGGGGGGGGTGTGGGAAATAGCGACCAGAGCCGGCCAAGATAGAAGCTGTCGCCAATTGGCCCACCCCCACCACTAAGACTCAGGTCCTAGCATTCCTGGACACAGCAGGGTACTACAGACGGTTTGTACCAGACTACAGCACACTTGCCAAACCCCTGACTGACTTGACCAAGAAAAACTTACCTCGACAGGTCCTGTGGTCTCAAAAATGCTCTTGTTAACGCTCCTGTCTTGGCGGCCCCAGCCAGCCCTTAACAAACGTTTTATCGTCCATATAGACGCTTCCATGTTCGGGCTGGGAGCTGTCCCCAGCCAAGTAGACGAAGACGGAGGGGAGCATCCAGTTGCCTACATCAGCCGGAAGCATAACTTCGTGCTGGACCTACCGGACGGCCCGCCGTTCGGTAGAAAGATTACCCTTTACATGGGGAGTATAGCGAACCCCGGGATAACTGTGGATGGCAAGGGTTTTGTGGAGTTTTACCGTACGAACGGAGACTGACCGCAAGGCCAAAACTTGTGGAACTATTTTCAGCCAGAAAGTCTGTGCGGTCGGTCAAAGCTTTGGAACCCCATAGCTCCCAAACCATTCATCCGAATGGGCTGTTTTTCGGATATGTTGCTCCCCTGAACAAGGTGTCCCCCCTGTTTTTGGGGTTCATCCAGAACTTGGCTAAAAATATGTACAGCATACTTGGGCTAACTGTTTATCTGAGGGGAGGGGATGTGTGGGTTGTACCATATGTGTGATTGGTGATTTTATGCCTCCCCCTGGATGTGTTCTTTTTGTATGTAACTACAATAAAAAGCAGGCTGGGCATCCCAGTCCTGAGTTCTTGTTTGACCTTCAAATCACAGCCTTGACTCATTTTGTGCGCAGAAGGGTATCCAAGCTGTACTATAGCTAGTGGGATTATTCTACATTTTCAGGACTCGTATGGGATACTAAGGAAAGCAGCTTCTCCTCTCTTCAGCAATAGGAATCCAGACTAACTAAGCGGTCCAGCTCTCAGCTAGACTGAGGGTAACCATAACAGCAGTGTTGTTTTATTATTACTATAGTACAGAACACCCACAAAGGTGTTTCCTAGGAACTGCAGACTATTAATCTTATGGACAGGTAGACACTAGTTATGCTTATAACACAGTAGCACTCAACACCCAGGAAGGTGTATCCGAGGAGCTGCTCTGTCCATACACAGGTGTGGGATAGACAGGGATCTTTATTTGCATAGGGGTAGTGACCCTTTAAGCCTCAGCATGTTTGCTGCATGGCTGTAGAAATTGAATTAAGGGACAACAGGTTAGTAATTGTGGAATAATTGATTATTGCAGTCAGAGGCAGCTCTAGATGTTATGAGGCCTTAGGTAAAACTCAAACATTAGCCCCACTAAAAAAAATAAAATAAAAAATAGAGTTGCATTACATGCACACTGTCACATATACACATGGATGCACAGTTTACCTGTGTATGTGCCTGAGAGTGTGTCTGACAGAGAGTATCCTTGTGTGTGTGAATGTATGTCTCTGTGAGCATGTTTGCGTTTTTGTCTAGGACTGTATGTGTATGGGGTAGATGCTTGAAGTGTGTTGTGTGTATGGGGGTCTGCCTGTAGCCTTTGTGCATTGTGTTTATGGCAAAGCTATGTTTCCTGACTGTGTGTGTATGATGAATGTCTTCAGCTGGTGACTGTGACAAGATGAGTTAAGGGGTACCAGTGGCAGGGAGAGTATGACAGGGCGAAGAGGGTAAATGGACAGGGTGGGGCAGGGGGGATTTTGAGAGAGAATGAGGGACAGGGAGTATGACATGGTTTGATGAGGAAGTGCGGAGGTGTGTCAGGGCAATTGTGGCATGGTAGGAGGAGCGAGTGTGAATATTATGGGTACAGGGTGACTAAAACATAAGAGAAATAAAGCAACCTACATAAATAGTCTGTCTGAAGGTAGAATAGGGGCTTTAAAGCCAAATACGAGTCATAGTCACATGGGAGGAGGCTGGCAAGCAGGCCTCTCCAGGACCAAGTGGCGAAGGGCACTTCATCACAAGGGTGATGGTGAGAGGGAGGGGTTGATGTGAGAGTGAGGGGGTGATGTGAGAGGGAGGGGGTGATGGTGAGAGGGAGGGGTTGATGTGAGCGAGAAGGGGTGATGTGAGGAAGAGGGGGTGATGGTGTGAGGGAGTGGGGTGATGGGGAGAGGGGGGAATAAATACCTTTTTATTAGTTCCTGGTGGTCCATTGTGTGCTCCCTGGTGGTTCAGTGGGCTCACTGGTTATCCAGTTGCCATTATACCTGGTCTGCAGCTCCACAGAGCTGTAGACCATGTATTTCGCAAAACCCATCAGAGCATTGCCATGGTAACCTGCGGCAACACTCTGATTGCCAGTTCTTGCGAAACACATGGTCTGCTGCTCTGCACACTTCGGAGCTGCAGAACGGTGTCTGTGATTGCTGGCCAGGCAGACAGGGGCCTCGCAGGGGGGCCATTAAACCTCTTCAACAATTCTCAAAGCCAGCTATGCTGTTCCATTCTCTGACCTTAAAGTTAATTCAACACAAAAAGCCTTTTTTCTTGGTTTATATGTTCAGAAGTGAAAATATTTCAGCTGAAGTATATCTCCCCTGAACGGCGGGTGGGGGCCCTAAAGTAAAATAAGAGGGGGGACCTATTGACATTAGGTTCCCCCCTCATTCTAATTGAGGGCCCCCACCCACCGCTCAGGGGTGGGGGTCAGGGGGGAGGACATTAGGTCCCCCCTAATTAGTATTTAGGGCAGCCACCTACCGCTCTGGGGTTGGGGCCAGGGGGGAGGACACTAGGTCCCCCTCATTCTAATTTAGGGCCCCCACCCAGCGCACAGGGGTGGGGGCCAGGGGGGTAGAACATTAGGTCCCCCCCTAATTAGTATTTAGGCCCCCTACCCACCGCTCAGGGGTGGGGGTCAGGGGGAGGACACTAGGTCCCCCCTCATTCTAATGTAGGGCCAAATTTTTTAATTTTAATAGTGAGCAGCCACTGGCTGCTCCCTGTTTACTAGAGATGCCCCTACTCGCGGTATAGCGAGTAGGGGCCTAATTTACTAATACTAAGTAATCTTTACTTAGTATTAGTAAATTTGGCTGAAAGACCAATTTAGGTCTTTCAGCCTTTTGGGAATTAAGGAGTTATCTACCAAGCGGTTGCAAGAGAAGTTCCGAAATTCCAAAGTGTCGAAGTGCCAAAGTTCCGAAGTGTCGAAGTGCTGAAGTGCTGAATTTCAGAATGCCGAACTGAACCAAAATTTTTCCCATGCACATGCCTATCCTGCAGAAACTACTTGTAAGGGTTGTTCAGCGTTAGGGCTTAACCCTAATTAACTTAGAATGATTTGATTTCAAGAGATCTCAAAAGGAGATCCCTAGATTGATATTTAGAAGGAAAACTTTACATTTTAGGTTGTCTATATGGGAAGTAACTGTTTAGTGATCCTTACCCTTTCTAATCTTATTGAGTGTAGGCCCCACCCTGGGATTGAACTATAAAACAGACCCAGATTACTATAAAACAGACCCAGAAATGGGAGTCTTATTCATATTCTAATATGATAAATAAATAAATAAATAAAGCCTAATAAACTACTGAATAAGCAACAAAGTGAATTACTCTTTTACCAAATTGAACCTATTTCCCTTCATTATTATTATTATTGCCACTTATATAGCACCAACAGATTCCGTAGCACTTTACAATATTATGAGAGGGGGGATTTAACTATAAATATGACAATTACAAGAAAACTTACAGGAACGATAGGTTGAAGAGGGCCCTACTCAAACGAGCTTACAGTATATAGGAGGTGGGGTATAAAACACAGTAAGACAGGAATTCACAATCAAATAAGGTGGGAGTGAGGCAGAGCTGGTGGAGAGAGTAGAGTGCTGCCCTTTAGGAAAGAGCAAGAGACAGGTATGTAAGGTAGAGATTTCTCTAGGAGGCCATAAGCTTTCCTAAGAGATGGGTTTTAAGGCACTTGTTAAAAGATGCAAGACTAGGGGAGAGTATGATGGCGGTAGGCAGGCTATTCCATAGGAAGGGAGCCACCCGCAAGAAGTCCTGCAAGCATGAGTTGGCCGTACGGGTGCGACCAACAGACAGGAGAAGGTCACGGGCAGAGCGGAGAGACTGAGAAGTGACATACCTATGCATCTGTAAGGAGATATCAGAGGGGCTAGAATTGTTCAGTGCTTTATAGGTGTGAATTATTACCTTGAATTGACTCCTAAAGGATGCATGAGGCCAATGTAAGGACTGACAGAGGGGTGAGGTGTGAGAGAACTGACTAGAGAGGAAAATCAGTCTGGAGGCAGCATTCATTACTAACTGTAGCGGTGCAGTACGGCTTTTGGAAGACCAGGAGAGGGTTACAATAATCTATGTGGGAAATTACTAGAGCATGGACAAGCTCCTTGGTAGCATCTTGTGTAAGAAAGGGGCGGATGCGGGCTATCTTTTTAAGATTGAATCTACAGGATTTGGCAACATACTGCATGTGAGGCTCAAAGGTGAGGCCAGAATCAAGTATGACACCAAATAGTGGTTTTATAGGGAAATATTTCCCATGGGCCATAGTCCTGGGGCAAGAGGCTGGCAATCAGGCCCCTCCAAAAGCCAGTGGCGAAGTGCAGTTCGTCACACCACGAGAGGACAGAGTCACAGAGACCGAGTGATTAAAGAGTTTGAAGAAGGAGAGCCTGATCAATGGTGTCAAAGGCGGCAGAGAGGTCAAGAAGAATTAGTATGGAGTAGTGGCTTTTGCCTTTAGCTGTGATTAGGTTGTTAGTAACTTTGATAAGCACAGTCTCAGTAGAGTGGAGAGGGTGGAATCCAGATTGAAGGGGGTCAAGGAGAGAGTTGGAATTGAGGAAGTGAGACACACGGGTAAAGAAAAGTCTTTCAGAAGCTTTGAGGAAAATGGGAGCAGGGATCTAGGACTATAGTTAGAAGGGGAGGACGGGTCAAGAAATGTTTTTTTCAGGATAAGATCATCAGGGACAATGCCAGAAGAGAGAGAGCAGTTGAAGATGTGCTTTAGGGAAGGCACAAGACGAGTGGAGAGAGATCTAATAAGGTGAGATGGGACAGGATCGAGCGGGCAAGTGGTGGGGCGAGAGGAAAGGAGAAGTGCAGCCACCTCTTGTTCAGTAGCTGGGGAGAAAGTCTGAAGGGTAGGAAAGGCATGATCTATGTATAGCTGAGAAAGAGAACAGCAATGAGGGGAGAATTCTTTCCTTAGCTGTTCATTCTATCACAGCTGCATTCACTCTTAGGACTGTAAAGTGTTCCTTCTAAATATCAATATAGGGATCTCCTTTTGGAATCTCTTGAAATCTAATCATTCCAAGTATACCTCTTAAGTCTTACAGTGAGATATCATTTGTATCCCCTAAAAAGAGCTGGTAGCTAGTAGCAAATACTATTTTCCAACAAGTTTGCTACCATGTCACATTGTTTTTTCTCTATTTGAATGTTAGCAAGAGATGTATTAAAGTGTAATTTCAAACTATGCCAGATGCATATCTATGTGTCTTTTATGTTTTAAGCCATCAGATGGTAAACAGACAGTATTTGTTTAAAATAGTGAGAGGGTTTTAGAAAGTATCAGCTGCCCTGTAAAAGAGGAATAAGAAAAGAGCCATGAATTATTTTATAATTTTCTAACTTTGTTAATTAGCAAAATGGCAGGACACCTGTCAACGTTGAATGAATACGAGTGCCCTAGAGTTGGGGTAGATAAGTGCTGTAGAGCAAGTTAATAGAGAACCAAATAACAAAGATAAAAAAAAAGAAAACAGAAAACAAAGAATAAGTGCACTTCAGTATAACAATGGCTGGGTGAGGCCGGTATAAATGTCTATTCTGCACAAGGTACAGACAAGTCTGGTGGGATCCATGCCTGGTTCATTTTAATATAAACGTGAGCTTGTCCATGTTGGCTGTGGACAGGCGGCTGTGCTTGTCTGTGATAACGCCCCCTGCCGTGCTAAACACACCTTCAGACAATACACAGGCTGCAGGGCAGGCCAGCAAATCCAAGGCATAAAGGGCAAGCTCAGGCCATGTGCCCAATTTGGAGACCCAGAAGTTGAATGGGGCAGACCCATCAGTCAGTACGTGTAGGCATGTGCACACGTACTGTTCCACCATGTTGCTGAAATTCTGCCTCCTGCTATCAGCTGGTGGTGCTGGTTGTTGTGGCGTGCTGACAAAGCTTTTCCACATTTTGGCCATGCTAATCCTGCTTGCTGAGGTGCTGGCAGTGCCCCAGCTGTGTTGATGACCTCTTCCTCCTTCTCTGCCTTTGCCTTGTGCTTCCACTCACTCTCACTCTCTTTTTGTTTAGGGGCACTTTGCCATTTCTTTTTCCTGTTTCTCGTGTAGTGTGAAAATGGGTCAAACACATGTTAGCCCCTCCCGAGGTCGGTTAGCCTGTGACCTTGTGAAGGAAAGAGCAGGGGAATTGGCTGTAGGCAAATTAAAGAAAATTATTAAAATATGTGGTATTACCATGTCCCCCAGTGGCAGATAGCAGGCAGAAGACTGGAGAAAACGATAAAAACGGGATATTGCTAGATAATGGGTTAATGAAGCCCACGGACGTTTGGTAAAGGGTGGCAAGTGGGATTAAGAAGGAGGGGTGGATTGAGGAGGAGATAGACCTAGATGGGCAGCAAGTCTATGTGTATCATGAAAAAGATTGTTTTGTCAAATCTGTTGCAGATATTTCCCACCCTCCTCCTTATGATGGAGCCTGGCACAAAGGGAAGGTGGCTAGCGCAGCCTCTGGAGCCCCCACACAGGCCATTCCTGTTGGCACTCCTTTTCCAGCCCCTGCCCCCTTGTACCCTATCCTTGGGACAGACGGTTCCTATTATTTTTCAACCCCCGTTCCTCCTCCACTCCAAGTCCCGGTCACGCCTTCCCTTCCTGTTTCCTTTCCTTCTCCTCTCTTGCCCATCCCTGTCACTGCACCCTCTCTTCGGGCTCCAGTTGCTTCTGTCCCCACCCATTTCCTTTCCCTTAACCCTGTCACTTCCGCCCTTACCTCTCCTTTAGATTCTTCCTCTTCTGCCCTTTCATTGTCGCCATTTCCTGTATCTGCCACACCCCTCCCTTCCATGGTGGTCACTTCCCCTCCCACCATCCCTTTGGTCACTTCCTCCCTCACCCCTATATCCTCTTTCTATCATGGCTGCCCCCAGTGCATCTTTCCCTATTATGACTGTTGGCTCCACTGTTCCTGCAGCATCAGGCCATCATCCTGCTACCTCCCCTGCAGCATCAGGCCATCATCCTGCTACCTCCACTGCAGCATCTCCCCCTGTTGCTCCCCCTGAGGCCAGTGCTACAGCGGTTCCAGTTTCCATTCTCTCTGATATAGCTAGTTTACGCAGTCAACCAATTCCCAGTCCCCCTGATGATGGTAGTGTCCAGGGGGGACAGCCACCACAGACCCCAAATTATGTCCCTTGCATTCCCCTAGTAGGCCCTTGCAGTTCCCAGTATGATCTGGAGGGAGCCCCTTTGATGTATGTTACCTTTAACCCACCCCAAGCTGCAACGCTGGTGAACTCACTTCCAGACCCAGAAAAACAGCCCATGCCCTTTTTCAGTCGGATCGTTCAGATCCGTAAAACATACTTTGATTTGTTTAGTCTGTGTGACATTAAAGCAGGGGATGCCTACTGGCCCATAATGGAAAAGAGCTTTGATGAGTCCCATCTCACTACTGACACAGATTTTCAGTCTGGTATCAATTTTTGTGAACAACTCCGTGCATGGGCTCAAGATAAATTAGCTGATCAAGCTACTTCTATTAATGTTATTGTTCAAGAAAAATCAGAAACTGTTGAGAGATTTCATTCTAGGTTAACTCAAACCTTCTCTGATCTGGGTTTCAATACATGTAATAAGGCCCACACCCAGATGCGGTCAGCTGCTTTCGTTGCAGGCCTTAAAGAACCCATAAGGAAAGGCCTGGTCCTGTGCCGCTCCGAGTTCAGGATTATTCCCCTGGATACTCTCCTCCTGGTCGCTAAAGGCCTGGAGTCGATCCAATTGCCCCAGCACAAGAAATCCAATCCTTTAATGTTTTCCTTATATAACCCTGCAATTCAGCCTGCCCCTGGTGAGTACCCTATTCCCCCGCCTACGGGCCCTTTAATGGCTCAGGCCACAAGACCACAAGTTAGAACTTGTTTTCACTGTAAGCAACTAGGTCATTTTTAGAATGATTATCCAGGTCTTCAAGCAACTAACCTGCGAACACACGCTCTGCGGCCACCATATCCTGTGGCCGGTTATCCTCGTGCCCAGGTGATAGGTTATTCGATACCTGGTTCTAATTATGCTAACTATGCTAATTATTATCCTGATGACCTAGCCTCTGCCAATTATATGCCCGCTAACCATCCTGTGCCTAGACACCGTCGTCCTGCTCAGCATGCTCAACAAGCTTACTACTCAGCTACACATACACGTCCATATCCTGGTCCAGACCAGTCTCATATTGATCTTGTCCAATAGGTAAAAGGCAAACCTGTGTCCAACACCCCATGTCATGGCAGTGTTTACAGGGGATAAAGGGGGGCCCCTATCTACAGTGGTCCTACCTGTAGAAGGCTGCCCAACCACCTTCTTAGTTGACACAGGTGCAGCCCGTAGAGTGCTTAGTGAACGAGACCTGCCTGACTCCTCTTTCCTCTCTAATATTGATGCTTCCTGTATAGGTGTAGATGGTACCCCTCGTAGTAACCCATTAACTAAACCCTTACGGGTGGGTACTTTCCCAGATCTCCTTACTCGTTTTGTAGTGTCTTCCTCCTGTCCTCTTAACCTGTTAGGAGCTGATGTCCTTTCCCACCTGCAAGCCTCCATCTCCTTTACTCCAGATGGCAAGGTTCAGTTATTAACCCCTCTCTCCAGTGATGATACCTCAGCCCTCTGTTCTTTAACCCTCCTACTCCACATGGAGTCGCCCCATGGGAGTGCGAGGGTTGAAGACAATTCCCCCAGTGCCCTTGACAGAGATCCTGTAAAGCTTTGGACTACTGGTCCCAATGATATTGGACGTCTTAAGGTTCCTCCGATACTTGTGCCGTTGCTCCAAGGAGCAAGTCCGCCCAGAAGACCTCAATATCCTTTGACACCTGCTCAGGCCCTCGCTATCTCAAAACAAGTTGAAAGTCTACTTGCTGCGGGTGCTCTGGTTAAATGTGTATCGCCATGTAACACTCCTTTGTTTCCAGTTAAGAAAAAGACAGAGAAGGGTGAACCGGACAAGGACAGGATGGTTCAAGACCTCAGAGCGATCAATGATGTTACCATACTGGAAACTCATACTCTTCTGTCCCAGATCCATCCTTCGGCCAAGTTCTTCACAGTGGTGGATTTGGCCAATGCCTTCTTCAGCGTGGCTTTGCATCCCTCTTGTCAATACCTGTTTACATTTACCCACGATCGCCAACAGTATACCTGGACTGTCATGCCCCAGGGAGCATAGAATTCACCAAGCCAGTTTGCGAGAGCAATGGCATACATCCTGGAACCATTGCAGAAGTTTCACACGGATGTGGTCCTCCTGCAATACGTGGATGATCTCCTTCTATGTGCTGACAATCTCCCAACTGCTGAACATGCCTCTGAAGATTTCCTCTGTTTTCTGGCCACCCAAGGTTGTGAGGCCTCTAAGAAGAAATTGCAGTGGTGCCAACCCTCAGTGATCTTCTTGGGACATTGTCTTTCTCTTGGCACCCGGCACCTCACTAGGGACAGAGTGCAGGGTATAACATCTCTCTGTCCTCCATCAGCTCACAAGCCCCTCCATGCCTTCCTGGGTCTTCTCTCTTACTACAGAACCTGGATTCCTGAAGCCTCTTCACTCATGCAGCCTCTCTACGATGCCCTCAAAACTGAACCATTTGCTTTATCTCCTGAAGCCCTTACCAGCTTATTTGCATTACGATGTGCTGTTGTTTCTGCTCCTGCACTGGGCCTTCCCAATTACCAGAAGCCCTTCAAGCTCCTTGTCTACGAAAAGATTGGTCATGCATCTGGTGTTCTCACACAGTCTCATGGGTCTCATCAATGTCCAATAGGGTATTACTCCTGTCAGCTGGATCCGGTGGCCAAGGGAGGACCCTCCTGTCTTCGGGCTGTGTTTGCAGTAAGTGCTCTACTGGACAAGACAAATTACCTAATTCTTGGTCACAGGCTTACCATTCTTGCTCCCCATTATATTTCTGCAATACTCAATCAAATTCAGCCTAAACATCTCTCTACACAGAGACATCTTCGTCTCCAAACGACTTTAATGTTACCAGATAACGTCTCTTTACAACGATGTTACACATTGAATCCTGCCACTCTTCTGCCACTTCCCAAGGGGGGAGTACCACACTATTGGTACAGTCTGGACATAGATCCTGATGTCTTCCTGTTTCAGTTGATTGAAGTACGTCTCACTTTGACAGACATGTTCTGTGATACAAAAGGCAACACTGTGGTTTTAGTCCAATTACCCACAGAAGTGACTTATATGTACCACCATTGGGAGACGGCAGTCCCTCATGTCTCTATTACTAAATCTCCAGATATCTCATGGAAGGAACTTGGTTCATTAGCCAAAGCATGGAGTACAACAGATCAAGACCAACTCTCCACAGAAGGTTTTACCAAGCGAACTGTGAATCGTAAGACTACTGGTTACCCGCAACATCACACAGAAATATGTGAAGATGCCCCTTTCCATAGATCCTGACCCAGATGTCCCCCATGACTGTTTTGAACAGATGAAGATGGAAACAACCCATCTTCCCACAGTACATGAAACGGCTTTGCCAGATCCTGACTGCACACTGTTTGTGGATGGCTCCAGATTTGCAGATGAACAAGGAAGATACCAAACTGGATTTGCCTTGACCACAGTAGATCAGGTACTTCAAGCATCCCCACTTCCCCGTCTATGTCTGCTCAAGAAGCTGAGCTAAAAGCCCTCCCTGTAGCATGCCAAATGTTTGAAGGGAAGCGTGTTAATATTTACAGTGATTCAAGATATGCCCTGGGACTTTGGACTGATATAGAAGACAAGAGGTTTTCTGACAGCAACTGGTACACCAGTTAAACATGGTACAGCTATCAAGGAGCTGATGGATGCTTTACTCCTTCCTGAAGAAGTGGCCATACTGAAAGTAAAAGCCCATGGAAGACGGAATTCGGAAGAAACGTGTGGCAATCATAAAGCTGACCAAGCCGCCAAAGATGCTGCATGTCAATCAAGGGAAGTGGACAGAAGAGTGTCCGGTGAGGAAATTCCTATCTTTACCATGCAAACCTTACCTACGGACCTCAAGTTTTTGAAAGAACAGCAAGCAGCTGTAAGTCCTGAAGAAAAGAAAAGCTGGAAACAGAAAGGAGCGACCTTACAGGATGGAGTGTATACTAGCAATCTCAAATTTTGTCTACCTAAAAGTATGTATACGGCTGTGGTTCAGAGCAGTGCACTTGTCTAAGACCCTCATGAACTCTTTAATTGCTAAATATTTTGAAGCACCAGGTATTACCACTCTGACTAAAACCTACTGTAAGTCTTGTGCTATCTGTGCCAAGTGCAATCCGGGAAAATTGGAGAAAGTTTTCCCCAAACATCTGGCGAAGCCACACTACCCATTCCAGAGAGTCCAAATTGACCACATTCAGATGCCAAAGAGTGGCCGGTATGAATATGCCCTAGTTATGGTGGACATGTTCTCAGGATGGCCAGAAGCTTTCCCGGTTACTAATATGACCGCCAAGACCACTGCCAAGCGGTTGCTCACTGAAATTGTCTGTAGATATGGAGTTCCTGAAGTGATTGAAAGTGACTAAGGAAGTCTGGGCAGCACTGGGCGTGACCCTTGCATTACACACACCCTATCACCCACAGAGTAGTGGTAAGGTAGAACGCATGAATGGCACCTTAAAAGCCAGAATGCTTAAGATGGCCCAAGAAACTAACCTGCCCTGGCCAGAGAGTCTCCCCATAGCTCTGTTTAGTGTCAGGTACACACCAAGAGGGAAGTTTAATCTGTCCCCCTATGAGATTTTGTTTGGTTCAGCCCCAGGTTAGGTTGTTACTTTCCTCAACAACTCCAACTGCAATCAGATACTATGGTTAATTATGTGACTGCTCTTTCCCAAGCTTTAAACAAGATACATGCCCAAGTGTTTTCTTCCATTCCAGATCCAGAGTCTGATACAGGCACACACAAGTTGCTTCCTTGTGATTGGGTTCTGGTTAAGAAGTTCCTGAGAAAACATACCCTTGAACCCAGATATGATGGTCCGTTCCAAGTTCTTCTAACCACGACTACCTCAGTTAAATTGGCCGGAAAGAACACTTGGATACACGCTTCACATTGCAAGAAAGTTTAAGCTCCAGTGGAAGCAGATCCTGTTATATCATGAATTTTGTGTATTTGTTCTTGCTGCTTTGTCTGATAAAGGCCCAACAAGTCGCTATAACCAAAGACAATCATGTTTACACATTTTGGTACAATTCCTCTAGTACACGGGTAGCCACATTTGCATTTGATTATTGTGATGTCGTAAATTGTACATTTCCACCGTCATTGTCGTCAACAGTGTACAAAGACATACCTAACATCAAGGACCCATAAATATGTGTGACTGATGAGTACTGGGGATAGGAGTGTAGTTCATGGAAGGCAGCAGGTTGGAATACAGGGCCGGCCTGGGGCTATAGACCACAAAGTGCCTTAGACAGATTAGATAAAATGGGGAGTCCTTACTGAAAAGAATGATGTTCAGGAAACCAGGGGGGGGACACCTATGAAACTAGCTTTAAACATAGAATTAGTGATGTACCGAACTGTTCGCCAGCGAATAGTTCCCGGCGAACATGGCGTGTTCGCGTTCGCCGCCGTGGGCGAACACATGAGCGGTTCGACCGCCCCCTATTCGACATCATTGAGCAAACTTTGACCCTGTGCCTCACGGTCAGCAGACACATTCCAACAAATTAGCAGCAGACCCTCCCTTCCACACGCTCCCACCTCCCTCCCAGCATCCATTTTAGATTCATTCTGAAGCTGCATGCTTAGTGAGAGGAGGGAAAGCGTAGCTGCTGTTCATTAGATAGGCTAGGGTATTCAGTGTCCACTACAGTCCTGAAGGACTCATCTGATCTCTGCTGTAAGAACAGCATCCCAAAAAGCCCTTTTTAGGGCTAGAACATCAGTCTGCTTTTTTTTTTTCTGTGTAATGTAATTGCAGTTGCCTGCCTGCCAGCTTCTGTGTCAGGTTCACAGTGCATACTGTGCCCATTTGCCCAGTGCCACCACTCACTCACTGGTGTCACAATAGCTTAAGCTTGACATTTAAAAAGAAAAAAAAAATTTCACTGTAATAAATGGAATAGCAGTTAGTTGTCTGCCAGCTTCTGTGTCAGGCTCAAAGTGGATACTGTGCCCATTTGCCCAGTCAGTGCCACCACTCATGTCTGGTGTCTCTATAGCGTGCTTTTACAAAGAAAAAAAGTTTTTCAGTGTAAGCTAATAGCAGTCAGTGTCCTTAAAGCGGGTGTGTCAGGCCTTCAGCGTGTGCTCTGCAGACCCCTGCCAGTGTACTTTGCCAGTTGCCACTCATATCTGGTGTCTCTATAGCGTGCTTTTTACAAAGATAAAAAGTTTTTCAGAGTAAGCTAATAGCAGTCAGTGTCCTTAAAGTGGGTGTGTCAGGCCTTCAGCGTGTGCTCTGCAGACCCCTGCCAGTGTACTTTGATAGTTGCCACTCATATCTGGTGTCTCTATAGCGTGCTTTTACAAAGAAAAAACTTTTTTCAGTGTAAGCTAATAGCAGTCAGTGTCCTTAAAGCGGGTGTGACAAGCCTTCAGCGTGTGCTCTGCAGACCCCTGCCAGTGTACTTTGCCAGTTGCCACTCATATCTGGTGTCTCTATAGCGTGCTTTTACAAAGATAAAAAGTTTTTCAGAGTAAGCTAATAGCAGTCAGTGTCCTTAAAGCGGGTGTGTCAGGCCTTCAGCTTGTGCTCTGCAGACCCCTGCCAGTGTACTTTGACAGTTGCCACTCATATCTGGTGTCTCTATAGTGTGCTTTTACAAAGAAAAAAGTTTTTCAGTGAAAGCTAATAGCAGTCAGTGTCCTTAAAGCGGGTGTGTCAGGCCTTCAGCGTGTGCTCTGCAGAACCCTGCCAGTGTACTTTGCCAGTTGCCACTCATATCTGGTGTCTCTATAGCGTGCTTTTACAAAGAAAAAAAGTTTTTCAGTGTAAGTTAATAGCAGTCAGTGTCCTTAAAGCGGGTGTGTCAGGCCTTCAGCGTGTGCTGTGCAGACCCCTGCAAGTGTACTTTGACAGTTGCCACTCATATCTGGTGTCTCTATAGCGTGCTTTTACAAAGAAAAAATGTTTTTCAGTGTAAGCTAATAGCAGTCAGTGTCCTTAAAGCGGGTGTGTCAGGCCTTCAGTGTGTGCTCTGCAGACCCCTGCCAGTGTACTTTGACAGTTGCCACTCATATCTGGTGTCTCTATAGTGTGCTTTTACAAAGAAAAAAAGTTTTTCAGTGTAAGCTAATAGCAGTCAGTGTCCTTAAAGCGGGTTTGTCAGACCTTCAGTGTGTGCTCTGCAGACCCCTGCCAGTGTACTTTGACAGTTGCCACTCATATCTGGTGTCTCTATAGTGTGCTTTTACAAAGAAAAAAAGGTTTTCAGTGTAAGCTAATAGCAGTCAGTATCCTTAAACGGGTGTGTCAGGCCTTCAGCGTGTGCTCTGCAGACCCCTGCCAGTGTACTTTGACAGTTGCCACTTATATCTGGTGTCTCTATAGCGTGCTTTTACAAAGAAAAAAAGTTTTTCAGTGTAAGCTAATAGCAGTCAGTGTCCTTAAAGCGGGTGTGTCAGGCCTTAAGCGTGTGCTCTGCAGACCCCTGCCAGTGTACTTTGACCGTTGCCACTCATATCTGGTGTCTCTATAGCGTGCTTTTACAAAGAAAAAAAGTTTTTCAGTGTAAGCTAATAGCAGTCAGTGTCCTTAAAGCGGGTGTGTCAGGCCTTCAGCGTGTGCTCTGCAGACCCCTGCCAATGTACTTTGACAGTTGCCACTCATATCTGGTGTCTCTATAGTGTGCTTTTACAAAAAAAAATGTTTTTCAGTGTAAGCTAATAGCAGTCAGTGTCCTTAAAGCGGGTGTGCCAGGCCTTCAGTGTGTGCTCTGCAGACCCCTGCCAGTGTACTTTGACAGTTGCCACTCATATCTGGTGTCTCTATAGCGTGCTTTTACAAAGAAAAAAAGTTTTTAAGTGTAAGCTAATAGCAGTCAGTGTCCTTAAAGCGGGTGTCAGGCCTTCAGCGTGTGCTCTGCAGACCTCTGCCAGTGCACATTGCCACTCATATCTGGTGTCACAATAGCGTGCCTTTAAAACCAAAAAACTTTTTTCACTGTTATAGATTGAATAGCAGTTAGTTGTCTTCAAGCGGGTGTGTCAGGCCTACAGCGTGTACTCTGCAGACCTCTGCCAGTGCACATTGCCACTCATATCTCGTGTCACAATAGCGTGCATTTAAAACCAAAAAACTTTTTTCACTGTTATAGATTGAATAGCAGTTAGTTGTCTTCAAGCGGGTGTGTCAGGCCTACAGCCAGGGGCGTATTAGCCGCGAGGCAAACAAGGCATTTGCCTTGGGCGGCATTTTCCAGGGGGCGGCAAAAAACGCCGCCCCCAAATGCCCAAGGCAAATGTCTTGTTAGCCTTGCGGCTAACAGACATGCTGGGCTGGTTGCTGGGCGGCCGGCGAGGGAGCTCTTCCCCTGAGCTCTCTGCTCAGCTCCCTCGCGCGCCGCCCGCAGAGTGAGGCTGGGAGGCGGAGCCGGAATATGACGTCATATTCCGGCTCCCAGTCTCACTCTGCGGGCGGCGCGCGAGGGAGCTGAGCAGAGAGCTCAGGGGAAGAGCTCCCTCGCCGGCCGCCCAGCCTGCCCGCCAGTGCCGCCCTACAGCCACTGGACCACCAGGGAATGGGAGAACCCCCCCACCCCCAGCATTCCCAAAGGTAAGGAGGCTGGGGGGGGGGGAGTAAATTAAAAAAAAAAAAATGTGTTAATGTGAGTGTGTGTGTGTGTGTCTCTGACTGTGTGTGTCTGATAGTGTGTGTGTGTGTGTCTGTTAGTGTGTGTGTGTGTGTGTGTCTGTTAGTGTGTGTGTGTCTGATAGTGTGTGTGTGTGTCTGATAGTGTGTGTGTGTCTGTTAGTGTGTGTGTGTGTGTGTGTGTGTGTGTGTGTCTGATAGTGTGTGTGTGTCTGTTAGTGTGTGTGTGTGTGTGTCTGTTAGTGTGTGTGTGTCTGTTAGTGTGTGTGTCTGACTGTTAGTGTGTGTGTCTGACTGTGTGTGTCTGACTGTGTGTGTCTGACTGTGTGTGTCTGACTGTGTGTCCGACAGTGTGTGTCTGTTAGTGTGTGTGTCTCACTGTGTGTGTGTCCGACTGTGTGTGTTTGTTAGTGTGTGTGTGTGTCTCACTGTGTGTGTCTGTTAGTGTGTGTGTGTCCGACTGTGTGTGTTTGTTAGTGTGTGTGTCTCACTGTGTGTGTCTGTTAGTGTGTGTGTGTCCGACTGTGTGTGTTTGTTAGTGTGTGTGTGTCCGACTGTGTGTGTTTGTTAGTGTGTGTGTCGCACTGTGTGTGTATGTTAGTGTGTTTGTGTCCGACTGTGTGTGTTTGTTAGTGTGTGTGTCCGACTGTGTGTGTTTGTTAGTGTGTGTGTGTCCGACTGTGTGTGTTTGTTAGTGTGTGTGTCCGACTGTGTGTGTTTGTTAGTGTGTGTGTGTCCGACTGTGTGTGTTTGTTAGTGTGTGTGTGTCCGACTGTGTGTGTTTGTTAGTGTATGTGTCCGACTGTGTGTTTGTTAGTGTGTGTGTCTCACTGTGTGTGTCTGTTAGTGTGTGTGTCCCCGACTGTGTGTGTTTGTTAGTGTGTGTGTGTCCGACTGTGTGTGTTTGTTAGTGTGTGTCCGACTGTGTGTGTTTGTTAGTGTGTGTGTCTCATTGTGTGTGTGTGTGTCCAACTGTGTGTGTCTGTTAGTGTGTGTGTGTCCGACTGTGTGTGTTTGTTAGTGTGTGTGTCCGACTGTGTGTGTTTGTTAGTGTGTGTGTGTCCGACTGTGTGTGTTTGTTAGTGTGTGTGTACGACTGTGTGTGTTTGTTAGTGTGTGTGTCTCACTGTGTGTGTCTGTTAGTGTGTGTGTGTCCGACTGTGTGTATTTGTTAGTGTGTGTGTCCGACTGTGTGTGTTTCTTATTGTGTGTGTGTCCGACTGTGTGTGTCTGACTGTGTTTGTCTGTTAGCTAGTGTATGCGTATCTGTCAGTGAATGTGTGTGTATTTAGAAGGCGGGGCAGGGGGGAAGGGTTAGGTGGGGGTGGCGCGCGCGAGGGGGGGGGGGTGTCTGAATTTTGTCCTGCCTAGGGCAGCACAAAACCAAGATACACCACTGCCTACAGCGTGTACTCTGCAGACCTCTGCCAGTGCACATTGCCACTCATATCTGGTCTCACAGTAGCTTGCACGCATAGTACCACTAATCCAAAAAAAAATGACAGGAAGAGGCAGGCCACCCCACAGGCGCCATCGTGGTCATAGTGATGTGATTCCCTTTCACCCTAGAATAATGCCCGGTTTTCAGAGGCCAAGTACCCTGAACTTGAAAAGTTGAAAAGTTCCGAGGACATAGTTGACTGGCTAACACAGGACACCCAATCTTCTACAGCTTCCGCTCGGAACCTTGATGCACCATCCTCCTCCAGCTTAGCTTCAGGCACCTCTCAAGATACCAGTCACCCGCCTGCCGCCACCCCCAAAACTAGCACCACAGCCGCTTTACTTGGTATGTCAGAGGAGTTATTCACACATCCGTTTGAAGAAATGAGTGATGCGCAACCATTATTGCCAGAGGATGTAGATAACAGGGATATGTCTCAGGCAGGCAGCATTACACACATGGACGTACGGTGTGATGATGATGATGTTGTACCCGCTGCTGCTTCCTTTGCTGAGTTGTCAGATACAAGTGAAGCGGTTGATGATGACGATGCGTCCATGGATGTCAAGTGGGTGCCCGCTCGGCAAGAAGAAGAACAGGGCGAAAGTTCAGATGGGGAGACAGAGAGGAGGAGGAGGAGACGAGTTGGAAGCAGGGGGAGGTCGTCGCAAGGAGCTAGTGGCACAGTCAGACAGCATGCATCGGCACCTGGGGTCAGCCCGACAGCACGCCAATCAACGCATGCTGTGTCCACCACCAGAATGCCGTCATTGCAGAGCTCAGCACAAGACAGAAACAGCAGTGCAGCCCACCCATAATAAACGGTCACTACACCTGGGTAAGGGAGAATCTTGTCCATGTCCAGGTGCCTCACCACGGCTGTGTGGGGGACTGGTAGGCTGCCTTGGTGGGTTGCTGAGGGGGCAGAGATCAGTGGTTCTCTGTACTGGTGCCAGCACTGCCATGGGAGAAGTCTGGTTGGAGCCTGGCTGCTGGAGACCGACTGTATCCCTTTTAGGTGCATAGCTCGGCTGCCGGAGGGATAGACCGACTGTCTCCCCTTTGGATACACCGCTCTGTGGCTGGGGGACAGGACCGACCGTCCCCACCCCCGTGCTGTAAGCGCAGAGACTACGGTCCCATCCGCCCAGTTGTGGGGCTTAACATCCCCCCTTGGTGGGCTAGGCTGCCGCTGGAGAGAGGGTGTAACAAGCTCCTCTCTCTGGATGGTAAACTGCCGCTGGGGAGGGGGGCTAGCAGGCTCCTCTCCCAGACACTCCCTCCGCTGGTGGAGAGGGAAACAAGCTGTCTCCCCTTTCATTCTCTTGTCCTGCTGCTGGGGTGTGAGACTGATGGTCTCTGTTCCCTGCAGGACACTCAGTATCTGGGGAGGAAGGATGGCACCTTCAGCTCCCTGTAACACACTCTGCCACTGGGGAGGAAGGACGGCACCCTCAGCTCCCTGGGACACACACTGCCGCTGGGGAGGAAGGACGACACCTTCTGCTCCCTGAAGTAAACACTGCCGCTGGGGAGGAAGGAAGGCACCTTCAGCTCCCTGGGGTACACACTGCAGCTGGGGAGGACGGACGACACCATCAGCTCCCTGGGGTACACACTGCCGCTGGGGAGGATGGATGACACCATCAGCTCCCTGGGGTACACACTGTTGCTGGGGAGGACGGACAGCACCTTCTTCTCCCTGGGGTACACACAGCCTCTGGGGAGGAAGGACGACACGCTTCTCTCCCTGCAACTTGCTCGGCCACTGGGGTCTCTCCCAACCTGCCAACTTACGTGCCCGCCCTGCTCTGACCTGCAGGTACTCTTCTACCTGTCTACTCACGAGCTGCACGTATTTCTCCGGGGGGTTGGGTCCGAGGAAGATCAGCCGTGATCTCAGCTCTTTGTCAAACTCCTCCTGCGTGTAGCTGGGTGCCATGCTTGCTCTGCCGACGTTGGTTCCTTTGTAGATAGGCTCGCTGTACGGGTACTAGCGTTGCCCTCAATGTATAATCCAAGGAATGGTGTTGCCCTATAGCTGTCCTTCTGGGCTGTGGAAATGATCCCGCCGCTACCACCAATTGTTGCGGACCGTTTCACTCACAAGAGGATAAAACCCAGTTTAGGCGATAATCCCCTTTCCCATAGACCAACAGCTATTGCAATCACCAACCTCCCGAACTCCAAACTGCACGTATTCACCAACTCTTGAACAGCAGACACACGAACCCTGGAAGCAGCCGAACAGGAAAAGCAATTCGAACATCTTACACTCCTAGCAATCGGCATACCGTCAAATTCCCCCCAAGAATGAGACAACACTTCAGCTTCAGGGTTAAACAGCAACGACACTGATTTATTCACACACAGGCTTATATGGGATTCTCCCATGCAAGGGAGGGATTTACAATATACCAATCCAGTTTAAGGTACAAACCACACATCTCCTCCCTCTAACTTATCTGTTAACACAATTAACATGGACATAGTTTTACCCAAGTCTTGGATGTACCCTAAATACTTGGGGTACATCCACAAATCCAGTATATGTGAAAATCAGCCCATTCGGATAAAAGGTTCGGGAGTTATGGGACTTTAAAGTATTGACCGACCGCACAGGCAAAGTAACCGACAATAGTTCCATAAGGTTTGGCCTTGCGGTCGGTCTCTGTTAGTGTATTAAAAGTCCCGAACAGCTTGCCATCCGCGGGTTTCTTTGGGTTCGTTGGATTCCCCATGTAAGAATTAGTCTTTCTACCGAACGGCGTCTCATTCGGTAGTTGAGGCACGAATACACGGAAGTCTGGAGGTCTCAGTGGTGTTTGCTTAGTTGAGTGTCCGATTTTAGCTCAAGACACTCGACGGCAAAACACCGCTATTCGGGAGCTAAGATGGCCGCCGCCACGTGTTCGTTTGACGAACAAAGGCCACCCAGCGTTTGTCAATTAAGCTGCGGTTAACCGCAACTTCTGGGCGGTCAATTGACGGCACACTCCATCTCCTAGGTGGTCCCTCATTCGTTAGTTTGTTCGGTAGATAAAATCTACCGAACACCCCGGCAGAAAAGGCACGAATAAGCCTTTCTGCAGGGAAAATAAGTATTTTAAAATATGGTCAGTAGTCCAAAGGCAGCAGGCGAGCAAACAGGCTTCTCCAGTTCACAGTGGCGAAGTTGGTTTCGCCACAGACCCTTACCTAACCCCAGACCATCCGGTAAGAAATATATTCTTACCGTGGTGGACTATACTACCCGCTACCTGGAAGCCGTCGCTCTGACGAATATCCAGGCTGACACTGTCGCCAGTGCTCTAGTCGGGATATTCACCAGAGTGGGATTCCCTCAAGAAATACTGTCTGACAGAGGGACCCAGTTTACCGCTGACCTAACCAAACAGTTATGGAAGGTCTGCGGTATTAAGACCCTCCTCAGCTCACCATACCACCCCCAGATTAACGGTCTCTGTGAACGCTTTAATGGTACCCTGAAGCAGTTACTGCGGGCCTTTACAGCGGAACACAGAGACTGGGAGCGATTCTTACCGCACCTCTTGTTTGCATATCGAGAGGTGCCGCAGGAATCCACTGGGTTCTCTCCATTCAAACTGCTCTATGGAAGGAGAGTTTGAGGCCCTCTCGACCTCATCCGGGAACACTGCAAAGGAGAAATGGAACACAAGGGGGTCCCCATTGTGCCATATGTTCTGGAGATGCAGGACCGCATGGAGCATTTAGCTCGAATGGCACGGGACCATCTCCATGCGGCCCAGGGTCGACAGAAACGTTGGTACGATCGGGGCGCCCGGCAAAGAACATTCCAGGTGGGACAGAAGGTTCTGGTGCTTAGACCCGTTAAAGGGAATAAACTCCAGACCTCCTGGCAGGGCCCTTACAAAGTAGTAGCGCAAGTCTGCAACACTACTTATGTGATTGCCAGCAGCAAGGATGAAAGGATTCAGAAATCCTTCCAATGTTGAAAGAATATCAAGAGAGGCCAGAGGATATTGCAGCCATATGTATTCCTGCTACTGAGGACCCCGATAGCCTACCTATCCCAGATCTGTTAGCACGCACAGAACCCAATATCTTGCTTAGTACGGTGCAACTAGGGGAGCGCTTAAACACAGCAGAAAAGGGTCAGCTCAGACAGTTATTAACTGAAAAGGGATTAACATTTTCCCAGGGACCAGGATACACCCCGCTAGCGACCCACTACGTAGAAACCCCAGGACAAACCCCTCTTAGACAGACCCCCTACAGAATCCCTGAGGCAGTGAAGGAAGAAATGAGAAAGGAAATCCAGGAGATGTTGAGACTAGGAGTCATAGAGCCATTCGACAGCCCCTGGGCCTTGCCAGTGGTACTAGTGCCCAAAAAGGCCGGAACTACCAGGTTCTCTGTGGACTATAGACGCCTCAATGACCGTACAGTGACGGATGCCTACCCAATGCCCAGAGTAGATGAACTATTAGATCGCATTGCCAGGGGGCGATATCTGACCACCATTGATCTGTGCAAGGGATACTGGCAGATTCCCCATCTCCAAGTCAGCGTTCGTCACCCCGTTTGGCCTGTACCAATTTAAGGTCATGCCATTCGGGATGAAGAACGCCCCAGCTACATTTCAGCGCTTGGTGGAAAGACTCCTTGATGGCTTCCAGGACTTCGCTTGCGCGTACCTGGATGACATTGCGATCTATAGTGAAACTTGGGGAGAACACTTGAGACATGTAGAGGCCGTACTGGATCAGATTCGGGCCGCAGGCTTAAAGCTGAAGCCAGAAAAGTTTCACTTCAGTATGGCCGAAGTCCAGTACTTGGGACACAGGGTAGGGTGTGGGAAACAGTGACCAGAACCAGCTAAGGTTGAGGCTGTGCCCAACTGGACCACACCCCACACCAAGACTCAAGTATTGGCGTTCTTATGGACAGCCGGGTACTACCGGAAATTTGTCCCTGACTACAGCGCCATCTCTAAACCCCTGACAGACCTGACTAAAAAGAACATGCTTAGAATAGTCCTGTGGTCTCCCGCATATGAAACAGCCTTTCAAGCCTTAAAGAAAGCTCTGATCAACGCACCTGTTTTATCTGCCCCCGTCCCTAACAAAAGATTTGTTGTCCATACAGATGCGTCCATGTACGGACTGGGGGCAGTTCTAAGCCAGATCGTGGAAGATGGAGGGGAACACCCTGTCGCGTACCTGAGTAGAAAATTGTTACCCAGGGAAGTGAGCTACGCGGCAGTGGAGAAGGAGTGTTTAGCCCTGGTCTGGGCTTTAACCCCTTAAGGACACATGACGTGTGTGACACGTCATGATTCCCTTTTATTCCAGAAGTTTGGTCCTTAAGGGGTTAAAGAAACTTACACCATATCTGTATGGCCAGGAATTTACCCTTATTACAGATCATAATCCCCTGGTATGGTTGAACAGAGTGGCAGGAGAAAATGGATGCTTGCTGAGATGACGCTTAGCGCTACAACCATACAATTTCTCCATCCAATACCACCCTAGCAAGTTTAATGGGAATGCGGATGGACTGTCCAGGCAAACAGAACTTCTACCCTGACAGCCGGCCGGACAGCCCCAAGTTGACCCGAAAAGGATCAATCCGGGTCTGCCGGAGTATTCCACAAAAGGGGAGCAGTGTAACAGAACTTTACCTTTGCCTGGGAACATTTATTGCTAAACCGTCTCTTTAACAACTAACCAGGTACATGCACATTAACAGAGACTATAACCACAATGGAATGTGCTTACCTGGTTCATGTGGATTACTTTTAACACAGTTCGGGACATTTTAACCACATTCGTCTATTTTATGCAACCCGTACAGTAGAGATTCAGCATGTATAAGAACGAACACAAACTACCGAACACCGGACCACCGTGCTATTTAATTATGTGGCATTTTACCTCCCAGGTCGGCACTTACCATCCGTATGAAACGCACAAATTCTTTGTTCCAGTTACTAGGTGGCCGCCATTTCAGGACTTTTACACGTGTTCGCGGCCATCTTAGTTCATGAACAGCAGTGATTTGCCGTTGAGTGGCTGGAACCAAAATCGGACACTCAAGTAGGCGAACACCGCTGAGACGTCCATAACACCGTAAATTCATGCTGGAACCACCGACCGTGCTTGACTTTCGGTAGATAGACTATACCACATACAGGGATTTTAGCGACCATCAGGAAACATCATGGATGGCAAGATTTTCGTGCCTTTTCACCACATGAACGAGGACCAACTGCAAGGCCAAAACTTATGGAACTATTTTCGGCTAGTGTACCTGTGCGGTCGGTCAAAACTTTAAAGTCCCATAACTCCCGAACCCCTTAACCGAATGGGATGATTTTTTAATATGTTGTTCCCACAGATTGGGGCTATCTGGGGATACTGGATATATGGATGTACTCCAAGTATTTGGGGTACATCCAAAACTCGGGTAAAAATGTGCGTGTGATAATTATGTTAACTGTTTATCTGAGGGGAGGAAATGTGTGGGATATACCATGTTTGTAATTGGTTGCTGTCCTAATTATGTAGGTGACTCCCTTTCATGGGCAGAATCGCATAAAAAGGAGAATCATTGTCATTAAAATTTAGTTCTTCTTGACCCTTCAAAACTTAGCCTCGTCTCGTTCTTGGAAGGGGATTTCTACTGCATTATTACCTTGCTTTTTAACAGCTAAACCTGACTCTCCTCTTGGATCTTGTGGATGGGAATAACCAACTTCATTACTATACAGCAACTTGCCGGGAAAAAAGGACATCTCCAACGGCTGATACCCTCTCACTACCTGGGTGTCACGGTAATATACCCCAACACGCAGGAATAGTTCACAGTCAAGAGACAAGAAACAGTGTTCGTCTTACCGGACCTTAGAATGGCCGGACTAGGACGAGAGAAAGACAGAGTCAGAACAAGCCGAGGTCAAGGGAACTGAGAGACAGCGAAACGTAGAACAAGCCGAGGACTGGTACACAGAGGACAAAACAGCGGATAAGCAAGCAAGGATAAGGAGAGAGCGGAGTCAGGAACAAAGCCAAGGTCAAGCACCAAAAAACCAACTGAACGATACAAGCACTAAAGGGAACTGGACAGAAACCACGATAGGGCAAGGAGCAAGGGGAAACAGGTGAGTATAAAAACCCTAAGGTTCACTTTGATTGGCTCCTGTCATATCCACGCCCCCAAAACGTGGGTGAATGGGGAATGTGGCCTGACAGGGGCCAATGGGAGACTGATTCTAATTTAGTCTCCCACTGTCCCTTTAAGAGCGCGCCCGAGACGCGCGGCGCGCTCTTAGTGTCGGGCGGGACATGTGACCGCTTCTCGCGGTCACTGCCCGCCTGACTGATCCCATCGTTGGCTGAACCGCGCGCGGCTCGTGCAGGAGCAGGACCGCGCGCGGCGAGAAGGGAGGACCCCGGCCGGCCCCTGGAGAGGGTAAGAACCGCTACAGTACCCCCCCCTGAAGACACGCCCACCGGGCGGGGAGGAGCAGGCCTGGCAGGAAAACGAGCGTGGAAAGAACGCACAAGGCGAGGAGCGTGAACAGCGTCAGCGGAAATCCAACTGCGTTCCTCAGGCCCATAGCCCTTCCAATGTACCAGATATTGGAGGCGACCCCGAAGCAAGCGAGAGTCAATTACAGCCGCCACTTCAAACTCCTCATGGCCCTCCACCGAAACCGGAGGAGGAGGAGGGACATGCCGAGTAAAACGGTTGCACAGGAGGGGTTTTAACAAGGAGGTATGAAACACGTTAGGAATGCGTAGATTTTTTGGAAGATCCAATGCATACGAGACAGGATTAACCACATGCAAGATACGAAAAGGACCAATAAAACGAGGGGCCAACTTCATAGAAGGCACACGAAGACGAATATTGCGGGTAGAAAGCCAAACCCGGTCTCCCACCGCATAGGATGGAGCCGCCCTGCGATGCTTGTCAGCGTGAACCTTCTGGCGAGCAGCTGAGGCCACCAAAGAACACTGAACCTGCTCCCAAGTATTACGTAGACTAGCCAAATGTTCGTCCAGAGCTGGCATGCCCTGTAAGGAGAATGCAGCTGGAAGAACCACGGGATGCCGGCCATACACAACGTAAAAAGGGCTGTTACCGGAGGATTCATGAGCAGCATTATTACGAGCAAACTCAGCCCAAGGAAGCAGGTCAGCCCAATTGTTCTGATGGTGGGACACGAAACAGCGAAGATACTGCTCCAGAGATTGGTTGGCACGTTCAGCAGCTCCATTAGACTGGGGGTGGTAGGCTGAAGAAAACGAGAGGGAGATACCCATCTCTGCACAAAACGCTCTCCAGAATCTGGAAATAAACTGGCTACCCCTATCGGACACGATCGAAGTGGGAATACCATGCAACCGAAACACCTGCTCGGCAAAGATAGAGGCAAGTTCCTTGGATGATGGCAATTTGACAAGAGACACAAAATGAGCCATCTTAGAAAAACGATCCACAATCATCAGGATGACAGTTTTACCATTAGAGGGAGGTAATTCAACAATAAAATCCATGGATATATTGGACCATGGCCTCTCGGGTACGGGCAACGGATGCAACAACCCACAGGGAACTCTGTGGGAGGACTTCATACTGGCACAAGTGCTACAGGCATTAACGTAATCGGTGACGTCCTTGCGCAAGGACGCCCACCAGAAATATCTAGAAACTGCTGAGACTGTCTTAGAAATACCAGGGTGTCCAGCAGTTCTAGTGTCATGATACAATGACAAGATGCCTCGTCTCTCTGGTAAATCAACGAATAGCTTATCAGCAGGCCTCTCCTCAGGAGCCAAGTTTTGTTTAGCCTGAATAGTCTGTAAGAGAGAAGACGAAATAGAAAGAACAGTAGTCGCTATTATTCTGTCAGGCGGAATGACAGGGGTAACATCGACCTCGAGTTTGTCAGTAGTCTCGAATTGTCTGGACAGAGCGTCAGCTTTAGTATTACGATCACCCGGTCTGTAAGTGATTATGTAATTAAAACGAGACAAAAACAGAGACCACCTGGCCTGCCTAGAAGACAATCTTTTTGCTTCACTAAGGTATGAGAGGTTTTTGTGATCCGTTAAAATGAGGATAGGATCCCTGGTACCCTCTAGCAGATGTCTCCATTCCTTGAGCGCCAAAATGATAGCAAGGAGTTCACGATTGCCTACATCATAATTCCTCTCTGCTTTGGACATCTGTCTGGAAAAGAAGCCACAAGGGTGTAACGGCTTTTCAGGTGAATCTCTTTGAGACAAGATAGCACCTACCCCTATCTCAGAAGCATCAACCTCAAGAATAAAGGGCAGTGAAGGGACAGGATGCTGTAAAACAGGAGCAGAGGCAAATGTAGCTTTCAAGAATTCAAAGGCCTCGAGTGCTTCTGGTTTCCAGACATGAGTATTACCATCCTTCTTGGTCATTCTGGTTATAGGCGCTACAATGGCAGAAAACCCTTTAATAAAACGCCTATAATAATTAGAGAACCCCAGAAAACGCTGAATGGCTTTCAAACCCTGGGGCAGAGGCCACTCCATAATGGCAGACAGTTTCTTGGGATCCATACGAAAACCCTTGGCAGAGATTATATAACCCAAGAATTGGACTTCAGATTGATCAAATGAACATTTTTCGAGTTTGCAATAGAGACCGTTAACCAGAAGAGTTCTCAACACTAATTTAACATGCATGTGATGAGTCTGTAAATCATTAGAATAAATTAATATGTCGTCCAAGTATACTATAACGAATGTATGTATAAATTGACGTAGGACATCATTAATAAATTCTTGAAAAACTGCTGGGGCGTTACAAAGACCAAAGGGCATCACTGTGTACTCGTAGTGGCCACTCCTGGTATTGAAAGCAGTCTTCCACTCGTGATCCTTTTTGATACGTATGAGGTTGTAAGCACCCCTAAGGTCCAATTTAGTAAAAACTGTGGCCTGTTTAAGCCTATCAAAAAGTTCTGTGATCAAAGGTATGGGGTACGCATTTTTGACGGTGATTTTGTTAAGGCCCCTATAGTCAATACAAGGCCTTAATTCGCCATCTTTCTTAGACACAAAGAAGAACCCAGCCCCTGCCGGGGAAGAGGATCTTCTTATAAATCCCTTCTCTAGAGATTCCTTGATATATTCCTCCATAACCAGGTTCTCCTGAGGAGATAAAGGATATATTCTCCCTTTGGGAGGCATCGTACCAGGTAATAAATTAATTGCACAATCGTAAGGCCTGTGAGGTGGCAATCTTTCAGCCTCCCTTTTATCAAAAACAGATTTAAGAGACAGGTACTGAGAGGGTATGACCGTAGGCACGGGGGGAATATGAGTAGAATTCAAAGGGGTGACTTTAACAACACAAGACTCTTGGCAAGAATCACTCCAAGAAACTATTTGTCCTGACTCCCAATCAATAGTGGGATTATGAGTACGTAACCAAGGATACCCTAACACGAGGTGAGAGGAAGGAGAAGTAATGATCTGAAACCGAATGGTCTCAGAGTGTAACACCCCTGTAGACATATGTAGGGGAACAGTCTCATGTGTGATAATAGGAGAGCATAATGGTCTACCATCTATGGCCTCAACGGCCAAGGGTGTCTCCTTCTCTCTGGTGGGTATGTTATTCTCCTTGACAAAACTGGAATCAATAAAGTTTTCGGCCGCTCCGGAATCAACCAGTGCTAGTATATTCCCTGCTATGCAGTTACTATCAAGGTGCAGGGAAACAGGAAGAAGTAGCTTATTAAGAGGCAAATCTGAGGACTGTGATGTCACACCCAAGGCCAGTCCTCTATACGGCCTTAGGTGCGAAAGTTTCCCGGACGCACGGGACATTCTTGTCTCATATGACCCCTCCTACCACAATAAAGACAAAGTCCCTCCTTTCTCCTATAAAGCTTTTCAGCGTCGGTAAGTTTAGCAACCCCTAACTGCATAGGTTCCTCCTCAGAACCTTTAGATCCTTCGGGAGTCTCAGCTCTAGGGGAGTTAAGGGGAACAAAATGTCTATTTCTGGACCTGGTATATAACCTGTCACGGATCCTGTTATCTATATCGATAAGATAGTCAATCAGGTCCTCCAGCGGTACAGGGAGGTCCTTAGCTGCTACCTCATCTAAGATAGTATCAGACAGACCCTCCATAAAGGCAGTAGTAAGGCCATTATTAGTCCAATCTACCTGTGAGGCAAGGGTCCGGAACTGAATAGCATAATCGGCTACAGATTTAGATCCTTGCTTTATTCTCATTAATGCCCTGGCGGCATTTTTTGACCTTTTAGTCGTGTCAAATGTTCTACGGAACGCTGTGAGGAAGCTATTAAAGTCGTGTACCATAGGCCCATTAGCCTCCCAAATCGGATTTGCCCATTCTAGCGCCTTATCCGTAAGCTGGTGCATAAGAAAACCCACCTTAGATCTGTCTGTGGGAAATGAACGTGGGTACATTTCGAAGTGGAATTCTACTTGATTAAGGAATCCCCTACATGTCTTAGCGTCCCCTCCATACCTAGGTGGCGGGGTTAGATGTGCAGAGGCATTAGACATATTAGCAGTGTCCGGTATAGGGTTTACAGGAGGCGTAGGTACAGGTACCGGAACAGATCTGGATAACAGTGTCTGGATGGCTTGAGCCATTTGATCCATACGGTGATCCTGTTCTGCGAATCTAGCCTCATGAGTGACCATCTGTTGACCTAAACCTGCGGGGTCCATGGCCCTATCGTAATGTCACGGTAATATACCCCAACACGCAGGAATAGTTCACAGTCAAGAGACAAGAAACAGTGTTCGTCTTACCGGACCTTAGAATGGCCGGACTAGGACGAGAGAAAGACAGAGTCAGAACAAGCCGAGTTCAAGGGAACTGAGAGACAGCGAAACGTAGAACAAGCCGAGGACTGGTACACAGAGGACAAAACAGCGGATAAGCAAGCAAGGATAAGGAGAGAGCGGAGTCAGGAACAAAGCCAAGGTCAAGCACCAAAAAACCAACTGAACGATACAAGCACTAAAGGGAACTGGACAGAAACCACGATAGGGCAAGGAGCAAGGGGAAACAGGTGAGTATAAAAACCCTAAGGTTCACTTTGATTGGCTCCTGTCATATCCACGCCCCCAAAACGTGGGTGAATGGGGAATGTGGCCTGACAGGGGCCAATGGGAGACTGATTCTAATTTAGTCTCCCACTGTCCCTTTAAGAGCGCGCCCGAGACGCGCGGCGCGCTCTTAGTGTCGGGCGGGACATGTGACCGCTTCTCGCGGTCACTGCCCGCCTGACTGATCCCATCGTTGGCTGAACCGCGCGCGGCTCGTGCAGGAGCAGGACCGCGCGCGGCGAGAAGGGAGGACCCCGGCCGGCCCCTGGAGAGGGTAAGAACCGCTACACTGGGTAGCCGTTACATTGGTGGCAGCGGTGGGATGGTCCTTTCATCCACAGAGCAAGTGTGAATGGAGTCTCAGTACGCCAGACTAAAGAGACCCACACTGAAAGATCTGTGAGAGAGTTGTGGAAGGAGTGCCAGTAACAAACCACGGAGAGAGCTGATGGCTAACCTGCTGGAGCTGGACGAAATGAATAGGTCCATGGATGTAACCGAGCCACTTGCGCCTGTCAGCAAGGAGGATGAAGTTACCAGCATTGTACAGAGGAGATTAACCATGTACCCAGCAACATCAGTGGAACTGATTAAACGTCTGTTCCTTGAAGTGAGAGCAGAGATTCGGGAGAAGAGGGGACACGGAATTGAACTGGTAAGAGCAAAACAGCCCATTACACAGACAGTTCATACTCCCCCTCCAACTAACGCAGCAAAAAAAGTACACTTTACTGCATTTAAAGCATTTGTGGAGAACGAAGAGGAAATTGATGGATATTTGGCAGATTTTGAGAGACAGTGCTCGCTACATCAAGAACCCCCAGAGCAATGGGTCACTATTTTGTCCGGGAAATTGTCTGGCAAAGCAAACGAGGCTTTTCGGGCTCTCACCCCAGAGGATATTTTACAATATCAGCGGGTCAAAGAGGCGCTGCTAACCAGATATGCAGTAACCCCAGAAACCTACCGCCGCCGCCTCAAATGTGTGGGATATACCATGTTTGTAATTGGTTACTGTCCTAATTATGTAGGTGTCTCCCTTTCATGGGCAGAATTGCATAAAAAGGAGAATCCTTGTCATTAAAATTTAGTTCTTCTTGACCCTTCAAAACGTAGCCTCGCCTCGTTCTTGGAAGGGGATTTTTACTGCATTATTACCTTGCTTTTTAACAGCTAAACCTGACTCTCCTCTTGGATCTTGTGGATGGGAATAACCAACTTCATTACTATACAGCAACATGCTGGGAAAAAAATGACGTCTCCAACGGCTGATACCCTCTCACTACCTGGGTAACCGTTACATGTATATATATATACGTATGTTTATATATATGTATATATATATATATATATATAATTTTTTACAACTATTTTTATTTATATATAGGTATATATATATAGTGATATATACGTATATATTTATGTATATAGATATATATATTATTTTGTTCTACGTGTATTTTGATATAAATATATATATATTAACATCACAATACAGTTAAAACGAAATAGCACACATCAATATATTTTTTAATTATTTATTTTTAATTATTTTTTTAATTTAAGTTTTTAACGTATTTACATTTTTTTTATATTATATATAAATATATATATATAACAATAATTATATATATATATAATCAGTATCAGTCTGCATGTAATTTGATATTAATATATATAATGTTATATATATATATATATATATATATATATATATTAATAGTAAAATACACCTAGACAGTGTATGTGTGTGTATGTATATATATATATATATATATATATATATATATATATATAAAATCATCTAAGTATATAATTTTTTTTTTACACTGTTTTAACATTTATTTCTTTTATTTCCAGCCAGTCATTACAGGCAGTCCCCCTGCTGGCAATGCAGCAGCCAGCTAACCCGGCCATGTGATTGTGAGGTCCTCGCAATGACCTCACTCTCCCATGGCCGGGGGGCCCCCAGGAGGATGGATCTGCCGCGGGGGGCTCCCTGGGAGTCCCCCCATCCACGATCGCCAGTGTGGGATCGCCGGCGACCGGCTAAGTAAAAAAAAAAATGGAGGGCGTACTAGTACGCCCTCCGGTCTTAAGGGGCTAAATTATGTTTTGTATATAAATATTTGATGTTAAAGGAAAGCCTTATTTATGATCTTTACTCTTGACAAAGGCTTTCAAAGCAGAAATGTTGGGTGGTTGTGTAGTCCCTCGGTCATAAAGACTAGGTGAAGTACTCCTTATACAGCAGTTTCCTTATTTATCATTCGTATTCTCTTGTTGTGTTGAAATTTATTCTGTACATGAATTTTGAATTTCTACATTAATTATTGTGTACATAGATGAATTGTACTTACATATTTCCTACTGAAATCTGTACATAGTTGGGTGTATATAAATAAAACATAATATAAACATACTAATTGGCAGCACTCAGAAGACTTCCACAAACAGAATCTTTACTAATACTACTAATACAAAAAGATGTTGTTGAACATGTATTAGTAAAGACTTTTTTTTTTGGAAGCCTTTTGAGTGAATTTGGGAAAACATGATTTTTAATGGGGATTGAATAATTTTGATTACAACTGTATATATAAATCTAATGAGATTATTTTTACTTTCTTTTGTCATAAAATAAAGATTATTATTTTATATTTATAATTAGGTGTGCAATTATTATGTTATGATTTCTTGAGAAGCTATGCATGCCACAAGATCAACACATGCCATATGTCCCAGTTCTGTAGTCACAGAAAAGAGGGGCGATAGAGGGGGCTTCAAGCTTAATGTGTTATACTCCCTAAAATCTCACTACACTGGTAATCACTCTTACTAAGTTTCAACTTGAACATTATGTTCACACAACAAATGTGTAATCAGAACTGCAAGAAGACAGTCTGTTCTTCCAGGAGCCTCAAATGAAACATCTTGAAACTAGAAGCATTGTTCCAGTTGCTGCAACAAAGTTGCCATGATTTGCACTGATTAGAATAGTATGGGATGTTTATAGGCTTTCATTTAAAACAAGATTCAAATTGAGGTCACATTATATTTCATGCAATTTGTTTGCACCCCCCTAACCCCCCCCCCCCAAAAAAAAAAAAATCCTGAAAATATATATACATTCTGTTTGAGGTTATATCATAAATTGCCATCTCAGAACAAGTAGAAAGAAAATGGTTGGAGGGTTGGAGTGCAGGGTATTCTCTTTCATTGTTCAAACTGAGCTCAACTCCTGATGCATGGAGAAAAGGCCTTCACAAGCCTCTGCTATTTTGTACATAGTTTATACTAAGTGACCCATAGGTTGAGGAGGCGGTGACTGTGGTGGTGTAGGTGGAAGCGGCGGTGGAGGAGGTAGCCAACACTGTTTTTTGTTTGTTTGTTTGTTTTGTTTTGTTTTTTAATTGGGGTAGCCCCCAAAATATTGGGACATATAAAAAAATAAACATTTGCGGCCTGCGGTGCATTTCTTGCAGTCCAATAACGCCATCAGGATTTTAAAACTGTCAGTCTCCACCAGACAGAATGACAGCATGTCAAAGCCCACTAATTTTGAAAGGCTGGCATTCAGGGCCATGGATCGCGGGTGGCTAGGGGGGTACTTCCTCTTTCTCTCCAGTGTTTGGGAGATGGACAGCTGAATGCTTCCATGGGACAGTGTGAAGATGCTGGACAATTGTGTACCTGGCCTATGCTGGTGCAGGAACCCACCCTCCGAGCCACTTGTGAATGACTGGTCTGATAACCATGGAAATGACCCCTCTTCCTCCTGTGCCACATCCTCCATCATCGCCCGAAGCGTTTTTTCAAGGAGACATAGAAGCTTGATAGTAAGGCTGAGAACGGCGTCATCGGCACTTGCCATGTCGGTGGAGTATTTGAAACAGCGCAACATGGCACACAGGTCTCGCATGGAGGCCCACTCATTGGTGGTGAAGTGGTTCTGTTCCGCAGAGCGACTGACCCATGTGTGCTGCAGCTGAAACTCAACTATCGCCTGCTAGTGATGTACCAAACTGTTCGCCGGCGAATAGTTCCCGGCGAACATAGCATGTTCGCGTTCGCCGCCGCGGGCGAACACATGGGCGGTTCGATCGGGAAAGTGTAGCTGCTGCTGATTAGATAGGGAAATTGATAGCTAGGCTAGGGTATTCAGTGTCCACTACAATCCTGAAGGACTCATCTGATCTCTGCTGTAAGAACAGCACCCCAAAATTCCCTTTTTAGGGCTAGAACATCAGTCTTCTTTTTTTTTTGTGTGTAATGTAATTGCAGTTGACTGCCTGCCAGCTTCTGTGTCAGGCTCACAGAGCATACTGTGCCCATTTGCCCATTGCCACCACTCACTCACTGCTGGTGTCACAATAGCTTAAGCTTGCATTTAAAACCAAAAAATGTTTTTCACTATAATAGATTGAAGAAGAGCAGTTAGTTGTCTGCCAGCTTCTGTGTCAGGCTCAGTGGATACTGTGCCCATTTGCCCAGTGCCACCACTCATATGTGTTTTCACAATAGCTTATGCTTGACATTTAAAAAGAAAACATTTTTTTTCACTGTAATAGATTGAATAGCAGTTAGTTGCCTGCCAGCTTCTGTGTCAGGCTCAGTGGATACTGTGCCCATTTGCCCAGTGCCACCACTCATATCTGGTGTGACTATAGCGTGCCTTTAAAAACAAAAAAAGTGTTTCACTGTAAGCTAATAGCAGTTAGTTGTCTGCAAGCGTCTGAGTGTCAGGCCTTAAGCGTGTGCTCTGCCAACCTCAGCAAGTGTAATTTGCCACTCATATCTGGTGTCTCTATAGCGTGCATTTAAATCCCAAAAACTTTTTTCACTGTAATAGATTGAAGAGCAGTTAGTTGTCTGCCAGCATCTGTGTCAGGCTCAGTGGATACTGTGCCCATTTGCCCAGTGCCACCACTCATATCTGTTTTCACAATAGCTTATGCTTGACATTTAAAAAGAAAACTTTTTTTTTCACTGCAATAGATTGAAGAGCAGTTAGTTGCCTGCCAGTGTCTGTGTCAGGCTCAGTGGATACTGTGCCCATTTGCCCAGTGCCACCACTCATATCTGGTGTGACTATAGCATGCCTTTAAAAACAAAAAAAGTGTTTCACTGTAAGCTAATAGCAGTTAGTTGTTTGCAAGCGTCTGGGTGTCAGGCCTTCAGCGTGTGCTCTGCCAACCTCAGCAAGTGTAATTTGCCACTCATATCTGGTGTCTCTATAGCGTGCATTTAAAACCAAAAAACTTTTTTCACTGTAATAGATTGAAGAGCAGTTAGTTGTCTGCCAGCGTCTGTGTCAGGCTGAGTGGATACTGTGCCCATTTGTCCAGTGCCACTACTCATATCTGGTGTCACAATAGCTTAAGCTTGACATTTTTTTTTTTTCACTGTAATAGATTGAAGAGCAGTTAGTTGTCTGCCAGCTTCTGTGTCAGGCTCAGTGGATACTGTGCCCATTTGCCCAGTGCCACCACTCATATCTGGTGTGACTATAGCGTGCCTTTAAAAACAAAAAAAGTGTTTCACTGTAAGCTTATAGCAGTTAGTTGTCTGCAAGCGTCTGGGTGTCAGGCCTTCAGCGTGTGCACTGCCAACCTCAGCAAGTGTAATTTGCCACTCATAACTGGTGTCTCTATAGCGTGCATTTAAAACCAAATTTTTTTTTTCACTGTAATAAATTGAAGAGCAGTTAGTTGCCTGCCAGCGTCTGTGTCAGGCTCAGTGGATACTGTGCCCATTTGCCCAGTGCCACAACTCATATCTGGTGTGACTATAGCGTGCCTTTAAAAACAAAAAAAGTGTTTCACTGTAAGCTAATAGCAGTTAGTTGTCTGCAAGCGTCTGAGTGTCAGGCCTTAAGCGTGTGCTCTGCCAACCTCAGCAAGTGTAATTTGCCACTCATATCTGGTGTCTCTATAGCGTGCATTTAAATCCAAAAAACTTTTTTCACTGTAATAGATTGAAGAGCAGTTAGTTGTCTGCCAGCATCTGTGTCAGGCTCAGTGGATACTGTGCCCATTTGCCCAGTGCCACAACTCATATCTGGTGTGACTATAGCGTGCCTTTAAAAACAAAAAAAGTGTTTCACTGTAAGCTAATAGCAGTTAGTTGTCTGCAAGCGTCTGGGTGTCAGGCCTTCAGCGTGTGCTCTGCCAACCTCAGCAAGTGTAATTTGCCACTCATATCTAGTGTCTTTGTAGCGTGCTTTTACAAAGAAAAAAAGTTTTCCAGTGTAACCTAATAGCAGTCAGTGTCCTCAAAGCGGGTGTTTCAGGCCTTCAGCGTGTGCTCTGCAGACCTCTGCCAACGCACATTGCCACTCATATCTGGTGTCACAACAGTGTGCATTTAAAACCGAAAAACTTTCTTCACTGTTATAGATTAAATAGCAGTTAGTTGTCTTCAAGTGGGTGTCAGGCCTACAGCGTGTACTCTGCCAACCTCTGCCAGTGCACATTGCCACTTATTTCTGGTGTCACAATAGCGTGCATTTAAAAACATAATTTTTTTTTTAACTGTTATAGATTGAATAGCAGTTAGTTGTCTTCAAGCGGGTGTGTCAGGCCTACAGCGTGTACTCTGCAGACCTCTGCCATTGCACATTGCCACTCATATCTGGTCTCGCAGTAGCTTGCATGCATAGTACCACTAATCCCCCAAAAAATGACAGGCAGAGGCAGGCCACCCGCAGGGGCCATCGTGGTCGTGGTGCTGTGATTCCCTTTGGCCCTAGAAAAATGCCCAGTTTTCAGAGGCCACGTACCCTGAACTTTAAAAGTTCTGAGGACATAGTTGACTGGCTAAGACAGGACACCCAATCTTCTACAGCCTCCGCTCGGAACCTTGACGCACCATCCTCCTCCAGCTTAGCTTCAGGCACCTCTCAAGATACCACTCACCCGCTTGGTATGTCAGAGGAGTTATTCACACATCCGTTTGAAGAAATGAGTGATGCGCAACCATTATTGCCAGAGGATGTAAATAACAGGGATATGTCTCAGGCAGGCAGCATTACACACATGGACGTACGGTGTGATGATGATGATGTTGTACCTGCTGCTGCTTCCTTTGCTGAGTTGTCAGATACAAGTGAAGCGGTTGATGATGAAGATGCGTCCATGGATGTCACGTGGGTGCCCGCTCGGCAAGAAGAAGAACAGGGTGAAAGTTCAGATGGGGAGACAGAGAGGAGGAGGAGGAGACGAGTTGGAAGCAGGGGGAGGTCGTCGCAAGGAGCTAGTGGCACAGTCAGACAGCATGCATCAGCACCCAGGGTCAGCCCGACAGCACGCCAATCAACCCATGCTGTGACCACCACCAGAATGCCGTCATTGCAGAGCTCAGCAGTGTGGAATTGTTTTTGTGTTTCTGCCTCTGACAACAGCGATGTCATTTGCAACCTGTGCCAAAAGAAACTGAGTCGTGGGAAGTCCAACACCTACCTAGGTACAACTGCTTTGCGTAGGCAAATGATCTCACATCACAAACGCCTATGGGATCAACACATGAGTACAAGCAGCACGCCTACTTTAAGCCGCCATCCTCCTCCTGGTCCAGCATCTTCAGCCACGTCAACCACTGCTGTCCTCCTTGCCCCCTCTAAACCATCCACCAGTTCCCGCTCATCTGCCCACAGTCATGTTTGAGCGTAAGAAGCCAATGTCAGAAAGTCACCCCCTTGCCCAGCGTCTGACAGCTGGCTTGTCCGAACTATTAGCCCGCCAGCTTTTACCATACAAGCTGGTGGAGTCTAAGGCGTTCAAAAAATTTGTAGCTATTGGGACACCGCAGTGGAAGGTACCCGGCCGAAATTTCTTTTCACAAAAGGCAATCCCCAACCTGTACTCGATTGTGCAAAAGGCAGTAATGGCATGTCTGGCACACAGTGTTGGGGCAAGGGTCCATCTGACCACTGATACCTGGTCTGCAAAGCATGGTTAGGGCAGGTATATCACCTACACTGCGCATTGGGTAAACCTGCTGACTGCTGCCAAGCATGGAATGCATGGCTCTGCAGAGGAGTTGGTGACACGGCCACGACTTGCAGGCAGTCCTGCTGCCACCTCCTCTACTCCTCCTACTCCATCCTCTTCCATAACCTCCTCGGCTGAGTCCTCTTCTGCTGCTGCGTCTTGCTCCACATCAACGGCACCCCCCCAGCTCCCCAGGTACTATTCCACATCCCGGATACGGCAGTGTTACGCCGTCTTGGGTTTGACTTGCTTGAAAGCAGACAGTCACACCGGACAAGCACTCCTGTCCGCCCTGAATGCACAGGTGGAAAAGTGGCTGACTCCACAGCAACTGTATATCGGCAAAGTGGTTTGTGACAACGGAAAAAATTTGTTAGCGGCATTGAAGTTGGGCAAGTTGACACATGTGCCGTGCATGGCACATGTGTGTAATCTGATCGTACAACGCTTTGTGCATAAGTACACAGGCTTACAGGATATCCTGAAGCAGGCCAGGAAGGTGTGTGGCCATTTCAGGCGTTCCTACACGGCCATGGCTCACTTTGCCGATATCCAGCGGCGAAACAACATGCCAGTGAGGCGCTTGATTTGCGACAGCCCGACACGTCGGAATTCAACACTCCGAATGTTCGACCGCCTGCTTCAACAAGAAAAAGCTGTTAATGAATATTTGTATGACCGGGGTGCTAGGACAGCCTCTGGGGAGCTGGGAATTTTTTTGCCACGTTACTGGACGCTCATGCGCAATGCTTGTAGGCTCATGCGTCCTTTTAAGGAGGTGACAAACCTAGTCAGTCGCACCGAAGGCACCATCAGCAACATCATACCATTTGTTTTCTTCCTGGATCGTGCCCTGCGAAGAGGAAGAGTTGTGGTCACCATCACCACCAGAAGCAGCCTTATCAGCATCGCTTGCTGGACCTGCGGCAACGATGGAAGAGGATTGTGAGGAAGAGGAGTCAGAGGAGGAATGTGGCTTTGAGGAGGAGGAGGAGGAAGACCAACCACAACAGGCATCCCAGGGTGCTCATTGTCACCTGTCTGGTACCCGTGGTGTTGTACGTGGCTGGGGGGAAGAACATTTCTTCATTTACATCAGTGAGGAGGAGGAGGAACGGGAAATGAGTAGCTCGGCATCCAGCCTTGTGCAAATGGGGTCTTTCATGCTGTCGTGCCTGTTGAGGGACCCTCGTATAAAAAGGCTGAAGAAGAACGACCTGTACTGGGTGTCCATGCTACTAGACCCCCGGTATAAGCAGAAAGTGGCGGAAATGTTACCGAATTACAACAAGTCGGAAAGGATGCAGCATTTGCAAAATAAATTAAAAAGTATGCTTTACACAGCGTATAAGGGTGATGTCACAGCACAACGGGAATCTAACAGGGGGAGAGGTGGAAGTCATCCTCCTCCTCCCACAACCACGCCGGCAAGGACAGGACGCTTTAAAGACGTGTTGTTGATGGAGGACATGCGGACCTTTTTAAGTCCTATGCATCGCCACAGCCCTTCGGGATCCACCCTCAGAGAACGACTCGACCGACAGGTAGCAGACTACCTCGCCTTAACTGCAGATATCGACACTCTGAGGAGCGATGAACCCCTTGACTACTGGGTGTGCAGGCTTGACCTGTGGCCTGAGCTATCCCAATATGCGATAGAACTTCTGGCCTGCCCCGCTTCAAGTGTCCTGTCAGAAAGGACCTTCAGTGCAGCAGGAGGTATTGTCACTGAGAAGAGAAGTCGCCAAGGTCAAAAAAGTCTAGATTACCTTACCTTTATTAAGATGAATGAGGGATGGATCCCGAAGGGACTGACACTGGGCGATACATTCGATTAAAAAAGGCCTCATGAGATGAGCTGCCTTGGGCTAAAGATGGTCCACACGCTGCTGTATTTTAGCTCTGAATGCCGGTTGACTTGCGTGACTTATCCGCCACCAACTAGGGTTCAAGCCGCCATGTTTTAGGGCACTTTCTGCCTGTGAAACAAACATCATTTTTTCTGCCCGCTGCTACAGCAGCAGCTGCAACAATACCGAATTTTTCAGGCATGTGTACATGCCTAATTTTTAGGCCCTCTGGTGCTGCACTGTGGCTTCAAAAACCAAACAAAAAAAAAGGCACATAGTGACCCTATGTAGGGGGAACAGTCCCTATTCTGCTCTGTGTCAGTGTGTATCAGGGATTTGACTATCTTTATTCAGATTCAAAAATGACAATTACAGGAAAAATGTAACAAACATTTACAAGAACATGTTATGCACATCATAGAAACAACGTGAATTCTGCTCTTTGTCAGTGTGTATCAGGTGCTTTGAGGATGGGGAACAGTCTCTATTCTGCTCTTTGTCAGTGTGTATCAGGGATCCTTAGGATAGGTGTAAATCCATATCTGCCAAGTGACCCTATGTAGCGGGAACAGTCTCTATTCTGCTCTGTGTCAGTGTGTATCATGGTCTCTGAGGACGGGGAACAGTCTCTTTTCTGCTCTGTGTCAATGTGTATCATGGTCTCTGAGGACGGGGAACAGTCTCTATTCTGCTCTTGCATTTCTATTTCTTCTTAGGGCTATTCACTTGTGTGATCTGTCATGAATTGCCATTTGAATGTTAATTTGAACTGTGGGGCACAAGAACTTGAATCTGACAATTTTTATTTTATCAGAGAACTTGTTCGGGATACAGAAAGGAAAAAAGGGAGGGTAAGCGGTTAAGGTACATCGATCTTATTCACATCTTATACATTCAAGAGCAAACTGGTTATTCATTCTCGTGGGAGTTTTTCCGCTGCCCTTGTGCCTTCGGTCTAGTACCATGTCAGGGTTGTCTTTCTCTCCTAAACCTGGGTTTGGTCCGGGGTATGGGAAGGGGGAAACCTGGGGAGAGGCTACGGTATGGGAAGAAGAACGGGGGAAATAGACGTCGGAAGCCCCTCATCTCCCTTTGTCTCCTTCTTAGTTAGCACGCTGTGTGCGGTCACCGGGTCTATTCCCTTATCTAACTACGTAACTATGTACAATGTGGGTGTTTGTTCCGTTATGCCCTGTAGATTGTTTAACCTCAGCTTGGTATACCTCAATGTTGGCTGTTGTACCATGGTGTTTGGAGTCGTTGTCTCTCTGCGTCAGAGCAGTTAGGTCTTAGGAGTGGTACTATTCATCCTTTGTGTATATATATATATATATATATATATGTGATATGTTATTGTTCTAACACGACCCCCTCCTCCTCCTTCCTCAGATACGCCTCCCATATGTTCCTGGCTTCCACTATGTGGTGTAGGGGGTGTAGCCGCTGGCAGGTTTTTGTTTCATATGCTAGGTTTAGGGAGATCTGTTGGAGAAGGCTAGATCTCTCCGGTGGCTGTTGTTGTTTCCACCCTCTGGCTATTAATAAGTTGGCAGCAATCAAAATATTGGGTCGGCATGTGCTTTATGGAATGTGTCAATCGAGATGAAGAGTAGGGCATTTTCTGGTCTCAGGTTGGTTCTCGTGACCCGTGCCCCTTGTATCACCCCCTCAACTGCCTTCCAGTATCCTCTGATGGCCGAGCAGGCCCACCAGATGTGGAGCATTGTGCCCTACTCTATTAAATATCTCCAGCAAAGTCTCGAGGTGTTGGGATATATGGTCGGTCGCTAGTCTAGTCGGTACCAAGTACCACCTATATTGTATCTTGCGCATTAGCTCTAGGTGGGATGCGCATCTGGATCTACCTTTATGGGCTATGAAGGCTTGGTTCCATTGTTCTTCTGAGAAGACTGTACTCAAATCCTTATGCCATGCCTCTCTGAATTTGTCTAGCTGCGGTGGTGGCTGTTGGGTAGGAATATTTATAATTGCATACATGAGTAAAAGCGGTTTCTTGGGCATTGTTCTAGATTCGCATGCTTTCTCTATACAACGCGTGCGGGTCGGGGTTGTCAGGATAGTGGAGTTTG
This sequence comes from Pelobates fuscus, assembly GCF_036172605.1. Taxonomy (NCBI): domain Eukaryota; kingdom Metazoa; phylum Chordata; class Amphibia; order Anura; family Pelobatidae; genus Pelobates; species Pelobates fuscus. The sequence goes on along the minus strand of NC_086318.1, from coordinate 28,727,098 downwards.
TCAGTGCTCCCTTTAGTTGTAGGTAGGAGTATATCGCTCTTTGTGGCAAATCGTAACTCTGTTGCAGGTCGGTGAATTGTCTCAGCTGTCCTTGATTATAGAGGTGTCTAACCAACGTGCATCGTCGCTCGGTCCATAGTCGATGGTCAAATGTGGGATTCATCATGTGTATGCAGTATAGTGGTGTGGCCAGCGCCCATTTATATGTATAACCTAATTGTGGTTTAATCGTATCCCAGGTTTTCAGCAGGGCCGGTGTGTCTGGTAGTTTAGAATGATGTCTATGTGGGACCCAGAATAAGTACCTAAGGCCCTTGGGGCAAGTCCACGTTGATTCCATGTCCACCCATTGTGGTGTGTTGTGGGCTGTGTGTGCCTGCAGGTCGGTGGTCATCAGCGCTGCCCTATAGTAGGTTCTCACCTCTTGTAGTCCTAGCCCTCCCTGCTCTAGGGGTTTGGTGAGTATGCTAGTGGCTACCCTGATTTTTTTGTGTGCCCACACAAAGCTAGTGAGAGTCCTTTGTAGACGTCGCAAGTACGCATTGGGTAATGGGATCTGTAGCGTTCTAGTCAAGTATTGGAATTTTCGGCAGCAGCAGTTTCCAATTTTTTTTAAAGAATTTGCCAGTAATCTTTTTTTGAAGTTGTTCCCCTCCTCTTGACATGATCAATGACCTGAGAGTTTCCGTAAGCAGGGTTGACCTGTTAGTCCCGTTTTCTATTCAAGTTGTGCATGATGTCCAGGCTATGTTTCCAGGGACAAATGTTGTAGCCTGTTGAACGAGGTGACCTTGCTCGGGTCCCAGGTGTGCGGTTCCTAAAATCGCTGCCATATACACGTCAACTGATAGGAGACGCAACAGGTATTAAACTGATAAGAATAGTACTAAACACACCACTCCTATCTGGTGGCACATTAGATTGCACGCGCAGTGCCCCAAATTTGAAGTAGGAGGACCGACCAAGCATCTTTTTCCATCTCCCTGTTCCAAAAATCGCTGCCATATACACGTCCACTGATAGGAGACGCAACAGGTATTAAACTGATAAGAATAGTACTAAACACACCACTCCTATCTGGTGGCACATTAGATTGCACGCGCAGTGCCCCAAATTTGAAGTAGGAGGACCGAACAAGCATCATTTTCCATCTCCCTGTTCCAAAAATTGTTGCCATATACACGTCCACTGATAGGAGACGCAACAGGTATTAAACTGATAAGAATAGTACTAAACACACCACTCCTATCTAGTGGCACATTAGATTGCACGCGCAGTGCCCCAAATTTGAAGTAGGAGGACCGACCAAGCATCTTTTTCCATCTCCCTGTTCCAAAAATCGCTGCCATATACACGTCCACTGATAGGAGACGCAACAGGTATTAAACTGATAAGAATAGTACTAAACACACCACTCCTATCTGGTGGCACATTAGATTGCACGCGCAGTGCCCCAAATTTGAAGTAGGAGGACCGACCAAGCATCATTTTCCATCTCCCTGTTCCAAAAATTGTTGCCATATACACGTCCACTGATAGGAGACGCAACAGGTATTAAACTGATAAGAATAGTACTAAACACACCACTCCTAACTGGTGGCACATTAGATTGCACGCGCAGTGCCCCAAATTTGAAGTAGGAGGAACGACCAAGCATCTTTTTCCATCTCCCTGTTCCAAAATCGCTGCCATATACATGTCCACTGATAGGAGACACAACAGGTATTAAACTGATAAGAATAGTACTAAACACACCACTCCTATCTGGTGGCACATTAGATTGCACGCGCAGTGCCCCAAATTTGAAGTAGGAGGACCGACCAAGCATCTTTTTCCATCTCCCTGTTCCAAAAATCGCTGCCATATACACATCCACTGATAGGAGACGCAACAGGTATTAAACTGACAAGAATTGTACTACTAAGTTAACACACCTTATAATAACGCAGAGAGAGGCAACGCAGAGAGAGGAGTCTGAAGAAGAGGAGTCAGAGGAGGAAGGTGGTTTTGAGGAGGTGAAAGACCAAACACAGCAGGCGTCCCAGGGGGCTTGTTGTCATCTTTCGGGGACCCTTGGTGTTGTATGTGGCTGGGTGGAGGAAGAGACCTTCAATGACATCAGGGAGGACAAGGAACGGGACATGGCTAGCTTGGTATCCAACATTGGGCAAATGGACTGTTTGCGGTTGTTTGCGGTGCGTTAAATGTGGAGTTTGGTCTGTCACTGTGAAGTGGGCGTAACCCTTACACTACCTGATCGATACAACATCATACAGTAGGTCCCCCCCTCATTACTTTTATGGCCCCCACCCACCGCTCTTGGGTGGGTGTGGGGGGGATGACAGTAGGTCGCCCCATTGTGATTTATGCCCCCCACCCACCGCGCAGGGGTGGGGGCCGGGGGGGAGGACAGTAGGTCCCCCACCTTATCCTTATTTACTGAATATTCCCCTGTATAACAATGTTTGGCATTTAGTGAATATTTCCCATTCTGCTCTGTGTCAGTGTGTATCAGGGTCTCTGAGGACAGGTGTCAATCCAGATCTGCCAAGTGACCCTATGTAGGGGGAACAGTCCCTATTCTGCTCTGTGTCAGTGTGTATCAGGGTCTTTAAGGACGGGAACAGTCTCTATTCTGCTCTTTGTCAGTGTGTATCATGGTCTCTGAGGACGGGGAACAGTCTCTATTCTGCTCTGTGTCAGTGTGTATCAGGGGCTTTGAGGACGGGGAACAGTCTCTATTCTGCTCTTTGTCAGTGTGTATCAGGGGCTTTGAGGACGGGGAACAGTCTCTATTCTGCTCTGTGTCAGTGTGTGTCAGGGGCTTTGAGGACAGGTGTCAATCCATATCTGCCAAGTGACCCTATGTAGGGGGAACCGTCTCTATTCTGCTCTTTGTCAGTGTGTATCAGGGGCTTTGAGGACGGGGAACAGTCTCTATTCTGCTCTGTGTCAGTGTGTATCATGGTCTCTGAGGACGGGGAACAGTCTCTATTCTGCTCTGTGTCAATGTGTATCAGGGGCTTTGAGGACCGGTGTCAATCCATACCTGCCAAGTGACCCTATGTAGGGGGAACAGTCTCTATTCTGCTCTTTTTCAGTGTGTATCAGGGGCTTTGAGGATGGGGAACAGTCTCTATTTTGCTCTGTGTCAGTGTGTATCAGGGTCTCTGAGGACGGGGAACAGTCTTTATCCTGCTCTGTGTCAGTGTGTATCAGGGGCTTTGAGGACCGGTGTCAATCCATACCTGCCAAGTGACCCTATGTAGGGGGAACAGTCTCTATTCCGCTCTTTGTCAGTGTGTATCAGGGGCTTTGAGGACGGGGAACAGTCTCTATTCTGCTCTTTGTCAGTGTGTATCATGGTCTCTGAGGACGGGGAGCAGTCTCTATTCTACTCTTTGTGAGGAGGAGGAACGGGAAATGAGTAGCTCGGCATCCAACCTTGTGCAAATGTGGTCTTTCATGCTGTCGTGCCTGTTGAGGGACCCTCATATAAAAAGGCTGAAGGAGAACGACCTGTGCTGGGTGTCCACGCTACTAGACCCCCGGTCTCTATTCTGCTCTTTGTCAGTGTGTATCATGGTCTCTGAGGATGGGGAACAGTCTCTATTCTGCTCTGTATCAGTGTGTATCAGGGGCTTTGAGGACCGGTGTCAATCCATACCTGCCAAGTGACCCTATGTAAGGGGAACAGTCCCTATTCTGCTCTGTGTCCATGTGCATCAGGGGCTCTGAGGACAGGTGTCAATCCATATGTCAAGGTGTCAATATGTCATATGTCAGGTGTCAATCCATATCCATTGCGATTTAGGAATGTTAGGTGATTTCTGCCTTTTATGGATTAGAACCAGACTCTGCATCAACTGTGTAATTTTCCATGGGAGTTTTGCCATAGATCCCCCTCCGGCATGCCACAGTCCAGGTGTTAGTCCCCTTGAAACAACTTTTCCATCACTTTTGTGGCCAAAAAGAGTCCCTGTGGGTTTTAAAATTCGCCTGCCCATTGAAGTCAATGGCGGTTCGCCCAGTTCGCCGGTTCGCGAACGTTTGCGGAAGTTCCCGTTCGCCGTTCTCGAACCGAAAATTTTGGGTTTGCGACATCACTATCGCCTGCTGCTGCATGCACAGTCTCTCCAGCTTGTGCAAGGTGGAGTTCCACCTTGTGGGCATGTTGCATATGAGGCGGTGAGCGGGAAGGCCAAAGTTACGCTGCAGCGCAGACAGGCGAGCAGCAGCAGGGTGAGAACGCCGAAAGCGCGCACAGACGGCATGCACTTTCTTCAGCAGCTCTGATATATATGGATAGTTTTTCAGGAATTTCTACACCACCAAATTCATCATATGCACCAGGCAAGGGATGTGCGTCAAACCGGCTAGGCCCAGAGCTGCTACGAGATTTCACCCATTATCACACACCACCAGGCCGGGCTTGAGGCTCAGTTGCAACAACCACTCATCAGTGCTACCATCATCTCCACCACGCAGGCTCGCTGCCTAGGTGTTCTCTTTGACTCCGACCTCTCCATCAAGCCTCATGTTCAATCTATTGCCAAATCCTGTCATTTCCATCTCAAAAACATTGCGCGCATCCACCCCTACTTAACGCCAGATGCGACTAAGGTGTTGGTCCATTCCACTGTCCTTTCTCGCCTTGACTACTGTAATCTGCTTCTCAGTGGTCTTACGTGCTCCTAACTTGCACCGTTACAGTCCATAATGAATGCGGCGGCGAGGCTCATCTTCCTGTCCGCCCGCACCTCCCATGCCTCACCCTTCTGTCAGTCCCTACATTGACTTCCTATAAAATATAGAGCTCAGTTTAAAATTATGGTTCTTGCTTTCAAAACTCTACATATCTATCCTCCCTTATACACAAGTATGTCCCGTCTAGGCCCTTACGATCTGCTGAACACTTACGTCTATCTTCTGTCTGTACTTCCACCTCTGATGCTCGCCTGCAAGATTTCTCGAGTGCTGCACCGTTCCTGTGGAACATGTTTCCCTCCTCCGTTAGATGCTCACCCAGTCTCCACTCCTTCAGAAAATTGTTGAAAACTCACTTCTTCATAAAAGCGTATCAATTAAACTGTTAATAGCTCCCGACTAGTGATGTTGTGAACATAAAATTTTCCGTTCGCAAACGCGAACTTCCGCAAATGTTCGCGAACGGGCAAACCCGGCGAACCGCCATGGACTTCAATAGGCAGGCGAATTTTAAAACCCACAGGGACTCTTTCTGGCCACAATAGTGATGCAAAAGTTGTTTCAAGGGGACTAACACCTGGACTGTGGCATGCCGGAGGGGGATCCATGACAAAACTCCCTTGGAAAATTACATAGTTGATGCAGAGTCTGGTTTTAATCCATAAAGGGCATAAATCACCTAACATTCCTAAATTGTTTGGAATAACGTGCTTTAAAACATCAGGTATGTTTTATCGATCAGGTAGTGTAAGGGTTACGCCCGCTTCACAGTGACATACCAAACTCCCCGTTTAACGCACCGCAAACAACCGCAAACAGTCCATTTGCACAACCGCAAACTCCCCATTTGCACGAAGTTGGATACCGATCGATGGTTCGATATTCTGAGCCCTCTCTGATTTACTGTACACGACTATTCGATATTCCCACAAATTTTATATAGCATTTTATGTTTGTTTGAGACCACCTTAAAAATATTGGATATCGCTAAAAATCATGATCACTATATACTTTCTCTACAAACCTCTAAAACGCACCAAACTACTCATCCATCCGCTATACCACTTTATCCCACCTAGAACTAGTGCCCAGTTAAAATACTTGACTCTTACTTACCCACTCTCAGTCATGCCACACACATTTCACCCCTACTCTCACTGAATCCCTCTGACTACGGCTAAATTCATCTTCTACATCAGAACACTACTCCTAAGATTGGGTTGTATCCATGTCTCGGGTCTTTCATTTAGAATAGGGGCAGCTTCGGTCTCCTTCAACACTGACACTCCAGTGCATATTATTAAAAGATTGGGCAGATGGAAATCTTCAGTCTACAACCGATATATTCCTCATCCCGAGAAAGAAATGAGGAAAGCTTTTAAAAGCTTTTAAAAGTTTGTCTTTGTAAATTTGATGCAATAAGAGTGTTTTTCTTTAATACCTTTTCACCCTCTTTGCATGAACCCGATTTACAAATATTACTAATATGTTTCTGAACATATATATTATATTATTCACTCACTCACTCACTCTCTGGGCCGGCATAAGACATCATGCTGCCTAGGTCCAACGATAAATGACTATGGGGGATAATGTATAATAAACACAGGTTACTGGCTATGGGGGGGGTAATGTATAATAAACACAGTTACTGGCTATGGGAGGGATAATGTATAATAAACACAGGTTACTGGCTATGTGAGGGGTAATGTATAATAAACACAGGTTACTGGCTATGGGAGGATAATGTATAATAAACACAGGTTACTGGCTATGGGGGGGGGGATAAGGTATAATAAGCACAGGTTACTGGCCATGGGAGGATAATGTATAATAAACACAGGTTACTGGCTATTGGAGGATAATGTATAAGGAACACAGGTTACTGGCTATGGGAGGTGTAACGGATCGCCTGGCACCCCGACTGAGTACCTCCGTTAATGGATGCTCCTAGTGCTTCCTGAGGACTCCAAGCACTCTGGCAGACACCACAATCACCGAATGCTGCAGCTATCTCCCTTCAGAACGAAGCAGGAACAAGCTCTTACAAGAGCTCAGTGATTATAGCAAGGGAATATGCCTAGCATAGCAATCCCTTGTAGCAGGTTCCCCCAATAAGACACAGGACTCAAGTTGAGGGTAAAACAGGAACTCTGGACTGGCTCATCCAGCCTGGCTTTTATTTCCAACTCACACATACAGGCCACACCCAGGGGGAGGCATAAAAGAACCAATGACATAGATGTTACCTCCCACACATCCCCTCCCCTTAGTGTGACACATAATCCCATTATGCATACAGTGTAAAATATACTTTTACACAACTTTCATAACTTTAAAACCATACATCACATTCACATAAAAATACATATCCACAATCAATCCATTCAGGGGAACAACATATTAAAAAATGGCATGAATCCGACCAGGGGTTCAAAAGTTACTAAAAGTATCTTTTGTTCCTTTCTGGCTGGCAGAAAAACATCCCCACAATGCACCCTGGTTTCCTCCCTTCTGCCCTGGAGTTAATTGGAGAAGTAATCCAATTACCCAGGACTAAAGGCAGACTCCATTAACCACATGGTTGCAAAACAACATAAAACACTTTAAAATACATAAAGTCACATTTACACATAACACACAGACATTTCACCTATCCCCAGATAGCTGGGATCTGCACGCACCAAAACTACCGAATAGCGCGCAGATCCTACTCACACAGTACAATTGCCATGGAGCTAAAGTCTTTCCCATAGTCTTTCATTATATGAATATATGAAGTCTGGTCCATAGTCCAAAGGCAAGAGGCGGGCAATCAGCCCCCTCCAAGGACACGTGGCGAGGTCGGTTTCGCCACACTTCTCCCCTTTACCCCCCAGACTAACAGGGTACTTGACCTCCTGCCGGTCAGTGCCCTTGTTAGTCCAGCAGCCCACCCACAAGACAGAAACAGCAGAGCAGCCCACCCACAATAAACAGTTACTACACCTGGGTGAGGGAGAATCTTGTCCAGGTTCCGGTGCCTCACCACGGCTGTGTGGGGGACTGGTAGGCTGCCTTGGTAGGTTGCTGAGGGGGCAGAGACCAGCGGTACTCTGTCCTGTTGCCAGCACTACCACGGGAGTAGTCTGGTTGGAGCCTGGTTGCTGGAGACCGACTGTCTCCCCTTTAAATACACCGCTCTGCTGCTGGAGACCGACTGTCTCCCCTTGAGTTACACCGCTCTGCTGCTGGAGACCGACTGTCTCCCCTTGAGTTACACAGCTCTGCTGCTGGAGACCGACTGTCTCCCCTTTAGTTACACAGCTCTGCTGCTGGAGACAGACTGTCTCCCCTTTAAATACACCGCTCTGCTGCTGGAGACCGACTGTCTCCCCTTGAGTTACACCGCTCTGCTGCTGGAGACCGACTGTCTCCCCTTGAGTTACACAACTCTGCTGCTGGAGACCGACTGTCTCCCCTTTAGTTACACAGCTCTGCTGCTGGAGACAGACTGTCTCCCCTTTGGCTAAACAGCCCTGTTGTGGGGGGGCAGGACCGACCGTCCCTACCCCCTGTGCTGGAAGTGCAGAGACCACGGTCCCATCTGCACAGGTGTGGGGCTTACAGTCTCCCCCTGGTACATTAAGCTGCCGCTGGGGAGAGGTGGTAACCAGCTCCTCTCCCATTAGAACACTCTGCCGCTGGGGAATGGAGACTGGGCTCTCTATTCCCTGTACATTAATGATCCGCCGCTGGGGAGAGGTGGTAACAATCTCCTCTCCCATGCATACTTCCCGTCTCTGCGGAGGGAGACCGACTGTCTCTCCTCCCAGCACAGAGTCCTGCTGTGGGGAAAAGGGGGATGGGCTCTCTATTCCCTGCTGGATACTCTGCCGCTGGGGAATGGAGACCGGGCTCCCAATTCCCAACAAATCACACTGCCGCTGGGGAGGGAGGACGGCTCCTTCAGCTCCCTGTAACTTGGGCGCAGAGACCACGGTCCCATCTGCGCTGGTGTGGGGCTTACGGTCTCCCCTTGGTGGGTTAGGCTGCCGCTGGAGAGAGGGTGTAACAAGCTCCTCTCTCTGAACTGTAACCTGCCGCTGGGGATCTGGGCCGACTGCCCAGCATCCCTGTAGGGCCAGTAGAGAGACCTCGATCCCATCTCCACCTGCCATCTGTGGGTCTCTCCAGGACCAGTCTATGAGGTCTGGTTCTGCTTGTCGGGTAGGTTGGAGCTGCACGAAGCTGAGCAGTTGTTGGTAGTCCTGCTCCAGCTCCCACTCCCTTGTTACCAGGTGGGTCATGTCTTTGCTCACCTCGCATTCGTCAGCCCAGACATACATGCCCATCCGGTAGTCGTAGATGTCCCAAAACCTAGACCCCTCCGTGCTGCCAAGATCAATGTCGTCCTCCAAGGCATCCCATAATAAACCCGGGCCATCATAATCATCCCCCTCCGGTAAGTCGTGCTCGGCCGTCCAGGGGGTAAGTCGAATGGTATGCCACCAGAGGGCCTGGTATGCGTTGTCTAGCCAGATCTCTCGCCATACCAGGGTCTCTAGTCTTGTCACCCACTCATCCAGGGGCTGCTCTCCCAATAGATACATGCGCATCGCCACACGCTTCTGTAGCCGCTGCTCATCACTGGGGAGACTCTCACCTCGCCGCCACTGGGCGTCTTCCAGGGCATCATACCAGACTTCCTTTCTGTCTGCATCCCTGTAGTCCGCGGCCGCCTCCTCCTCCTCATCATGGAACGCTGTCCAAAAACTAGCTGATTCCATCCTGCTGTAGCCAGGGGCGCTGTACGGATACTAGCGTTGCCCTCAATTTGTAATTCCAAACGTTACCAGTGTCTCTGAGCTGCTTCTCCTCGCACTAGGACGCCATCCCACCGCTTGCCACCAATGTAACGGATCGCCTGGCACCCCGACTGAGTACCTCCGTTAATGGATGCTCCTAGTGCTTCCTGAGGACTCCAAGCACTCTGGCAGACACCACAATCACCGAATGCTGCAGCTATCTCCCTTCAGAACGAAGCAGGAACAAGCTCTTACAAGAGCTCAGTGATTATAGCAAGGGAATATGCCTAGCATAGCAATCCCTTGTAGCAGGTTCCCCCAATAAGACACAGGACTCAAGTTGAGGGTAAAACAGGAACTCTGGACTGGCTCATCCAGCCTGGCTTTTATTTCCAACTCACACATACAGGCCACACCCAGGGGGAGGCATAAAAGAACCAATGACATAGATGTTACCTCCCACACATCCCCTCCCCTTAGTGTGACACATAATCCCATTATGCATACAGTGTAAAATATACTTTTACACAACTTTCATAACTTTAAAACCATACATCACATTCACATAAAAATACATATCCACAATCAATCCATTCAGGGGAACAACATATTAAAAAATGGCATGAATCCGACCAGGGGTTCAAAAGTTACTAAAAGTATCTTTTGTTCCTTTCTGGCTGGCAGAAAAACATCCCCACAATGCACCCTGGTTTCCTCCCTTCTGCCCTGGAGTTAATTGGAGAAGTAATCCAATTACCCAGGACTAAAGGCAGACTCCATTAACCACATGGTTGCAAAACAACATAAAACACTTTAAAATACATAAAGTCACATTTACACATAACACACAGACATTTCACCTATCCCCAGATAGCTGGGATCTGCACGCACCAAAACTACCGAATAGCGCGCAGATCCTACTCACACAGTACAATTGCCATGGAGCTAAAGTCTTTCCCATAGTCTTTCATTATATGAATATATGAAGTCTGGTCCATAGTCCAAAGGCAAGAGGCGGGCAATCAGCCCCCTCCAAGGACACGTGGCGAGGTCGGTTTCGCCACAGGAGGTTAATGTATAACACACACAGGTTACTGGCTATGGGGGGATAATGTATAATAAACACAGGTTACTGGCTATGGGAGGGATAATGTATAATAAACACAGGTTACTGGATATGGGAGGGATAATGTATAATAAACACAGGTTACTGGCTATGGGGGGATAATGTATAATAAACACAGGTTACTGGCTATGGGAGGGATAATGTATAATAAACACAGGTTACTGGCTATGGGAGGGATAATGTATAATAAACACAGGTTACTGGCAATGGGGGGATAATGTATAATAAATGTATGCTGTCTAGGACGTGGGAGGGTCTGGGAGGGAGGGTCTACTTCTGATTGGCTGGAATGTGTCTGCTGACTGTGAGGTACAGTGAGGTAACTATGTAACTATGTAAGATATGCCACCGGGTGGTCCATAACATCGTCCCCAACCTGGCTTAATACCACTCCCAGTCCAAACATTGAGGCATCTGTGTGAACGAAAAACCTTTTTAGTATGATCAGATGCCGCCAACACAGGAGATGCACTTAACTCAGCTTTGAGTTTCTGGAAAGCCTCCTCAGGGGACCAGACTACTTGTCAGGACAGGGACTTTTTAGTGAGGTCAGTCAGGGGTTTGGCGAGGGCACTGTATTCAGATACGAATTTTCTATAATAACCAGCAGTGCCTAGGAATGCCATAACCTGTGTCTTAGTCCGGGGTTGGGGCCACTGTGTGATGGCCTTAATTTTTGCGGGTTCTGGCCTCTGTTTCCCTGACCCTACTCTGTGTTCTAAATACTGGACTTCGGCCATGCCTACGTGGCATTTTCCGTGCTTCAAAGTGAGCCCTGCGGTTTGAATCCGGTTGGGCACTACTGAGATGTGTTCCAGGTGGGTCTCCCAGGTGCCACTGAATATAGCTATATCATCCAGATAAGCACAAGCGAAGCCCTGAAATCCCTCTAGGAGCCGGTCAGCCATCCTTTGGAAAGTAGCTGGGGCATTCTTCATCCCAAATGGCATGACCTTAAAATGGTACAGGCCAAATGGGGTGACGAATGCCAACTTTGGAATGGCCTCAGACTCCAAGGGGATTTGCCAATACCCTTTACACAAATCAATAGTGGTCAAGTAATTCCCCCCAGCCATACGGTCAAGTAACTAGTCTACTCTTGGCATGGGGTATGCGTCTGTGTCTGTCCTATCGTTTAATTTGTGATAATCTATGCAGAACCATGTGGTACCGTCTTTTTGGGGAACCAGGACCACCGGGGAAGCCCACGGACTTTGAGACGGTTCTATTACTCCTAGCTCTAGCATATCTTGAATTTCTTTTAACATACTTTCCCGTGCTGCTTCGGGAATCCGGTAGGGCTGCTGCCGCAGGGGTAACTGGCCTAGGGTCTCCACTCTGTGGACTGCCAGGGTCGTATAGCCTGAGGCTGCTGAAAACATGCCCCCAAATCCCTTTTACAGTTGGGAAGCCTGAGTTTGCTCTTTTTGGTTCAATTCGGGGCCTAACTGTACTTGTTTTACCCCGGTAGGTTCCTGAGGGAGTAGGTCGGGTAAAGGAATACCCTCACTATCCTCATAAGCCGGAGCGCATACTGCGGAGACTTCCTCTGGTCTCATCGGATCCTTTCATCTGAACAGTCTGCCACAATGTAAGTGGTATCACTGATCCTGTCTATCGCAGTGTAGGGGCCCTGCCAGGAGGCTTGCAACTTGTTGGTCTTAGTGGGCTTTAGCACCAGGACCTTTTGTCCTACTTCCAGTATACGGTCCCTAGCACCCTTATCATACCAGCGCTTCTTTCGCTGTTTGGCCGCCCGCAGATTCTCCCGAATCGTTTCGGTCAGAGCCTGCAGACGGTCCCTCAGCTCCAGTACAAATGTTACTATAGGGGTACCTGCGTCTCCCATATCTCCTTCCCAATGCTCCTGTACCAGGTCTAGGGGTCCCCGGACCCATCTCCTGTATAGCAGTTCAAACAGGGAGAATCCGGTGGACTCCTGAGGTACTTCCCGATACGCAAAGAGCAGGTGGGGGAGGAACTTTTCCCAATTCCGACAGGTCGCTGTGAACGTGATTAGCATTTGTTTAAGGGTGCCATTGAAATGCTCACAGAGGTCATTCGTCTGGGGGTGATATGGTGAACTTAGTATGGGCTTTACCCCACAGCTCTGCCAGAGCTGTTGGGTAACCACCGCTGTGAATTGGGTTCCATGATCAGACACTATCTCCCTAGGGAATACCACCCTAGTGAATACCTGAACCAGTGCTTCCGCCACTGTCTCTGCATGTATAGTGGACAGGGCTATTGCTTCCGGATAGCGGGTAGCATAGTCCACCACAGTAAGAATGTATTTCTTACCGGATGGACTGGGTTTGCTGAGTGGCCCGACTAAATCTACGGCCACCCGGAAAAAAGGTTCCTCGATTAGGGGTAGAGGGCGCAGTTTTGCCCGGGGATGGTCCCCCCTCTTTCCCACCTTTTGGCATACCTCGCAGGTCCGACAGTAATCCTGCAACTCCCTAGTGACTCCCGGCCAGAAGAACGACTGGGTGAGCCAGTCCCTAGTCTTTTTTATTCCTATGTGGCCTGCTAGGGGAATATCATGGCTGATCCGCAATAATTCAGCCCGATACTTACGGGGTACTATTAATGGTCTTTTAGCTACTTGGCTCACCCCTTTCTCTGTCCCCCCTGTCACCCGGTATAGTAAACCCTTTTCCCAGGTAAACCTTGCCTGATCTACGTCCCCCTGGGGTTGGTCTGCCTCCCTCAGATACCCTCTTAGTGTGGGATCCTCCCGCTGGGCCTGCCCAAAGTCTTGAGGGGTACCCCAGTAGGATGTATGGTCAGGGTTAACTGTCAGGAGTTTATTGCTTACCTGGTCCTCGGATGAGGGGGAGGCCTCCTGTTATGGTTACTCCCAGGCTAGCTGGAAGCTGGACCGCTTGGATAGTCTGGATCTCAAATGTAGAGAGAGAAAGGAGCCGCTTCAGCTAGTAGACCATAACAATCCTGTAAGTGTAGACAATCTCACTAGCTATGGTAGAGCTAGGATAACCTTTTCCCCACAAAACGAGTCGAGGCTGCGATTTGAAGGTCAAGCAAGAATTGGCTTTAATGGCACACAGGTATCGGTATTTATGCAAAATCTCAGGTTCAGGGACAGCACCCTCTGGACCTGATGGGATACAGGGACAATACAAGTGGTCAACCAATAAGAATACAATGTATCTTTTGAATTTGTCACCTCCCAGCTTGGAGATAATGAATCCAACGGTTGTGACAATACAATTATCTCCAAGCGCCCAAAATACCACGTTTTCTTGCCACATAAAAAACAGGTTAAAAATACATAACTTTAACAGTTTTATACATAATTCGTGCATTCTACCATTCATTATGTAGCCCCGGTCTGGGTGAAATAGTTCACCGAAGAGCGCCCCGAACCCACGAGCTGTACGCTTAGTTTCCTCATTATAAAATCCGTTCATGTCTTTGGTCCCGGGCTTGAGATGGTGAAAGGGTTAATGCTGTCTTGGACTCAATTCCCTCAATTCTGTATCTCTCGGTCACCACATCAATTGATGGGAGAAACTTGTTTAGCAAATAACGGACAGACACGAAAGGTGCTTGACAAGTTCTCAAATGCTTTACTGTGTAATGAGTATTTATGCAAATTAAGTTACTTGAGTCATGAGATATGCCATACAGAATATAAGATTGACTACTTCGTTAAATATCACATGTTATTCTGGCAATGGTAAGATAAGACCTTCTTTGAATATGTCTGCAATGTATATCCTGGGCAAGACATCCTGAAATGTCGTATTTCCTATAGAATTGTATAAGTCTGTCACATTCAATCATATTAGAACATCCTATAGAATTGTATACTAAGCATATTATCACATTGTCAGACATCCTATAAGGAAAAATGTTATTGTCCAAGTCTTTCACAGTCAGCATATCTATGACGTACATTAAATTTAGTATACAAAGCAAAAAGTAGTTTAACTGTTCAAGTCAACAATAATGATAATACATCTTATAAAATGATATAAGAGAAATTAACTATCTAATATTCTTTCAGATGGCGGCCATGTTTTTAAGTGAGTCAATAGGCAGCGGGACCTTGACCTCAAACTCGTGGAACGAGTAACGGCTAGGGTTTTGCACGAATCCCCGCTCTGTTACTGGATGTCTCAGCTGTTCGAGAGATGAACGCAGACTGCCTGAAATGGGTACTTAACCTGCGGTTAACCGCAAAACGCAACATTCTAATTGAGGCCACATGCCAGGCTGTAGGTGGTCCCTGTTCGTGAACCTTCCGGTAGTTCCAGTATCGGGAGATGGAGCACGAACGTGAATGCCCTGAGGCCGTCAATTAGGTTGCGGTTAACTGCAGACCACAACTCTCTGGGCGATCAATTAGAGACACACTCCACTTGTAGGGTGGTCGGCCATTCGGTTATTAGAGGTGACCGGGGTTAAGTGGCGGCACATGCCAGGGGCCGGGTGGTCCATTGTTCGTATCATGAATGGGTATCAGGTAACCAGTTCGGGAGTTGGGTACAAAATTATAGTACCGAAGCAAAACGTAGGAATAAACAACGTTATAACTTGTCTGCAAAGATTTTGTAACACCTCCATAGCTCTGGACTGCTGCCGGGTGGTGACAGGTAACGCTCCTTCTGGGCTGGGTGCTATCAATTGGACGTCAAGCACCCTAAATCATTTCCCAACAATAGTTTGGCTGGTAAATCTGGCATGATGCCCACTTCCACAGACTTGGCCCCAGTACCCCAATCAATGTGTACTCGAACCGTTGATAGCTTATGTATTGCACCTTCGGCTACCCTTACAGCAATGGTGTGCCCTGTGTGCTGCGAAGGTGTGACCTGGTGAGGTTGTACCAGGGTTATAGTAGCCCCGCTGTCTCTCAGCCCTCTAGCTTCTTGTCCATTTAATTTCACGGACTGGCGGTGGTGAGACCGGTTATCTCCAGCAGCTCGTATGGGGTTCACTTTGTGTAATGTGGACCAGTTTTCAGTATTGTTACTGGTTGACCCTTGAGCAGGGGGGTTGTAATCCTCCTGTACACAGTGGGCAGCTGCTTTTGTTGGTGGGACTAGTGTTTGCCCCCAGCGGTCTGCAGTACATTGCGGGCAATTGGGTTTAATGTGTCCCACTTGTTTGCACCCATAACACATTGGGGTGGTCTTTTGGTATCCAGTGGTGGTAGGGTTGCTCACCGGTGGGGTTACCCTCTGCGGGGTAACTGTAGGGGCGAGATCCAGTGAACCCTCGATTTCCATCAAGCTGTCTGCTCTCATGAAATTTGTCAGCTAGCCTTGCTGCCTCTTCCAAGGTCTGTGGCTTCCTGTCTCTGACCCAGTCTCTAACCTCAGCTGGAGTGTAGTCATAAAACTGCTCCAGCAGCATTAATTGTACGGCATCTGTCGTCTGACTTCCCTGCATCCAGTTACCGGCAGCGCGTTGCATACGGAATGCCCACTCTGTGTAGGAATCCTTGCCTTGTCTCCTGAGGGCCCAAAATTTCCTTCTGTGGTCTTCAGCAGTTACAGCGTACCGAGCTAACAAAATGAATTCATGAGTCGAAAGTTTAGGGAGACCTGGATAGGGGAGAAGGACTCCCATGCAGAGTGGGCATGCCGCATAACAAGGACTCCCATCAAGCCAAGTTCCCGGAGATCACCCAGCTCGTCATGCTAGAGCACTTTTTCAATGGGCTCCCCAATGACACAGCTAGTGAGAGACCGCCAGACCCAAGAAGTATTGGTAAGAGCTGCTGAAGCTTGCTCACGATATCTCCTTGGCAGAGCATTTGGGCAGGAGTCTGACAGCGTCTCGGCTCACCCACAACTTCTTCTGGCCAGGCTTCTCTCAGGATCAGAGGCAGTACTGCCAGATGTCTGCCAGAGAGTGGGGAAGAGAAGGGACCGGCACAGGGCCCCCCTCCATCCCCTACCTATTAGTGAAGATCTGTTCGGCAGAGTAGCTGTCGACATTACAGTTGCGCAGGCACTTTGGTGACTCTAGAGAACCTCTGGCCAATCACACATCCCTGTCACGGCGACTTTGAATTTGGATGTCTGCCCTATCAACTTTTGATGCCATTTTCAGCGCCTACCATGATGACCATGGGTAACAGGGAATCAGGGTTCAATTCCGGAGAGGCAGCCTGAGAAACGGCTACCAAATCCAATGAAGGCAGCAGGCGCGCATATTACCCACTCCCAACGCGGGGAGGGTAGTGACGACAAATAACAATACAGGACTCTTTAGAGGCCCTGTAATTGAAATGAGTCCACATGAAATCCTTTAACTATGATCAATTGGAGGGCAAGTCTGGTGCAGAGCGACTGACCCGTGTGTGCTGCAGCTGAAACACCACCATCGAATATAGGTAGTGGGCAGAATACACAATATTTTATTGGACAATATTTTATTTTTCCACCGTTCTGGACTTTATTGGACTATCAAGTTTTATTGGATGATCTATTTTTATATTTTCATTGCAATCACTGTGGTAATACTAATCTTAAACTTCTTCCCACTTTTAATATATCAAGACTTTTCACTGTTTAGTAGAAGATTCTTTCTATACCATTTATCTTTTGATACAAGGCTGCCACCTAGTGGATTTATTTATATTGCAACCAAAGTTTTTAGCATTTTAAGATTCTTTGTATTTCCCTAATTTATTTATAAATAGTTCTGATTGTATATTTCAAGTTTTTACAGTTCTGTCTAGATTATCTTAACAGTGTGTAGCATCCGGTAAGAGATCTCCTAGTACGTGTAGGCTTTTCCACCTACTATCATTCATTTAAACTCCACTATCGCCTGCTGCTGCTCGCACAGTCTCTCCAGCATGTGCAAGCTGGAGTTCCACCTTGTGGGCACGTCGCATATGAGGCGGTGAGTGGGAAGGCCAAAGTTACGCTGCAGACAGACAGGCGAGCAGCAGACAGGCGAGCAGCAGCATTGTGAGAACGCCGAAAGCGCGCACAGCCGCTACAGTGAATGTCACATCCTGTTCCAAGTTGCGGATCAGTCTGGTGATGGCTTCTGGTATCCAGTACTCTTTTTACTGAAGCTGCATCAGGATCCTGGTATGTGGCTGCACAAATGCTGGTGCTCAACACCAGGGGCAAGCGGTTACCCTGTACCAGACCCTGCTAATCCATTCCACACTGTGACTCCTAACTTCAACATCAGGCATACTGTGTCCCGGTCGTCCGACCGCCGCCCACACAGTGTCTGGGTCCCGGTCACCAGACTGTGAAACTGCGAATGGCTCTTTAAATCTGTCATGGTTGCTTTTATCGCTCCATCTGTTACTTGGATAACTGTGGGACTTCTACAGATAATACCTGCTAGGGAACGGCCGCTCTGCTTTTGCACCCTGCTCCCTCTTATGCTATGCTGGTGCCTCTGTGCCACCAGCACCTCTTCCTCCAAACTGCACACATCACTCGCATGACCTTGATTCCATGTGGGGTCTAGGAACTCATCATCCTCCACATCATCTTCCACCCACTCCTCAACCCTGCCCTTCTTGCCGGTCTGCACACTGCAGAAAGCCACAGCAGTTGGCACCTGTATTTTTCCAGCATGTAAACTCTACAAAGGACATATGGAAATTGTTTTAGAATTGTATCCAGGCAACAGTGTTCCCTATAAACTGACCTCTCAGTTTGACTTGTGAGGGTATTGCCCCCAAATTACAATATTGTTATATTGGTATTTGACGGTTCTATTTGACTGTCAGATATGAAGTGCAGGCCACAAATGTACTATTTAGCACCCAAAAAATTTGAATTGGTCAAACTGTGCTGTAACCACAGTATTTGACGATTCTATCTGCCTGTCAGATATGAAGTGCACACCCCAGATGTACTTATTATCACCTAAAACAATTTTAATTTTTCAAAGTGCGCTTAAAGCACAGTATTTGACAGTTACATAGTTACATAGTTACATAGTTAGATAGCTGAAAAGAGACTTGCGTCCATCAAGTTCAGCCTTCCTCACATTTGTGTTTTGCTGTTGATCCAAAAGGCAAAAAAAAAAAAAAAAGTTTGAAGCACAATTTTGCAACAAGCTAGGACAAAAAAATCCTTCTTGACCCCAGAATGGCAGTCAGATTTATCCTTGAATCAAGCAGTTATTACCCTACATTGAAAGATTATATCCTTGAATATTCTGTCTTTGCAAGTATGCATCTAGTAGCTGTTTGAACATCTGTATGGACTCTGATAAAACCACTTCTTCAGGCAGAGAATTCCACATCCTGATTGTTCTTACAGTAAAAAAAACCTTTCCTTTGCCTTAGACGAAATCTTCTTTCTTCCAGTCTAAACGCATGGCCTCGTGTCCTATGTAAAGTCCGGTTTGTGAATAGATTTCCACACAATGGTTTGTATTGGCCCCGAATATATTTGTATAATGTTATCATATCCCCTCTCAGGCGACGTTTTTCTAAACTAAATAGGTTTAAATTTGTTAACCTTTCTTCATAGCTGATATGTTCCATTGCTTTTATTAATTTTGTAGCTCAGATATTTGACTCTCAGATATGAAGTGCACACCCACATTTACTTTTTATCACCCAAAACAATTATATTTTTTCAAAGTGCGCTGAAAGGACAGTATTTGATGGTTCTATTTGACTCTCAGATATGAAGTGCACCGCAGGACGCAAATGTACTATTTAGCACCCAAAAAAAATTGAGTTGGTCAAACTACGCTGTAACCACAGTATTTGACAGTTCTATTTGAATGTCAGATATGAAGTGCAGGCCGCAAATGTACTATTTAGCACCCAAAAAAATTTGAATTGGTCAAACTGCGCTGTGACCACAGTATTTGACGGTTCTATTTGACTGTCAGATATGAAGTGTCTAGCGAACTCACCCCTTTAACAGAGTTTGCCATGAGCTTTTGGAGGGGGCTGCTTGCCCGCCTCCTGCCCTGTGACTATGGCCCCTGGTAAATGTGTACTTTTTAGAAATAGTGTATGGACATACTGAAACTTTTTGGACACTTTCTCTTTCCCTCCCCCGGATCCATTGTTATCCAGCAGGGTATTGTCCCAGGGACACTGCCAGACTCTTGTGAAACTGGTTTGGGCCGGAAAGCCATGCTGGCAGTGGGTTTTAAAAATACTTTTGCTAACTTTTGAACCCCTAGTCTGATTCGTGCCATTTTTTAATAAGTTGTTCCCCTGAATGGATTGATTGTGAACATGTAATTTTTTATTTATTTTTTTTTACTTTTATTGTTTAACTTTGCACTTTACATTGTATGAAAAGGATAAAGGAGTCAAAAATCTCATAACAGGTAATGCGTTACAATGTGCACGAGTGTTACAGAAGTATCAAACTTTGGGATGGTCCTAGCTTGACAAAATTTCTAAAATACATTATTGTCAATTTAGATAACAGTAAACATTAGTTCGGTGAGGTATAAGAAGCAGTATGCAATGGTGTGGCTACACATATGTTAGGTAGTCATCAGACTATCTCACAGAAAACCAAGTGGGTTATGTATCGTGGAGTGGAGAACAAGCAGAATCTTTAATGTACTTGTCCCAAGGTGCCCAATTATATGAAAACACATCGTAAGTGCCAGAGAAGGAGTGTGAGAGCTCATCCATTTGCCTGAAGGTGTCTACTTTGGTAATCCATTCCCTGATGGATGGGGGTTTGGTTTGCTTCCATTTGAGCGGAATTAGACTATTTGCTGCTGTAAGCAGATGATAGAGCAGGATACGCATTGATTTTGGTAAAGGGTTTGGGAAGAGCATGAATAGTAGAGCCTCAGGAGTTTGTGGGATTGCGTAGCCAGTAATAAGTGTTATTATGGTGGTTATTTTGCACCAGTATGATTGTATTATATTGCAAAACCACCAGATGTGGCCCGGGGTCCCTGCGTCATTTTTGCATCTCCAGCCTAGGTTGGAGGAGTTTGGAAAGAATTTGCAAATTCTGGTTGGGGTGAAGTGCCACCTAGATATGCGCTTATAGTTACTCTCTTGGGTGATAGTATTGCTAGAGGACTTAAAGGTGTTTCTAAATATAGTTCCCCAATCTTCAGGTGTTAGTGTGATCTTTAAGTCTTTTTCCCAAGACTTTGTGAATTCTGGGAGGTGGGCGTGGAGATCCGTCTGTAGGATTTTATAGAACACGGTGATGTGTTTCTTTGTCATAGTCCCCAAAAAGGCTCTAGCTTCGAATACCGTCAATGGTCTGTCACCCTGTGCGAGGGTAGGATGCGTTTGTAGGAAGTGCGTGAGTTGCGTGTATTTGTAACATTGCATTGGTGTGTGTGTGGGTGTGGGGATTAGATCCGAAATTGGGATCGTTCCCTGACTATTTAGTACGCCTTTCAGGAGTAATTGCTCCTGTTGGTTCCCAAAGTCTCGGTATGCATTCTGTGGAATGCCTGGTTTGAAGTGTGGGTTCCCTGTAATTGGGTACAGTGGGGATGGATCCAGGGCAATATGGTCGAGTTTCTTGACATTGTTCCAGTATCTTAGTGTAGGGATTAATGTCGGATGGTCTTTGTGATTCGGGAGGACTAGTTCTAGGCCTGAGGCATGCCAGGGTATTGTTCGAATGTGGACTTGTAAGCTGGTTGCTTCTATTTGTACCCATTGTTTCTGGTTATAATTGTTAGTCCAATGGTAGATTCGGGATAGAATGACTGCCCTATGGTATGTCTCTATGTCTGGTGCCCCCAGGCCGCCTTGTGTTTTGTGTCTCGTTAAGTTTGTGTATTGAGTCCTTGGGTGTTTTCCCACCCACAGAAAGTTGGAGAAGTATTGCTTTACCGTCTTGAAGAATGAGGTTGGAATCTTTATGGGTAATGTTTGTAAAATGTACAGGAATTTCGGCAAGATGGCCATTTTTAAGATGTGTACTCTGCAGAGCCAGCTGAATTGAGGTTTGTTCCATGTTCTTAAGTCCCTGTCTATGTTGGCCATTAGTGGGGGAAAGTTGAGGTCATATGTTTTGTCTAAGGAGTTCGTCAATTGTATTCCCAGGTACCTTACAGAATTCTGTGGCCAATGGAATGGGTATGTCTGTCTAAGTCTGGTCTCCAACCCCTTCGAAATGTTCAGAGGGAGGATCTCACTTTTGCTACTATTCATTTTGTAGTTGGACACTAGGCCGTATAGATCAATCTCTTGTAACAGGTGGGGTAGTGAGGTTTCTGGGTTTTTTATTGTGTATAGTAAATCATCTGCAAAGGCAGATACGTTGTATTCCCGGTCGGCTACTTGTATGCCTTGGATATTCAGGTTGTTTCTGATTCCCTGAAGGAAGGGCTCTAGTGTTAGGATGAAAAGAAGGGGGGATAGAGGACACCCTTGTCTCGTGCCATTAGAGATGCGGACTGTGTCCGAGAGTTGGCCATTGACCCTTATTTTTGCACCTGGCTTAGAGTAAATAGCAATTGGGACCACGATAGCCAATTGGGACCGAAGCCCATGGCCTGCATTGTGGCTTTTAGCAGGGATCAGTCCACCCTGTCAAACGCCTTTTTGGCGTCGATCGTGAGGATAAGGCTCGGGTCACCCTTCGTCTTTGCACGATACATGAGATTCAGCACTTTGGTGGTATTATTTTTGGCTTCTCGCCCTGGCACGAACCCGGCCTGGTCAGGGTGAACTAGTCCCTGCAAGTATGGTTTGAGGCGGACAGCTAGTATCTTTGTAAAAATTTTTAGGTCAATATTTATTAGTGAAATGGGCCTGTAGCTGCCGCATTCCGTGAGATCCTTGCCTGGTTTGGGAATAAGTGTAATATGCGCTTCTAATGTTTCTCATGGCAGAGTGTGTCCATGGTTTAAGGAATTGAATGTCGCTAGGAATGGTTTGTTTAGGGTTGTGGAGAAAGTTTTGAAGTATTTGGCCGTAAAGCCATCTGGCCCGGGGCTCTTTCCCAGTGGTAGTTGTCTTATAATTAGGGAGACTTCTTCGGATGTGAGTGGAGAGTCTAGTATTTGCCTAGCGTTTGGAGGGATTGTCTGGGCTAATCTCTTTGTGAGGAAATTTTGGATGCTGTCTGGATCTGGTGGTTGGGGTTTTAGGTTATATAGGCTTGAGTAGTAAGAGTGGAATTCCCTCAGTATGTCTGGCAGTAAATGGGTTACTGTCCCTGAGGATTTTTTAATGTGGGTTATGTACGTTTGTTGCCTCTCTTTTTGTATCGCCCTGGCCAACATGCGGCCGCATTTTCCGCTCTGGGTGTAATACTTGTGTCTAGTGTATAGGAGCGACCTTTGAATTTTCGTATTCAGAAGTGTTTGGAGGGTAGAGCGCTTGTCTGTGAGTTCTTTGTAGGTATCTAGGATCATGTGCCGTTTGTGAGCATTTTCTAAGCCTTTGGGCCTCCCTCGCTTTCTTGTGCCTGGACGCTAGGGCAATTATGTGTCCCCGTACTACGGCTTTATGGGCCTCCCAGATTACTGTGGGTGAGACTGTAGGTGTACTGTTTTCTTCAAAGTAGTTATTGAGCGTCTCTCGTATTTGGGCAACATGTGTCGGGTCGTTGAGTAGTGAGTCATTAAGTTTCCATTGTGATCTAGATGGGATCAGGTTAGGTATACGAATAGACATAGATAGGGGACCATGATCGGACCATGTAATGGGGCCGTACTCGCAGGAATGTATGAGGTGTAGGTGTCTGTGCTGTAGGAAGAGCATGTCCAGTCTCGAGTATGTATGTTGAACCGCTGAGAAGAAGGTGTAGTCCCGGGAGGTGGGGTGTGTTATTCGCCAACAGTCAAAAAGGTGATGATTGTCTAGGATTTGAACGATTCTAGACCTGGAGGTCGCGTTGTATTTAGTGGATTTGGAGGTTGTGTCTAATTCAGAAACTAGTAAGATGTTGAAGTCTCCCCCCAGTATAAGAATCCCTTCCGTGGGTTTGTCTACAGCATTCAGATATTTGCGTGTATGTTTGCATTGTTTGCTATTAGGAAGGTATAGATTGGCAAGTGTCACTACGGTGTTCCCTATCTTCCCTTTGACTATCAAAAGCCTACCTTCTGAGACTGATTGGTGTGATAGGTATGTGAAGGGTACGTGTTTTCCTATCAGAATGGCTACCCCTTTAGATTTGGAGCTTTCGTAATTGCTAAAGTACCCTGTTGGGTAGTGTTTATTGCGAAGGGTTGGGGCTGAGTTAGCTTTAAAGTGATTTTCTTGTAGAAATGCTATGTCCGTTCTGAGAGTGTGAAGTTCCCGAAGAGCTAGGGATCTTTTGGTTGGTGAATTAAGCCCCCTCGTGTTTAGGGTCGTTATGCGTATGGTTGCCATGTGTGGTTATCCAAGTGATGTCACTGCTTCCGGGAGTATTAGATAATGTAAGTGTGGGCACAGCGGATACACTGAAAACAATATATAAGAGATATCGACTCAAATAGTAAGAGTATTAAGTGCAGATTCCAATGTAACAATGAAAAAAAAAACGGATTAATCCAACTATATACAAAGACTTTGAATAAACTCTGGAGCGAGCAATTGAGAGTGCGATTGTGTTGTGGGTGTGTAGGCTCTTTTAGCCGGTGGCTTTCCCCGAGTGTATTGGATGGTCTCGGGGATACAGATACGGCACCGCAGGGGCTTGTAATGCTGCTGCAGAGTGTCTCGCAGTCTGTGGTGGGGGGTAAGTCTAAGTTGTTTTGAGTGGTTTAAGGAGAGGTGGCGGGCAATCCACCTGTCAACTTATGTGTGGAAATGGATTTTGGGTGTTAAGTCTTAGTAAGGAATTGGGACACATGTGGGCTTTACTTGCCATGATCGGGTCTCCTGGCCCGTTTGTGTGTCGTGTTGTGTGCGGCTTCGGTTATGGTCAGCACTCTCAAAAGCTTACTCTTGGTAGTAACTTCTCAGGACCCCCGACCTAGAGGTGAACGTGGCAATATCTTCTGAAGTGGTTACAGTAGCGGAGGTCCCGTTGTGAGTGGCTGTTAAAGAAAGGGGGAAACCCCATCTGTACTTGATGTTCCTAGTGCGCAGGATATCTGTCAGGGGTTTAAGGGTTCGTCTTGCTTGCAGTGTCATCCAAGAAAGGTCCGGGTATATTTGTATTTGGGCCCCCATAAATAGTAGCGGTTGAGTCGTTTTTCTGAGTTCGCAGAGGATTTCTTCTTTCACCCCATAATAGTGTAGGCGACAAATTATGTCTCTTGGGGCGTCTAAGGCTGGACCCTGCGGTCTAAGTGCTCTATGAGCTCTGTCAAAGAGGATATGTTCCGCCGGATCTTTGTGCAGTAGGTAATTGAATAGTTCTTGGAGTGTTTTAGGGAGGTTTTCCCCTTCTATTTCTGGCATGCCCTTCAGCCTTAAGTTGTTACGTCGCCCCCTATTGTCTAGGTCATCAATAGCTCTGTACATTAACGCCAATTGCGTGTTTTGTGCTTCCAATGCCTGTTGGACCTGTTTAACTTGTGTGAGTGTGTGATCCTGATTATCCTCCAATGATTCAATACGTTCCTCTACCCCTTTAACTTCCGTCGCCATGTTGTCTAATTTATTTTGAAAGGAGGATTCCATTTTCTGGATCAAGGCTGCTATATCTTGTTTGGTTGGCAAGTTGCTGAGTATGGCTCTCAGGTCAGCATCTATGTTGGTGGAGGCACTGTCTGAGATGGCTGGGCTTAATGGGGGTGAGGATGAAGGGTGCTCGCCGCCATTTTGGGGCCTATCTCCTCCGCGGCGTTTTGCGCCGGATTTTCTTTAAAGAATTTATTTAGGGCGCCCGTTTTTACAGCGGACTGTTTGTGGGAGGCTTGGGCAGGTGTGGTACCTTTTTTAGGGTGCCCCATGTTGCTCTGTGCGCCCGATGATCGTGGATTGCCCGCGGTCTCCTTCAGAGCTCAGCTAGTGCACGTCCAGCTCGGCTCGCGGTCGGCTCCGCCCCCGAATATGTAATTTTTATGTGAGTTCCTGTTTAACCCTCAAAGTGAAGTGTCGTCTCATTCTTGGGGGGAATTTGATTGTATGCCGATTGCCAGGAGTGTAAGCTGTTTGTATGGCTTTTCCAGTTTGGCTGCTTCCAGTGTTCGTGTGTCTCTTGTTCGGGAGTTGGTGAATTCATGCAGTTTGCAGTTCGGGAGATTGGTGATTGCAGTAGCTGCTGGTCTATCTGGAAGGGGATTATCGCCTAAACGGGTTTTATCCGCCTGTGAGCGAAACGGTCCGTTACAATTGGTGGCAAGCGACGGGATCATTCCCACAGCCCAGAAAGACAGCTACAAGACAAAACCAGCTCGTGGATTCACAATTTGAGGGCAACGCTAGTACCCGTACAGTGCCCCTATCTACAAAAGAAGCAACTTCAGCAGAGCAAGCATGGCACCCAGCTACACTCAGGAGGAGTTTGACAGAAAGTTTACATCGCGGCTGGCTTTGTACGGACCCAACCCCCCGGAAAGATCCGTGCAGCTCGTGAGGAGACACGTGGAAGAGTACCTGCAGGTCAAAGCAGAGCGAGCACATGAGTTGGCAGGTTGGGAGAGACTCCAGTGGCCGAGCAAGTTACAGGGAGAGAAGTGTGTCGTCCTTCCTCCCCAGCGGAAGTGCGACAGCTACACTCAGGAGGAGTTTGACAGAGAGCTGAGATCGCGGCTAGCTTTATATGGACCCAACCCCCCGGAAAGATCCGTGCAGCTCGTGAGGAGACACATGGAAGAGTACCTGCAGGTCAAAGTGTTGTAGAATTATTAGACCCCTTATAACCTATAACCATTAATAGGCTCCTTATAAACTATATAATCCTTACTGGGCCCCTTTAATACTATATTCTCATATTCAGCTCTCAGGCCTCATAGTTTAAGCTTTACAAGATTCCTTTGTTCGTAGAAACAGCATGTCAGCAGAAAGTGCTAGAATCTTCTGATTAAATGAAACACTGTAGCAGATAGCCTTGATAGAATGTATAATTGCTAAAGAAGCCTCGAGATGCTAACCTTGAAAAGACTAAGGTACCAGTCACTCCTTATGGAAAGCTGCCAAGCCCCCCTCCCATCGAGAAAGCTCCCTCGTGCTAGCAAAGATGGCGCTGAAACCTGGAGGAGCTCATCATGACGTTAGTTATGACATAAGACGTAACACCCAACAGGGAGGGCATTTGACTGACCACTTTACACCTTTAGCCAATTGACAATGTTTTCTTACTTTTTATCTTGATTTTACAATGATGTCATTTTGCCTTTAAAAGAGCTTGCAAGCCTGCTTTTTACCAGATGCCATTACATTTTCTGAAGTTATTTTAACCTGAACTGCATGTGTCAGTGTGAATTACTTCTGCGTATACGCAATTTAATCATCTCAGATTTGGACAGGAACAGATAGTCATTCAAACATATTTGTTTGCTTAAAATAATCCTTTATCAAAAGCAGAGCGGGCACGTGAGTTGGCAGGTTGGGAGAGACTCCAGTGGCCGAGCAAGTTACAGGGAGAGAAGCGTGTCGCCTTTCTCCCTAGCGGCAGTGCGACAGCTACACTCAGGAGGAGTTTGACAGAGAGCTGAGATTGCGGCTGGCTTTATATGGACCCAACCCCCCGGAGAGATCCGTGCAGCTCGTGAGGAGATACGTGGAAGAGTACCTGCAGGTCTAAGCAGAGCGGGCACGTGATTTGGCAGGTTGGGAGAGACCCCAGCGGCCAAGCAAGTTACAGGGAGAGATACGTGTCGTCCTTCCTCCCCAGTGGCAGTGTGTACCCCAGGGAGCTGAAGGTGCCGTCCTTCCTCCCCAGCGGCAGTGTGTACCCCAGGGAGCTGAAGGTGCCGTCCTTCCTCCCCAGCGGCAGTGTGTGTCCCAGGGAGCTGAAGGTGCTGTCCTTCCTCCCCAGCGGCAGTGTGTACCCCAGGGAGCTAAAGGTTCCGTCCTTCCTCCCCAGCGGCAGTGTGTACCCCAGGGAGCTGAAGGTGCCGTCCTTCCTCCCCAGTGGCAGTGTGTACCCCAGGGAGCAGAAGGTGCCGTCCTTCCTCCCCAGCGGCAGTGTGTACCCCAGGGAGCTGAAGGTGCCGTCCTTCCTCCCCAGCGGCAGTGTGTTACCCCAGGGAGCTGAAGGTGCCATCCTTCCTCCCCAGCAGCAGAGTGTCCTGCAGGGAGCAGAGACCATCAGTCTCACACCGCAGCCGCAGGACAAAATATTGAAAGGGGAGACAGTTGGTCCCCCTCTCCACCAGCAGAGAGAGTGTCCAGGAGAGGAGCATATTACCCCCTCTCTCCAGTGGCAATCTACGATTCAGGGAGAGGAGCTGGTTACCCCCTCTCCCCAGCGGCAGCCTAACCCTCCAAGGGGAGATGTTAATCCCCACAACCGTGCAGATGGGACCGTAGTCTCTGCACTTACAGCACAAGGGGTAGGGATGGTCAGTCCTGTCCCCCAGCCACAGAGTGGTGTATCCAGAGGGGAGACACTGGCCACTCTGCCAACTCAGAAGCCCACTAAGGCAGCCTACCAGTTTCCTGCACAGCCGTGGTGAGGCACCTGGACAGGGACAAGTTTCCACGTTATCCAGGTTTATTGTGGGTGGGCTGTACTACTGTTTGTGCTTCGTGGGTGGATTGCTGGACTAATCAGGGCACTGACCGGCAGGAGGTCAGATACCCTGTTAGTCTGTTTGGAAAAGGGGAGAAATGTAGCAAACTCACCCCTTTAACAGAGTTTGCCATGAGCTTTTGGAGGGGGCTGCTTGCCCGCCTCCTGCCCTGTTACAATGGCCCCTGGTAAATTTGTACTTTTTAGAAACAGTGTATGGACATACTGAAACTTTTTGGACACTTTCTCTTTCCCTCCCCCCTGATCCATTGTTCTCCAGCAGGGTGTTGTCCCAGGGACACTGCCAGACTCTTGTGAAACTGGTTTGGGCAGGAAAGCCATGCTGGCAGTGGGTTTTAAAAATACTTTTGCTAACTTTTGAACCCCTGGTCTGATTCGTGCCATAATTGTATCACAGGCAGAGGGAAGGACTTTACTGTGGGTTGTAACTGTTATTTTATTGGTTATTTTATACCTCCCTGTGGGCGGTCCTGTATGTGCAAGACCATAATAAAATGGTGTGCCAGCACAGTGAGTTCCTTTTTAACCCTCAAAGTGAAGTGTTGTCTCATTCTTGGGGGGAATTTGATTGTATGCCGATTGCCAGGAGTGTAAGCTGTTTGTATGGCTTTTCCTGTTCGGCTGCTTCCAGTGTTCGTGTGCTTCTTGTTCGGGAGTTGGTGAATTCGTGCAGTTTGCAGTTCGGGAGATTGGTGATTGCAGTAGCTGCTGGTCTGTCTGGAAGGGGATTATTGCCTAAACGAGTTTTATCAGCTTGTGAGCGAAACAGTCCGTTACAAAGTGCACACCCCAAATTTACTTTTTATCACCCAAAAAAATTAGAATTTTTCAAAGTGCGCTGCAAGCACATTGTTTGACGGTTCTATTTGACTCTCAGATATGAAATGCACTGCAGGACGCAAATATACTATTTAGCATTAGCACCCAAAACTATTTGAATTTTTCAAAGTGCACTGAAAGCACAGTATTTGATGGTTCTATTTGACTCTCAGATATGTAGAGCACCGCAGGACGCAAATGTACTATTTAGCACACAAAACAATTTTAATTGGTCAAACTGTGCTGTGACCACAGTATTTGACGGTTCTATTTGACTGTCAGATATGAAATGCACACTTCAAATTTACTTTTTTTTGTAAATATGTTTTTTATTCGTGATAACAAGGTTGAGCAATAACCATGGGACTCGCAGGTCCCCATCAGCGTGGTAAATATCTTATAACATGTACAACCTGTGCAGAAACAAATTTATGTAACATTGAGTGTTTGTCCGAGCCTGCTTGACCTTTGCTTATTCTGATTCATGAAGGTCTTGTAACTTTTGTAATTGCCATATGTGCATTTAGCGAGTGCGCCCTTTGTCAGGGATGAGTAGCTTCAAGTCTCTCATTTCTATCAAAGCTTAATTTCTACCATACCTCCCGATTCACCTGTGCGGGAGTAGTTTTTCCACCTTTCTCTCTTTTTCTATCTCCTCTTGTTTTCTTCCCTCTTCTCTCTTTCTGCCCTTCTCTCCTTATCCCCTCCCACCCCCCCCCCCCCACCCCTTGTTAATGCAAATGGTCATACGGGTTCACAGGCCCACAAAGTTGACGGACACGCAGGTCCCAAGTTTCGTAGGTTAATTTAACTTTTGTAAAGACAGTTCTCCTGGGAGATGAGTTGAGCCATTTATTTACATAACTGACTGTTCCCCATTTTGCTAGAGTTGTGTGTTCTAGTGTTTGTGGAGCTTGTGAGTGGGGAGCGCATTAGTACTTTGCGTCGTGCGTGTATCTGCTTGAGGTTGGTCCCTCAGTGTTCGTACTCTACCCTACAGTTTATCCTTTGTCCCTGTCCGTGGGAGTGACTTGGCAGGTATCTATGAAGTCGTGAGTGGGTTTGCCTTATGCGGAGCTGGATAGCTTCCTTAGTCATTTGGGGTCTGTTGCGTTTGGGTCACTGGGATATGTCTCGTGTCGAGCTTGTCTCCATTCCCTTACTCTATGTCTGGTGTGTTTCCAGTTATTGCGTCTGAGCGTTCGTGTCGTCTCGGTTTTATACCGTTTGCGACTGGGTGATTATCGCTGTTGGAAGTTCCCTTCTGGGGTTGAATCAGATTCACTCAGGCTATATCGATTTAGGTTTGCTCGTCTTTGTGAGAGTGTGTTATTTAATTTCCTAGCTTATGTTACATAAGTTTATTTATTTATAATTTGCCTGTGATAGTCTGTCGGTGTCTCCGTCCTCTCCCCTTCTCCTAATGGACGGTGTGTAGACCTCTGTTGTGTAGTCCTCCCTTGTCTATTGTTGCTTCTTCAGTGTTTATGTAGTTGCTCGATTTGAGTTTGTGTGTAGGTGTTTGTTTACATGTCCTGGATATATGACACTTTTCATCGATATCGGTACCTCCAGGCCGCGGCTGCCCCGGACACTTATTGGATTGACTTTGGCATTGGCCAGCTAGGTTGTGAATGTATGTGGTGGGGAAATAAAAAAAAGGGGGGGGGAGGAGAGGGTGGTACTCTGCCCTGGTGCAGGTCTCGGGTCTCGAGGGAGCGCGCTGTGTCTTCCTACGTTCTGTTTTGTGAAATATAAGTGTACCATGGTCTCCATAGTTCCGTGTGTTTCTCGCTTTTTCCTATCAGTTCTGCGTATCTTGCCTCTGCTGAATGAATCTCCTCGATTCTCTGTAGCCATTCTGCTTTAGTAGGTGGCTGCGCCTGCTTCCATCTGGACGGGATTAGCGCCTTAGCTGCGTTGAGGAGGTGTCGTAATATCGATCTCTTATATTGGGATATTGAGCTTTCGGTGAAGTGTAAGAGCGCCGTTTCTATTGTGAGTTCGGGAATGTCCCCCAAGATTGTCGCTATTTCCTGTTTTACTTCTGCCCAGTATGCCTGGATCGGTGTGCAGTCCCACCAAATGTGACGCAGCGTACCTGCCTGTACTTCGCATCTCCAGCAGGTATCCGGTGTCCCCCGGAAAATTCTATGTAGTAAGGCAGGGGTCCTGTACCAATGAGATAGAAGCTTGAAATTGACTTCCTGGTATCTGGTGCTTATGGAACTTTTGTGTTGAAGGATGAGTATCTGTTCCCATTGGTCCTCTGTGTATGTTCTATCAGTCAGTTCCTCCCATTGCCTTTTGAATGCATCTTTCCTAGTGAGATGTCCCATGATCAATCTCTGGTAGATGTCTGATACTCTGCCTACTGCATTGGATTCCGTCTGGCAAAGTTGCTCAAACCATGTCGTCTCCCTGTGTACTCCTTCCCTGTTCGGCATGTTGTGGTAAAAGTGCCTCCGTTGTGCATAGTGGAATCTGTGCATAAGTGTCTGCCTGTCCACGTTTGACCATCCTTGCAGTCTCTGCAGCCCCGTGTTGTTCAGAACCGTACTCAGGGGGATGTAGTCCGCGTCCCCATCTATTGGCCATGCGGATGGCGGTAATCCCCCTCCAATTGCTTTGTTGAACGTTATTGGGATCATAGGGCTGGGCGAAGGCGATATAAGTTGGTTCCTTCTCAAGCTCGTCCATGTTTTCAGAGTCTGTGTGATGGGTGAATCGCTGCCCAGAGTTAGCGTGGCATCTTTCGCATCGTGCCAAATATATGCGCGGAGGGCCTGGTTCGTGCACGCTCTGTCTAGGTTTCCGCAGAGTTTGTTCGCCGGGGCCATCTGCCAGTCCCTAATCCATTGGAGCACTGTCGCTTGGTAGTACTTGCGTATGTCTGGCAGGGCCATTCCTCCCCACGCTTTGGGGCGGCATATCGTTTCATAGCTGAGTCGCGCCTTCTCCCCTCTCCAGACATATCGGGTTATTGCTGATTTGAGCTTAGTGAAAAATTCTGAGGGTATATGCCAAGGTATGGCGCTGAAGCAGTACAATAGTCGCGGTAGGATGTTCATCTTGACCACTGCAATGCGTCCTTGCCACGAAATATGGTCGTAGTTCCATGTCTTCAGGTCCGTCAGAATTGCTCGTAGGAGGGGATTGTAATTTCTGGTATATATTTCTGCCGGTTTAGATGGGATCCAAATTCCTAAGTAGCGCATTTGGTCCATGCACCAGTGGAAGGGAAAGTCATTCTTGATGCGTTCTCTCACTGGTATAGGGGATGCCACATTCAAGATTTCACATTTCGTGAGATTCAGCTTCAGCCCTGAGATTCGTCCGTATGTTGCAAATTCCTCCAGTAGAGCTGGTAGGGAGCGTAGAGGGTTGTCTACAAAGAAGAGCATGTCGTCTGCGTACGCAGCCACCTTGTGTTCCTGGTCCCTTTGTATGAACCCCCTGATTTCTGGTGTTCTTCGTATCTTGTCCAGGAACGGTTCTAGTGTCAGGGCGAATAGGAGTGGCAATAGCGGGCAACCTTGCCTGGTGCCGTTGTGTATGGGGAAGCTGTCAGTTAGTGCACCATTTACCCTCACTCTGGCACTTGGGTTAGTGTATAATGCCTTAATCCACGAGAGCATGCCTCTCCCCAGGCCGACCCTTGCCAGAGTCGCCATCATGAAGCTCCATGTCACCCTATCGAACGCCTTTTCGGCGTCCGTGGAGAGCATGAGTAGATCCGTTTTCTCCTTGAGAGCCAGTCCCTGTATGGTGAATGCTCTCAGGGTGCTGTCTCTGGCCTCCCGACCTGGGATGAAGCCTGTTTGGTCTGGATGGACCAGCCGTGGGATATATTGTTGTATTCTCGTCGCTAGGATTTTAGAGAAGAGCTTCACGTCGGTGCTCAAATTTACTTTTTATTACCCAAAACAATTTGAATTTTTCAAAGTGCGCTGTAAGCACAGTGTTTGACGGTTCTATTTGACGTTCAGATATAAAGTGCACTGCAGGACGCAAATGTACTATTTAGCATTAGCACCCAAAACTATTTGAATTTTTCAAAGTGCGCTGTATTTGACGGTTCTATTTGACTCTCAGATATGAAGTGCACACTCCAAATTTACTTTTTATCACCCAAAACTATTAGAATCTTTCAAAATGTGCTGAAAGCACAGTATTTGATGGTTCTATTTGACTCTCAGATATGAAGTGCAGGCACCAAATTGACTTTTTAGCACCTAAAGAATTAGAATTTTTACAACTGCAATGTAAGCACAATATTTGACGGTTCTATTTGACTCTCAGATATGAAGTGCACCGCAGGCAACTGTACTATTTAGCAGCCAAAAAGTTTGAATGTTTAAAACTGCTATGTCACAGCACTATTTGACGCTTCTATTTGACTCTCAGATATGAAGTGCAGGGCCCAAATTTACTATTTAGCAGATTAGCACCTAGAAAATAAGAATGTTTACAATTGCGCTGCAACCACAGTATGTAACACTTCTATTTTACTCTCAGATATGAAGAGCATGCCCCAAATTTACTATTTAGCAGTTTAGCACCAAAACAATTAGAATTTTTACAACTGCGCTGTAACCGCAGTATTTGACGCTTCTATTTGACTCTCAGATATGAAGTGCAGGGCCCAAATTTACTATTTAGAAGATTAGCACCCAGAAAATAATAATGTTTACAACTGCGCTGCAACCACACTATTTGACGCTTCTATTTGACTCCCAGATATGAAGAGCATGCCCCAAATGTACTATTTAGCAGTTTAGCACCAAAACAATTAGAATTTTTACAACTGCACTGTAATGACAGTATTTGACGCTACTATTTGCCTCTCAGATATGAAGTGCACCCCACTAATGTACTTTGTAGCACCCAAAACATTTTAAGTTTTAAAACTGCAATGTGACAGCAGTATTTGACGCTTCTATTTGACTCTCAGATATGAAGTGCAGGGCCCAAATTTACTATTTAGCAGATTAGCACCCACAAAATAAGAATGTTTACAATTGCGCTGCAACCACAGTATATTACGCTTCTATTTGACTCTCAGATATGAAGAGCACACCCCAAATTTACTGTTTAGCAGTTTAGCACCAAAACAATTAGAATTTTTACAACTGCGCTGTAACCGCAGTATTTGACGCTTCTATTTGACTCTCAGATATGAAGTGCAGGGCCCAAATTTACTATTGAGCAGATCAGCACCAAAACAATTAGAATTTTTACAACTGCAATGTGACAGCAGTATTTGCGCTTC
The DNA here is from genome assembly GCF_036172605.1 of Pelobates fuscus. Taxonomy (NCBI): domain Eukaryota; kingdom Metazoa; phylum Chordata; class Amphibia; order Anura; family Pelobatidae; genus Pelobates; species Pelobates fuscus. Next base: position 28,692,835 of record NC_086318.1, on the reverse strand, counting down.
TATTTGACTCTCAGATATGAAGAGCACGCCCCAAATTTACTATTTAGCAGTTTAGCACCAAAACAATTAGAATTTTTACAACTGCGCTGTAATGACAGTATTTGACACTTCTATTTGACTCTCAGATATGAAGTGCAGGGCCCAAATTTACTATTTAGCAGATTAGCACCCAGAAAATAATAATGTTTACAATTGCGCTGCAACCACACTATTTGACGCTTCTATTTGACTCCCAGATATGAAGAGCACGCCCCAAATGTACTATTTAGCAGTTTAGCACCAAAACAATTAGAATTTTTACAACTGCACTGTAATCACAGTATTTGACGCTACTATTTGACTCTCAGATATAAAGTGCACCCCACTAATGTACTTTTTAGCACCCACAAAATTTAAAGTTTTAAAACTGCAATGTGACAGCAGTATTTGACACTTCTATTTGACTCTCAGATATGAAGTGCACACCCCAAATGTACTATTTAGCACCCCCAAAAAAATGACTTTTCAAAACTCTGATGTAACCACAGTATTTGACGCTTCTATTTGACTGAAAGCAGCAGCATCCTGTCCCTACACTAATAAGGGCTCATGTGACCTGCGGCGCTACGTGACTGCAGCTTATATATAGAGGCTGGGTCAAATGCTGCACTGGCCAATTAGTAGGCATGGCTGTGAGTCAAACGCTTGTTGATTGGCTGCCCTGCAGCCTTTTAAAACTCGCCATTAAATCGCCGAACACCGAACTCCAACCCAAACATACACAGATATGTCCGTGTTCAGGTCCGGGGTCCAAAAAACTTAATGTTCGGTACGAACCCGAACTTTACAGTCCGGGGTCGCTCAACTCTAGTCACTACATATGAAATTGCTCCTATATCACCCACATCCCACACACAATACAGGCCAACATACACACTGCCTCCCTACTAGATCCGCCAGACACACACACTCCATTCTGGATCCTATTGCAAGAGCTCTTCAGCAGGGCTCTGCACATTGGCTGCCCCAAAGCAATGTTTCGGCCCACAACAGGGCCTTTGTCAAGCATCTGCTTCAATAAATCTGCACACTGGATTTAACTTAAGTTTTTATCAGTATTTTTTATCCGTTGTTTTTATCTGTATTTAACTTGAGTGCCTGAACCATCATTACTTTTCTGCAAATCGAATTGTGAGAATTGGCCAACCTCAGGCGAGTGTGGTATCAATTTCGGTAATTATATTGTTTTCATTTGCTGTCTATCTCGAAGTTAACTACTACAATTTGTATTTCTTTTTAACCTTAATATGTCAGTTATACTTCTATTATTTAGCTTAGTTTGATATCATGGCATTACATTTGTTTTACTTTACTACCAAAGTGGCTTGTTTAAACTT